>NC_135656.1:65949762-66631283 GCF_964188315.1 Podarcis muralis | reverse complement strand
GCAAATATAATGACAGCGATGTAAATGTTGTAAGTTGAAAGGCTCTTGCTTGTAGACACGACTGCATGCCATTGGAAGAGACGCAGTGCATAAGCTGGAAAAAGGTGGTTGATCCCTGGTGATGATTGAATTGAAATAGTAGAAGACGATTAAGAGCAATTAGAAATGAATGCTGCCCTTGTTACTTGAAAGAGGTCATAGGCCTTCCTCAAAATATTAGTAAATTCAAACACATGTAATTTGCTGGGGGAAATTGTGAATTGTATGCAAAAAGCAGAGTAGGGGGATGGCATAAGGTCAAATTTCAGATTCCAAAATGTGAACTAGGCACACAATTGTTCAGCGTGAAAGAAATTGTGAAAAGTGTTTGACCCAAATCACTCCCTGACTGGAATTTTCACCCAACTGCTAAAGTCAGTGATAAAAAAAAATGATATGCCTCAGAATTGCATTATAACATATGCTTAAATAATAGTTGAATCTGGTTATGTTGCCAGTTGCGCCGGCAGTTGCCAGTTGCGCTGGCAAGACCTAACTCCTGATTTATATTCAGTTCAGGACATAAATGTGGCATAAACTCTCAAGTAGTGCAATTTGCGTTCCAGATAAGGTTAAATTTAGAACTACACTTTTTTGTGAATTGTGTGCTGGATTAGAACATGGATCATTGAGAAACAGAACCCCCCCCCCAATACATATTCCCTTCTTTTCCTCTTTCTGCAACTATTTCCCCTCATTATTTCCTATTCCCCCTGTTTTAGTTAATCACAAGCAGATCAGTATGAAGCATGGGGAGTACATAAAGCAAGTGCTTTCAAATTGAAATCATTACGTGGTGACAAGGGAGGGGTCCACAACTCAAACCTTCAAAATGCCACTTGGGTGCGGGTAATGCCTTTTTTGTTTTTAATTATTTCTTTGCCCACTTGACTCCCCCCTGCAAAAGTTTGCTAAATTCCATAGTTGAACTGTAACACTTTAGATGGCAGGTGTGGGATTGCATATTTGAATGTTTCTGCATTAAAAAAACCACAACCCTTTCCTGCATACATTCAGAATGGAGGGCCGCAACTTATCTGGCATGCTAATTTTCTATGTACAGGGAATGGGGTTTCAAGAGTCTGACCTTGAGGTGACTCTTGAGGTGGTTGAGGTGCCAGAATATTTGCCTTTGCGCTACGTTAAATTCCACCTAATGTTTCCTTTGAGCAATGTCATAAGATTTGCAGGTGCAGCAGAATGAGTACTGATGTGACAGATCTGCAGGCAGCAGATACCATTTTTAATGCTGGCCATATAAAACCAACCAACCAACCAACCAATTCTAACTAGAGAACTAGCACTTCAGGTGAAAATCCTTCCCCTTTGCCTCCCATGCAAGCTTTGTTTTTTTCAGGGACTTTAAATAAACAACAAAAACGTAGAAGTTGATCAGTCCGTTCTAGTACTTGACCCCCCCCCCCCAATACTCACCTAATTCTGCTGCGAGTATAAAGCCAGTGTTAACTGATCCCAATGTTCCAAGGATAAAATCCTATACACAGTTACCTGGGATTAAGTCCCATTGAGTAGACATGTGCATAGTTTTCCTGTTAGGAACTCATGCCACTTGAACAATAGTTTCTCCCCCCCCCTCCCCCAATAACAGGCGCTTGGACAATAGTGTCATATTACAATTAACGGTAATTCTGTTATATGCCATCACTTAATAGCGTTTCTTCTAGCAAAAGTACAATACTGGCATGGCTGCTAACTCTGTGGCAGCTTGTGAACTGTGACAGACCCCAGTTCCGTTTTTTAACGCTTATTTCGATGAATAGTGTCTAGCATCCTAAGTGGAATTAAAAAAAGAAGAAGACTTCACACATTTCTGTACTCTACTACTTGAGGGGTCAAGGAAGGAAAAAAAATAGTGTAAGGGAAAGTAATTAAACAGAGGCAGATTGATTGAATATTAGTGCTTTTACTGAATAAATGAGGATAAATTCCGTTAATTATGTGTCTTTCCCCCATACTAATGTGATAATAAAGTACTCTAATTCTGGAGAGGCTTGTCACCATCTCTGCTAACGCAATACTTCCTTGGCTGCTACATAGCAGACAGTGACTATGAACCATGAAGAAAGAGGAAAGCACAGCTTGAATGCTTGCACTGCTCATGTGTATGGGGATAACATAGTCAACTTGCCTCCCTGTGTCACTGTAGAACTAAACAATGAATCTGCATTGTACTTAGTTCTGGGTCCCAGTCCACTGGATTAGGACTTGCTTAAAGTGAATGGTGTTGGTAGTTACACCCCTTGGTTATGCAAAATGCCTCCCTCCTATGTAGTTGTTTATTATTATTATTATTATTATTATTATTATTATTATTATTATTATTATTAAAAAACTAACCAGTAAAAGACTGCCTGGGAACAAGCTACCATTTGTAGAAGTATGGTGCATGAATCAATATTTTGCATAATATTTTGGGTGATGGTCAATCGAATCATAGAGTACTCTGTCCTTTAAACATAATTGACTTAACTTCATGGCTTTCAGTGGGCTTACTCTTGAGTATGACTAGCATTGGATACCACCCGTTGTTTATTTATTGATCCATCCTGCCCTGTTGCTAAACCCTGGAAGTGTGTAGCAGCATTAAAAAAACAACACAATTTTGGCTCTGATTCAGAGAATTGTCCAGTCCTTCCCACTGCAGCCCTCAGCTCCTCCCCAAAGTCGGTTCCAAAGGTCTCTCCCCCCACTACTCTACCCCTTAAAATAATTTCTAGTCACACACAGGGCTACTGGAATTGCTCTGCAAGAGGAAGAAAAATTACCTTCTTTTCTACTGCCCCAGCCCACTGCCTGCCACATGAAATAAAAGGTTAGCCCTTCAGAGAGAGAGAGAGAGAATCATTGTAAAATGAGACCCTGGGAAGCAAGATCAAATTAGGGGGAAGCAGGGCATAAATCTTACCTTACTTATTTTGTTGTGTCTTCTGTGGTAATGCTCTATCTTTGTGTGCAACATTAACATGTTGTGTGAGACCTCTTTAGATTCCTCTGAAAAACCTAAGCCTTTTTGTGGGAATGTTGCCTGCTTGGAAGGGAATGACGATGTAACTCTGAAATGGTCTGGATTTCTGTGGAGTGTTGTAAATTCTGAAAATAGGGAATTGAAGAAGGTAGAAGAGTGGCTGAAAGTTTAAAAAATTGATGTGCTGTGCTCCAGTGCACAGAGCACGACGAGGCCTATAGAAAAGCAACTTGAAAACTTTGGTGAAACAAGCTGTGAGTAGTTGAAGGCTGCCTCTGGGCAAGAGTAGCTTCTGCTTCAGTGATTAGGTGGGTTCTTTCCAACCGTTTCCAGCACTGAAACAAATATCGTTTATATTCACTGTAACAAGTTATCGTCTTTGTTAGAAAGTTCATAAAATAACCTAGTCTGTTCTGTTTCTCGCTCTCTTATTATCCATGGCCAGGTGTTAGCACTGAGATCGTGTCTTGTTTAAACCACAGTTTCCAATTATATCAGAACTGGGAAACCGTGATTTAATGCCTCCTTATCAACCTGCTTTCACTTCCTGATTAGGAAACTGAAATTCCAGTACAGTTTTCTTGTCCAGAGGTAATGTGAAACTGGCTTAAACAAGCTGGGTCCACTGAGGACCAGAGTGAAAGTTCTGTTCTTGGGTGAATAACCATAGTTGAGATTTTTATGTCTGAACCAGGCCCAAATCTCACTGACCTCACTAAACATGCATAGGATTGGGCTGTAAGACAGAGATAGCTCTAATTGCTTCTGCTAAAGTCAACAAGCAATTTGTAGGCATTGTGATGCATAACTTATGCTCTGAAGAATTATTTTCCTGTTGTGAGCGTGTCGCAAAGGATAGCTAATGCTGATTATTGATTTAAGAGACATGCACAAGCCAGCTGTGAACCTGTGGGTAAAAAAGTGGCTTTTCCTGTTTCTGTATTTGATTTTCATGTTCAATTTCATGCTGATAAATATGTGTAAGCCTTCCGTAGATCTTTGATAACCAGTGGGCACCACATAACCCCACACTTGTACGCAAAATGTTCCAATATAAAATAGTTGTAATACTGGGAGGGCTTACAAGGAAATGAAAGGTAGTTTTAATTTCAAGTTGCTGTGTTTTCAACTATATTCCTTGAGTACTTGGTAGAATTTATTTTCAGAATGGGCATTGATCTAAATTACTTTAACCAATGATCAATGAACATAAAACACATGCATAGTCTATATGAAAAAGATGCATTGGATGCCTTCAGCTTGAATAATTCAGCACTACATCTGACGGCCAGGATACACTACATCAGTGGAAAACACCATAATGTCCTCACCGTTCTTTTTTTCTTGGTTTAGAATCCAATATTCAATTCATACTCAGGAGTTCTGTAAATGGAGAATCGTATTAGAAAGTAAAAATCAAAATTACATAGCAAACCATATAATAATAAGGAAAATAGCTGAAGCATTGACTTAGCACCAGGGGAGCAATCATTATTGAATGAAACAGCTAGGCCTAGTTCAGATGAAACAAGAAAGAGGGCTGGCTGATGGGAATTTGCTCAGATTTTGGAATATGCTTCCAGCAGTTTCATGCAATGGAGACAGGATAGATTCCTGCAGAATCCCCAAGAGATCTCCCAGAGGCAAGGAGAGCAATCTCCCAGAACCACCTTCTTAGATCTCATGGTGGAAAAGTGCTGCACAGCAGTGCCCCCTGCTCCCAACAGCAGCTGAATTTGGAAATGTGTCACTGTGATGTCACAAATGGATCATTGTCAGTAGGGCATTTTTAACTATCTCCCCCCCATAAGAGTAAAACTGGATTAAATGGGGAGGGGGAAATACAGGCTGGCATTCTAATGCCAAAAACATTGCATGGAAATCAAGCATTGCTAGGAGATGTTTCTTTTTTGTTTTCCAATGTATTTCTTATCAATAAAAACTTTGGTGTGCCATGAGGAAATTTTATCCCTGTGGGACTACTTCATGGGATGTCTATCTCCAGCAGCATGCCCCCCAATATGCTGCAGGGGGAAAGAGGGATGCACATCTTTTGGGACATCCCAGGGTCCAATTGGAAGCCAGGAAGGCTTCTGTAATTCCAGGACATCCCGATTAACGTGGGACTGTTGAGCGATATGCAGCTGTGGTTTAGCTGCTACCCATTATAGCTTCTGGGTTAGGTCAGGAAAAAGTCCAAGCCATTCATTGGCTCAACGGTAGAGAGTTTTCTCCTTGAGTCACTGACCCTGCTGATGGCAGGGGGTGGGGAAGAGATGGTGTAGTTTCTAACTCAGTGCTTCTGTCATTGCAGTCTCCATTGGTGTTTCAGGCTTTGTAGCCCAGGCCAGACTGTTTTCATATTTTGTTTTTATGGAAGTTGCGCATCGAGGTCCACGGGGCCACCCCAATAACTCACACATCACACAGAATTTTTTGTTTAAGGTTTTTGGCATAATTTTGGCCACAACTTTATTAAAATACAAAAATGTGAGTGGTTGCTTAGGCATTGGTTGCGACTATCTGCCCCCACCATGGGGGACAGACTGACATTCTGCACGATGCGAAAGTCAGAAAGGGGGAATACACTTGGGGGTAGTGACAGAGCAGGGAACCTGCCCTCCACCCTCCCCAAATGCAACCAGGAGCTCATTGTTATGGCCCGAGCCCCCTTGTCAGAGTGGACAAGCAATAGTTAGCCCCTGATTCCTTTAACGGAATCCCTTGCAGCAGCAGCATTAGAGGGGCAGGCACAGCCAATCCATACCCCTCCACCAACCAAACCATAAACCAATGCCTAACCGCAACCTTACAAGTTGTGACGATTTGCTATGCAGTAGGCAAAAACCAAATGGCCCCAGCCAATCAGCCAGATGGACAAAATTCCTACTGGGCCCCTGCCATAAGAGCAGACGACCCCATGACAGGCATAGCAAAGTCAAAGCGAACAACCCTAATTCTAGGGAGGGGGGGACGGGCAATCCAATGTACGGGCGAAAAGAGGAAGCCCTAGCCTCGTGCAAGGAGTTTTAGCATTTCTGGCTGTCAATCAACAAATGGCAACATTAACTTCTTCCCAACAACAAGGGAAGCCCCAATCGCATCAGTGGCCAACGATCAATTAGCCCGCCCCCAACTTTGGGGTGTCCTGGCGGCCCCCACATCAACATGTGCTCTCCATGAAGGAGAACACGCTTTATCATTAAGAGCTCTAACTAAAAGATCATTTATTTACCCAGAATCAAGTAATTGTCCCTAGTTCTTTTTGTTATGCTGCCTTGCGTGTGCTGTTGATCTAGTGACAATACTACTGTGTTTTTACACGGATGGCATTCATATGCTGTTGTGAATTCCTGTCCCCCCCCGGTAACTTAGAAAAGAGTGAATGTGCCATAGGACACCCTTGCAAGTAGGTAGTAATTGTGGGAATGGTTGCTTACTGCATGCTGCTTTTGTCTGAGATTTCCTCCCTACTTTCTGCTCCCCATTGGCCACTGTGCTCTTTGAAGCATCCATCTTGGCTGTTTGAACCCATAACTGGAATGTGAGATGTAGCTTTCTGCCTAAAAACACAGCTCACCCCTGTTGTTATACACAAAGCTGTTTTCTTCTTCTTCTGGCCTTAAAGAGTCAGAAGTCCTTTAGGGTGAGAAAGATGCAAAGCAGCCAGTGTTGCAGGCACATACCCTCTGCGAGAGAATTCCTTGGAATCCAGACTCGCTTTCTTCACTAACATGTTCATAAAACTTGAAATAGGTAGCTTGCAGCTTCCCTTTTATTCTAGACAGGTTTAAGTAAGCAGTTGTCACTTGTACTGTGGAATCACCACATGTTTCACTGACTCTGGCAGCCTTACTGCTGTCATATATTTGCATGGATGAACCGTTCTCAAACAGTTTCTCCAATGTATTAGAACAAACGTGCTTTTCTTCAGTACCAGGAATGTAGGCTTTACCTTCCCGGCTATACTCCTTTCCTCCCAAAGATTGTGACAGTGGCAAATGAAATCCTGCTTCATTTCTGAGTCCTTTTGAGTTCTGCATCAGAGCAGTGACAAGACCAGGGCATTATCAGTGGCCCAAGTTGGAGGAAGCAAGAGCCATTCCTTGGCTCCAGCACATTCTGAATTCCCAGCATTCCACATACCTGGCTGGGCTGTGCCACATTTCAAGGAGAAGCTGATTGTGATGAAATGGATTACTCTGATGGGATCCTTCCCAGGACTGAGTATAGCAAAACTGATTATCTGTGATATGATCAGTGCTGGCTCAGGACATTTTGCTGTCTGAAGCATAACACCAAATGGTGTATCCCCTAGGGTGGCCACTTCTGCATCACTAAAAAAGAAAAAATGTATCACCGGGGGCGGGGGAGGACACAGATTTACATAATATTTGTATATGCTAATTCATATAAATAGATGAAAATATGAACATAATTGTGTGTGTGCGTGTGTGTGTGTGGTGTATATATCTTTAAAATGTGATACATCTCATCACTTTGGGCAAGACTATAACTAGGTGATCTCCAAGTCTGCTCAATCTTCTGTCCAGGCATTAAATATAACAGGCAATTTCAAAGACCCGCCTCTCCCTTATAGTTATTTAATTCTGAACTGGACTTGGACCAGACAGTCTTCAGAATAGGGGATGGTTCTCAGCAGAGTAGGACACAGCACTACCATATCTCACCCCAGACTGGGAGGGCCAAAACTTCTGGGAGGACCAGTTTCTGCCTTCACCTATTCCCTGCTTCCTTCTCTTTGATGGGGCCAGTTCCTGGATAGAGTATTGAGACCTTTTCAAGGTCCACTGGTTTGGTTTCTTCTCACCAGTGCAAAATTTCTAGTGTCCAGTCTGCAATACCACCTTCATATTGGAAGGCCTTCACCCTAATAATAACTCTGTTTAGTGAAGGAAATACACTTTCTACTTGTTTAGTGGATATTATATTCAGTCTAGCACTGAAAACAACTGCTGGTTTTCTACCATAGTTCACAACTGGACAAAGTAAGTCCTGCTCCTCCCAGTTCATCCTGTTTTCTGAGTCCTGATCCCAGCAGGCAATTCTGAATCGCTACCCATTGTTTATTTACATGTTACTTTTCTGCCTGGGGAATTTTGTATTTCAATGTTACCATTGTCTGTGGCTGTTTACCCCCTGGATGCGTGTGGTTTGCATGTTAGTATTTTGTATGATTAAAGAAATGGAAGGAACACAATACCCTGAGCACCCTACTCATAAACAGAGGCATCTTTAAAGACAAAAGTGCTGGAGATGTGGTGCCTTTGTTTAGAAGTAGGTTGCAGAATGTTTGGGGTTCCTTCCTTCTGCACATGATACAGAAATACTTTGCTAGCCTGTCACTGAGAGAAACTAATCTTACTACAGAATCTGTTCTGGAAGTCCGTTCGACTTCCAAAACGTTCAAAAACCAAATCACGGCTTCTGATTGGCTGCAGAAAGTTCATGCAGCCAATCAGAAGCCACAGAAGCCCCTTCAGACGTTCGGGTTCCAAAAAAAAATGTTTGCAAACCGGAACAATCACTTTCAGGTTTGCGGCATTCAGGAGCCAAAACGTCCGAGTTTCAGGGCGTTCGGGATCCAAGGTACAACTGTATTACAACTGTAACTCCCATTTACAATGCATTTAAACATATATACTCAGAAGTCCTACTACAATCAATGGGTCTTATTCCCAGAAAATGGATATTATGCAAGTAGCCTTTACATTTTTTAAGGTTGTTTTTTTTTAAGGAAACTGCCTTTAACTTTGATATTTTTGGTAGAATAAGATGAAATTTGTAGACATGGTAGCCCTTTCTGAGGTGATGAATGCTGCCAAATTTTAGCAGATAAATGCTGCTACACTCTAGATAGATATATGCAGGTTTTTGTGTGCAATGGGACTTTCTTTAAGGAGAGATCCATTTACCCGTCTATGGTTTGGTTGTGTGTAGAATTTATATGAAAATGGCATATATGATCAAGGTGTCTCTGGTTAAATAATATTGGGGGGAAATCAGAAGGAAAATGACAGAAGTCTTTGAACAACAGCTTTCTTTGGGTGGGCGGATGGAGTTCATTTATCCTCCACCATGACTTTGGAGGGAATTTGTATAACAACACACGTCACAGAGTGTACCCTAGATAAAAAAGCTGCAACATTTAAGCATTGGTACAGTAGCTAAGGAGTTATGATGAATGAAAGCATTTGAGAGGTTTTGTTTGTTTGCTTCCTCCTCAATTGACATTAAGGTTCCTTCAGCATCCATCACAAAGCACCTTTACTGGAAATAAAAAAGGAAAGCCTTGGTGAAGTTATCATTAATTGGAAATAGAGCGCCTGGGAATAACAGTTTTAAAGAGACAAACAGTCTGAATCTGATGTGGCTCCAGGGTTTTAGGAGCAGCCTGATTCACTTTTCCTCAGGAAAACACCGTTTTACCTTGGAAGAGTCCCAGATCTCTCTGAAGCTGCCTGATTCATTTCTGGTTTCGGAATCTGTCCAGACCCAATACACATGCCTGCTAATTACTTTATTCTGTTATACATCAATGTAATTTTCACTTTAGAATAGTGTGTTAGTTTACAATTCTAAGATTCACATTCTGCATCCACCTGTAGTTGAAAATTTCATTGAAGATATTTGTCCATTCAATAACAAACAAAAATAAATGTGTTACAAGAGGGATAAAACTCCGTTTTTGTTGTTTGGAATTTTTTTAAAAAAGGAATAAATCAGAGATGTTCAGGTCCATTTGCAAGCCTTTTCCAGAATTGCTCTAAAATTAAACAGGCACCTAACCCATATGCAAAAACCCATTTCTTTGTCCCCTAAATAAAATTTTAATCAAGTTTATGTTAAATTTTTTTATCCTTTCCCCAAACTGATTGTAAAAATAAAAGTGCAAGAAAATTCACATTTAAATACGTAAAGTATTTTCCTCCCCTAATATGCATATAAAAGCATATTCTGCTATGTTGTCTTTGAGCCAAAAACTACATTATAGTACATGGGAAGTAGTGTGAAAGCCAATAGATAAACCAAGTTCTGAGCCACACTTTAGGCCCCATCTGCATTATACATTGAAAAGTGTATCATACCACTTTAAGCACTCATGGCTTCCCACAAAGAATCCCGAGAAATGTAGTTAAGTGTGCTGAGAGTTGCTAGGTGTCTCCCATTCCCTCTCACAGAGCTACAGTGTGGTTTAACTGTCAATCCCTCTTCCTACGGAACTCAGAGAATTGTAGATCTGTGATGGGGAAAAGGGGTTCCTGGAGGAGTGGGAGCAGGTATGTTCTCAGAATTTTCAGAGAACAAATTCATCAGGCATCCCTGCCAGAATAGCTATTAACGATTATCGCCCGCCTCTACCACACAAGTAGAAAATTTATCTATTTGTAATTAGCAAAGAGCGGGGATTTTTTTCAGCTGGAACTCAGTTCTGGCACCTCTCAGGTGGGCGCCATTGCCCTTCTAAGAGAGCGAGGGAGGTGTTTTTCTAGAGAAATAGCACTGGCCAAGGGAAAGACAGACAAGCAGACACATCTGTTCTATGAACTATACCCATTCCTGTTCCCCAGTCCACACACTATCTCTAAATCTAGTCTGTTTCCACACATTCAGCCTACGCTGGAGATGTTGCTTTTCACTTGTTTTATTTAATGCCATTTTTCTAGTCAAACTACTTGCAGTAGTTTTTTTTTTTTTTGTAAAGCAGAAGAAGCCTGGAATTTTGCAAAATGAAATGAAAAGGTATCCATTTTTAAAATTTATTTTTTTGCAAATAACCTCCTTGGCCAATTGGCCAACACGTTTGCCCCTAACATTCATGCATGCCTTATACTAGCTAACACGATCAATCTTTTCCTCCATTTGCGGAGCTTGTTGAAAACACACGCTCGACTGTGAGTAAAGATATTTTTAACTATTACATCCACCTCCCCTTCTTGGTAATCTATTCCTTTAGGGAAGGGCAGGCCAAACTGGTCAGCTGCTTGGCTCCTACATTCTGGAAAACTCCGAAGAATTCTCCAGCAAGCCTCTGGGGCAAAGCAAACTTTTCCCTAAAGAATAAGGGCTTCTGAGAGACTTTGCCACATAAGGGCCTGTTGGAGGCTCTGAGCAGGCATCAGTTGACAGGGAAATCTTTGCCTCCCAACAGATGGCCAGGCTTTTCATTTCAGCAGGCAGGAGACCGAGCTCAGGATTCTGCCAGCATTCCACGCGGCAGGGCCAGCTTAGGGCAAGAGGGATTTAATGTCCATGCCCTTCATAGCTGGCGAGCTAAACGATGAGCTGCTGACAGGAGAGCCATCGAGTGCTCATCCACAAAATGTAAGATCCCGAACTTCTCCCCCCCCCCCCAGCCCCGGCCGCATTTCATTTTTCTTTGGTAGAATTAAAGTCCTCTTTGCTGGCCTCTCAGAATCCATTTTGGCACAAATACAAACCACCTCTTGGTGGCAAGCAGTTGTCTGGATTTGAGATGCCATTATTTGTGCTGACAGTTCTTTCTGCACATTCAAAGTCACAGCTGGCCATTAGAGGCTTAGAAAGCCCTTCTCTCCCTCCCCCCCCCCCCCGCCTGCAAACACCAGCTAGTGCCAGTTTACTGATATTGGATATCAGGCTGCACTTGACGGGACAATGCAGTAACTTATGTCTGTCTTTAATTTAGTGTAAACAAACAGAGCCCTTCCAGCCCTCCTTTCATCTATGCTGGGGCTTCTTTGCATGTGTTTATAACACACAATCTGGAGTAGACACATTTACATGTATGGTATATTTATTTATATCTTTCTCTCATTTTCAAAACATATTGGCTATATTCTCATCATTAAACTAATCAACCCATACATGAAGATTTAACAACTACCCCAAATATTTCATGGTCTTCCCTAGTTATGCTGGAATTTCATGTATTTATGTTTGTGTTTTGGTCAAGACCTCCTTCTGGTTTACTTTTTTAAGTTGAGGTGTTTCCTGCCCCCCCCCCCCATTAAGAAAGTAGCCCATAATCTGTGGCTAGCTGTTCCTCAATCTCTAATGGTGAAAAACAGGGAAATATTTTTTCGTCAGGTTTTTATCTCTTTGCTTTATAAAATACAGCATTGTTTCTTGGCAAACTGTGCCAGGGACATGAGACTGCTCCAGTGATTTGCGCATTGTGGGGAACTCAAAGTATCCTGCATTTAAGCCTTTTGTGTACTGCTATTTATGTAAGCAAAGCTAAATTTCTTCTTCACTTTTCCGTTCTGGGTGTAGGTAATTTGCTTAACTGTGTATTAATCAACACCCAAGCTGTAATCAGAAATTGGATTCAGCTGACAGCAATTTACAGACTGATTGGAGGTGTTCATTATTAGCACCAGAGTCTTTAGGGTATATCTCATTTGTTTATGGGAAGGAGTTAGGACACTGAAGTTGTTGGGCAAATCTGTGGCATCCTGTGGGTTTGGGAAGAAACCTTGCAACAGGTTTGTCCTAATACCAGGAAGCAGCAGGAGTGTCAGGAGAGCTTCGGAAGCTGTACTTATTTGTGAACAACTCAGCATTGCAGTTAAGAGCTGCTACATAGGTAAGACAGGCTCCAACTAGTTCCCACTGAGCTATGGAGGGAGCCATACCCAGGGAAGTGAGTTTCTATTACAGAACAAGCATGTCTCCATACAAAATCAAGTGCCTCTCTCATTTTGCCAGCCCTTGAGCTGATCCTCTATAGGCCATATACGTTTGGCTTAGTTGTTCCTAGGGCACCGCTTCATCCCTACAGATGGCACTAAGTAGATGAGGGGCCTCCCACTTGAGGCAGGTAGTGTAGGAAAGGATGTGGGGTCCCCCTCCCCTTCTCTTTGCTTTGAGTGGCAGCTAGCTTCTCCCTCTCTGTTATTCTATAGGCCTTGGCCAAAAGGATGTTTTATGGGAATAATAGGAAATAGATATTTGTGTTCATGCTGGTATTTATAATTACCCATGAATGTTTGTGGCTGGAGCTCACTGAATCACCTTTTTAATAGCATCCCTTTCTCTCCCCAGACAAAAATATAAACTGAATTATGCAACATGTTGCATTCTTTTGTTAGAATTAATTACAGATTAAAGTTTAGATTTTAAAGCAGCATGTTGTACAATGTTGAAGAGTGCTCTGTGAGCAAAGCATTGTACTGCTGTATAAAGTAACCATCAAAGTTTGTTGATGGCCTCTGATTTGAAATATGTATGTGGTTTGTACTGCATATAGATATTGTTGTAAACCACTTCGCTACTTTTTTTATAGCGATATATATATACAGTATACAGTAGCACCTTGGCTTACGTTACCCTCGGGTAACATAAACTTGGGGTTGCAAAAGCGGCAAACCTGGAAGTGTTTCACTGCTTGTGCATGCGCAGAAGTGGTCCCTCCAGTTGTGGAAACCTCGGGATCCAGCCGGAGCTTCGGAACGGATCTCATCCACAACCAGAGGTACCATTGTGTGTGTATAATAAATAATCATCATAATAATAAATACAAATAAGCAACACTCAGTAGATCTGCTGAAATATTTTTGATATGCTTTATAATTTTCTGCTTGTTTGGGAAAAACTACAGTAATGACCCTTAGAATTTAACCTGTACTGAGATACTGTAATATTTTTTAAATAGTGAATCAATTGCTTTATCAGTTAAATGCAAGGCTGCTGATTGACTACAACCTTTAATAAGTTGACAGCTCTAATTGCTGGCAAATTTAGTGAAAGAGGACTTCATCCTAGCTAGCACATTTTTTCTTTTGTTTGATAAGAGTCCATAGTAAGAATGCCTATTTAAGGCATCAAAGACCACCAACTGCATCTATATAATGGTATCGCCCCCATTTATTTAATTATGTTTTCCTGTTGTGTATTAATTTCCATTCATTACTGTAGTACAGGAGTAGGGTGAGTGAACAATCTTGTTTCTGCTGTGGGCTCCTTCCATCACAGGTCATGGCAGGGTGTGAGTGGGTGAAGTTAGTGATGACTATAGGCAGAGCCAGAGACAGAAGTATTCTGCAATAACTAAAATAAATAAAGGTCACCTGCTTCAATTTTCACAATGGCTACCACATATTAGAATACCCAATTTTTGCATGTGTCCCCAGAAGTGAAGCCTACTGGGTTTGATGAGGTTACTCTCAAATATACAGAGGCTTTAAAAAAGAAGAAGAAATACAACAGATCAACACAGCTATTGTTCTAGTGACAGTCCTTAATGACTTTTGTGTGTGTCCCCCCCCCCACTTGTGCGGGTGTGTTGCAGCTGCCTACCAGTCTGTTTTCAGATAGTTTCAGTGCAGGGGTGAGAACATCTCCCCTAAGACATATGACAAGAAAAAACAAGTAAACCAAGAACAACATCAACTTCTTCATATCACAGAGGAGAGGAAAACAGTTTATAAAGCCAGGATAACTAGTAAGGAGACAAAATGGGAGGCAGAAATTCTGATAGGAGTTGGGGGTTTAGGATTTAGTGCTTAGGAGTTGTTAAAGCCTGGAAGTTGACACCTTTCATTGTTATTGCCAGTGACTGCCATCTCATCTCCATATTCCTCATACTTTTAAAATGCACTGAAAGGATATTACGATTGAATAATACTAACAACACTAGTATCATTACTAGGGCCATTTTTCTATTAAGTAAAATGCATAATGATGGTAGAAGCAGCAGTTTTGCAACCCAAGATGCAGGGCCACAGGTGAGAGAAGCAATGAAGCTGCAAGCTTACCTTGAGAGAACATTTAGTGTTTAACGCCTTAGCTGAAATCACACGCACTCCCTGTACAGTATTACATGCACGAATGTTTTTCATCATAAACACATTTTGGAATTCTGTAAATTATAGTATGTGGGAGCCAGAATTGTGACAGTGAAAAATATGCCAATTTGTCGTCCCCAAATGCATAACTGTTTCAAGTAGTAGGGAAATATGATCATTTCCGGAATTCTGTAGTTGTGACTGCCAGCCGTCAGACTCCATGGAAATGGCGGCTTCATTTTCTCCTCTGTACCCTTGTTGTGTGATGAAAGTTTCAAGCGGCATGTTTTAGAAGACGGATAATGACTTTGCTTTTTGGCGGAATAATTTTGTGTTAAGTTTATGCCTATTTTTTTGGCTCATTGGTCTGGTGTGTTAGAACTGTGAGAAGACAGTCTTTATCCATGTGGTACATGTGGACAGACAATTTTATATAAATTGTTTGCTGGGTGAGCAAGGGGTGTATTGGAGCAACTTGTCAACAACTGGTTTACTCAACACGATATCCCTTTTCCAACAGGTTCTTCTTGAAATTTTTTCTTAAATGTAACCAGAACTGCCTAAAAAATGCAGGAAACCCTCGAGACATGCGAAGATTTCAGGTCAGTGTCACTCCCCCCCCCCCAAGATAAATAATGTTTAAATGTTGTGGGCTGGGAAGATTGTCAACCTATGTAAAATGATTACATAGTTCTTTCAGAAAGTTACGTTTTGCATTTTATCGTTGTTCTTGGCATTGTATTTTGATGTATTTTCTGTGAGTTCACCATTTGAATGGGGAAAGGTGCGATATAAATTATAAAAAATAAATAAGAGTTGGGATATGGGGGGAAATGGCGAGGATTTGCATTTTTGTAAGCCACCAGGCTTTGCTCTGCGATCAGAAGTGTGAGAATGCCAGCTCGAAAACAACGAATCTGAACTAGGGTTGGCCCTTCCCCTTTCAGCACCTGAGGCCAAATGGGAAGATGCCACTTCCTGGTCTCCCCCAGTGCCGGATTTATGTATAAGCTAAACAAGCTATAACTTAGGGTCCCATTCTCTTGCCCCCCCCAAAAGAAAAAACAAACCTGGATGTACATTTCCAAAATATAAGATTAAAAGCAAATAAAATAAAACCTTCATACAGCAGCAGTGTTTTGTGTTGTGTAGGTTCCTATGATGTAAATAATGGGCCCCGCCTGCTAGCCTGCTCCCTAAAATATCACTGGTTTGCTCATTTCTATATATAGGGTGCCTACATTCTGCATTGCAAATGGCTTTAGATACCTATTACGTCCATAAATTTCCATGTAGCATATATTCAACACAAAAAACAGTGACAATTTGTTGACGACAAAGGACAGCCGGACATATAAAGGGCCCCATTACCTTCAGTAGCTTAGGGCCTCATCAAACCTAAATCCGGCTCAAGTCCCGCCCCCCCCCCCCCCCCCGGTTGCGAGGCAGCGGATTCTCTGATGGCTACAGGGGTGGAGGCGCCTGTGCCGTCACCAGAGAAGTGGTGGCAGTGGTCCAAAGCCACTAGAGAGGTGAGCAGAAGTGGCAGCAGCACTGAAATCACATCTCTCTGGAAACTGGCTCCCCTCCGCTGGCTGTGGTGCCACACCTCGTGGGCCTCTGCTGCTCGAGCTGCTTGCCTCGCAAGTGGGTTGGCCCTGATCTGAACACTCCACTATTATTGCTCTTTGGCTTTTAAATATTTTTAACCCCTCCTCACAAGACATGGGAGCAAGGGTTTGACACCCCAGGTATTAACAATGACTGCATTCGCACGGCAGTTCTATCCCCAACAGTTAATTTCCACCTTTTTGAAAATTTCATACAATGTTAAAGCCACTTTCGGAACTATAGTGGAATATAGCTCGCTTAGCACTCGTTTTCATATTATTTGCAAACAGGCGTTTTTCTGGAAACAAGTAAAACAGGAATGAGCCCTAAACCTGCTCCATATTCCACTATTGTTCCATAAGTGGCTTTTACATTGTGTGAAAGCTCAAATATAATGTGGAGCTTGGCAGTCGTGAAAGCAGAAGCAACTGCCATGTGGATGCAGCCAATGACAACAGAGAATTACCATTAAAAACAACAACACAATTTAATACATGATGAGTAATGAAAGTCGCTAGGTAAGTTGGAAGATGACGCTAGATTTTAGCAGTGGTTCCCAGCCTTTTTGGTACGGTGGCTTAGAAATCCAAATTTCCTTGATATGGTAACCCACTGAAATATTGTCATATGAATTTTGGACCTTAGGTCATTGGCAGCTGTCTGTTTTGTTCCCCTGAAGTGTAAGTTTGCCTATTTTATAACCATTTACTTAGCACCCATATTAATGTGGAATTCATTGAAATATTTATGGTACCGACAGTATTCACAGTTTTGTTTATGGGAAGACAAGAGTAGCCTTTCTGACATTTGGTTACAAGTGTGAACATAGCAATATAATGTGCCAACAAAACAAAAAGCTGTAAGAGTTGTAACATCATACCAGTGAAGGATTACAAGCGATAATTAATTTGTGTTTAGTAATAAGGCCACTTCCACAGGAATTGCACCCCACTTGCAGGTCACAGCTCACAGGATGGGAAACTCTGGACTGTAGGAATACAGATGCTAGTTCTCAATTGATTTTAATTCCGTAAATCAGCAAGCTAAACAAATGTTGCCTCTTTCTAGTTCTAACACCCAAATTGAAAAAAAAATAGTATTTTATTCGTTCTCTCAAGTCTGTGCAAGCTGTGACCTACCAATGTGAACACACTAGCTGCTTGATAAAACTACCTCTTAGTGGCCCAGTACAATTCTGCCTTCAACACTAGCACCATTCCTTTGCATGTTGATGGGGTATTGGATGGTTTAGGATGGGAGGGAGATGTTGTTCCCTACTGGCTTCTATTGGTGGAGATGGGGAGAAGTGAGGCAGACTCTGCTGCTGTGGAGTACCCAGTTTCACCGTAATTTGTGGATATTTGCAACTGCCAGTTCTCCCACCGATAGAAGCCAGTAGTAAGCCCCCCCCCCCAAATGGGGCAGTGTGGTGTGCCAGAGGCTTTGGATCCACAAGATCCAATCCCCTACTAATCCCCCGCGTTGTGCTGGTCTGGATTTGGTACAGCCAAAAAAAAGTGTAAAAGAATCACCCTCATCTTCTGCCCAGGCCAGCTGGGAGAGAGGGTTTTGGACACAATGCTGGATCCACAGATTCTCTCCACCCCTTGGTGGCCAGGATTTGGATTGCTCTATTACTGAGCTACTGTAGACTGCCTACATGGCTGCTAGTGGAATCTGTTTAGCTTGATAAGACAAACGTTATATAGGCTTCACATTTTGGGATTGGTAAAGTAAAGGTAAAGCTACCCCTGACCGTTAGGTCCAGTCGTGGACGACTCTGGGGTTGCACACTCATCTCGCTCTATAGGCCGAGGGAGCCGGCGTTTGTCTGCAGACAGCTTCCGGGTCATGTGGCCAGCATGACTAAGCTGTTTCTGGTGAGCCAGAACAGCGCACGGAAATGTCGTTTACCGCTGGAGCGGTACCTATTTATTTACTTGCACTTTGATGTGCTTTTGAACTGCTAGGTTGGCAGGAACTGGGACCAAGCAACGGGAGCTCACCCCGTCACGGGGATTCGAACTGCCAACCTTCTGATCGACAAGCCCTAGGCTCAATGGTTTAGACCACAGCGCCACCCGCGTCCCCTCTTGAGATTGGTAGCCTATCCTATCTCACAGTGTCACACCATATAAGGCAAAGAAGACAGAGTGATAAGGGGGAACAATAGAAAAGACCTTAATAATAATCCATTCTGTTATGATCCTCCTATCACACTGTGTGCTGATGTTTTCACCTCCCCAAACAGGTATGGACTGGAGATATTGTTCTAAATGTACCGGGTGAAATTCACAAACAATTCTGAAACAAACAAAAGTACCCTAATCTGCCCATATGTAGGTTTCCCCACCAGAAGAGACACAAGCCTCTTTCTGCTGCAGTTCAGATCTTTTATATCAATTGTCCATAAAGTTGGCCATACTTCTATAAAAACTTTTTTTTTTTTTTTTGCCAAATGACAGTGGTGGAACAGCCTGGCAAAATTTATTATTGTTATTACTGTAACACTGCAAGATCAAAAACAATAAATCACTTAAATACAAAAAAAATGTGGTTGATTTTGATGGACAACCTTTATGGTATAATTTATTTATAAAGTATTTCTATACTGCTAGGTCATAAAATATATGGGAAATATGCTACATTAAAACAGAGAACTAGATAGTAACAAGGTGTGGATTTTATACCTTCAGCATTAGAAATGCAGGAGTAGGCTAGAATCAGTGCTTTTTCTCTGGGGGGACGCAGGGGTATGCATACCCTTAAACAATTTGTGAATCTAAGTTTGGCCTCATTGAGAGGCAGTATTTCAATATAAGTAGGAAAATGAGAGTACCCCTAAACATTTTTTAAAAGAAAAAAAGCACTGGCTAGGATTATTTTAAGCCATAAGTGTTTGCATATTTGTGTTGATTTCCCTTATGTTTAATATTTAGATCTTCCATATGAGATAATGGAATTATTAGGCTAATAAGCATCCTATGCATACCTACTCATAAGTACATCTCACATAGTTAAATGGGGCTTACATAAGGTTTATAATTCTAAACACACAAGTAGAAAGCCTCACTGAACACAGTGGGTCTCACTTTTGTGTAAATAGGCACAGGACAGCCCTGTTAATTATGCACTTTTTGACTATCAGTGTGCCATATAATTAAGAAAAATGTAAATAGCAAAAAAGTCCCCAATTGTTTCAATATTTTCAGTTTAGAGATTACTTAAACATGGAGTAAAAAAATGGAACATTCAGAACAGCTTTAACTGACTTTGAAAAGCTAGTAAATAACCATTAAATTCTTAAAGGACTATTATCCAAAATTTATTGTCAATTGTTCCGTTAATTACCACTCTGGACTTAATTTGAAGCTAAGTTGGAAAAAATGCTTGATAGAACTCTTACAGCGTATGGTTGGAAGAAAATCTTTGCTAAGCTTTTACCCATATTCAATTTCTGTAATATGAAAGAGAGTCATTAGGAAACTATTCACAGGTCATTTCCTAACTGCCCATAGGTTGGATAGAGTAGTTCTTCTTCCTTGGTGATCACTCGGAGCCAAGTAAGATTGTCTTCCATAAACATGGTTTTAACGATGAATCCGTAAGTGACTGTGGGGGCCAATTCTGGACCCACAAGTCCTTCCACAGTGGCGACATTGCTTTCTGGGTGGGAGTTGATCATGGTGTGGATTGCCATGTGTGCCTTCCTCTTAGCACGTTTCTACCTTGCGTTCTGAATTCAAGTGTCTTCAGAGCCCATGACACCTTTGGTAAAAGCTGTTCTCCAATTGGAGCACTCGCAGGCAAGTGTTTCCCAATTGTTGGTGTTTATTCTCCATTTTTTAAAAATTGCCTTGAGACAGTCTTCCAACCTCTTTTGTTGACCACCAGTGTTACACTTTCCATTTTTAAGTTTAGAATAGAGTAGTTGCTTTGGAAGACGATAATCAGGCATCTGCACAACATGCTTTACACTCTGCATATTTTTCTGTTTATTTATTTAAAACCTTTATATGCCACCTTATATCAATGATTTCAAGGCAGTTTGCAAAAACAAAAACAAGTAAAGCAAATAGTGTTGGGAACACTCTGGTCCCAATAGCTGGGACATACTCAGGTGTGTGAGGGTAGATGAGAAGATATGTTGTTGCAGCAGTTGAGCATTTCTGACCTGTTCCAGAGTTCCCAACTTCTGGCATGAGGACTGGCTCCAGGATGAGGGAGAATTGTTGAGTCTTCCACAAGAGCCCCAAAGGACCAGCAGGCGGAGTCAGCAGTGGAACCACCTGGAGCAGGGAGCGACTGATAAGATAATTGCTGCAGCAAAGCCCCAGGGTGGTCTGTCTTACTGCCTGATAAGCAGCATCTCCTGACCCACCCTGCACTGCTGCGTGCTTAGAGTAGGAGCATTGAGAAGAAGACCTGGTGGCCCAGCAGTTTTTGTAGTGGATGCAGTGTTGAACTTCAGTGCAGACTGGAATATCTAGGGCTAGATTAACTTACCTCAGCTTGGGTAAGATCTTACACTTTCCTGAGCTCCTTGGAGGAATGTGCAATAAATAAATAAAGCTAAGGCTATATTTATGACCGTAAGTTTGTATTTCCCTCACAGTTAATGTCATGTTACCTGGAAGCGGAACAGTTTTGTTTGACTAGCTTTTGTTTTCCAGGCCATATAATTTCTGCTATTTCCACATGGAATTTGCAGATTTCTACACAGCATTCTTAAGGGCCTCCCATCTGTTTCCCTTCCATCTCTGCCACTGTTGCCTCGTATTTATTAAACATCGGTTATTCTGTAAGAATATCCTCCAGTCAGACATGCTCTCGCAAACAGGGCAATCTAGCGTGAACAGCCAGGACCGCAGTCTGTCAAAGCAACAGTTTGTGCTTACCTACGTGCTGCCAGTTTGCAACTCCCCCAAGATGTGAGCTGATTTTCATATGGTAATGCTCTTGCATGTTCTGTCAGAAGAGCAATCAGGAGCTTGTGTAGGTGACTAGGTAGGACATAAGAGGGGTTGTTGATCTCTTGACTCGTAAAGACATTCTGTCAGGCAAGCCCAGCCTCACAGCAGTCGAGCTTTCCGTGTGTAAACAGAGACTGCTTAATTACACAGGTCATGTCAATTAGCGTGACCTTCGCATTTTAAAGAAATTAATCACTTTCGGCAGAGCAAATCACTCCTCATACTTTAATATTCAGCGTGGCGGTAAAGTGTGCAGAAATGCATTAAGTGACAGAGCATTCCTATTTTTATGAATAATGGTTCAGTTTAATCGTTGGTCCCACCCCAAGTCTTTGGACTTGTTGCTTGAACATTACAGCAAGCAAAATAAGGATGCCTGTTGATGCTGTATATTTATTTTGGTCTAGCAAGAAGTGCACCTGGGAAAAAAATGGGTTTGGGCGGGGAGGATAAGCTTGCTGAAGTCCCTCACAGTGTCCCACAGAGTCCCTCCTACATCTCACACCAAATACAACCAATGTAATAGGGTAGGCGCTTCTTTTCGTATGGGAGGCTCCTTGCATGGGATTAGCTGCTCCCACCTGGCTATGTCATGGCTTCCTTTTTGTGACGCATCAAGTTCCTCCTGTCTTCCATCTCAGCACCTGCTTGACCTCCCCACTTTGGACATTTCAGGTTAACTTCGTTCACCTCAGTCCCGATTTAGAAGCAAGCATTTAGCAAACAGCTCCTTTCAAGTAAACTCCAGCATGACTCAGCAGTTCTAATTAAAGAGTTGGTTGCAGAGGTGAGGAAGTAGAAAGAACCAGGGTGCCAAATGGAATTAGATGGCATCTATCCTCTGTCATACAGCAGGATGATGTATTACATCCTGGGCTTACCGGGAGACGGGTATGTAGCCCATCTTAAGTTGTTAATTAGGGACCAATATAACTTTGGAGAGATAATGAAGGAAGGTGGGGTTGCATAGTGCTGCTAGCCAGGTAACGGAGGCAGCTGAGGTCATCAACCCTATCAAAAACCACTCCATCCAAAGCAGGTGAGACCATAGCACTGTGTCTGTTCACACAGGAAATAACTGCACTACTGTTGGTGATATCGTGCTAAAAATGAGTAATTTTAAAACAACACCTTGGATTCTCAGGAATAAATTACTGGGTGAATTATGTCGTTACTGGGGGGAAGTACCTGTTGCATCATCACAAAACGACAACTGAAAAGATTATTGGTTTGCTCCTTCCCTGGCTTTGCTACAATTCATTATTGGCAAATGTATGGTTAGAATTTTGCCTATCAGTCAGGCAGACTACTGACGATACAGGAATGATATTGCTGGAAAAACAGGCACCTGTGTTTTCTGTGAATTTCTAAGAGTATGCTGAAGTGTGTAATTAAAAGTATAATGGGCTGGTTCAGAATGAGCTCAGTTTTCTGAACATCTTCTAAAAATGCCTGAAGACTCTTTTTAAAAACAATGGTCAATTTTGATAGAGTTTCAAAGTTGGGGGGGGGGGGGGTTCATTACTGCGCAGGCACCAGCCAGTCAGCACTGTGCACAGCCAGCTTCTGCTGTTACATTGCAGAACTGCCTCCTTCCTCCACAAGCTTGTGCCTGTATCTTAGTTCTGAGAAACAAAAGGTGGATTTTCCTGAATGGTACATCCAAACCCAGAGAGAGCCTCAGATACTTCTATTCCTCTGATTTGAGTAGCGTTTGTTGCTGTTTCGCTGCTTTACAAGATACGCAAATAGCTTTTTATATATCTAATTTTAAAGAACAGCAAGAGGAGACTGCATGTTAGTAGTCTCAAAGCATCTACCTAAATTTAGGCTGGGCCTTTAATATCATGCTAAAGCTGGGACTTGAGTCAAAATAATAATAGATGTGTACTGCCAAGAGTAGTCTGCCCAAAAGTCATTCCAGCCTCTTCCACACAGTGTTTAGAAGTGTAAACAAAAGTATAAATTTGCTTCCAGTAAAAATGGAGATTACTGAAAATACCAGGAATGTGCATAAACTAATTGGCTAGCGAAACCTAATGGGCTGTGGTTAAAAATGAGGAGTAATGTGATTCCTAATCTTGAAATATTGGGTGGTGCACCCTAACAAATAAATAGGCTCCGTTAACCAACTCAGATAAACAGATTGATTTCTTAACCTCTAGTTTTCATTTCCAGAAGATTTTTTAGCTTCCAGAACATTTGCAACTGAGCTATTTAATAATGCAAAAGAAGGATGTACACAGAGGAATGCAAATAACAGTAAATTTAGGATACACAAATTTAACTAAACCCCCCCTCCCCCACAATCTGATATTTTTATTAGCAGTCTGCTAACCTGCAGTGCTGCACATACATTTGAAAACTAACAATCTATGAAGATTTGATGCTAAAGCCGATTTTCCTCCCCTCTATGTTTGCCTGTCCCAAATTAAAAACTGCATTTTCTTCACATTTTGATAGGTTTGAGATTTGGCAGGCCTGCCTGTCCCCGTGTTTATATGAGTTTGTCAGCACCTCATTAATCAATTTTTAAACTGCAATATGCTTCCCCCCTCATGTGTTGGCCTGTTGTTGTTTTTTCAAAGTTGCTTCACTGCCTGCTCTACACCTCCTGCTCTCATTTTTTTTTAAAGCTGAAACAAAAGTTGTTTCCTTTACAAATTAGTTTTGCATGTGCTTTGATTGAAACGCATCCCACTCATTAAAAAAATAAAATAAATTGTTTCCTTTTCAAGAAATACACGCAAACCATATTTGGAACACACTTGCTCCCGAGAAGTCCTGTTGACTTTAGTAAGATTATTCTAAAGTAAATGGATTTGTGGATTTTAGCCATAAACCTGTGAAGGCTGTTTGGAAAGTATTCAGTGCATATTAGATATTACCTTTAGCTTAGGCAGAGGACATTAATATTTAAATAACACGTAGGCCAAATATTTCTTTTTCCTTTATAGTAATCAAACTTTTGAATTCTCTCCCTCTCTCTGTCTGTCTCTCTAAAAAGAATCAGTAGAGAGTTTCTTCTTTTCCTACAGGTGCACTGTGAATAATCACTTCTTAAAGTAGACCACCACTTAACCACTTTTATTTTTTTCACATTTCCTGACCCTAGAAACAGTTTCTCTAGGGGATTCCTTTTATAGTATTTTCTCTTAATGACTCCAAAAGAGCCCAGCCCACCCCCAGCATGGCATCTTTGTAGTAAATCAAATTCTATTCAAGGGAACTAGGTAGCAACAGTCTGTTACTGCAATTCAAAACATATTTTAAAGATGAATGGCTTAGGTTGAGTGCCTGATGTTGCAGATGTTGTGGGCAGGGAAAGTTAAGTAACTGATCTCAGTGAGATTACGCTGGTAACTAAAGTTGCTCACTGTTCATGCGCTCTTATGAACAAAATAGTTTGCACTGAAGGTCAGGAGCCCTTGTCATAGAATTGTTTGACATTGTATTTTATTTCTTTTAAACAAAATATTTCTTAAGTAGTTATGTTTTTTAAAACCTTTCTTGGACTTGGGTCCCCAAAACACACTTTTCTGTTCCTTTTTTTCTGTCTCTTATACTTTGTATTTAGATACCATTTTCAGGTGGTTAAGGTCTTAACAAGAAGAAGGGTTATTGAAAGTGGCTTTTAAAATCCACAGGGGGAAAAAGGAAATATAAAAGGACAGCTGAAAGTTTGGTGAATTCTCAATGCATTTTGAGTATGTCTTTTATCGGGGGCAAAATGCTCATATTTGTTCCTTAATCAGCCTTCTTAAAGCAGTGGTAGCATGTAGCTTTTATGGAGCAGTTTTTCTTACGAAGGAGCAAAAATGATAATTTTCCTTTGATGAAGCCATACTCAAAATGTGCTGGGAACTTAACAATCCTTGAAGCTGCCTTTTTGTGTTTGCTTTTTTCAGTGGAAGTTTTCCCCATCTGAGAAATCCTGTAGCTTGCTGTGGCCTCCATCCATGAGGTAGGTGCCAGGCGAAAACGCTCGGCTTCCACCAGGCCTTTGGCCGATGGACATCTGATGTTATGGGAGGGGGGATTATTGGCTTGTTTTTGTTCTTAATTTTATTGTATATTTTATGTTGTAATTTTATGTTGTAAACCTCCCTGAGATCTATGAATAAAGTTAGTAATTTTAGTAATAAAAATAATAGGTAGGCTAGAGACTGGAGAAAATGTCCTGAGGGTATTCCTCTCTAATAGCCCTATGCTCTGGGACAGCAGTAGGACAGTGTCATAGTCTGTGAGATTCTTTAAGCTTGTGTCTTTAGCTTGACTATTTAAAGTAAGGTAAAAGGTAAAGGACCCCTGGACAGTTAAGTCCACTTAAAGACGACTATGGGGTGCAGCACTCATCTCACATCAGGCCGAGGGAGCTGGCGTTTGTCCACAGACAGCTTTCTGGGTCGTGTGGCCAGCATGACTAAACCGCTTCTGGCACAACGGAACACTGTGACGGAAGCCAGAGCGCATGGAAATGCCGTTCACCTTCCCGCCACAGTGATACCTATTTATCTACTTGTACTGGCATGCTTTCGAACTGCTAGGTTGGCAGGAGCTGGGACAGAGCAATGGGAGCTTACCCTATCACGGGGATTCAGTGCCGATCAGCAAGCCCAAGAGGCTCAGTGGTTTAGGCCACAGCACCATCTGCGTCCCTGTGCTTGACTCTTTAGCAGAGGCTGGATGGGCATCTGTCATGGATACTTTACTTGAGATTCCTACATTGCAGGGGGTTGGACTCGATGACCCTCAGGATCCCTTCCAACTCTACAATTCTATGTGTCAAGAAAGATAAAGGCACTAGGACAGGAAATCACTACCTATCTTCATAACAGCATGTGACTAGCCAGTTCTTCCAGGTTGCCATGGTCCTTGCAACAAGTTCCTTAGGCGAGCTTCTACTATAAAGATGTGGGGTCTGAAGGAATAGGATTCTGTATAGTTCAGTATTGGAAGGAAGGGATACTTCCAGCTCAATATGCAAAAAGTTGACCTATAATGAGAATAATATTCGGCTAGCACAATTGTTGTAGTTTATGGACCTTTTTTTGGTACACAGTTATATGTTTTTCTTGGTGTTTCTGCTTGATACGTCTATAATTTTTTTAAAAAGAAAAGTTGACTAAGTGCTTTCCTAGGCATCACGTTCTAACTGGCAGCTGTTATTGAAAGTATTGTTACAAAATTTTAGGGTGCCTGATCTCCCCTTCTAATATATGGAACCCCAGCCCCAGTGCCAGAGGTTGAATTTAGCTTGTTAAAATATAAGCCAGGCTGGCTCACTGATGAAGCAATCGCCTGGAGAGATGGGCCATCAAAAGAGCAGAAGGTGAAGGGTGAAGACCTATTAAGAAAGCCATCAGCAAAGCTAAGAGTGTGCCAGCTGGGAAATGGGTGAAGCCCCTCCCTGAGGTCCGAGTTGGGTAGAAGAACAAAGGCCATTAGTAGAGTTTCAGGATTGCAGTTTGCCTGATGTAAGCAGGAGGAGAAATAGTTGCATTTGGCAAGCAGCTTGCAGGCTGCAGAACGGGAGGGTCGCAGCAGTGTGGGCTGGCAGTTTGCATCCAAGGTGGCAGCCTTGTGAGAAACAGGGCCCTCCTGGCAGTGGCGTAGCGTGGGTTGTCAGCACCCGGGGCAAGGCAAGTAATTTGCGCCCCCTAACCCGTGGATTTTAGCACACGAGTGCGAGCGCCCCCCCCAGATGTTGCGCCCGGTGCGGCCAGCCCCCCCTGCACCCCCCACGCTACGCCACTGCCTCCTGGAGTGCAATCTTGAGAGCTCCTCCATCCTAGGCTCAGGTTGTATATATGTGGAAATAAATTATATATATTATAAAGACACCACAGTCTCCACTTTGCTTCATTTCCAAACTCTGGATAAGCGCCTGGAACCCCCATAATCTCACAGTGCTGTGGGGATTATGGTGGCGTAGCAATATGTACATGTTGCTGTTCTTGCTTCAGCTCGCTGGAAATGTTGCTGGCCTCTGCCTGTGGGAATGAAAGTGACTTCTTCACTCTCCCTGGTATTGGAAAAAGGGATCACTGGATTGCTACATGAGAAACTGGGCTCTCTGAAGCAAAGCACTTCATTTCTGTTTGGTTAGTTCTCAAAATAGTCTCCATGAGCACATAAGTGAGCTGGGCAGAGCAATTTGAAGCTCTGATTTAGGCCATTGGGATGTAATGAATCAGTGGATGCACCACTGCATCTGAAGCCCTGCCACTCACGTCGGCTAGAGTATTAGGAGAAAGCAGTTGTGTAACTTTTTTCCTGTGCCAGCTCCAGGCTGATGCAGTTTAGATGGCCAAATTGGGTCCCTCAATGGGAAACAGGTCAGCTTTGGAGACAGCCAATCTAGTGTTGGCCCTGTTCTGCTCCTGCTCCACCTCTCTGTTTCCCTGCTTTGGAGATTTACAACGGCTATTCTTGTGCTTTCAGAGCATGCAGCAGTAGCCTTTGTGGTAGTGCAGCTCTGTTGCTGGCAGAGCCCACTGGAGGGACACCTCTGCCTCATCCTAACCCCTTCCAGCAACAGGGTCAGGGATAAGGATTGTTTGGTAACAGATGAAATAACACATTTTCCCCATCCCTACCTTCCTTTTTGCACTTGTAAGGCATGGAATACAGGTGGGGAGAAAAGGTTAGAAAGGACTGCCATGTGCTGAGCAGTCTGCTTTATGGAAGTGAGTCATTATCAGAAGCCGGAGTCAGAGGCAGGTCAGCAATAAAACATCCAGTGTCAGTGAAGTTAACTCTTTATTCAAAGAAACTGAAACGGCGCAGGCCTAGTGATCACAGCAGCTCTTCCCAGTAGGTCTTGCCCCAGTGAGGCAGTTGCAAAGACTGAAGATGCCCATCTTCCCATTGCTCTTTAAGGCTCCTCCCCCAAGCTCCTTCGCCTTGTCTTTCTTTCCTCCACCCTCTTCATTTCTCTATGTGTTCTGGGAGACTGGGCAGAAGGGAAGCTGGAGCAGGAGTGGGAGATTCCCTGCTTTTTCATTAGCCTACCTCTGCTCTGCCCCTTGACCGTACTCTGCTTCTGCCTCAGATTCTGGACTGCTCTATGCTACAGCCTCTTCCCACTCACTAAGCCCTGTTACCTCTTCAGCTTCTGACACCTCATCCCAGTCTGCTCCCTCTTCTCCCTCTGACCACTCATCATCATCATCATCATCCCACCACCAGTCCCCTGGCTCTGAGCCTTCTTCCACTGAGGGTTCCCTTTCTCCAACTGGTGCCCCCCCTCCCACTCCTCTGCATCCAACCAATTCATGACAGTTGTGGGCAACTTGCAGCCATTAGGAGCAATGCCTTCACACCTTCCATATGTGCTGTGTCAGGAAGATGCTGAACACCACTTCTTTCAAACAAAGATGCCCTCTCCCAAGCCTCCAAGCCCACTATGTTTGCATTCCTGTCTCAGCGTCATCTGCGCTGGCTTGGTCATGTCCACAGAATGGAAGATGGCAGGATCCCCAAGGATGTACACCATGGGGAACTGGCTTCAAGCATTCGGCCCATTGGCAGACCAAAGATGTCTGCAAACATGACATGAAAGCAAGTATCAACCCCACCGTTTGGGAATTCCTTGTAGGCAACCGCAGTGCCAACTTCTGCAGCAGCACAACCTGACGCCTTCATCTGCCCCAGCTGCAACAAAACATGTCTCTCCCATATTGGTCTCTATGGCCACAGCAAGCACTGTAACCTTCAAACAATTTTACTTCACCCCCAAAAGGTACACTCCTCCATTGTTTCCCAAGACAGACAGGTGCCAACAATGGCCATATGATACATTATGTAGGAGCTATCATTTAAAGCTACCCTATTAAAGTAATTCAGTATTATACACACATCATGAAATGTTCACCAGCTATTGTTATGCAAAACAAGTTATGGACAAATGCCCTTTTGGAGTGTGCATGTAATCTTGCCCATGTAGACTTTTCTCACACTGGAAAACTGTTTCTATGGATTGTGGTTATAGGGAAGATTGAAACTGACTTAAACAGTGAAATGGAATATTACACAGGAATATCAAAAGTTCTTCTCACATGTCTAGTGTTTTTCCTTCAGAATTCAAGTTTCCAAATCTTGTCAAATAATTTTGACCCTGTTTTAACCCAATGGGTTTTTCCTTTTTAAACCACACTGTGAAATGAGCTAACAAGATTCTGACAGACTATTTCTGGGCGCAAATCATTTTAGGTTCACAATCTTAAAGGCCTTATTAAGTTTGATGGGGGGTGGGGAGGGATTGCTTTGCCAGAACTGCTCGACTAAGCAATGTTGTAGGTCAAGATCTGACAAAACATGTTTTTAAGAATTTTATTAGAGTTAATAAAGTGTTATTTGGAGAGTTTTGTTTCGATTGCCTTCCCCTTTCTACCCAGTTCAAGCAATGTAAAGCAATTCTTTGCAAGGAAATCTCCCTGCTCAGGCAACTTTGAGAGGGTAGCGGCTTCCTTGGAGAGTTGAAGCAATGTTTGCCAATCCTTGTAAAGCATTTCACCTCTTCAGAGGCTAAAGCCTCTCAATACCAAGAACAATTAAAGCAAGAGCCTTTTGGAACGACTGGGGAATTCAGCAAAATAAATCAGAAATCCTCTGCCTTGGCTCTGGAGGGTTGCCTCATTATAAGAGCAGATCTATTAGCCCCCTTGCCATTGTCTTTCATTTCTCAAGTGAGGTGATTCTAATTAAATTAATCTGCATGTCAATCTATCGGTGATCAATCAAAGGGGCCGAGGTCCCCCTTTGCGGCAGTGTGCTTGCGGCTGACAGGGCCTGATAATGGAGGAAGAAATAAACTGTCGAGCAAAGTTAATTAGTCAACATAATAGGTGGATTAAACAGGAGCCGGCTGATTGCTGTTTCACATGTTGAAGCATGAGGTGGGAACTGAAACTGCAATTAACAGACAATTATTATATTTGGTTGTAAGAGGTCGCATGAATAAACATATCTCAGTGGGTTTCAATTTTTAATCCCCCTTCCTTGTTTAATATAAGGAGAAGTGTAGGTCATTTCTTCTTATTGTTTTAGCCAAAGTTCTGGAAGGCAGCACATGTTCTTGGGTAGAATACTTGGTAAGCGGTAGCGGAGAGAGGGACGTTGCCATTTTGTTTGTATGGGTGATTAATATGGGCTAAGAGGTGATCAGGGCAACCAAGAAATTAATCCTGGAGCTGCTGCTGATGTGCAGTGTATTATTATCAAAGAAGAGGCGCTCTCATATTGAAGGGCACCATGCTGTCCTTCAGATCCTAATGCTAGCACATCCTGGGGCTGTCCACGAGTCTTCCCCATACTTTTAGGTTTCAGCAAAAGGCAAAATGGTCAAGTTTTACCTTATTATACAAGATGTTGCCTGAGCCTGAGCTCAACCAAAGATAGAAATGGGCATCCCAGGCAACAAACTATGTCATCATCACTAACCAAAACATCAGCAATCCCTTGCAGCAGTAGTCCTCTCATTAGAACGTAGCATTCTTTATCTGAACTTCTTATTGGGTAAGCTAAGGTCATTTTGATAAGAGACATACCTTCATAAAGAGTCTCCATAAAGAATCTCACTTACTTGCATTGTTTAATAGGTTCTGATGAAAACTGGAAACGTGTTTTAAATTTGTTGAGAAGTATGTCAGTTGAGCAGCTGTGTGCTTGCAAGCCATCCTTTTGAATTCACTAGAATCTGTGACTTAATAGTCCCATGTGCCCTGCACATTACAGCAACATGGCATCTCCATTTTTAGTTGTTTAAGTGAATTGAGACAAGTCAAAGTTTGCCAAGTGTGTGACTTCAAACTTGATTATTTGCTAAGGAAAAGGTTTACTTGGATTTGAAAAGCACTATTCATTTCAGCTCTGAAATGCCTTTGACACACATACCCTGTTCCGGAGAATTTTGGAGTGGAAACACCCCTGGCAGCTACAACTGTAACAGCATAATGAATACAGTTGCTCTCATCCCAACTTTTGCAGACCACACTTGCTTTTCTTTTTTAAAATACATTTTCATTTGCAATGACAGCAGCTTTATCTCTTCTGGCATATATGCTGAAGAATGGTGTGGGGTAAAATTCAGTCAGCTCTTAAAAAAAAAAAAGTTAATAAAGTGCTCTTGTTAGAATGATGGTTAACAGTGTACATTTCGCCATACAGCTACAAGCTGTGCAATTTGACTTAAAGCGACATCAAAAGCCTGTGATGCCAAAGACCCACTCATCAATAGCACCTCTTGTTAGAGTCGTACAGTCTGAGCACTAGTTATTATGTGAAATAGCTGTGCAATTTTCTGCAGCTCCCAGCTGTTATTTAAGATTCTGGGTTTATTATACTCTGCGCTCATCTCATTTTAAATTGTATTAAAGTGTTTCCTTATATTGTTGTCCCACTCACAGGTTGTGGTATCTACAACAGTCAATGTGGATGGTCATGTCTTGGCAGTGTCGGATAACATGTTTGTGCACAACAACTCCAAACATGGTCGGAGGGCTCGAAGGCTTGATCCTTCGGAAGGTACGCCTTCTTATCTGGAACATGGTAGGCATTTTTTGTTGGTTGACGTTGCTTCTTTAACCGTGGGTCTCTCGGGTTGTGTGGGGGGTCCCCCCTTTTCTTCCATTACTGGCTGTCCTAGCGAGGTCATAGGATGAGAGGGTCAGTGTCTTCTCTCTTTTTCCCCAAGGAGTACTTTGCTCAGTACTGGCACATAGTTTTTAAGCATTTGGGTAATTCCAGCAAAATCAGTTCATGCATTGAGTTTTGGCTCAAATGCTTACTGTGGGCAAGCTCTTCCCATCAAATGTATGGATATTGTTAGTGCATTTGAAAAGGCCATGGGCAGGATATGTAGAGAATTAAATTGTGCACAGAGTGTTCTATATGCCCAAGAAAGCCCAATTCTCTTCTATGATGCAGAGGAAGCACTTTAGGCTCTTGGAGTTTCCCAGCTGTGAGGCACATGGGAGACCGGTGCACTCTTTGCAAATTCTTAAATAACTGATTCGCTTACTGTGGCACATTGTAGCTATCACATGACAGTTGCAATGGTCACATGGTTGTATGAATCGGGTCTTGTGTTTCAAGAAGCAGAACTGAACAAAATGGTCTGCTTTTTTTAAATAAAAAAATGGGGCATAATCAAAATTGGTTTCCTTGCGTTATATTTTACATACTGTGATTTAGGGCAAGATTAGGAGATGGGTTAGTTTTCTCCTCTTTGTCCCATGGACAGAGTCTTAGGTTGTTTCCAGACATCCACAGAAGCCCTCACTTGATTCGTTTGAGGATTATGTTGCCAGACTCAAAAAAGAGCCAAGGTCAGGTTTCAGTAAACCAATCTTCAGAACAAAATCATATGTTAATATATTTACACGTCCCTCCTATAACTGAGAGCCAGATTAGGACATAGAGTACTTTCTTGTAGCTACCTGGATATTCATTTAAAACTGAACCTAAAAATTCAGACTTTCATCATAGCCTTGGTCAAATGACCATTTATCACCCTGATTCTGGCATCTATAAAATGAGAAAATAAAATTTTATTTATTTATTTATTTATTTGAAACACATCTGTCCTGTCATTCTTCCTTAAAAGGAAACCAACATAGCTAACAATCCATAATGCAAGACCTTAAAAAAATGCAAAACATGACCAATAAATTCTTACCAGCGTATCAAAACCACATAAGTCAATAAACATACAGTACTCATCACCTGCACACACTTCCCTCAAGAGCTCTGAAACAGAAATGTTATACCTGTCCCTTGAAAAAGACGTGGGGGTGTGTGGCAGATGTTCTTTACTGGGAAGCCAATCCAGAGCCTTGGGCCACCTGTCCATAGTGACTGCGAATTTAGTCTCTGCTTGTAGTGGCTCACCTGGAAGATGCCAGATGCTACAAAAGGCCTAACAATCGAAGTGTTTGGGTTTGGTCAGTGGCACTGGCAGAAAAGCTAACATGCCAAATCTACATGGCTAAAGGAAGGACAAGCCCCTCTATTTTTAACATGGCATGGCAACTGTTTATATCTTACATGAGACAGGAGCAGCAGGCAAGGATTCCCCGACATTCTCATGGTGGTCTTTGGAGAAAGCTCCTTGATTAGGGTATATTCTTGTCTGCTATTTGTATGTATGGCGTGACAATGTATTTTCCTTTCATTCATAATATCCTGAATGCTCGTATGGATGAATAACGCAAATGCAGTCGTTTGTAACTGTTCTTGGTTTTTTATTTCATTTTGAAATATATAATAAACCTTTTTTTAAAACACACAAACACATTAAAAACAAAACAAAAGCCCTAGTCTCTGACAGAAGTGGGATGCTAGCAAGAGGCTCAAATGATAAGACATGCAAGCTCTTATGGGAGCAAGTTGTTCTTCCAGTCACTGAAGGTCTAGGGATGTCTGTTGCTGGTAGTTAACTAACTTCCCTGGGCTGCTGAAAATAAATAAAATAAGCAATGAAAAAAACAATCATTTAAAAATAGTACCGAAAAACTAAAAGGCAACTATACAATGTTTGATGGCTGGGGAAACTGTGGTCCTTCAGGTGTTGCAGCATGTCAACATCTGGATGTGCTTCAACATCCCCATCCCTGCTATATATATTAATCATTGCAAATTAATTAATCATCGTGAGTTGTTGCCACCTTAGTCATAAAATAGAGTGTGTAAACTGTAATTATAAGAGCTGGTAGTGGGCACAAACAAGGTATATCGGAATCTGCCTACTTGTGTGTGGCTTACTTCACTATCTCATTCCTAACTTCACACAGGTAGGCTGTGATCCTGTGTACCTTGGAGTAAACCCCACTGTATATAGTTGGCTTCATTCTGACAAAACCTGCATAGGATTGTGGTGTTAGTGAAGCCACAGGGGAAGGTTCAGCCAGATTTTGGTATGTGTCTAGGGTGCTGATTCCTCACAATTCCCATTCAGTGTTTTGTGTGTGTGTGTGTGTGTGTGTGTGTGTGTGTGTGTGTGAAGTCTTCTCATGCCTGATATCTAATCCAGTTTTCATGGACGGTCAAGGAAGCTAAATACCATGGAAAAAGCTGCAAAGTGAAAATGGGCTTTCCCATCATTAGATAAATCAATACTCAACAGAAATTCTCTCACCTCAATATTTGAGTGTGATATCATCACACCCTACCATTTTTCTTTGCATACATTCAGAATTACTGGAACAACTTACGTGAGTAAATGTAGTTATGCAGACAATGCATAATGAATCAGGTCCACAAGTTTGCACTTTCTAACCTAAAATTCTTAGCTCTGCAGTGTTTCTTATTATGTAAACATAACTTACATCTGTATTTATTTAGCTTTAACTTTTTAGGCTATAACTCATACTATAGATTTTTTCCATCCCTGCCAACAACCTAATTTAATAAACAAACCACTGTCATAATTTTTGCCTGATTTTACTAAAGAATGTGCAAACTGTTATTTTATTAATTAGCAAGACGCAAAGCTATACAAAGGATATTTATTCATTCATCCTTGAAGTGTCCTAACATAAACCATAGTCCTTCAAAGCCTGCTTTTTTATTTTTTAAGGAGATATTTTCCCCCTACAAGGAGGCCACATGAATACCTGCCAGTTACTAAGACAGCGCTAGATTCCTTCAAGCTTGGAAATATTCCTGTTCTCACACTTAGAGCACAACTATCTGCTCTAAATATTTCCCATACTTCCACCCCATGAGATGAGGTAATGTTTTGGGGAAAGCAAAGGAAATCGTACTTTATTATAGCGGTTTTCTTGACAGTTCAGCTCATGACAGTCAACACCAAATTCTGTAGTTCTACTATTATCTTCTAAAACTGGAATTAATGTTTCTATAGCCACTCTCCAAATGTTTCCCATTTACTTAGTTGAAACAGTTTGGAAGTCCTTGGGGAATGCTCACCTTTTTAAGAGACCATTGTGCTGGAGAAGTAACTTACTTCAGGGTTGGCTCAACAATTAAGCAAAGTGAGCTGGCTGCCCTAGACACCAGATGTTGTGGAGGGTGGTGGCAGCCCCTCTGGCCATTCACCCAGAGCCTTTATGCCAGCAGTGGGAAGCCTTTGTCTCTCCATATGTTGTTAGCCCCATTAGCTGCAGCCAGCATGGCCAATGGTTATGGATGATGAGAGGTGACCAACGAAATCTAATATCCAGAAATGGTCCACAGATTTAAGATTCAGGACAGGGAATCCTGTTCTCATAACCACAGGATATTGTGGATCTCTTTCCAAATATAGTCTTGTGTAGAAGAGTGTTTCTGGTGCAATGTGTGTTATTAGTTTATTATTACATTATTATTATTATTATTATTATTATTATTATTATTATTATTATTATTATTACATAGCTGAAGAGTAAGCAGACTTACATGTTTTACAATTAGGCCTATTTTTGTTACTGTTGCCTATATAGTACTGAGCCAATCATACAAGGTGTCACCTTTCTCAACCTTTGGTTCCTAGATATTGTTGGACTGCAACTTCCATAATCCCTAGCTAACAGGACCAGTAGTCAGGGATGATTGGAGTTGTAGTCCAACAACATCTGGAGACCCAAAGCTGTCCTAAAGGACTCTTTTTGCTCTCCCAGTTTGGTTCCAACGATTTCATGTGTCAGAAATCTGGTATGCTTTGGGGTTATCCAGCCTTTTTCCCATTTATAGTCCACTTGTCAATCAGTAAAAAGGAAAGGTACTCTCAGTGGTTTATGTCAGTGTAATCAAAATCATGCTTTTACATCCACCAAGTTCTTGATACATAAATAAATAAATACGTTACTCAACTAAATGTTTCAATATTTAAAAAGTAATAGCTGGCAAAGGCTAAGCAGCATTGTGTGGTACAGGCAGGGTAAACCACAGTAATCAGTGGCTTGCCATTGTTATTATGGGTTACTCAGTTAATAGTTTTTTTTTCTTTTTTAGAGAGAGAGGAAGAAATTCTGCTTGATTATTTCAAAGCTTATTTAGATACATTAAGATGTTTACAGAGAAACCAATGTACCCAAAATCAATATTGACCTCCAGGGTTGTAGCTTTATAAGGAAAACTCCCCCCCCCACCAAAAAACCAAAAAAAAACCAGACCAAAAGGCATTTGAAGGAAAGTGGTTACGATATAGAATTTGCCAGATGAAATAATGTCTTTAGCACCCTACCCACCCAGCCCCAACAGAGGTGGGTGTGAAATGTGTAGAGACTTAGGCCTGACTCTCTTCTGTCCTGCCACAGAAGTTTTGTGTGCCATATTAACAAGTCACTGTAGTACCTTTTTTTCTTTAAGGGTGAAAGAGATCATATCAGTTGTAAATAAATTCCATAAGTATATGAGTTTAACTAGAGTGATCTTTTTGCTTTCTAGGGTGGATTCTTTTCAAGTGTGTGTGTATATACACACACTTGTATTAATCTATCTATCAAATTTATATACCAGCTTGCAGTAAAATCTTATTAATGAGATAAGTTAAAATGCATAAAACAACTTTTTAAATGCACTTATGCTGCACCCCCACTCTTGTATTTGACAGTTTTATATTAAGGCTGCACTGTGAAGTGGTGTTAGGAGTTGCTTTGTTAGCCTGGTGCTATTACTTCCTTTGAGTAATATTTTGACAACTATGCACCAAAGCAGTTATTACCTAGAGTGATTACTTGCTAGAATGCAGTTTGTCCTTTGACTGTATCCCTCTAGGCTGCTCTATTCACAGCTCCCAGAAATTCTTCGGTGGGTATCCTCACTTCGTAATCTGTTCAGGCAGAATTTCATTTCCTCATTGCTGAGGTTGACTTCAAACAGCCAAGGCAGTGAACGAGGTTGTAAAACCACCATGGGCTGCGTTTTGACAGTCGTAAAATGTGTGTGTATCTCCTGACATGCTATAGACTACTACATAGTATAGGCGCGATCATGGGTTATCTTCTCCTGAACTAGAGGAACCTCAGCAGTAAAATGATGCGACACTTCAGAGGAATTCCGGAAAAGAATGAGCTGCAACCTCTTCGCTGGTGTCAGTGTTGTAGCCACTATCTCACCCCTTGGTCTGAATTCTCTGATAACCACAGTTCAGTCGTCTGTAACTATGGGGATGAGGTTGCAATGTCTTAGCAAAACGTGAGCCTGATTAACTCTCTCTTTTTATATAAATTAAGCACTGACTAGAAGAGGATATAGATGAATATAAACATCTGGGTGGAATTAAGACAGCTAAGAACACTGTTGTAGCCAGTGGAGGCTTGTCCAGTGAGGGCACTGTCCCAGCAGCCTTATTCTGCCCTCAGCCAGCCTCCATCTTCCCGCCTTCTTTCTCACCAGAGAGAGAGCTGCTCTGCCAGTCATTGGCTGCGGCTTCACCTCCTGTTGGTCTTCCTACCTTTCTCCCTGTCAGTTTCAATGGGCACTTGCTACCGCTGGTTATCACTGCTAAAAAGCTTGCCATGTGGCATCTGTAACCACAGCGAGGGTAATTATCTGTAGCTCATGACCCCATAGTAGAGCCCAGCACTACCAGGCAAGCAGCGCCCTGGATTTTCAAATGGCTGCAAGATGTAAGCAGACATTGTTTTCCATTTCACCTTGTATTTGGTCACTTGCAGCTCTGTTTCTGTTCCTTTGCAGTTCGTCTTCTGCCTTGCTGTCTGCTGTGGTCAAATTATGCAGCCAATGTAGTTTGTGCAATTAATTATGTAAATTAGGTAATTACATTGTCACTATGTTATTCCACTCCATTAATTTCAATGCAAAGAAAATTCAATTTTGGGGGGGGGGGTGTAATCCATTCTGTATCATTTGCGGATTGAAAGGAACACCAACAGGAAACATGGATAGAACTCACTGGATTGATTTCCATTTTGAACAGGGGACAAATAACTGAACACTGACAATTTCCACTCCTGCTTCTGTTTTCATTGGAATTCCCCAACATCCCGCATTGCAAAGGAGTGGTGATACTGGCCCTGTGTTATCAGAGGCGACAGACATCACAGACTACCTCCTCCAGCCTGGCCCAATGACTTGTGGCAAGCTTTCTAGTGCCTAAGAAAGCAATCCACAGCTGCTGAGCACACTACAAATATGATAGTACCTAGTCCTAGAGGCTCTTTTGAAGCATTCTCCATGTTGGGGCCGTGACTCGTGTATCAGCCCTAAGTAAGCTGGGGGGAAGTTGTCAGGCAAGGAAAGAACATGGAAATGGGCCATGCATCAGATTTGCAAAAGCAGGCAAGGTGGCAATAGGAAGCACAAAATAAGTGAGCCCACAGTTCCCTTAGTGTAAAATAAAGATGTTAGTGCTGCTCCGGCACATGTTGAGAAGATAGCTCAAATCTTGCATTTCCACCAGATAACAAAGCAGTGACGTTCAGGTGAAATCCTGCTTCGTTCAGTGGGGGACCAAGTTTCACCATAGACGTGTGCAAAGTTTTATCAGCACGCTCAATAGCCTTGCTTCAAAGTAATTTCCCAGCCTGCAGGTTGTATTTATTTGAATTTAAAGCCAATTGCACAATTGGTTTGTCTCTTTTTCTCCCCCTCCACAGCATAATGCAGTAGCCTCAAAATTATAGTGCTAGGGACCCTGTCGGCTCGCATGCTCTAACACTTTATTATCTAATGATCTAATATGCAACAAGGCAAAGAGGAGGTGCTCATCACTCTGACAGGATGCCTAAGAGAAGTGACTAAATTACTTTATGTACCATTAGCGCTAGCAGCCATGGTGAACTCACCGTGAGCATTTATGCAAATACTCCCGAATATATTCAAGTGGCCTTGTCAAGCTGACAACTGACAAGCAGTTTAAATGGCTCTCTCTTCCTTTTTTTTTTTTTTAAGGGCCAGGGCTGTGCTTTTTTCCTTCTCACTTTCCCCCTCTACCCTGTGCAATTACTGGATCTCTTTGGCAACTGCTTTGATTCTATATCAGTCTCAACAAATAGCAGAAGCCAAAAAGGCAGTGGAGTGGTGGGTGGTGGGATAGCCAAGCCGGCCTGTGTACATTTTTCATATGGTAAAAGTACACATCTTACAGGTATGGCAAATTAATGGGTCATTCCAGTGGTGGAACTACATTTTGGGGGTCCTGAAGCTTAAAGCCTCTGGGTATAGGGCAGTATATAAATTCAATAAATAATAATAGCAATAATAATAATAATAATAATAATAATAATTAATAATAATAATAAAACTGTTATGAGGACCCCTTTGCAACCAATAATGAGGTCTATTATCTTCTTCAATGGGATTGTTCCATGACAGATCACCATATTTTTTAAAAAATTACATCTCAGAATTTGATTTAAATTGCTGTACTGGATTATCTCATATGTCAAAGTCGCCAGTGTGAATAAAAATTTCCTATGCCTTATAGGTTTCTTTTGTGTGATTCAAATTGGGTCTAATAGACCCAATTTTTTAAAAAAAACATGTGGACTAAAATCACTTCTGGAGCCTCTTCATTAGTTTCATAGTAGATCTGCCCTGGGCCATTCTATTGGTCCATTTTAAATACTGCAACTTTTGAACATTTTTCCTGTTCCAAAGCTCTAGCTCAGTGGCAGAGCATCTGATTTGCATGCAGAAAGTTCCAGGTTCAATAGGGCTTGGAGAGATCTCTTTCTGAAACCCTGGAGATCTGCTGCCATTCAGTGTTGAAAGTACTGCGCTAGATGAACCTATGGTCTGATAAGGCATGTTCCTATGTAATTCCCAGGGTCTGACCAAAATAGGATCAAGGATACATCTGACTATTGGGTATTTGGTTCAGTTACGGTATATGATGCGTTGAAGCCATATATATTTATTTTATCAGTTAAGTTTCACACAGAACCTATTTACAATATTTGTTTATTACATTTATATTGCACCTTTCCTCCAGTGAGCTCAGGGTGGCATACATAGAGTGGCGATTTGAACACTGGTCTTCCAGGTCCTCATCCAGCACTCTATCTGCTATACCACGCTGGTTCCAATACACCATTTTTTAATGAACTAATGCTATGGCTAGGAGGCAGAGGAGGATTACCAGCAGCAGCAAAAGTTATCCTCTCTTTGGACTTGTGCATTAACATTTCCTGTATTCACTAAGTTATGGAATAGACTCTGAAATAGATACTAAGTATTAGAAAAGGCTATGAAATAATGATTAATTTGCCTTAAACCTTTTACACCAGACCTGCAGATTAGGTGGGGATGATGTTCCAGGGATAGTACATAAAGCCAAAGTTGGTTGCAATGGCAGGTGGGATTGCCAAAGCCCCCCCCCCTTTCCACCCCCATTATTATTTTGTTTAAGCAGCCCAGCGCATAAAGCTGAATGTGCGCAAGTTCAACGTGCGTAAGTTGTGACTCTACTGAATAAACCTTCAGACATATGACCTATAATATCAAGGCTGCACTGAAATTGCAAACCAGGACTGTCATTTTAAAGACTAGTCAGATCTCCATACGTCTTTGGGAACAGATTCTGGAATTATGTTACATTCCACCATAGTATGTCTCATTGTGGATGCTGAATATATTACTACTGTGATGAAAATTTTCCCCGCATTTCCTCCTGCACACTATTAACCATCACTTACTTGGAAAATACATTTTATTTGAAAATTATCAAAGGGAAGTTTTGTGTTTGTGTATTAAAATTCTCATAGGTAAGGTACATGGTTTTTGTTGCAGCTGCCTTCCTTTCAGGGTGGTCAAGCTATGTTTGTGGGTTCCCTTTTCTTTCATTTTATAATTCCAGTAATTCTGCAGACTTTCTCAGTGCCCATATCCTCATGTCATCAGCTGGGCTTTTCTGTAAGCATGAGAAGGGGTCTTGCTGTGGACCTCACAGCTTTATTTCTTTTCTTTTTTTTAAAAAAAGTGAAGAGTTTTTCTTACTTTAAAAGAAATGAATGCAGAGAATGCTTCCTTTAAAACCAAAATAAGTGAGTGCCTGGATCTCTGGTGTTTGGTAGGCAGCCTCCCTGTCTTCCTTTACTTCACATAGCTCAGGGCAAGACATCATGGGGTAACTCTTACCTTATTTTTTCTAAATTAGGAAGTGCAAGCTACCAGGGAGGCTGCAGAGTGATGGAAAAAATGTTTAATGAAAATAGTGTTGTTGTTGTTCAGTCATTTAGTCGTGTCCGACTCTTCATGACCCCATGGACCAGAGCACGCCAGGCACTCCTGTCTTCCACTGCTTCCCACAGTTTGGTCAAACTCATGCTGGTAGCTTCGAGAACACTATCCAACCATCTCGTCCTCTGTCGTCCCCTTCTTCTTGTGCCCTCCATCTTTCCCAACATCAGGGTCTTTTCCAGGGACTCTTCTCTTCTCATGAGGTGGCCAAAGTATTGGAGCCTCAGCTTCACGATCTGTCCTTCCAGTGAGCACTCAGGGCTGATTTCCTTAAGAATGGATAGGTTTGATCTTCTTGCAGTCCATGGGACTCTCAAGAGTCTCCTCCAGCACCATAATTCAAAAGCATCAATTCTTCAGCGATCAGCCTTTTTATGGTCCAGCTCTCACTTCCAATGGAAAGAGTAGCCACCCACAACCATAAAAGCAATACAGAAAGCCCGACTTTCTCTATGCCTAGGGTTGTATCCAATGGAGTCATCCCATTAGCGCAGGGACTTCTGCCTGTGCAATGGGACTTCCTCTCCCTCTCCTCTTCCTGTGCCCACCCTGAGTCTGCCCCAGTCTCAAAAACAGATTTGGGGATGTAGGGGCAAAGACAAAGTCACATTGCGCAGGTGGAAGCCCTTGTGCTAACAGGATGACTTCACTGGAAATCACACCAGAATTCTTAAGAAACTCCAGAGTGCCCTGTGGAAGAACCAGGAGAAATGGAAGCTTTATTTTGCATTGGAGGACAGATTTTGGCACAGCACTAGAACATCTATCCTTGCTGCATATGGAAGGCAGCAGCCATCGGTGCAAGAAGCCAGTGGTGTCAATAGATAGCTCATGACAGAGCCAGAAAGTACAGACCCAGGTTCCTTTTCTGTGTTATTCCAATCTTTCCCCACCCCGATCTGTAGCTGGGTTGAGACAGAAATAACTGCAACCATTGCTGTTTGGGTTTTACAGATTTGGAATATTTAATAGTCAGCATGTCAAAGCAAAACTGTATCCTGCATTCTAGCAACGTATAGTAGTTTTCAAAGATTAAGCGTCTCCCTGCTTCATGTGCAGTCATACCTTCATCTGTGAATTTATGGTAGTATTATGGTTTAATGAATTGAACAAGTCCCTGAACAACAACAAACATCCTTTTTTGTTCAAATTTAGGTACTGCACACTTTGTTCTTCAGATGAATAATAAATCCAATATGTTTCTTTGGCAGTAAACTCCAAGCTACCTTTATTGCACATTACTAATAAGTGCTCAAGGGTTTGTGTGTGTGTGTGTGCGCGCATGCATGTGTGTGTGTATTTGCAAAGCGCCACTGTTACTTATGCTGCAAGACACACAGAGGCTGCAAATTTATATTCCGACAGGCAGAGGCAAACCTCTGAGAACAGATGGAGCAGAGTTCACCACAAAGGTTTAATCCTATCAAGATGATTCCTCTATGGCCATCTGGATTATCCAACACACAAATTCAGTGCTTGTTAAAAATACAACGTAGGCCAAGATTAACGTCACAGATTTTCCAGTAGACTTGTTCATGTTTGATTTTATGATTCCCAGGCTCTGGAAAATTGCATTAAATGATATCCTCTTTTTTTAGAAAAGAAATCAAAACAAGAATAAGAGCACAAGGACGTCGTGAGTTTTTATTTGTAGAAACCAAATTACAGTCTGTTGTTCCCCAACAATTTCCTCATATTTTTTAAAGGGTTTCTTTAATTTGACTACTGTCTTCCTACAGTGTCCAAAAAAGCAGAATTTATCCAAAAGTAGGAGAATTGATAAATGTTGCCACGGTATGAGAGCAAGTAGATTTCTTGATTACAACAAGCGTGGCAATCAACTGAATTAGTAAATAATTAATGATTCCTTATTTATACCATTTTATTTATTGGCCATTTTACACTTGTCTAAGGTTGGGAGTTCTAACCTATAGACTTCCGTTTCAGTTCTTCCTGCAGTGCTGATGCAAAACCTCTGTGCAGCTGATGTAATTTCATTAGCATGATTTTGAAAATATGCCTAACACAACACGCAGTGTGGGGCGAGGGAGGAAGTGGGATAGTTTCATTTGAAATTAGGCCACATTCAATTTAGCCTGCGGTCTATTCACCATATTTATAACTGCGTAAACAATTTACTAACAAGCTTGAATTAGTACATTCATACTTTAAATAATTACAATCTGTTATCAATCATTACCATGAAATGAATAGAGTTACTGTAAATGAGGTCAAAACCTGGGGTTCTCAGGGTAGGGTAGGCTGGGATGCCATTTATTTTCAATGGAATAGGCACCATTTCCATCTTCCAGCCTTGGCCAGGCCAGATGTGTTTGTGAAGCTAGGAGAGGCAACAAGCAGGTATGGCAGAAGCAGTCAGGCATCTGGATAGACAATTTTCTATTTCCCCATGGCTTTTCCAGTGCTTAGGGCTTTCTCTTCTTCCAGGGCTTCTACCAGGTTTGGATCTTCAGTTGTGGTAGGAAGTTGCCGTGGCAGCTGCCTGCCTGCCTCAGTTCCACAAAGAGCTCTTGGGTCAAGTGACTTTTTATCTATGTAGCATCCCAGAAGAGTTTAAAATCCATTTAATAAAGGGAACTGGGTACATTTGGCCATCCAGATGCTGTTGAATTCAAAATCCCATCAGTCCCAGATGGTCAGAGCTTTAGTCCAACAACATCTGAACGGCCAGGTTTCCTCATTCCTGATTTAAAATAAGTAGACTGGTTTTAAGTCCTCTTCAAAAGCATCCCACCCACCCCATCCAATAGATTTTATTAAAGCATCCCACTTTGACCACTGAAGTAATGTGACCAAGTGCATGTCTCCATCACTAACACTACAGATGCTGAGAGTGTTTGTGCACATAGTGCAGGTCAATAAATCCCATCCTGATGTCCATAAGGAGAGCCTGTTGGGTCTTGCCAATGGCCCATCTAGTCCAGCATCCTGTTGGACTAACAGTGGCCAACCAGATCACTGTGGTAAACCCACAAGCAGAACCTGGGCACAAGAGCACTTTCCTCTGGTGGTTTTTAGCACTAGGTATTCAGAAGCATTTCTGCCTCTGACAATGGGGGCAAATAGCTGTTGCGGCCTCTGTTTCACAGTCCAGGAAAGACCTCCTGCATTCTGGATCCTGTCCAGACATTCTGGCAGATTCCACTGAGGCTATTCTACAGTGGAACCAAGTGGTCTCCACATCTCTGATCCCAGTACTCATCTGTCTATAGACAAAGGCTTTGGATCCCCCATAGTGCTTAAGCACTCGCTGTCTTTGTCCCAGCTCAGTAAACAATTAAACAATTAAATTACAGACTTGCAGCAAAATGCTTTATTGGGTATTTAAGCTGTATTTCCTTTTGCCTTTCTTGCCTTCTACTTCTCTTGCTTTTCTTCCTCCCTTTCGCCAACAGTTCACAGTCCCCCTCTCCCCATAACCTAGACCCCCTGTGAGGATTTCTCCCTAGGTCTTGTCTTTATAAGTAATGGACATAATTTAAAACAGTAATTTAAGCATAATTACTAGCATAATAATAGGAAATCCATTAAAAGTTTTCCTCTTCTGCAGTGGTTCCATTGACTCTAGTAGAACTGGTAGGGAATAAGTAGCGCAAAGTTCGCCTTTCAATTGCTCTGCAGAATTATAGTCCATATTGGGCCATGTACACATTAGCAGCTGAAAGCGCAGTGAGTTCGTTTTTCCCTACAGCATTTCCAGTCTCATTTGCACGTTGCTGTGCACATCAGAGGGAGTGGGGCTGGGAATGTCTTTGTCCAATGCACATTACCTGTTTGGATTCCCTATGGCTGCAACTCTCCCCCCCCCCCAATTCCTGGAAGCTGCCGTCTGTATGTGCACAACAGCCGTCTCAAATGGACACACCTCAGCTTAACTGAAGTGAATGTGGCTTGTATTTTCAAATCAGATGGAAGCTGGTTTGAGGGGAAATGCATCAAACAGCAGTATTTCTCAAGAAGATACGGTTTCTCAAGAAGATAAGTGGAGTATATATTAACACCACATTAGTATTTAGATCAGGGACGCGGGTGGCACTGTGGGTAAAAGCCTCAGCGCCTAGGGCTTGCTGATCGAAAGGTCGGCGGTTCGAATCCCCGCGGCGGGGTGCGCTCCCGTTGCTCGGTCCCAGTGCCTGCCAACCTAGCAGTTTGAAAGCATCCTCGGGTGCAAGTAGATAAATAGGGACCGCTTACTAGCGGGAAGGTAAACGGCGTTTCCGTGTGCGGCTCTGGCTTGCCAGAGCAGCGTTGTCACGCTGGCCACGTGACCCGGAAGTGTCTCCGGACAGCGCTGGCCCCCGGCCTCTTGAGTGAGATGGGCGCACAACCCTAGAGTCTGTCAAGACTGGCCCGTACGGGCAGGGGTACCTTTACCTTTACCTTTTTTAGTATTTAGATCAGTTAGACTGTAATACCTGGGAGTAAATATGACCAATTTCAGTGGAACATCTGAATACATGCAATAGGACCAGTGTTGTTGTTTTTCTGCAGGTACTCAAGAGTACACAGTACCGGCACCTTTTTTCATTAGAAGAAGAGCACTACATAGTGCTGTATTGCATATTAGGAGGCTAACCCAATGGAGAGATGCTAAGAGACATGTGTGGATCACTGCCTTGTCGTGGCAAAGGGGCTTGAATAACTCCAAGAAACTCTGAGCTATGCCTTGAAGGGCCACCCAAGACAGACAGGTCATAGCCAAGAGTTTAGACTAAATGTGATCCACCTGGAGAAGGAACTGGCAAACCACTCCAGTATTTTGCCAAGAAAACTCCATGGGCATTAAAAAGGAGAAGCTTTGAGAAGAAAGTGAGAGTTTCCAAGGCATGCTCTGGTTCATGGGGTCACAGAGAGTCGAACACGACTAAGATGACTAAACAACAACAAAATGTGTGTGTGTGAAGTGAGTGTATTCTGCAATCAAAACAAACAAATCTTCATATGCTCCTTGGGCTTCTCTAAGCTTACAGAGAGTATGTAAGGGTCTCTGCTTACATTTTAGTTCAAGCAGGTTGGGGAACTTCGGAACCTCCTGCATTACACAAGCTGTTTTGCTTTCCAGTGTGATGAGTTTCCCTGATCTGTGCCTCAGGGACAGGCTCCTGGGGGTCTTCAACACAGTGAGGTCTTTTTCACAGTTCCTTTTAATGCCCTGGGCTTTGTGGGGTGGAGTGGAAAGGACAAATTGTTGAAGAGGCACGTGAAGGCATCCTGAAAAATGGAGGTGCTTTTCAACCACATATGAAAGTTTAAAAAATAAAGTTTAAAATCCAATTTTGGCAAACCTCTAGTAAAAACATGTTCTCACATTCCTGTAGAAATAGGGATGTCTCATACTACATGTATACCAAGTGTCAACTTTGTGGAAAATGCAGAAAGGCCTTAATTATTTGAGAATACTCTGGCTCACTGGCTCTGCTCATGTAATAGACTTCTGCGTGCACAACAGAACTCCCTCCCCTGTCCCCTCAAAATCTGCTCCAGAAGATTGAGGCGGGTGTCTTCTAAAGCAGACTTTTTTGTGGGTGGAGAAGAAGTGGAACTCTACACTGATGTGTTGAATGCAACCCTTTCAGTTTGCTTTTTCTTTTAAGAGGGAGAAGTACACAACTTTCCCATTTTCAGAAGTCTAGTAATTGGGGTTCCTTGGAGTATATATGTAACCAACTTTTAGCTGTGTGGGTGATAGGAAAGAATTCCATTTTGGAACCCTCAGAACGAGGGAAAGGAAAGAACTGTGCTTCAAAGATGTGCCTCCTCTGAACCCAGTTCCCTCCTCACATTCCTTTAAGGCAGAGATAGAAAGCTTGTGGCCCTCCAGATATAGGTGGACTTCTGTATCCACCAGGAGGGGAACTGTAGCTCAGCAACAACAAGAATACCAGATTCCCATCCCTGTTTGCCCCAAAAGGATAATTTGTGTTGGAACTGGGTTAAGAGGGGAGCTCTTCCAGGGTGAAATGAATTTGAGTTTGCTACCTCTTCTTCCCCCACCCCCAAAAATGTTTCAGAATTATTGAAGGGTATTTTGCTAGACCAAATAAAAGCAAGCAGCCAGCTGAACTCCTGGCCAGCCAGATGGAAGTTCACCCCCAGAGCATAAGAAAATTCCTGCTGGATCAGGCCCATCTAGTGCAACATCTCTTGCAGGACATAAGGGCAGCAGCACACCCCTGTTTGTCTGCAAGGACACGTGGTCTCCAGCATCAATCAACAGCCAGCCCTACACAGTTACCATTTTAGGCTCCCATGGTATCTGCACATAGCATACCCTCTTCAAAATACAGCAAATGATACTCTGTGCCTCCGTAAGTGTCAAGCAAAAGCACTGTAACGAAATCTCTGCCCTTGTTTCTTCTAGGCATAGTGACTGGCTGAAGATGAAAACAAAATCAATAAGTATTTATTTAAGCACTTAACTAGGGGATGACACAAAACAGTTTCCCCCCTTGTGCTGTTTACAAATACAGAACTTAAAAAAAATTATTTGGCAGTTAAATTGACGACCATAAATGGACAAATAAAATTCTATAGTAAAGCCGTATAATTTATTTTCACACTATTTAGAAAAAAAAGTTACCACTTTGAGGTACGTTTCTCTAAAATGTCATATTTCACATCTAAGCAGCATTCTACTTACTTGATTCATTAGGAGTGGGTTTTCAAATGAATATTATATTAGCAATGACTGCAGTGGCAACTAGAAAATGAAGCGGAGATAAAGGTGACCTCAGTGGACCACCTGGGGGAACCACCCCACTATTATTGCTATTATGAGGGTTGAAAAGAACTGTCAACTTCAGTTCTCTCAGTTTCTAATTTTTCCAATCTTAATTTCCATTCTCCACATTTTGCAGCAATTAATGATTGATTGATTTTTTTCACAAAAATTCACCAGCATTTTAGTACAAATTTCTCCTAACAAACACATTTTTATATGCCATTTTGACTAATGTACACACTTTTGCAAGTGATTTGCCCTAATATATGGATTTTTAGTTACAGGTAGGTAGCCGTGTTGGTCTGCCGTAGTCAAAACAAAATAAAAATATTCCTTCCAGTATCACCTTAGAGACCAACTAAGTTAGTTATTGGTATGAACTTTCATGTGCATGCACACTTCTTCAGATACAAGTGTGCATGCACATGAAAGTTCATACCAATAACTAACTTAGTTGGTCTCTAATGTGCTACTGGAAGGAATTGTTTTATACGGATTTTTGTAAACATTGTTTTGTTTTGTTTTTTTAAATAATTTTTATTAATTTTCCAAACATGTATTAAAAACAAACAATAAAACAAAACAAAACATACAAACAAATAAACATGTATAATTTCATAAACTTATTTTCCTTCACCTTAGTTCCCGGACTTCCCCATACCTCCCTTTTTCTGCATCCTTATTTTTACCTTTTCTCAGCAACCCTCCATTTAATTAATTAACTCATCTTCATTATAATTTCCTTAAACTTATGATTTACAGCTGCAATTCTCTGTTTCTTAACACCATGGCATCTCAGCACTCCTCAATGTTACAACAATTTTTAAGATATATTTTAAATTTCTTCCAATCTTCTTCCACTGTCTCACTCCCCTGGTCACAGATTCTGCCGGTCATCTCTGCCATTCCCATGTAGTCAATCACCTTCACTTGCCATTCTTCCAGAGTGGGTAGCTGCTGCGTCTTCCAATACTTTGCTAGAAGAATTCTTGCTGCTGTGGTAGCATACATGAAAAAAATTCTGTCCTTCCTTGGCACCAATTGGCCCACCATGCCCAGGAGAAAAGCCTCTGGTTTTTGTAAACATTGTTTTGTTGGAGAACTACATTGCTAAATTTGGAGAAGTATGAATTTAAAAGGATAGCTGTGTTGTGATTCACATATTGTTTTGGAATGTGATAGACTCAGATTTAAATTTGATTAAAATTAAATCAAATTTCTCCTCTAATCATGATGATGATGTATATATAAATCACAATTATTTTCAAGGAGAGCTGCACATTCTGGGAGATTTAGAGGAAGAATCCCAAGGCTACAACTAGGCAATACCAGGAGTCCTAGAAAGTTGCAGACAGTTAGGATATATACAGTGGTACCTTGGTTTAAGAACAGTCCTGTTTATGAATTTTACAAACTCCACAAAACCAGAAGTAGTGCCCCGGTTTGAGAACTTTACCTCAGTCTATGAACGGAAGCCAAACGGTGGAAGGGCACCGACGGCGGGAGGCCTCATTAGGGAAAGCGCGCCTTGGTTTAAGAATGGATTTGGTTTAAGAATGGACTTCCAGAACAGATTAAGTTCATAAACCGAGGTACCACTATAGTATTAATCTTGATGGACCAATGACTTGATTTGATTTAAAACAGCTTTGTTTTATGTATTTGTTTTGACCTCTCAAAGTGTTTAGTGTTTGCTGAAAGTGCAGCCCTCATGCTTATTTAGCATTACTGGAATATGCTGTCTTTTTGTTCCTGTGGGATGTGAACCGTTGTTCTTGCACAGTGAACAGGAACCTAGTCGCATGAACTTTATTTTAAAGAGATTTTGTGAGTGCAGTAGGAATGGGCGGGTGGGTAGGCAACAAGAGATAGTGTTTCTTATGTCTCTGGGAACATGAAAGCACAATTCCTATACAACGTTGTTAGCTGCATATGCAAATTGCAGAACTTGATCTTCAAAACTGTGTGAGTGAGCCCTTGGTTCTACTGCCATAGTATCTAGCCACCCTTCTCAAGGATAATCACTGTAGACTCAATACTATATTGACTATAGGCTGTATTAAGTCCCGAGGCCCAGTTGTACAGAGAGCTAACCTGATTGTGAATTTCCATTTCCATCGCTCTAAGGACTGTTTGATGTAGTCTGTTAATTGGTTTGCTTGAAGATCTTTGGACAAATATTTTCCCCTAGGACCATTTTAAACCCAGTCCAAATTTATTTAATCAGAATTGTTTGTCTCTCCTGTAATTCTTGCTTTACATTTTAAAGATGTTGCTTTTCGGCTGCGTCTTGCTTTAATTCGTTGAACTGATTCTGTGCAGTTAGATTGCATTTGCCCTTTTCAGACGTTATCAAATGCATATATGCTCATAGCTCAATTCTGACGACGTCCATCGTTGCTGGAGCCTCCTCTTATGGAATATGGAAGCTAAGCCAATGTTTCATGATGAATATTAGAGAAGAGGGCTAGGGGTTGGGTCTTTCTTCCTGAGACCAGCACGGACTGTGTATTAATCACAGCACAAATAGATTACAAGACCAACGGCAGGACCTTGATGATAGCTGTACATGGCACTAATTCGCCTCAGTAAGCCTGAACTTCTGAGTTCAATTAACCCTTATTCTCAAGGCCCACCCATAAACTCCAAAGTAAGCACAGTTTTCCGCTCCCTGTGTGTATGTGTGTTTTATCAATGTAATAGATTGTTTCTCTTTGAGAGTGGAAGCCAGGCACATTGCTTACATGAATTCTAGCTACTAATGAATGGGGGTGATGGGGCCACTGTGTGTTGGTGGGCATCTGCATCACTGTCCCTTCGATCTGGCAAATCAGAATCTTTGACGCTGCCACTAGCTTCTTAATTTATTTGTGTCATTAGATACCCCGGTGGCCCATCAGGCGCTGCTGGAGGCTTCCCCAGTAAAACTGTTTGCCCACACAGAGCATTAGCGGTTAAATAAGTACAGAGCAGAAAAGGTTCCCCCCTCCCCATTATAATTATTTTTAGTATTCATTTTCCTCTGTCTGTGCCATTGTGCTGAGGCAAATTGGAAATCTGGTAATTAGGCCCTGACTCTTAGTGTAGTATTAGAGTCCCAAGCCAAAGTTCAACACCCTGAAATGAAATTTAAACCAATTAATCAGTTAGATTTTTACCGCTTGTCCGTGTTTTCTCAGCAATTCCCACAGCACGTGGCCTTTGATCAATTCTCCTGCAAAAGCTAAAATGTGTGCCTGCTGCTAGCGAGATGGGGATGACATTAACATGGCACTCATAAAACAATCAGAGCAGTGAAGCCCTCAAACAGAACAGGGCATAGTAATATTTAATAAAAGCGAGCACATAATCTTCAGAATTAGCATTTTGTGCCTTGCAGTACCTTTGGGAGAAGAGCTTTTATTTGTGGAGTGATCATTATTATAACAAAGAACAGCTACCTAATAATTTCCACTTTAAGTCTGCAATATGCTATGAGCAGTTCTGAACCATTATGCTAAACTGAGGCCCGGGTAATCATTTTATTGTCACCATTTGAAGGGAGGAAATTCCCCTCTACCTTTAGTGGCTGGAGAAATGAAAGAAAACCAAACCACAAACACAGCACTGTAGTAGTGGTAGTAATAATAATAACAACAACAACAACAATAAAAACAACTTTTTTGTCTCTTCACATACTTTATATGGTATAGAATGCTCTGCATTCAGAAGCATAGGGGAAACCTAGTTGGCATTCTATAGGAAAAAAATATGTTATTTGCTTTTGCTTCTGTTGATGTCGTGTGTGACGAATAGTTTCATTCTTACAGATGCTATTTTACTTCATTGGTTGATTTGTGAACTGGGAGTAATGGTGCAGTCCTAATCCCAAGCAGGCAGCAACAAGACTTAGAACAGCTGCTGCAAAACTGCTGTGTCTGGAGCCCCAACACTGTTGCCAGTGAGAGAGGGGGACGTTAAAAGTCTGCAGTTTTTGCTGTGCCAATTCAAGGCTGGTGCAGCAAACAGAACTGGATCAGCCCTACCCCACCCCTGCACACCCACAACTTCAGGGCAATCTTAAGCATATCCAGCGTGGTGCACATATCTCTCTGGCGCCCCCTCCCTCATTTCCCAGAGTTGTTGACCTTTTTTAAGGGGGGGGGGCCTTCGGTCCAGATTGTTTACATCGCATGGTCCAATGCGCGCTCGGCGTTGCACGTAAGTAAGAGGCACCCAGATCGCAGCCCAGATGGCCTCCTGTGAAGCCACCCTCTAAGTGCCCGGAGCCCCTTACCTGCCTCCGTCCAGGGAGGTCTGCGCCACAAGAGGGCCAGCAAGCAGATCAGGTGGCTTGCCGTCTGTGCCATCCTCGCTCGGCGCCAGGATTGCACAGGGCGCTTCCCTGCTCCGCTCGCAGACTCTGCAGGGAGGTGCACAGATAGCGATGCAACCAGAATGACAGCAGTAGCAGCAGCAATAGCAAACAAACAAACAAACAACTTGCCAGTAGCTAGACTGACTTAAAAACCCAGTGGATCCTTGGATAGCTCAGCTTTGTCCCCATCTTACCCCCTCCCCAAATACCCTGCTTTAAGAGTTTTTGCTGACTAGCACCAATGGAGATTCAGCCACTGGTAACTTTGGACTGTATAGGAGTTGTATAATAGGCCTTGTGGCACACAGCTCTGATTTCCAGCAGGAGGGAATAGCTGGGAGCTCAGGAAGAGCAGCTGGGTGCAGGGGCTGCCTTAGCTGCCCCCAGCACCTACTGACTGAGCTGCCTGCCTCATTCTGCCAGACAGTAGAACCATCTCTGCTTAAGAGATTGCTCTTGGATTTTTTTGTCAGCTTGAAAGTTCAGAGTTGCTCTGCACTGCCTAGGTTATTGGCTTTTAGTGTTTATTTGATTGAATCCTATGATCTTGTTAAGCTGTTGCCTTATTTGTTCACCGCTCAAAGAACATTGTGTTGCAGAGCTGCCGATAAATATAATAAATAAAATAAATTTTGATGTGATGTGATGTGGACATGCTTCTGAGAAGAGAGAGTCCTCTATGGTCTCCTCTAGAGCAGCATTTCCCCAACTTGTCGTTCATGGCCCACAAGTGGGGTGGGTATCAAAAGCTTTTTCATTTTTGCTTGAATGTCTCAAGTAACGGTTATAAAATAGACAAACTTACGGCTAAAATGCACAAAACCAATGGCCACCAAGGGCCTAAGGTCCAAAAATCATGTGAAAATAAACTGATAAGTCACCATGCCAAGTAAATGTGGACCCATGGGTTGCATACGGTAGGGGTTAGGAACCACTGCTCTAGATCAGCAATGGTCAAACTCAGCCCTCCAGCTGTTGTTGGACTACAGCTCCCATCATCCATAGTGCAGCCTTATTAGACTGTACCGATTGGTGGGGTCTGCGTTGCTCCCGGGAGAGAGAGAGAAAGTCAAATGATACCGAGGCTGATTCAGAGAAAGAGTTTATTCTGCTCTCCGGATAGCAGAAGGCACTTGCGTGGTCAGTTCACAGCAAGTCCAAAGAAATGAGAGATTCCATGCAGTATATATAACCTCCAGGCACCCACTCCCCCTTTCCCCAGGAATCCAGCCACGTAAGCTTATACATGTAAGTTGACATCACAGATGTTCCTGCTCCTGTACTCTTAACCATAAAATGCACCCTTGGAGAAGGAAAAATGGGATTTTGTGGCCCGTTTCAGACTGACTGCACAGTCAGATTTTAGAATGGGAAACCCATTCCTTCACTAGCTAACAGGACCAGTGGTCAGGGATGGTGGGAATTGTAGGCCCAAAACAGCTGGAGGGCCGAGTTTGGCCATCACTGCTCTAGATGGTGTGTAGGATCAGGATGCTTTGAGCTGCTATCCCAAGGCCAATAACCATGTCAAAAATGGTAACTAGGGTCAAATTAGACATGGGGTTAATTATCTGAATGCAAGTAATTTACGCATTGAATAGCAGCTGCAGGAGGGCCCTCAGTGGGATTGTAGGTTTCCCTCTTGCTGTGCCCTCCACCCTGCCCTGCCCTTACTGAAGCTGCAATAAGCAAAAGAAGGAAAGCCTTCATTTGGTTATGTGAGTAGCAGCTGGGAGGTCATTTTAGTTGGGGCCACTGCAAAGGTGAAGAGGAAAGGCTTAAAGTCTCCGTTAGACGCAGTCAAGAATAAGACCCACAAATGCTTCAAAGAGTCCTTCAAAGAACAAAAATAGGACAATGAATCATAAAACCACCAAGCAACTGGTATAGATCCATTTTGACCATCAAATCTTTTTCAAAGACGTCCCAATTAACACCAAGCCCTTGGGAAAGGTTTCCTAAACAATCTTCTGTGGACAATATGTCCAAACAATTCCTCTTTTGCAACAGTGGCTGATAAGAAGTCCTTTCACTAACATTTTTCATTTTGTTGAAAGGCTGTCCTCTACAAACACAGCTTTATGTTATTACATCACATATTATCCAACTTCACTGAGATGCAGATTAGATTAGGTTTTATTACAAAATATAGCTGCATGTCTGGTTTTGTCCTAAATGGCCATGTGAATTGGCTCATAGTTGGGATGCAAAAGAAGAGAGTTTGTCTGTCGTCATCCTGCTTTTCAAGAAACCCTGCAGCTTCTTCCAGATTGAGACATCTGGGCTCCCTATTCTACTATTTTACTACAGAATTCACTGTTTTCCCAGTTCAGTACCAAATATATAATTTTCATACCCATTGTTAAAAACCATGTCTTTTGTACCAAATTTTGATTTCAGTGCTTTTTAGCTTCTTCCTGCCTCCGTTTATTTATCACATTGTCTTATTGGACAGCATCAATCTTGTTAATAAGTGGCTCTGAGAGAGGGTAGGAAGGAGGCATCTCTATTTTCATACTGAATCCCCCCCCCCCCCCCAGTTGCCTTGAAGAAGGAAGACACCGTTTTGTTTTGGATACGGGGGGATAAAATTTCAAGGTGATACTTAAAATTGAAAACTATCCCTTAAGATACTAGTACTAGCCCTACTAGTGAAGAGTGAATGGATAGATTATCTTGTTGATAATGCAGCCTGCCACGATAGCATTTGGAGTTCTTCACTGTCAACAAAAAGATGTAGGCAACTGGAAGGCTTTATTCCTCCAGAGACATGGAGTTGAAAGTGCTGAATTGGTGCTTTAGTAATGGGTTTTATAAGGGGCTAATAAAATGGGGGGGGGGGCGACAGCACTTGGTGGGTCAGGAGAAGGCCTGGCTGTGCCAGGCATGGAGACAAATGGACATGCAATGGAGGTTAAGCCAGAACTCATCCTGAGATTTCATTTCTCCTGCAGATGTGAGAAGGGACTAAAATCCTGAAACTTCCAGTTAAAACCCTGGAACCTGTTAACCTTATTTTTACATCCATGCCTTCCCTTTTGTTAAAAAGGAGGAAAACAGTCAAGATAACTCCTTTCCTCCTGCTGCTAATAATCTCCTGTCCAAAGGAGAAAGGGAGAGAATGGCAGGTTTCATTGTGCTCATTGAACTATGAATTATTTGTAAATTTCTAGAAAATATCCCCCTCCCACTGAGACATGTGGAATATTGGTTAAAGTTTGCTTATGTGGTGGGGTGTATGCATGTACCATCAGGAAGTGTGTAATTGAGAAGCAATTTTAATTTTATCCATGCTCTGATTTAATCAGAGCATTTGATTCCTTGGAGGGCGTGGGGCGATATTTTTAAACTGCTTTTATTAGCTGTAAGCCCAGCACCATGCGTTGAGCTATTAAAAAAAAAGTGAGAAGCTTTCTGGAGTTTTTAATGCATGCATGGCTTTATGAGTGAAATGCAAGTCCAACGTAGACATATCAAAGTTAGTTGAGTGTGTATGTAGCAATTCCTTGACTGTAGCTTTGTAAGATTCCTTTCGTTAGCTCATTTTTTGAGGTGCAAAGCTTGATGCTGTGTAATGGATGGAAAGGGCTTCTTTCCATTCTTCACTCCCCTTTTTGAGCAGGCAGTAGGACCAGATTTCCCAGAAGGCAGACTAGGGACTAGGCAGACATTTTTAGAAACCTCAAAATCTTGTATGAAATCTTAGCCAAAGCAATAATCTTAATACGTAAATAGAAACAACAGTAGCATTCGTACAGTATACATCTAAGGTCCTCCTATACTTTAGCAGATGGCATTACTGGTAAAAATGTTTCTCATTTTTGTTTTTAAACAAATATGTTTTAGCTGCCTTGTCATGCTACCAAACTGTACAAATTCAAATTCTGAATGTATTTCATGCTGCTCCCCAAAATATTGATGGAGAACTGCAAATGACTTTCAACCAGTTGCCTCTGTTGCTGAACAATGCAGAAGCTTAGATGGTGAACACAGAGTTGAACACATCCAACCCAAAGTTGAGTGTGCTCAAGTGCATTGAAATCAAAGTGATTCCACACACACAGTTTTATTACTTTCTTCCATGTGTATTACAAAGTGTGTCAAATCTATATTCTGGACAGTCCTGTGTAGTGGATCTGTATTATTTAATTTTTCTAGCAAGGGGCTTTGGCTGGGAGGGAGAAACTTGCTCAAGGTTACCCAAGATGGCCTGAATTTGAATCCAGGACCCTCTGGCATGTTTTTCTTGAGACCATTTTTATTTGGATAAAATTCATACATGCCATGTTAATTATGCATGCATCAAACTAAGGGTGAGGTAAATTGTTGAGAATCTTCATATTCCTGTTGAAATTTTCATATTGGAAAAGATAAACTCTTCCTTTAAACTGCTTGGAAAATTAGTCAGAAATCAAAAGCATTTCTTTTGGTTCTTATCTGACTCCTGGTGCTAACTGCTGCTCAGAATGTGCCTGGTAAAAGCTTCAAAGGACTGATATTTGGAGAGATGTTCAGACAGGTGGTGCATAGGAACCACTGAGGGAAGCGCCTGAGCCTTCGAAACAAGGGTGGTTTTCTCCACCCTGATCTGAAGTGTAAGGATTGGGAAGCTCCACCCTGCCCTACAATGGCTGGGGAAAGATTCCAAGGAGGATCCAATATGACCACACCCTACGCACAGTTAGCTTGTGCGATTTCAACCATCTGCCATTCATTCAGAGCTGGCTAGTTGAACTTGCACAAATTAATTGCATGCAAGGCAGAGAGTTTGCATGCTCCCTTTGCACCAGGTTTTTACATACAAATTCAGGAATTTCATAGAACAATCTTTGCCAAACTGATGACTTTGGAATACAAATCCCATCAGCCCCAGCCAGCACAGCCATACTGGCTGGATCTGATTGGAGTTGTAGTCCATAACTTCCAGATGGTACCACGTCGAGGAAGCACAGCATAGATGCACAGAAAAGGTGAGTGGGAATAGAAAGTGTCCCTTCTTGCTTGCATTACACAAAAAGTGTGTGTGCAAAGTCCCCTTGAAATAAATTTACACAATTACCCCCCCCCCCCGATATTTTCTTATTATTTTCTTATTCTGAGGTTCATGCATGAGGTGAAGGGTTTGATAATTAGGAATGTGGCAGATTTTCACAGCCTTCAGTTTTCACTTTGTGATAGGAACTACCAACCCGGCAAATACTTTTGTCAACTCAATTCAATAGACAAATTGTTCAAAATCCATTAAAAACAAACAAAAAACCGCTGTTTCACACAGGAGCTGCATAGTTCTAAATCCATCTCAAAAGGATCAAATCCATGAATCTTTTCCGAGTCTTGGCACATCAAAACTGTGCAGTCACTGAGTTAGCCCACCACCAAAGGACCAAGTCTTGTTAATCTCTCCCAATTTGGGATTCAAGGGAATCTCTCTAATTTGTCAGTAGCCTCTGGGCCCATCTCTCTTTAGATGCATTCTTTCAAGCCTTTTTGCAAGCCCTTTAGAAAAGTGATGGCCGGTTGCCCACTTACAGCCTCCACCTGTGGACCCACCCACAGCCTCATAGCTTGGTACAAAGAATTATAGAGGATATATCATGGGAGGCTGGTCCTGCTAGTCAGTTTGACCATTGGAGCAAGGATTGGGCAAGTCCATTGTGTTAAGGCTAGAAAACTTAGGTGGAATTTGCAATGGACTCTTGTGCCCATTAAAAAAAAAATTCCCCATAGAATTACTTCCCTTAAAAGATTGATCAACTACATACAACTATGGACTCACTGGGCATGTTGTTTTTATAACAATGGGGAGAAATACAGGCATAGGTAACCTATGATAAGTGTAGCGCTGCTGCTTTCTTTCATGGTATTAAAATAAAGGAACATTTTAAAGCATCTAATTCTTTCACAAATGTGAATTTTGCAGTCGACTGCTAATACATGACACCATATTGGTTGTGTAATATCATGCTAACAAAATTCAAAAATGATTTTATAAAACTTATTAATTGGATGAAGTGGTTCCATGACACAAGGAACACTCTAGACACAGTAAGTTCTCCAAATAAAATTTGAGCTTTGTTATAATGGAACTCAAAGACAGCCCAGGATCATGTTTTGTGGAGACCTGAATTCAGTGTTACAAAAATGTGCTCTATTCTCTAGTCAGGCTCCAGCCAGCAATGCTGCTATTTTCTTTCTATGGCCTGCCAAACACAATTAGCCTCTCAAGAGAAACAATGGAAACAAAATAAAATTTTAATGGCAAACATTCCCTTTTCAAAGATCTGGTTTGGGATCTCTCGCACACAAAGTAGAGAGATCTCTCTCTCTAGAACCTGCATCATAGTATAGGAGAAAGAAAATCAAAGCTTTTCCTCCCCTTCCCCCTCTCAAGTCTTCTATCATTAAAATCTTGTTCTAACAGCCGAATACTTCTTTTTCATGTGTGTTGGAAAGCAGCTACCCCATGTATCAAAGCCATCAGTCCAAGTGAAGGATGGACTACAGGAGGTGCCACTGTCATCATCATAGGAGACAATTTCTTTGATGGGTTACAGGTCATATTCGGCACCATGCTGGTCTGGAGTGAGGTAGGTGTTGTCTGCACATTAATATCCAGTAACTTTGTCTAGTTTATAGCCAGCTTTCTTTCTTTTAGGCCCTGTTCTATTGCAGTAACAATGAGAAAGATTTTCTTATTCCTCCCATTTTATATAAAATCACTGGAGCAACCCTTGGCACAAATATAGTGCCACTGTCCTTGTTCACATTATCAGTTCTAGTCAGTCTATTGACATTCTAAAATATAATAATCTATGTCACCATCCCCCCGGGGGAAAAAACCAACCACTGGTAGTCTCAGTTACCCTAATTTGCCTGAACATGAATAAAATAATCCAGCCCTTAATTATCATTCTTATTTTTTTTAACCAGGTACAACTCGTTTTGGCAAACCATGATTTAGTGTGAACGTGCAAGTATGTAGGCCCCAAGAGAGGAACTCAAAACTGTTTTGCTGCTCCCTGGTCATTCCTCTGTTGCATTGTGCTGTGCTATGCCATAGCTTGATTTAGTGTGTCACCTGAACCCTGGCTTATGGTTTAGCGCTCTCCAGACTAGCCATGAACTATAGCCAAAGTTGGTCCTATGATTTATTGCTTGTTCTTTGTCCAAGAGAACCAAACCATATTCCAGATGACTTACTAAGCCATCCAAATGACTTATTAAACTATGGCTAAGTTCAACGCGGCAGCTGAACAACTGGGGAGGAGCAAGGTAGTTGTGACCTCCTCTTCAAGATCTTGTATGTTGGTGCTAAAACATGGTTGGGCTTAGCATGGTGTGTGAATGGGGCCACTGACTTTATATTCTTTGTGCTGCAATATCCATACCTTAGTTAATCATTTTCTCTACTCATTTGTTGACATTTTCCTTCCTTTTCTATTTCCCGTCAATTTATGCCACAAATTTGCGGCCATGTCAGTGGTGACATGGCTGTTGAAATTACTTAATCCAATAGCAGTTGTTGGACTATAATGGGACTACTTCACAAAAAGTGATTTGAAAATGGCAGCTTTAGAGGCAATTGAAATGTGTAGGTGCTCATGTGATATAATAGATCATTTGTTTGAGTGCCTCTTATGTCAAGATCTTCCACATCTGGAGAACTAGTAAGGAAAAGGCTTACTGTCAATCTGCAATCATCTCTGATGTGGGAGATCTTCATGTGCCAACAAATTATTAGAAGAACATCCCCAGCACACACACACATTGAGACTTGCAAAAAATTGTCAAGCTTCAAATGGCAGGAGAGTGTAGTGAAGCTGTTCCAGGAATGAGGAAGATTCAGTTTGGATTTAAAGGAGAACGTAACTAATTACCATTTTTGAAAAAAACAACAACAATCTGAGAATCAAAACAACCATCTTCCAAAATCCGCACTTCTTTGAATTTTGCAATGCAGTTCTTCAGCCAAGTGATGTATAAAAAGTGTATACATTGGGGTAGAGTGTGCATTAAAATGCATTTGTCAGTTAAGATAACATAACAAAAATGCATTATTTGGGGGGACATTCCTTTGCTGAAATGTGTATCTGTTGCAAAACTGCACACAAATGTGAATATTAGGAGAAATTCACAAAAATGCTGAGGAATGTTCATGATGCATTTTTAAAATATATATATATTGCAAAATGATGTGGAAATGTGGAGTACTGGATTTAAGATTGGAAAAGTAAGAAATTGAAAGTGTAATTGATGGATTCACCCGTTTGCTGTGACAAAGGAGAATTCAATGTGAAGGGAGAATTCAATGTGAATGGGGAAACTATGCCAAGATGAGAAGAAGGTTTAACAACAACAACAACAACAACAACAACAACAACAACAAAACCAACTTTATTATTTAAACCCTGTCCATCTGGCTGGGTTTCCCCAGTCATTCTGGGTGGCTTCCAGCATACTGTATATAAAATCACAATGAAATGTATGACATGCACTTAGGGGAGAAGCCATACCTCTGTGGTAGAGCATATCCTTTGCATGAAAAGCATCCTAGAATCCCCAGAATCTGCTGTTGAAGTGTCTCAGGTATTAGTGCAGGGAATGATTTATGCTTAAGACATTGGGCGCCATTTCCAGTCACAGTAGATAGCATTGGGCTAGATGAACCAATGATGCAGCTCAGTATATAAGGCCTCTTATATTCATATGTCCCATTCTGAAGTTGTATCATTCCAAGTGATGATTGCAACATGTGAATGCCTGTATGTTTGACAGGCACTCTCAAATGAATAAGCATTTGATCATATGTTACATAAGGTCTAGCCAAGAAGACAACATTTCTTTGATTTTTATGGTTGCCACAGCAGTTTTGCAGTTTGGTCTTTGGTTCTTGAAAAGTATGAGGGATCATTTTACAGTAGGTACCACTAAAGATGTGAACTTCATCTTTATTTTCTTCATGGAAATTTGGTTGACCAATAAGGCACTGGCAGCTGTGCCATTGGCTGCAAGAGATGCTACACCATGATGCTTAAATAAACAAGATTCTCCCAAGGTGCCATTGCTGTACTGTGAGGCGTGGAATGCACATATTTCAATGTGAGCCCCATCTTAGGTACCTTGTCCCCTGTGCAAAGTTGAACCATACTGCATCTTTTCCTTTAAATGTGGTCATTCAGGGAGCTCCCCCCACAAACGAAACAAGTAATCTGTTTCTTTCTTCAGAGGTATGGAACCTTCATTTAAAAGATTAATTTCTTTTATACTTCCTTTTCATATTTCTAACTCTATTGAAAATATTGGCATTGGGGTACAGCATTTTTAAGGGCTAAGAATCAGTTTCATCCAGTTTACATTACACTCCGAAATGAATACAGTTAACTGCAGGGGATAAATTTTAAAAGCACCTTTATTTAGACCTCCCGCTTTAGATCTAAATTAATATTTTACATGTGCATTTGAGAAACAAAGGACATGAGCTCTCAAGTGTTCATTGTGAAATAGTCTTGCTGCTGTAAGGCACACACCATAAGCAATTTGCAGTGCAAATATTGTAATTTTAATGTATTTTGCATGTATTCAAGCTTTGTAATTGCAGTATTTATAGGCATGAAATGGAAACTGATTATCAAGCCATTTATTGAGACTCTGCACTGGTGTATGTGCCATTGAAGAAAATAGGACTTTTGCTAGCACAGCACTTTGAGGATTGAGATGCATGTTAAATATGTAGATTTAAAATGATTTTGGAAACACGTATTTATTATTTAAACATACATTTCAGTTATAGGCTCTCATAACATAATTACAGCCTTTCTCACTCAGGGAAGTACATCGGAACATAATTTGTCATATTAATTGTGTGCAGAAATACAGATACTTCAGGCCAGGGCTTTCAATTAATCTTCAACTGCCATAATGAAAATTATTTTAAAAATTCTTTGACTTTTTTTAAAAAAGAAAAAAGAAAGAGGAACAGGTTATTCACTTGAATTATGTTGTTCATACATAAACAGCAATTGAATATACAATGGCATAAACAAGCAAATAATTTCAGTCCCAAGACCAGATTATTTGGCAGCCTTGATTAAACCTCAGAAAATGTTGACTCTCTCTTGTAAGATGAGGACTGCAGGGACACTATCCCTTTATGCTTAAGAGCACGAAAGCATAGCTTCTTTTTTTATCTGTCACCCTTTCTCTGTTTAATTTTTGTTAGCTATATACATTTATTTTAGTGATTTGTTTTAAAACTATTTTTGATATTATTAGCTCGTTTTAGCACTTTTGAAGTGGGCAAGACGGGGTAAAAGTCTTGTTGTTGGGGAGAGAGATCCTAGTGAAATTGAGAGGATGCATAAAGTTTTTGAAGCCAAAATAATTATATCCAAAGTAGCCCACAGAGACATTCTCCATTAGGGTACTGATTAGGTAGCTGGAATGGAAGAATTGTATATGTTGGAAATGGACAGTCTAAACATTTGCTGTAGGCCTCTAGTTCTTCTCATGTTGCAGATTAGGGTCTAAGACCACAAAAATCGTCAGTGATAAAGCGATCTTTGAATTTGGGTACTTCTGACATTAGTGCCGTTGTGCTGCCTCTCACATATTTTGGGGCTTCAGAAATTTGGGGAATTGTAAGAAGTGGTTCCAGGGCATGGTCTGATGAAACATAATGCAGTCAGTAGTCTTGCTAAAGTGAAACAAATCTGGGTTTTATCCATGCCTTGATGGGAGACTGCCTTTTCAGTGGAAGAAAAGTGGGATATAAATGTTAATAATAAGAAGAAGAATGAAAAGGGAGATAGGCATATGGCTGTTTACAAATGTCACGAAAAGGTAAAATCCTTAATCTGTTTTGTGTTTAAACATTAAGACCTGTGCTAATTGTTCTGCAGAACTAAAAGCAGAAGACATAACCATGTGCTTTGAAAGTACATGTCTTTTTTCATTATATTTATGTTGATAAATTTCTTCTTCCTCATGGTTCCAGCTGCTGAAATTACTTATGTTCATGCATTCATTCTTTTATTTATGGATTATATTTAAAGCACAAGACTTCCCCATCCACAGAAATAGGGAATGGTTAAAATAATAAAAGTACACAGAAAAATCCTGATAATGTCAGGCCAAATAAGACATAAAGCCTCAGCCCAATTGAGAGCTTAAATCTTGAAGCCAAAAGCCAGCCAAAATGAAGAGGTCTCATAGTGTGTCTGAAAGAGGCTCCGTTAGTATTTGGCAAGACTCCAGGAAAGGAATTTAATAACTGTGGGGCAATTGCTGTGCTTCTCTGCATTACACGTATTGCACAGCACACTGCTGGTGTGGATGTTAAGGACACTAATTTCAACCAACAGAACAATGAGGCTCTTGGTACATTTCACTTTTGCACAGTAACTCAAATGAATTTCTAACAAGCTGTCAATACTTTTGTCATTAAAGACAAATTATCTAGAACTAACAACATTTTTAAAAAAATTCATTTCAATATCAACAACAGCTCCATAGGATGCAGTTACAGTATGCAATATAAAAATAATTGGAGTAGATTACGAACTTGTTACTGATGCAATGACCAATATACTTTGGGATCTTAAAATGATAGCAGCAACATACGTCTTGCTATTCTTAAGCCCTGTAGTTCAACTTGTAATACGGTTCATGTTCCAACTGATTTAAGAGAATTTATATGAAACAGATGACAAGCATAACATCTTAAAAAGTTTTAAGTTTACTTAAAAACCCCAGAAGGGAGAGGTGCTGTTGTTCTTGATTCGAACCTCATTCCACATTCTCATTTCTTTTATGTCTAAGTAACTCACTTTATTTTCTTAAATAGATTTATATTCTGCTTTTTTTACTAAGTCCTCGTAGTTGCTCACAACTTTACAGAATGGAATGCATATATTGAACACCACACCTTTAAAAAATAAATAAAAAGAATTAGTCTACCTGGAGTAAGTGCCAGATGTTGACTTCACCTGCCTTTTTTCTCTGTCCTGGATTTGTATCCGCGGAGCAGTTAGTAGTAAATGGTCCTGTAATGGGAGGAAAGATAGTCTAGCAGCAGGCAACTGCAGTTATGTTAGTGTGTACAGAAAAACTATAGCGGTTACTGGGAGATGTTTGAATGTTGACAAAATAGTGGTAGGCTGCTTAGAGCAGATAAATGTTCCATTGCATCACATTTGATACAGTGAAAGAATGTAGAACAAACTTAAGTGCTTAAGGAGTTGTGACTTTAAAAAAAGAGAGAATTCGTACCTAGGGGTTATGTCTCAGGTTTTGGGGTTCCTATAGCAGTTTAAATCTCTGGGCTGTGACTTAGCCTATTGATACACCTGCATCATTAGTGGCTACTCCTACACATGCATTCCTGAAGCATTGCTGGGGGGGGAAGTGTATATGATTTATAAGAATCCATTCAGAATTTCAGCACAGGAAGTTGGGGGGGGGGGGGAGAGCGGTTTTCAGATTTACCCCTTTCTGTAACCTCCAGTGCAAAATGAACTAAATGTCAACAGTTTGATAGAAAGTTTGTGCCCAGAATGACTGGGCAATAATCTATATTTAATTGTGCTTTTAAAACTATAGTTTTTGTTTAACATATTTACTTAAAAGAGAATGAGGGAGCGTGATCGTAAAGAACCTTCCAGCAAATCTGCTGAACTCTTTTCAACCTTAACACTATGCAACAATGTACCATAAATATGTCAGTTTCTTCATGGGAACCAACATGTTTTTATTGGGAAATGGATGAAATGATGTTGAAAGAGAATTAAATTGGGGACAGACATATGGAAGCTGCAGAGATATTAATTTGCACACATACAGATGCATATACACACATATACTTATTTACACACACACACACACACACACACCAGGGGGTTTTACCAATCACAAGATTTCATTTGAACGCCCCCCCCCCAAGTGCTTCATAAAACAGCCTGATTTGGCTGGAACCAATTTGAAGGCTGCCCAGTTCAGTTCAGGGGTCCAAGTCTGCTTGTTTTCTTTCCAAAAAGGAATAATGTCTCACTTAAAAAGGGGGGGCTACAATTGGAAGACATTTGCAGGCAAGGTCACTCCTTCTGAGGGCAAAAATCATGCAAAAATGCAAAAGGATAGCTGTACTTTTTTTCCTGCAAAGGCAGCCATTACAGTTGGGAGCGGGTAAAAAAGGAATCACTTCATCTTCCCTGGTGTTTTATGGGCAATTGGTCTGAAAATTGCAGACAGGAGAGAGTTGCTTCTGGGTAAGAATGGCAGACAAATAAGCCCAGGTGTTTTTGTTCTGGGAACCTTTAAATTTGATTTTGGAGTGGGAAGAACTGAAAGATTTGTTTTCCTGGGCGAAATCATTCTCTATGATTACAGTTTAAAGCTGTCAGTCATAAAGGAACTCTTCATCCTGGTGCTTAGAGTTTGGCTGTTGCAAAGCTGTTCCCTCCCTCAAAGCACTGGGATTGGAGAGGGCTAGTAAAACCATTCCCTCTGATTACGAGATGAAGCTGTCAGTAACAACACAGCTCTTCCTCTGTGCCCTCTCACCACTCTGCTTTCCCATCCGTCATCATCCCGCCCTGGCATTATGATGTTATGGTGGGGCAACACAGGCAGCGTGGTGTGGTGCATCTGGCTTCCAAACAGTGAGCTTTGCTGCTGCATACAAGAGAGGGAATGGCAATGTGCAGAGAGCTCAGCTTGGTGGAGGTGCGGTGGCAGAGCCAATCCGTGGTGCCTATCAGTGTACCTACACTAGACTGATCTTCCCATGCTTCACCTCTGTTCCTTTTGGGAAGCGGCAACGATGCTGCCTAGAAAATCAGGAGCACAATTCTGTGCTGCCTTTTTGCCACCCCACCAACTGCTGCTGCTGTTACGGTACCTCGGGTTACATACGCTTCAGGTTACAGACTCCTCTAACCCAGAAATAGTACCTCGGGTTAAGAACTTTGCTTCAGGATGAGAACAGAAATTGTGCTCCGGTGGCACGGCAGCAGCAGGAGGCCCCATTAACTGAAGTGATGCTTCAGGTTAAGAACAGTTTCAGGTTAAGAACGGACCTCCGGAACGAATTAAGTACTTAACCTGAGGTACCACTGTATATGCCACACTGTAAAATGAGAATGAATTTGGGCAGAGATGATGCTATCTTATACTGAGTCAGACCACTGGTCCACCGGCTTCCATATCTGATGAACAGTGACTCCCCAGTGGACTGCCAGGCCTGATGTACTATAGCTCAGGATGCCAGGGATTGAACCTAGGATCCTCTGTATACAAAGCCTTTGCTTTGCCACTCAGCCAATACCTCTCTCCATGGCCAAACCCTCTTTGAAACCTTCCTCTTTTTATTTAAGTTTCTTCTGTCTTCATTTCATTTCCCCCTGTGCTGTGTTTTTATTATGCATGCAATTTACCCAAGAGATGAATGAGTGGAAGAGTCATATATATATATATGAATGAAGGTAAATGAACCCTGGACGGTAAGTCCAGTCAAAGGTGACTGTGGGGTTGTAGCATTCATGTTGCTTTCAGGTCAAGGGAGCTGGCGTTTGTCCACAGACAGCTTTCTGGGTCATGTGGCCAGCATAACTAAACCGCTTGTGGTGCAACAGAACACTGTGACGGAAACCAGAGCGCATGGAAATGCCATTTTATGTTCCCACCGAAGCGGTACCTATTTATCTACTTGCACAGGTGTGCTTTCGAACTGCTAGGTTGGCAGGAGCTGGGACAGAGCAACAGGAGCTCACCCTGTTCAAACAGGAGCTCACCAACACGGATTCAAACTGCCAACCTTCTGATCAGCAAGCCTAAGAAGCTCAGTGGTTTAGATCACAGCACAATGTAAAAGTCACTTCTGGAAAACTAGTGGAATTTAGCAGAAATTTAGTGCTCATCTGCATGCTTTTTGCTTTCAGAAAAAAATATGCTTGCAGCCCTGTTTACCTGGAAAATAATGGGAGTTCTGCATTGTAATTTGGCATGATGAAATTTGGAGTGTTATTCCAGCATACAGTTCTTTCTCAACATTTAAAATTTAGCTTGGCATGGAGGTATATCGATCAAAAAGCCACATTCCCATAACACAACAGGTAACACTGTATAAAAAGAAATGTTAGAATCCAGGATATAAACACTAGCATTGTAATTAGGAAAACTAACATAACAATCCCCATGTCTGCACCCTCACTCTTGCATAGATATATGTCAGTGAGGCACAAATGAAATTTACTTTGACTGGATTATTCTCTTGTCATATGAGGTACATACTACATTTTAGAACTTGGGAATTTTCTGTTAATTTTCAATAATATACTATGGAAGCCAGCATATCCTAGGCCCTGAATTATTATTATTTTCCTTGAGATGCATGGATATATAGAAACTGCAAGTTGACTGCATTCAAATGTTGCAATGTGTCACAAACAATTTTCATACCCAGAAGCAAATGCCTGTCTTGTATGAAAACAGAGCTAATATTATTACAACTGGGAAGATGAACATTTGCAAATATTGTTGTCATTGGCTTTTATACTGGTTACTTCAAAAACGCATTCAAACACTGACAGGTTAATTACACGTTCCAAACCTTTGTTTATGTGATCTGAGAAGAATGTGTTATTAAAGAACTATTTTGCATCTCACTGATTTCCTCCTTGCTTATTTTTTCCTCCTAGCTTATTACGCCTCATGCAATCAGAGTTCAGACACCACCCCGACACATCCCAGGTGTGGTAGAAGTTACATTGTCCTACAAGTCCAAGCAGTTCTGTAAGGGCACACCTGGAAGATTCATCTACACAGGTAAGGCTGCCTTAATTTTGACTGTTCATAACAGAATGGGAAAAGATGTGTTTCATCCATCTTTGCTGACATTGCTGCTTTTAGACTGAATGTTACTGCAATAGGCTTTGGTGCAACCACATTTGGAATGCAGCGTACAGTTCTGGTTGCCTCACTTTAAAAGGGTATTGTGGAGTTGGAAAAGATTCAGAAAACAGCAACCAAAATGTTTAAGGAGATGGAGCAGCTTCCCTGTGAGGAAAGGTTTCAATGTTTTGAACTTTTTAGTTCAGAGAAAAGGTGGTTAAAAGGTGACGTGATAGAAGTTTATGAATCTGAGCATGGCACGCAGAAAGGGGCTAGGGAAAAGTTTTTCTTCCAGTCTCCTAGCGCTAAAACTTAGAGACATCGAACGAAGCTGAATGTTGGAAGATACAGAAGAGTACTTCTTCGCACAGCACATGGTTAAATGTGGAAATTGCTCCCACCGGAGTCAGTGATAGCCACAAACATCGATGACTTTAAAAAGAGGATTAGACAAATTCATGGAGGACAAGGCTATCAAGGGCTACTAGCCATGATGGCTGTGCTCTGACTCCATGATCAGAAGGAGTAATGTTACCAGTTGCTGGTAACTACAGGGGGGAAGAGTGCTCTTGTACTTGGGTCCGACTTGGGGATTTCCCACAGGCCTCTGGTTGGCCACTTCTTAGGTGACGTTGATCTATTTGAGTTGTTCTGTAGACAAAAGCCTCTGCTTCACAGGTGTGCATTTACATAGACTGAGAAGAAGGGAAAGTATGGCGAGAAAGTTTGTTCCATATAATAGAAATATGAAATACAATGCATACCCTTTAAACTTGGCATGTAATATACTTACCTGGCAGGGGAGACACCTTGATCATAAACTTGGCATGTAAAAAGGTAAAGGTAAAGGACCGCTGGATGGTTAAGACCAATCAAAGGCGACTATGGGGTTGCAGCGCTCATCTTGCTTTTAGGCCATGGGAGCTGGTGTTTGTCCACAGACAGCTTTCCGGGTCATGTGGCCAGTATGACGAAACCACTTCTGGTGCAATGGAACACCATGATGGAAACCAGAGCGCACGGAAACACTGTTTACCTTCCCACCACAGCGGTACCTATTTATCTATTTGCACTGGTGTGCTGCCGAACTGCTAGGTTGGCAGGAGCTGGGACAGAACAACGGGAGCTCACTCCGTTGTGGGGATTTGAACCGCCGACCTTCCAGTCGGCAAGCCCAAGAGGCACAGTGGTTTAGAGCACAGTGCCACCCGTGTTTTGGGAACCATTGGCCTGTGTACAAGCAGTGTAGTCTACTAAGACATGCTACTGGTAACCTTAAAGCACTCCTAGTGGAGTTCATATGGCTCTCTGACCTAAACACAATGGATTGAGTGCAGATTGTAAAGCAGCAATGCTTGAAGATGGTAATCCTTAACTCCCATCTCTTAGGCATCACGTTATAGCTCGCCAGGCTAGAAATGCATTTGGGTCAGGCATGAGCCTATGGCTGGGCAATATCAGGGCTTTGCTTGTGGCTCCCTGGCCATGCTCCAGGTACCTTTGGCTATCAGTCTTCGTTTTCCTTCTAGAGCCAGTGTGGTGTAGTGGTTAAGAGCGATAGACCCGTAATCTGGGGAACCGGGTTCGCGTCTCTGCTCCTCCACATGCAGCTGCTGGGAGACCTTGGGCTAGTCACACTTCTTTGAAGTCTCTCAGCCCCACTCACCTCACAGAGTGTTTGTTGTGGGGGAGGAAGGGAAAGGAGAAAGTTAGCCGCTTTGAGACTCCTTCGGGTAGTGATAAAGCGGGATATCAAATCCAAATTCCTCCTCCTCCTCCTCTTCTTCTTCTTCTTCTTCTTCTTCTTCTTCTTCTTCTTCTTCTTCTTCTTCCTTCTATACTGCTATGGCCTCGACTTGCTTGCTACCTAGCACTGCCTTTGTTCAAAATCCCTTTTAAATGGGCTTCCCAGGTTAGATGCTGGCCTGCAGTTGAAACTCTCTTGTCTCTCAGGACTTGTATTTCAGCTCTCCGCATACTTGGCTGCCTGTATCCATTTATTGCAAGGGCTAACTTTTGCAGGGTTGTGTGCCTATTGTCTTTTTAGAATCCACTTCAAAAAATAAATAAATGGGGTGGTGGTGGTGCTTTTTGTTTTCTTTGCACAATGTACTCCATTTTATACAGAACAAAGAAGGAACTTAGTGCAGTCTAGAGGACTTAAGAATCCACAAGCAGATAACTGTTTGGGTGCAAAAAATTAAAAGGGAGGGGGAGTTATACATTTATACACCTATCGGTCTCACCTTCAAAAATGCCTCCCAGCCCTTTAAACAAAATGCAGAATTGGAGCAAACCTGCTGAATAGTTTAAGTTAATTGAAAATTATAGGATTGACCCAAGAGGAAAATTTCGTTTGCACTCCAATCACTATTACAAATTAAGGAAAATTACTACAATTTTGTTTAGCTATGGTTTCACACTGAGTTCACAAAATTAGCTCAGCCACCCTGACAAAGTCAGCACTTTGTTAGTGATCAGTAGAAGGGGGGAGAAATAATAGACTGTGGTGTGTACAAACGAAGCATAGAAAAAGCCATGATGCTTTACAGAACTAGGCCAAGTGGTTTTAATTAGGATTATTAGTTCATTGTAAATTTTGAAGAATAATCAAACTAGCAGATTAGCTGTTTCTTTTAAAGCGAGAATTTCTTGCCATTCATTTTTCCCATGAGAACTTCTTTTAACTCCCACATAGTTTACCCCCCCCACTTTTTTTTTAACAACTCTCATTATGGGCCTACAGGAAATGGACCAATTGGAAGTTCTGATCCTGCAACATTCCATAGCAGCGTTCCAGTCGGTGGGAGTTTTTCCACAGTGTTTGTCGGTGAATTCAGTGTTCTGGAACGTTTTACAAAACCACAGAGGCCAAATGTTTTCTCAGAGGAGTTTGGCCTCTGTTTTTGGCTGAAAACAGTGAGGCATCACTTGGTGTTTATTTACCCTGAGATTGAGAATGAGAAAAGAGGACAGAGGAGGAAAGAAAAGAGGAAAGAGAATTGGGGGTTGTGGGCAGCGCAAAAGCCATTCAGGCGTACTTTCCTTTCTGGTGAAAATGCCCTATCCATTAATGGCCCCATTTTGTGGTTAGGTCTCATTTAGAAGAAATTATTTTTAATCAGTGTTCAACAAAATATCCCCTCAAGCCACCTGGCTGTAAACTTTTTTTTTTTAACTGTTAAGTGCTTAAATTCTCAGGAAAAAAAGCCTAGTGGCCCATTAATTTTAAGTTATTTCCCCCCTCCCCTTCATTTAACTGCCAACAACTTAGAAATTTGATCTGTGAATTGCATGTTGCATCTATGAAGCAAGATCCTCGATGCAAGGAGAAATGTTATGTCTTAAAAATAATAATTCTTTTTTGTAAAAACTGTACATTCTGAGCTTCAATAAGAGAGGGAAACAGTTCCTTGATCCCACCCCACCTCTCTCATTTCACAGGCAGTCTCTTGCAAAGCAAAACAATTCACATTTGGATGTTAAATATATTTAAATATAGAAAAAAAGAACTCAGATACTTTCAGTGTTCAGCAGTGCCTGTTTTTCAGTGAACTCTTAAAAGGGGCCAGCCTTAGCACAAAGCAACAACGTATTTAAAATTCACATAATTGTATAAAATGTAATGTTAGTCTCTTTTTTTTACATTAAATTCCCCGTGAGGTTTACAGTGTGATAGAACACACACACCCACACACACACACACACACACACACACACACACACCTTCCTTGGAAGCACTTCAGAAGGATGTTTATGTTACAAACAGACTCATGAAACCTCCTGACAGGAATTGCTTTTCTGCATGGATTTTGCCTGTCACAAAAGTCGCTGAAGAGAAGTAAAACTGTTTTCAACTAGAGCTGACAGAAATGCCGATGTCAGGCTGTCTTTATTGAAGGAAATGCAAGATGGTGTGTCTTGGAATCTGAATGACTGGGTGTGAGACAGTCCCATCTAGGGATGACTGGGAATAGGGCTAATGTCATTGGCCAAAAATGTTTTCTGTCAGCAGAGCTGACTTTCAATCAAATGCATTTATTTGGCTTAATTTTGGGTTTGTCTGAAACCTCCAGTGAATGCATACCTAAGTATGTATATATGCATTTAAATATCCCACCCTTTTATTTAAACTCTAAAGAGCTTAAAAATGCAATTATTCAATTCAATTATATTTAAAAATTCTTTAAAATATTTTCAACTGTTGGAGATTTTTTTAAATAGCATGAATCACCTCCTACGTGTCTCAGCTTTCAAATTCCATTCAGCAAATTAGGATTGATCTAGGCACCTGGTATAAGCCTTCACAACATGTGACCAAACTGGTATGCATATCAATTTATTTTTGGGTGGACAAATCTCCAGTTTTTGCTGCTCTCCAGAGACTGCAATGCTGGGCTGGGGTCATCCTAAACTACCTGGCTGTCCCTCAGTACATGGTTGCTAGACCTTGTACAATATATGATTTACGAAGCTTAAAATACTCATTTAAATGCGATATATTCTTTCAGTAGCTTCTGGCATTAAAAAGACTCTCCTCCCTGGAAGAGAGGGGAGTGGTTGTGGGCGGGAGCCCAAGCTCTGCCCCTAGCAGGGGGCATTAGCCCCCTGCCTCCTCCTCTCACCTGGCTGGCGCCCATGCCCCTCGGCAGGCACCCAACCAGGTGCCTCCGAGGGGGCGTGTACAGCAGCCTTTTGCTGCAGCGCCAGCCTCTCCTCGGCCTCATTCTTCTCTGTCGTCCCGTCGCGAGTCACCCACCCTCCACTCCCTTTGAGCTCAGGGTCTTAGTTCATTGGCCTTGCTATGGACCTTAGGTTGGTTGCCCTGGTTGTCCTGGGGGCCTGGTAGGAATTTTTCCATTTGGCATTAGGCTTTTTGGTTTTTTCGCCTACCTCATAGCAATCGTCACAACTTTTGTGGTATTGGTGGGTAGGTTAGGCATTGGAATAATGTGTTGTGGTGTGTCGAAGGGCTAGGTGTGGCCATCACCTATGCCTTCAATTTTTGGGTATTCTGTTAAAGGAATCTGGCGGTTGTGTACTCTGTCCGATGCCTGCTTGGCGGGAGGCCATGGCACGACCCTCGGTGACATCAGGGGAGAGCCTATAGTTGGATTAGCATCAACAGGCTCCACCTACTGGTGAATAAACCCCCTTGTTTTAGACATCCAATGCCTAAGCCAATACCTTTTCACTGCTGTAATCAATAACGTTGTGGCCTTTTCTTGCCCATTAACCTTACATCACGTGTCCTTGCGTATTCATTTCACATGGCGGGGGTCGGGTCCTCGAACCACAATATGACTCTATGTTACATTGATGATCCTATTCTAAAACAAAAATATACTGAGGAGATATTAAGCAAGACACTTCAAGTTCCTGTGGAATATAGAAAAATTCATTGCATGAGTGTTCATTTGTTCAGAATAGAACAGTACCCCACCTCAAAAAAGAATTGAATGTTGCTTCTTTTCTGCCACTTTCTTATCTTCTGTAAATAGCATCCTGAGTGGAGCAAAGGTTTCTGCGTATCAGTCTTCTGATCTCTGTAGTCCTGCACTCTTTTCAAAAGATCACGAAGCCAATCCTTTCACTGATTGGAATTACAAAACACCAAAATACTACATACTGGATAAAAGCCACCTGGGTGTGGGTGTGAAGTGTTCTCTGTGTTCTAGTCCACACTGTGAATATTTTCCCCCGGGACCGAATTTGACATTTTGAATTTTGTTCATGAAAATGTTTCCCATTTTCTTGAAACTATATCTGGTTTCTTAATCCTCCAAATACGTACAATCAAAAAAATGTTGGGCTTCTTTTAAAAAAGGAAAGGTAGTACAGTGGTGCCTCGGGTTACAAACACTTCAGGTTACAGACTCCGCTAACTTGGAAGTTGTACCTCTGGTTAAGAACTTTACCTCAGGAAGAAAACAGAAATCACTCGCTGAGTGCACGGCGGCAGTGGGAGATACCATTAGCTAAAGTGGTACCTCAGGTTAAGAACGGTTTCAGGTTAAGAACGGACCTCTGGAATGAATTAAGTTCGTAACCAGAGGTACCACTGTAAAAGCACTGCTTGTTGATTAGATTAAGTAGTAATAAGAGGCACACTGGTTGTCATTAGTCTTGTATCAAACTACCAAAAACGCTTGGCTCCTTCCTTTGGTTAATCCATATTCCAATGTTTGACCAGAGAGCATCATGGAAACTTAGTTTAAGTGGAGTAACTGTAGCACGCAGCCTCATCAGCTCTACAGTCTTTCACGCACCAGTAGAGGATGGTGTCGTGGGGTTGCAGACTTCTCTGACCTGCTGGCATGAGAGTTGCTGCTGCATACCAGCAGAAAGAGCTGTGCAATGCAAGTACCCTGACAGGAGCACCAGATTGGATCTGCTGTTGTGTTCTCCTTCCCCTTCCAACAACTCACTGCCTCTGTTCCACAGTGCTATGTGCTACTGCCACCCACTTTCTTTTTCTTCATTCAGGCTTGAATAGTTAATAACAACTTTAGTAGCAGTTTGGTTTGGGGACAAGGAGTCAGTTTCACTGGAACAAGGGGAAATATTTCTTACTAGGAAATAGAACACAAAAGTCTCCAACTCTCATCCCCAAGGATAAGAAACAGGATACATTATGTCAGAGGTCAGTAAATATTTGGTGGAGGTTTTTTAATACATTCTTTTATATGTTCTTTGTTATTGAATGGTATAAGAGGATGAGGCCATGCAGTCAAGGAGGTAATGTTGAAGGCAGGGCTTCTCTATCTTTTGTTCTGTTGCTCCTGTTGTGCATCAAATAAACATAAGCGAAGCAATTAGAATAAATTACACTGCGTAGATTTACACATTAAAAACTTTAAGATTGCTGCCGATTTTCAAAGTTCTACCAAGGATTAAAGGCAAACAAATGACTCTTAACAACATAAAGTCTGCTAATCAGATGATGTACTCCAGTTCCATGTAACCACTTTTAAAATAATTGGGGAATTTTTGCTCTTTGTGATACAAGTAGAGAAGCCGAAGAGAAAAGAGCAACACACTGTGATCTAAACGCTACTTAAATGTTCCCAAACATTCCTGAGATTCTCTTCCTCCTTCTCTGTTCACATGTAATCCTATGTATATCTATTTAAAAGCAAGGCCTATATAAGTTCAATAGGTTTGCTCCCAAGTAAGTGAGTATAGGATTGCAGCCTCAGTCTCTTACAGATCAGGCTGTGTCACTGTGCTGATAGGTCATTGTCACCACTTACCACCCATCACATACCTACGGGACTGCCTCTTCTGGTATGCCCTGCAGAGGACCTTAAGGTCCACAAATGACAACACCTTGGAGGTCCCAAGTCACAAGGTGGTTAGATTGGTTTCAGCTAGAGCCAGGGCCTTTTCAGTACTGGCCCCGACTTGGTGGAATGCTCTGTCACAAGAGACTAGGGCCCTGTGGAATTTGACATCTTTTTGCAGAGCCTGGCCTTTGGTTTGGACTCAGTCTGACCCTTATGTTTCTCTTCCCTTATGGTTTTGATCTATGGGCTTCTATTAAAATGAGGCTGCATTTAAAATTGTATTTTAACCCGTATTTGAAATTGGTCCCCCCCCATTATGTTTTTATTGTAATTTTACTGGTGTTAGCCGCCCTGAGCCTGGCTCTGGCCGGGGAGGGTGGGGTATAAAAATGATGATGATGATGATGATTCCCTGCATCTTCTGTTGGCTTCTCGGTGGTTTGTGTTGCAGTTAATTTGCTTGTTTGCTTATAATAACATTTATATCGGGGCTCACTCACTTGGGAAGTGGGAGCCTTCCCGCCCTCCAGCTGAGCAGCGCAAACAAGCTGTGTTGTCCCTGCCCACAATGCTCTAGGATGAAAGTGCCTCAACTCCAGTGAGCCAGTGTGGTGTAGTGGTTAAGAGCGGTAGTCACGTAATCTGAGTAACCGGGTTCGCGTCTCCACTCCTCCACATGCAGCTGCTGGGTGACCTTGGGCCAGTCACACTTCTTTGAAGTCTCTCAGCCCCACTCACCTCACAGAGTGTTTGTTGTGGGGGAGGAAGGGAAAGGAGATTGTTAGCCGCTTTGAGACTCCTGAAGGGGAGTGAAAGGCGGGATATCAAATCCAAACTCTTCTTCTTCTTCTTCTTCTTCCCAGGCTGGGGCCAATGCAGCTTGTTCCAACTTTGTGGTGTATCACCAGATCACGATGTTTGGCTGGTGATACATTGCGGCGTTGAAAACCTAACATCACCAAGCCCTACCCAACATCTTGTAGGGGTGGTGCTTCAGATTCTTGACTATCATGTAATCAAGTCCAAATATTGCTTCAGCATGACTACTACCTCATTTGAATTTGATGCAACGGAGAGATATTGCTAGATGGGGTCATCGGCATATTGATGATGCCCAGTTCCAAAACCCAGGACGATCTCATTCAGCTGTTTCATGGAAACGTCGGAAAGCATGAAAGACAATACAGATATGAAATCACTACAGCCAAGTAGGCAAACAGTCATCATGTGGAAACCAAACATGGTAAACCTGAAGGCAGAAAGATGTAACTAATTTCATATAACTTTTTACAATGTAGTACAGTAGAGCTAAAACCTGTACATAATACCGTGTCTGCAGAATTAATTCAATTACAGCTACAGTCACATTAAAATTTATAGTCAATGAAATATATTATTTTGCATACTTTACACTTCCCAATAAATATGATCTTTTTCTCTCCGCACCGCCTGGTTGCCCAACAAAGCCTTATGCATCACAGGGTGCTCAGACTATTTAAAGCAACAATGTCCTCCTCCCCAATATTATAAAGTCTAGATGTGCCCAAGGCCTTATAATCTTGACTTTTCCCTGTCTGCTCTTAGTGAATAAGTGATAAATCCAGAAGAGACATAAATCTTTGAAATCCCTGTCCAAAGAAAACATATTGACTACAGCCAAGCAAATAACAGCCCATAACCAATGGTCCAATTCATCATTTATGTAATAGGGGATATAAAGTATTTTCTACCTATGAAATCATAAGGTGGGGGAGGGGGGAGGCTGATAAGAGCCCGGTCTAAGCTATGTGATTTGATTATTTAGGGACATGAACTGTTTGTCACATACCTTTAATCTTTAAGATGTGTTGCCATTTCTAAACTATAAATTTGCACTAAAGGATTAGGAGAGTATTAACGATAAAGGGGTAAACCAGACTTTATATGGCTTTCTGGCAATTTTCATGCAATCCCATGGACTCCTGGATCTGCTAACCTATTTAATGTGGCATAACCAGTTATCTGACCTTCATAGCCAATAACTCCCCCCTTTTTTTGCTTTGCAGCTTCAACAATAAATTAACCCGCAGGGTCACTGAAATTTATCTTGCAAATCCTTTCCTTTATCCTTACCCATATGCTCTCATTTTCACACCCTTGCTTCCAAACTTTGCTCTGTTTGATTGGCCTTACTAGGATTTTATATTCTATTGTTATTTTACAACAGCTGCTGGTGTATTGTTACCCACTTTTTAAAAACGTGGCCTGATTCTCAAGGGATTTCCACTGAAACAAGCTTTGTTGTTTTAAGTGAGTCATGTATTGATGCTGCATTTTGAGGTCTGAACAGCATGTGGTATAAGCAAAGGTTTAACATGTGAAATGATGAAAAAATAATAATCTTGTCCAGTTCTGAAGTTTGTTCTGGGATTTCAATAGGATTTTCTAGTAGGTTTATTTTAATTTGGACCTGCAAATACAATAATTTGCATACTGCTTAGAGAAGATGTATTCATCATGATTACCATAGATTAGTGATTCCCAGTTTTAAAAAGGTAGCATTTCTGTGATCAGTAGATGGCATAGCTGTCAACTTTCCCCTTTTTTAAAGGGAAATTCCCTTATTCCAAATAGGATTCCTCGCAAGAAAAGGGAAAAGTTGACAGCTATGGTAGATGGTAAAATCAATGCAACACAAGTTGGCACGTGAGAGTTCATTTTCAAGTCCAATTTAGGGTGAAAATATGGTTATCAGAAAGGGATCCTATGAGGGGAGTAGGTTTTCTGACCAAACAGTTTGGGAACCACTGCTTTAAATCAATCAGCCCTTAAAGCCAAAGTACTATAGCGCTGGCATTAAAAGAGCCAAATATATATTACAAGTATTCCAATCAAGTTTAGATACCATTCAGAGTTGTAATACAAGGACTTCTGCTTGCCCAACAAAATTTCCCCTCTCTCACCTCTCCCCATGCATTCCTGTGCCCAATCAGCTCTGGAGGGTTGTGGAAACACTTGCAACAGAACTGGGAGATGTATGGGATGAGGAGATGAAGGGGAAATTCTGTTCTGCCTCGCGATAATGGGACAGATTTGCTGGTTGCAACCTCCAGGAAAGAATTTAACATCAAGCCCCATCAGTGCAAGCATTTCAGCCTGCCATGCCACTGTTCTGGAGGTTCTCCTGACCCAGCTCAAATCAATTTTGGGGTGTGCGTGGGGAGGAGGAGTGGGGGAAAGCCCCATAGTTGAATCTCTGCCAAAGTCTCCACAGTGCTATGACATGTACATGTCCTGCTTACATAGTAAAGGGCTTGTTCGTTTACTTGAATTACTGAGAGCTTCGAGGTGGTGCTGATATTAGTTTGTGGGAAAACCGTAGTTTGCATCAAATGTCAGTTCTACTCTGAGTAGACCCATCAAAATTAATGGATGTGACTAAACTAGGTCCATTAATTTTAATGGATCAACTCTTAGTAGACTTTAATTGGATGCAAACCTGTGTATCTATACTTTCTGTCTTGATGTTATAATAACCTTTGGAGGCAGACCTGTCAGTGTAACCAGGGACTCACAGCTGTCCATGGAGGCACAGGTTAAATCTGTGTCCAGGGCAGCTGTGTACCAGCTCCATCTGGTATGTAGGCTGAGACCCTATCTGCCTGCGGACTGTCTCGCCAGAGTGGTGCATGCTCTGGTTATCTCCCGCTTGGACTACTGCAATGCACTCTACGTGGGGCTACCTTTGAAGGTGACTCGGAAACTACAACTAATCCAGAATGCGGCAGCTAGACTGGTGACTGGGGGCGGCCGCCGAGACCATATAAAACCGGTCTTGAAAGATCTACATTGGCTCCCAGTACGTTTCCGAGCACAGTTCAAAGTGTTGGTGCTGACCTTTAAAGCCCTAAACGGCCTCGGTCCAGTATACCTGAAGGAGCGTCTCCACCCCCATCATTCTGCCCGGACGCTGAGGTCCAGCGCCGAGGGCCTTCTGGCGGTTCCCTCATTGCGAGAAGCAAAGCTACAGGGAACCAGGCAGAGGGCCTTCTCGGTAGTGGCTCCCGCCCTGTGGAACGCCCTTCCAGCAGATGTCAAAGCGATAAACAACTACCTGACATTCAGAAGACATCTGAAGGCAGCCCTGTTCAGGGAAGTTTTTAACGTGTGATATTTTACTGTATTTTTGGTTTTTATGGAAGCCGCCCAGAGTGGCTGGGGAGGCCCAGCCAGATGGGCGGGGTATAAATAATAAATTATTATTATTATTATTATTATTATTATTATTATTATTATTATTATTTGGTGATTCAAGCATCATGCCAAATCATAATTGGATAAACCATGGGGTTCACACCCTCCTCAAATAATGTCTGCTGGTTTTCAAACCATGATTCAGACATCACACATTTCTCACTTGCACTCTGATGTAGCTAAGGCTGAGGAAAACGTTTTGTTCTAGAGATGGGCTGATTTGTTTTTGCCCTAGCTTTTTTCCAGCAATTGGTGTGGGGACAGTTTTATTTATTTTATTTTATTTGTTAAAAAAGCCTTGTTGAATTTCTTGATGATTAAGAGATCAGAAGTGCAATATTTTCCAGAACTGAATAGAGGCTTAAACCACCCCTGAAACAGGGGTAGTTCTTTTCTTTCTTTCTTCTTTTTAGCAAGGTAGAACAGCAAAGAAGTGTGAAAACACCATATATTTCTGTTATACTCCTTGTTGTCTCTCTTGCCCATCGACACGTTCAGCACAACCAACATAATCTTTCACTTTCTTCCGGTGAACATAAATTATGGTTAACCTCCAGGCGTCATGAGCTGCCACTTTGAACTGCTTGTTCATTTGCACCTGGATTTTGCACTGGTGGTTACCATCAGGAAACCTTGACTTCCAGCAGATGTAGGGTTAATTAAAGAATACAAAACACCTATTAATTCCCCCCCCCCCCAATATATCTTTGTGGAACAGAAACTGAAGAAGAAGAAACAATTGTCTGAAGACACTTCTGTTTGATATTTGAATGTACATCTTTCTTCTTGTCAAATTATAACTTGCATTTTAATTTAAAGAATAATTTCTAAAACAAGCCCTTCAGTGTCTGAATGCAGATTTGCAACTTTAAAAACAAGCAGTTATTGGAACTGGGCACCCATTTCTGTGGGTTTCCTAACTAAGGTGCAACCCTGTTGCACGTATCTGGAAGAATGTGTCATTGAGAACTATCTTCTAAATAAAAGTGTGTAGGGTTGAATTCTCTTAGCTACATAATACCAGATTAAGCACTCGATGAGCCAGGAATTAGCCCTGATCAGCCCATGTTTGGCCATGGAAAGTATTCCAATAGCACCTGAACTTCATCACCATAAGAATTATTGTAGGCTTTAAGGACAAACTGACACTTGCAGCAAACTGTTATCTTGATTAAACTAAGGTAGCATCTATGTAATCTTCACTTTATCTATACTAAGGCACTGCCACAATGGCCAAGGCAGTGTCATGTGCATTATAATGTTACAGGTACAGTACTGCAGCCATATTTTGTTTATGCCTCTGCATCTGATTGTTTACAGTGTTTTGGAAGGATTTGCTGAATAATAAATTAGAAATTGGAATACAGAAAGGGGAGGTATGAGGAAGTCGGGGAAGTAAGTTATAAGAAGATAAGGGTTGAAATTATACTTGTTTTTTATTTTCTGTTTGTCTGTTCTATTGTATTGTTTTGTTTTGTTGTTATAAAAAACTTCTGAAACTTTAATAAAAAAAATATAAAAAAAAATAAAAAAAAAATGATTGTTTACAGTGTTTTGACAGTATAAGAAGGTCCTATGTTTTTCAAACCAGGAAATGCTGGACTGTTTGCCCAAAATCTTGTTGCCAGCACCTGCAGTTTACATGTGGGTACCGATTACTGATTATTAAAAGATATGGGATTATTCTGAGATGCTTTTGCTCTCAGAATTCACTCAGAATTTGTTTGTTTTGTGAACAAAACAGAAAATGAGCAGATGCTAAAAACCAATCCTGCCACAGGTTTGCAGGATCAATGGGATAGCATCCTAGCAGGCTTGAGTCATGGCATTACCCTTTTTTTCTGCAGCAACTGGTAAACTGGATTTAATACTTTAAAAAACCCCACCCATGATTGCCAAGATTATCCTGGCAATTACTTATTTAATTCTATAGTGAAATAACCCCACAGTTGATGTAGTCAAGCTGTTTGCCCTCTTTGGGCCTTGCAGTTAACCCGAGAACTTCAGCCCTTTCTTGAGGGTTGATAGCGCAAACAAAACAGCTTATTTGATGCTCAAGAAACAGGATGATCCCCAGGGACCATCCTATTGCCAGTTATTGGTGCTGTATAACGAAACCCTTTAAGCTCCGATGTCAGCTCCCTTTGTAAATGCCCTTAACATATATAAATGAAGGCAGCCCATAACGAGAATTCAGGGGAAAGCTCATGGATACTTTACAGAGCAAGGAGAAGCAGAGGTTCAAGGACAGGTGAGCATATTCACAGAGGCAGTACTCTTTATGCAGCATTCTCTAATGACTCCTCAAGCAAGCTGCCTCCCAGCAGCCTCTTTCTGGTTCATTTGCAGGGGCTGCTTGAAAGCTGTCCCTTGGTAAGAGACTGAAAGTCTCAGGTGTGCTTCATTCCATGCAAGCAGCCTGGTTGAAAAGTGAATCCATATAGTAAAACAGCTTGATTTCTGCACTGAGATGCAGGCAGAGGCTCAAGTGATAGCACAGGAAAGTGATGTGGAGCCAAGCAGTTCATCACCCTGCAGCCTCTCTTATTTTAGCATCTGTCTGGCTGAGGGTTGCACTAGGGATAGGCACCAAGCGCTCTTAGAATGTGGTGCTCCTGGTTTTGCTGTTGCCCTCCCAATTTCTGAAAGATTTTTGCCCGCTTGTATTCTTCTGCCCCATTCTGAGCGCACTTGAATTATTACTTTAGAATTTTACTGGGGTTTTGAGCTTACCTTGTTGCTGTGAGGTAGTTGAGGATGGTGTATGTTCATTTATTTCGAGTAAACATCTTTCCAGCACTCTGCAGCCTCCCCAGCTGCCTCGATTTCCTAGTCTGAAAAAGGCCCATGGAAGGAATTTTCTTGCATTGGTTTCCCCGGGCTTTAACCGAAGCGTGGCCTCCCGCGAAGGCTGCAGAGTGCAGACCACTGGGGAAATGATTTGTAGAATGAAAGAACAGACAAACACCCCAAGGTAATTTCAAGAAAACCCTGGCACCTCACACATGAAAATACCTCAACATTTCTCTCTCCCATTTTTATAGCTTTTATGTGCAATTGCTTTTCATGCGGATTGATGGAGAATGTTTTTAAAAAATAGCATACAGAATAATTCTTAAGCACAGCACTATTTCGGCCCCCTTCTTCAGGTCCTTCCTCATACCCAAACCATTACGTATTTTTGAAGGTATAGACTCTCTGAGTTTGGAATCTTTAGAATGGCTGCAGCCTGGAACTGTATTTAGAAGCATATTGCTTCCAACAGTCACGGTAGAGCATAGCAATTAAAGCATGGTTTGCAAGGAGCTGCCACACCAGAATATCAAACCACAGTTTGTACTCACTGTGGCATGATGTCATGTCTCACTTACAAACCATTGACAAATTAAGGAAGTTGTTCTGTTTCAAGAAATTGCTTCACTATTGAAATGGGATTAATCATACGAACTTGAGTGCTGAGCAGATGGAAACTGGAAGCAGCAAGGAGCTCAAAACCATGGCTTGTCTGCTCTGTGTCTGGCAACATAAACCATGGTGTAGATTCCTATATATGGCTAGCACAAAACATGTTTGGGCATGATATTTGATTTAAGCCAACCTCCTTTTGTGTGTGTGTGATAGCCTAGTCCTTTGCTATATTGTTGCTGTGCTTTCAAACACAGGATTAGTTTACAGACATGTTATGTAAATGATCCTGGCTCAGCCACATCGGCTGACTTATAAAGCTCTGTGTGGATGAGGACCCCAATATTCTCCAGAGCACATGGTCCCATATGAACCTACCTCGTCCTTTCTGCCTTCATCTGAGACCCTTCTTTGGGTGCCCCCTCTGGGGAAGGTTTGAAGGGTCATGAACGTGCCGATGCAGCTCTCTGCTTGTGGAATGTTCTTCCTAGTGAAGCCAGCCTGGTGCCACCATTAACATATTTTTGGCACCAGATGAAAAAAAACTTACCTTGTCTAGGAGTTTGCCCTATAGTGTTAACTATTCTGTTGTTTGCTGATTAAATCTTTTCTTCTGATGAAGTTTTCAGCTGTTTATAGATTTTGTTATAGCTTTATTGTAATGTATTGTCTCCTTGTATGCTATACCACTGGCTCTTAATTTTTTGTAAGTAGTAATCATAACAACAACAACAAATAATAGAAATACTAAATTCTCTTTGTAACCTGTTTGTAACGTATCTTCAAGCATAGTCTTAATAGCAGTGACTACTTAAATAGCCCATAAACCTTTGATTAAAAAAATGTTTGAAGATACCAAATGAATTATCTTTTTACCTGCTAGAGTAAAATGCTTGGTACTTACATCTTGGAAAAGTTTGGAAATTAAGGGTAAAGAGTTCATGTGTGTGTGTGTGTGTTAGATTCACTGGTGAATTGGATACCGAATTTGCTACTTTATGCTTTTGATCATGTCATTATTTGGAAGGCTGTTAAACCTTCAAATCAGTATATAAATGCCTCAAATAATAAATTTGTAAAACTGTGCTCTCCTAGCCCAGTTTGGGGAATACCTAACTTCAGAAGATATTTATGCTAGCCAAGTGCGCTGAAGGTTTAGTAATAGGTAAGTCACCACACAATTGGTATAGGTTACAGTGTACTCTCCAAATCACTGGGTAATTAACTTATATTGCTTGCTCTCCAAGGGGTCTGTGGGTAGCTTCCATTAATGTCTAAAGACAACAGTTTTTTGTTAAGACACTCTAAGAGTACTGCAGCAGATGAGTTAACATGATCTGATTTGCAGACACTTTAAACACTTAGCAGGAGACAGCTCTGGAAGCTAATTAAATCATTCTAAGGTGCACAAAATTATCTGCTTTGTAAGAAACAATTTCAGTGAATTATGCTGGCCCTTTAACTGCGACCAGGCACAGAGGTAGCGGAGAGGCCAATTTTGCTTGGAATTAAATTTTGTGTGTACCGTGTATCTCAATTCTGTGTTTCATACACCGAATCTTTTGAAGCTGTTGTTATTATTTATTATTATTATTTAGCCATTTGCATTTACAGGAGCCAATTCCAGGTTTCTACTTTGCTCAGTGAAAAATATTTCTGATCACGTTTTCATAAGCTTGCCCCTTTCACCCTGGTACAGTGCCCGAGTTGTTAAAAAGAAGTGGAAAAACCATGTTGGTACTCTCACTACCTTTCAGATACTGCATCTTATTTAGTGTACCGGAATTCCCAGTTTAAAGTAATCACAAAATTTATGGAGAAACGGATAAAAAAGGTTGTAAAATATTGATTTGGGGAAAATAATAACACAACTCATCTATAATAAGAAGAAAAATGAAGCAATATTTCAGGGGATATTGAGCGGCCTGCTGCTGGTTGTATTGATCTGGTTCTTTAGTGTGTGAAATCTCACCTGAGATTGGAACTGCATTCCTTCGCTCATTATTTCAGAGATAGTATTGCCTCGTTACATGGGCCTTGCAGAGGTAGGATTGTTAGAGAGAAAGCAGAACCCCCTGCTCGAAATAAATACAAAACAATAAGGTCTTAGAACCACAGTGGCTGCTGTAAAACACCAGCATTTGTGACTACACAAATCCTTGTCTTTCCCTCCCTGAATCTTATTGCATCCCTGAATGATAAGGAAGGGGAGTGGGCCTAGGGTTGCCACCTTTGGTCGAGCAAAATACAGGACAGCTCAGGCAACATAAAGGACAATCATGTTTTTCTAGGAACTTGGCATCCCTAGTTAGGCCACATTCATGTCATACATTTAAGGCACTATGACGCCACTTTAAACAGTCGTGGCTTCCCCCAAAGAATCTGGGAGCTGTAGTTTAAGGGTGCTGAATTGATAGAGGTCCCTATCACCCTCACAGAGCTACAATTCTCAGAGTAGATTCAGGTAGGTTGGTCTGACTGAGATGAAATAAATTTTAAAAATTAAAAATTGTCTAGTAGCAACTTAGAGACCAACTTAGTTTGTTCTGAATATAAGCTTTCATGTGCATGCACACTTCTTCAGATACACTGAAACAGAAGTTACCAGACCCTTATATATAGTGGGAGGGTGGGGTGGGGTACTTCTCAGAAGGGTAGTAGGAGATGGGTGATTGACTCAATGGGTATGGTAAACCTGTGGACGACTGGTAGCGACTGCAATTAGTCCTACAGAAAAAAGCAAGGGATCGTATGCAGATGACCAAAAATGGCTTTAATAATAATAATAATAATAATAATAATAATAATATCTTTATTGTCATTGCCCCCTCTCGGGGACAACGAAATTACTTGGCTGCTCCATCCACCCAGGTAGGGCACTCCACACAAAATCAGATCAACTATAAAAACACTAATTAAAACAATACAGTAGCATATGTGATGAGACAAGAATTCAATATCTCTATTCAGACCAGGTCTCTCCATAGTTTTCAGTTTAGTAATAAGTTGTAATTCAGCAACTTCTCTGTCAAGTCTATTTTTGAAATTCTTTTTTAATAAGACAGCTGCTTTGAGATCCTGTATTGAATGTCCTGGGAGATTGAAGTGTTCTCCTACTGGCTTCTCTGTCTTGTGATTCCTGATGTCAGATTTATGTCCATTTATCCTACTACCCTTCTAAGAAAAACCCCACCCCACCCTCCCACTATATATAAGGGTCTGGTGACTTCTGTCTCAGTGTATCTGAAGAAGTGTGCATGCACACTTATACTGTACCCAAACTTAGTTGCTCTCTAAGGTGCTACTGGACAATTTTTTAATTCTCAGAGTAGTCTTACAATCAATCCCTCTTCACAGGGTACTATGGGGATTTTGGGGAATGCTCCACACAGCAACATTTGTTGCAGGTCCCACTTTTGTGTCCTACAGTGTCCTGGCTTGCATGATAGGCTAAGCCAAATGTTATGTTATCAAGTTTGCACAAATGTGTGAGCTCCTACTGCCACTTTGCTCTTCCACAGTCCTTTTTGATGCTGAGTTAAGCCAAAATTTGGTTTAGGATGTCATCCAAACTGGGGAGTTGTGATTAAGCTCTCTCTTCACTTAACCACAAACACTAAACAAGGATGGTGGGATTATGATGACGCTTGCCTAAAATAGATAGTGAATGCAGAGAATTGGGATAAAGTGAAATAGTATGTCTGAGGAAATGCGCAACTTCAAATTTGTGTTGCTGTTTTGTTGTTATTTATTAGTCTCTTTCCTTACAAAGTGACCCAAAGTGACATACAAAACAAAGTACACCAAACAACCAAGAAAAACGGAAAAACACAACTATACAGGGGGAAAACAGGTTTTACAGAACCCGCCCCACTAAAAGAGACCACAGATACCTGAAACCTTTCAAATTGAAGAAGTCTTACAATGTATCTCCCACATATACTATTTGTTTTGAGAACAAATGTTGCAGATTTCACCTACGTATTGCTCGTTTAACCTAACATTATGCAGTCACCACAGTGTGCAGCACTATTTTCTTGTTTATATGCTGACTTCTGCAGAAAGCATGACATGTAATAATTAGAAATAAATAATTGAACAGATGGGATTTTATAAAAGAGAATAGGAACAAGTTAACATGGAAAGATGAAAATTGAAGAAAAATTGCCCAAGATATGAAAACAGCAACTGATATCCGGTACTTGCATTTCTGGCTTTCTGAAAGGAGATGTTCCTTAGAGAGGAACCTAAGCTTTTCTTAAGCCTGTGGCTGCCACCACAGGGGTAATTTGTGACTGAAGCCTTCTAGAGTTTCCTGAAGGCCAGAGCCCACACCACAACAAATAATTATTGAAAAATGTGACCCAAGTCAGTTAGCATTGTCCTTAAGTGGAAAGCCTTCTGAAAATTTCAAAGAGTATTGATTGACCCATGAATTGCAAAGGGATCTTTGAAAATGCCATGCTGTAAGCTGTCACTTATTCCTAAGGAAAATAAATATGTAAATGTGGAGGAAAAGCATACTCTGTACACTGTGACTGACTTGGCATTTCGATAAAATGCAAGAGATCAATGTTTTGCGCAGCACAGGGAACTTGGTGGAAATATTGGGTGTGATCTAGAGGGTGTGTGTTTGTTCATATCCGTATATCCCACCACCATTGTACAATCTGATTGTTTTGTTGCTCTCATGGGTCGCATAGTGCGCCTGCTTGGGCAGTTGGTGAGGGCCTCATTGGAACAAAGTTTTAATGGCATAGTTGCTTATGTTGCTTGGTTCTATGGTGCTACAGTGCTAGATTATTAGCAAGTTTTTTTTTTATTTTTTTAAAAAACCAGCCTCCCAGATTAACAAAGGTGATTTGAAACATATTTTTTCAGCTGCTTATATGGCATTTAACTTGTTTGTAATATCTGAAAAACTTATTTATTTAAAGCATTTTCAAAGCTCGAGGTGGTTTTCATAACAACCAAACAGCATTTAGGCAGAATCAACTGATAATTAAAAATGTGCAAAACCCCGAAACACCACAGCATGGAAGATTTTAAGAATGCTTTCCCAAAGAGTTAGGTTATCTTTAAATAAGTAGTGCATGGAAGATTTTAAGAATGCTTTCCCAAAAAGTTAGGTTGTCTTTAAATAAGTAGTGTTTAACAATGCAACTCTTCTTATTATGAATGGTCGGTTTTGTTTAGTAAGTTATTGCAGAATTGTTTGACTTTGTAAAAAGGTAGCCATAGTGAAGTTTGGGTAAAATGCGGGTTTGTTTAACTGTATGATATCTTACATTTAATCAGCTACAAATGTTTATTTGGTTAACATGCTTAGAAATTACAGATTTCATTCAGTTCATTTAGCCAGGGTGGGGTGGAGATGCTCTCCCAACACTGCCATCTCTACAGCTTACCTAGATGAGGGAGGCGATATGATGAGGTCAGGACTGTGTTGTCGTACCGGTGGGAGCACAAGTTCAGCTGGTGGCTGTATGAAAAGTGCAACTGCATTTTACGAACCCTGCTACCACCAGACCTCATCCAGGTCAGCAGCAGTGACATCAGTGTCAGGATGGCACCTTTGTGGTACACTCAAAATGGTAGCTTAAGAGATCATTACTGGATTGTCAGCTAAACAAGTGTAGTGATCCTAGGCTTCCAAACAACCATAGAGAAATGGCAACCTTAATCTTTGTTGGTTTACAAGGAAGGAAATCCCACTGAGATTTTTAAAAAATTATTTACAGGTAAATCTTTGTAGGATTGTTTGAACCCTTAATCAAGTTACTATACCTTAGCAGTGCATTATTTTCAATTCAGCTTGGCTTGTTTTGCAAAACAGAGAGCAAGAAAGATGAAAAGAATTGTTCTAACTTATTAAAAGTGCTTGGTGTGTGTTTAGAATTTAAAAAAGTGTAAAACTTTTCTTATTTAATTTTAAAAATTTATCTACAGTTCTTCTGAGGATCACAGGGCAGTTTACAATATAAAACCACAAAATATATAACATAGTAACAAACAAAAACAGTACCCCCAAAACAGTTTAAAAGACCAAAGATTGATTGGTTAGCCAAAGGCCTGGGAGAAAAGGAATGTTTTTGCCTTGCACCTAAATATATGTAATGAAGGCACCAGGCAAGCCTCCCTGGGGAGAGCGTTCTACAAGTAGGGAGCCACTGCAGGAAAGGCCCATTTTCGTGTTGCCACTCTCTTGACTTCTCATGGAGGACACACATGGAAAGGGCCTCAGGTGATAATCTCAGGGTCTGGGTCTGTTCATATTGGAAGAGGCCGTCCTTGCAGTTTTAAGGTATTATTTTGTTGTACAATTCACTTTTATTCCAAAGGCACTTTTTACTTTGTACTTCGTTGTTCTTGCAAGGGCTGAAAGGTAAAAGATATTCCTACAACTTATACCTGTAACTCCCTTTAAAGAAGTCAGCTATTATTTCCATTTTCTTGTTAAAACCAAACAGCATGCAATTTGTATGAAATTGAAACCACATTTTTCATTTATATTTCCAAAAGTAAAATTTATGAGGGAAAGGGCAGCAGTAAAATAGTTACAATATGGTCAGCTATAATTATCTGCGTGGTTGAAATGCATCAGTATTTAAAGATAATGAGATCTAAAATTTGCCAAGCATTTGTCTCCACCTGAGATCTCACTTCTGCTTTTTCACTGGAGAATGAAACTTACCCGGTTTACTTGTGCCTACATTTATCTATGTAAAAATGAACTACTATTGTCCCTAAATTAGTTTGGACTAATGTGACTCAGAATGGTTCAGTTTGCAAGATAAAATTCTGTCTGAATAAGCCAGTATATACATAAGCTTTGCATGCCACAAACAGCTCCCTTGCTCCCCCATTTTGCTCAAGTAGGGAAAGAAGCCAGGAAGCCACAGTTAACCATAGTGTCCTCTCACATGTGAACCCAAAACTGTGGTTAATGGATACTAAAGAGGCCAGGATTTTGGAGCAAGTTTTTAAAAACCAAATCCAGACTTATTTGGAAACCATTAACCGTAGGAAAGGGGCTGTGTGTGGGTTTAACCGAGCTCATGTATATCCTAACTTACTAAGTCAGGATTTTGCCATTCCTCCTGTTCCTCCATTCTTACTCATCCTGCAAAGAATTTTGTAAGATTACTTTACGCGTAGTTCACCATTCATGCATGGTTCACAAATGACTTCCAGTTATATACATTTCCAAACGTCAGCCATTTTACAATTGTGTTGATATGTCCAAACTACTCCACCCCCTGAAAACATGTACATATTTTTTAAAACTGTTGTTATTGTTGTTATAATGATGCGAATACAGCTGTTTCTCTGAAAGCTGATTGTTATGTGTATGAATGCATGGCTGCTATTGCACATATTCAGCATTCCTTAAAGTAAAATAAATAACCAGAGCCAAACTATTTGAATTGGGAGCATGTATGTGTTGGAAATTCCTGACGATTAGTACCAAGATGATGGAAGTTAATTGAAATAAGAAGTTAATATAACAAGCAGCATGGATAAAAAATATATATGATATAGATATGTACAATTATACAGTTGCAAAGGCAATAACCCACACTCCGCAGTGCTGTTTCATTAGCTGGCGACACTGCCAGAGGGAGTAGTCACAACTGCTTCCAGCTAGGGGCCAAAAGGCCTCTGGCATCCTGTACATGGCTGCTGGCTGCTAGCACCATCGTGAGCAGTGAACAAGAAGCCCCAGGGAGGCTTAGATTCTGTGCCATGTGGTCTCTGAAGTGCAAGAATGCCTCAGGTTTGCTAGGGCTTAGCAGCCTGTCCTGACCATGTCCAGGATGGAGTTGGATGGCAATGAGAATGGAGTGCATCTGCTTGGATTATGGCCAAAATTAGAATATTAGCTGCTGGTATGGTGGGACAAAGCCCCCCTTCTGTCATTGGCATTGCTGCAGCTTACCTGGGTGGGACGGGGCAAGTTGGTGACAGGTTGAGACTATGTGGAAGCACCAGTGGGAGCACCAGATGGATTTCACCAGGACGCACCCCCAACCTCATCATACCCTGCTCTGTCCCAGCCATATGCCCCACCGCACCGGGCACTGCAGTGGTAGAGCAAACAGTTACATTTTTGCTCAGATATTCCGAAGTACACTGCCTCCAACAGTGGAAGTCGGCAGAGGTAACTCCCAGGGGCTGTGGCACTTCGGGCTCCACCATAAAATATTTGAGGGGGCTGGACCCTCACAAAATGGATGGGCATTCTCATTCAAATGGTGTGTGTGCACTGTGTCATGTGATCAATTATGCGGGATGGGGCTTCCCTAGGCCCCCCACAATATTTTGTTCAAGTTGGCACCCCTGGTGGAAGCAGAGCATCTCCAATTGGATTAGCAGCCATATCCTTTAAAAAAGGGATATGGGTACTAACCTGGTTGGAATAGCTCTACTTCTACAGTTGGAGGCAGTGTTCTTCCGAGTATCAGTTGCTGGTACACCACAGGTGTGAGCACATTCCATTTGTGGGAAATAGGTGTGACTATATCACCTGAGAATACTGCTAGCCCCAATGGCTGTGTTCTGCCTCCACTGTTAGTGGCAGTATGCTGGGAATTCACAGATGGGCAAAGATTAGTCCTGCTTACAGGCTTCCCATAGGCATCTGGTTGGCCACTGTGAGAACAGGATGCTGGACTAGATGGGCCTTTGGCCTGATCCAGCAGGCTCTTCTTAAGTTCTTATGTTAAATTAGCTACATTCAGCATACTATAGCCATCCACGATGTAAATAATTTAAGATGTGTACTTATTCCACCTTATTCTAGTATTGTAATATATACATTACATCATATTAAACATTTGCAGAAAATCGGGCTGCAAGTGATTCTTGCCTTAGGATCTTTGTCTGCTCAACACTTGTCTCTTTGTAACCTAAAATTTGCTATTCTTCCTTAGTTCAATCATATTTCTAAGGAGGAATGGAACAATTTTAGGTTAGCTTTCCGTTAGACTGCTCAGCCTATTTCCTATTCCCTTTTTGAATTAAAAACTGAGTCAAATGACAGGCATTTCGTACTATAAATTGCATTAGACAAGCTACTGTAACTATTTTTTGCTTCATTTACATTTAATCAAATTATACTTTATTTGCTATACAGAAAAAAAGAAGAATTCTGCAATAAATCAAATATTGCCTCACCAAGGGCCCACTTGAGGTAGAAGATAGTCACAGCGTTGGTGTGTGCGTTTGCGTATTGAATGTTGCAATAACTGTCAGGCTGAGAAAATTTACTTGCTGCTAAATTTTCATATGGAAGTATATTGTTTGTCTGTGGTCCCACCCCTGGGAGTATTTAGGTTAGTGTATTATCATTTGTATAATATAACGATCAGTGTTTGTGTATCTATACCTTCTTTTAAGAAGTTTTCACCACATTGAGAGAGTGCTATAAAGGAACCTATTTTTCCTAAGTGGGTTCCTGGTTCCCGGTGCATTTAGCTATCCAGAGCCTAAAGTGTAGGTGTGTTGAATCTCCTGCTTAGCCATATCATCTTTTGTCCCTTAGGGCAAAAGCCATAGTTCTGTGGCAGAGCAGAACTAGGTTCAATGCATGGTATTTCTAGGTTGGGAAGGAAAAACTGGGGAGGAACCACTCCCAGTCACTGTAGACAATATTGAGTTGGATGGACCAATGGTCTGTCTCAGTTGAAGGCAGACTCCCATCTTCCTACTCTATGGCATCTTAATTTAGTGTTATAATAATAATAATAATTTATTATTTATACCCCGCCCATCTGGCTGGGTTTCCCCAGCCACTCTGGGCGGCTTCCAAAAGAATATTAAAATACTGTGATACATCAAACATTAAAAGCTTCCCTAAACAGGGCTGCCTTCAGATGTCTTCTAAAAGTCTGGTAGTTGTTGTTCTCTTTGACATCTGGTGGGAGGGCGTTCCACAGGGAGGGCGCCACTACCGAGAAGGCCCTCTGCCTGGTTCCCTGTAACTTGGCTTCTCGCAGTGAGGGAACCGCCAGAAGGCCCTATGTACTATGTACATTGGTACATTGGTAGTGGGACGCGGGTGGCGCTGTGGGTAAAACCTCAGCGCCTAGGGCTTGCCGATCGCATGGTCAGCGGTTCGAATCCCCGTGGCGGGGTGAGCTCCCGTCATTCGGTCCCAGCTCCTGCCTACCTAGCAGTTCGAAAGCACTCTTAAGTGCAAGTAGATAAATAGCGGGAAGGTAAACAGCGTTTCCGTGTGCTGTGCTGGTGCTGGCTCACCAGAGCAGCTTCGTCATGCTGGCCACGGGACCCGGAAGTGTCTCCGGACAGCGCTGGCCCCCGGCCTCTTAAGTGAGATGGGCACACAACCCTAGAGTCGGACACGACTGGCCCGTACGGGCAGGGGTACCTTTACCTTTATGTACATTGGTACCTCGGTTTATGAACTTCATCCATTCCCGAACTCCCTTTTTAAACATAAACCATTCTTAAACCAAGGCACACTTTCCTTAATGAGGCCTCCCACCGCCGGTGCCCTTCCACCATTCGGATTCTGTACTTAGACCGAGGTAAAGTTCGCAAACCGGGACATTACTTCCGGTTTTAAGGAGTTCGTAAACCGAATTGTTCATAAACAGGACTGTTCTTAAACCAAGGTAACACTGTATAAATAATTTCCTGCTGTATATCGGGGGAGGGGAGCTATTGTAATGGCCTTCATCGTCTGAAAAGGTTTGCCCATAGTGATGTTTAGAAAGGGGAGAGAGATAGAAACAATTGATTCATAAATCTCTTCTTACTTTCTCCTTATCTGAAGGGGGGAACCATCTAAAGTTAGCCTTTTCAAAGTAGTTTCCAGAGGAAAGGATTGCACCATCTTTGTCTATTTCATGGAATCCTAGTCATGAGCTGGACTTGCCAAGGGCAGGTTCTCCAAAATTATATCTGGAACTGCCTCTGGCAGATCAGGTAATATATATTTATATCATTACATTATATAGAAGAGGAGGATATGTGTCACTAACACACACAATAATGCCAGCTCTCACATTTGGGGCTTCCCTTCGCATTCTACTTTCTTTGCCTCATCTCACCCAGACAATTGTGTGCATTTCTGTGCTGGTTCATTACTCAACAGTTGATGGTCTGTGCCTGACCCTGTCCACCGACTCCTTTGGAAAGCTTGTTTTGAGATGATGTCAAGTAATATAAAATTTTGTCTGTGGTATTTCACACGTTCAAGTCACTTGTTCATGCTATTGTCACCAAGCAATGAATGTGCACATGTGAAACATCCTTCTATACTAGTGTATAAAAGGCACAAAGATGGATAGAATGGACTGCTGTCCACCTTACAGTAAAAAGGTAAAGGTAAAGGTACCCCTGCCCGTACGGGCCAGTCTTGACAGACTCTGGGGTTGTACGCCCATCTCACTTAAGAGGCCAGGGGCCAGCGCTGTCTGGAGACACTTCTGGGTCACATGGCCAGCGTGACAAAGCTGCATCTGGCGAGCCAGCGCAGTACACGGAAACGCCGTTTACCTTCCCGCCAGTAAGTGGTCCCTATTTATCTACTTGCACCTGGGGGTGCTTTCGAACTGCTAGGTTGGCAGGCGCTGGGACTGAGCAACGGGAGCGCACCCCGCCGCGGGGATTCGAACCGCTGACCTTTCGATTGGCAAGCCCTAGGCGCTGAGGCTTTTACCCACAGCGCCACCCGCGTCCCTCCACCTTACAGTACCGAACACAATTGTGGGGGTCTCTAGACATGACATCCCTGGATGCATGGCAGTGACAGAGCTCTTATTGACTTTAGCCCAAGTAAAGTTTGGGGTGGTGATGTTACATTCTATTACTTTTGGAACTTGAGAAGTTAATTAATGAACCATTGGATCGTACTTTACATTCAAATGCGCTTCTCCCCTCACCATCACCCAAGCATCTTGTGTCTCAGTGAATATAGAAGTACCTCAATAAGATATCATCCCCAAGGAAGCTTTTCTTAAATACAAATATGTGTCTTCTTGAAATGCTGCACTCTGAAAACCCACTTACCAAAAGCCCTAGAGCATAAGTCACTCTTGATATTTAGACAGAATAACTTCCTCTCCTTAGCTTCCTCAAATGTGTAACAGATAAGGACCATCTATCAGTAAGTATTTTTACACACATATGATCGTGTAAAAGGTATCACTGCAAACTTCAGCACTCAAGAATATTGGTTGGGTTTTAAACAATCCCCCAAGGACTTTGCCTCCATAAAACAAAAAGTATTCTGGCGTTCTTTCTTTTTAGAAAGGTAATCCAGGTTTCCTAAGCTTTAAACTACTTAAGAGGCAACTCCTTAGAAAGGGAACAGGATTTGCTGTCCTAAATGATGCTACTAGTGCAACTCATCCAATGCTCTGCTTCTGACAAACAGCTATTTCTTATACTTTAGAGCAGGCATAGGCAAACTCTGCCCTCCAGCTGCTTTGGGACTACAACGCCCATCATCCCTAGCTAACAGGACCAGTGGTCAGGGGTGATGGGATTTGTAGTCCCAAAACATCTGGAGGGCCGAGTTTGCCTAAGCCTGCTTTAGAGGGGATGGACCCAGGAACAAAAAAATAATGTTGGATGCTGTTGAAAATGCAAAATGGTTCTATCCTGGCTCTTACAGCAAAACCCTATGCGTTGAAACATAAAAGTAGACAATGCACCTGTTGTGCTGCACAGCGAAAACTCAATCTCCTTCTCCTATAATACATAGATAACGCACCCAGTAATACATAGATAATGTGCCAGCTTTGCTGCCGCCTTGGCCCTCTCCCTACCAGCAAGCAGCTGTGGTGTCACTGACCAAAGGTCAGGTGAGCTCTGCCATCCCACCAAGTTTTCTTTTATTGATGTCATGGATACCTGTAAATAAAGTTACATTGGTTGCCACAACCATGGGTGTGTGGTCAAATGAGGCCAAGACAGTGAGTATTAAGGAGGAGGGGAAATCAGTAGCCAATAAGAACTGGCCCCCGAGGGGACATTAAGGTCTGAGGCTTTCAGGCTCTCAAACGCAAAACCATTTTTTACTACAAATATTTAAAAAATAAATTAGCTGGAGTGTTATGTTTAAGCAGATCCACAGATATGACCATTTTCTGTTTAAAATATGCATTTCTGGAATAAAATATTTTGTTTTGTTTTTTTACAAAAAGGACTTATGCATTGATATTTCTAATACTTACATAGTTTGGGGAGGTACAAATAGTTTTGCATGTGGAAAGTCCCAGGTTCAAATCCTCCATCCTCCATTTTGAAGAACCCGATAGGAGGTGATAAGAGTCTGGAGATGTGCTACCAGTCAGAGTAGGCAATGCTAGGTTATATGGATAGAGAGTTTGCCTTGGTATTAGGCAGAGTCCTATACAAAACCAGTCATGACTTGCACTTCGATGCTAAACAAAGTTAAATCCCACTGACACCAATGAAGTTTACTTCTAAGTAAGGATGCTTGGGATTTCAACCATGGAAGAAGCGGTTTGTCCAGCATCCATCACTATTGATTAGTTAGATTACATTTTCATCATATAATTTCCCTTCTCTCATTATCTAATTTGACCAAATTGGGTTGCTCAATTTACTTGGGAATTCATATTGGCCCATGGGATATGGCTTATTGCCAACTTCTCAATAGGCTAGTGGCTACTGCTGAAAAGATGCTTCACTTATTCCTCTCTGCTCAGTTATATTTTAAAAAAACCCTATATCTTTAAACAGTCTTGTAGAAGGTTATTATTTATTATTTATTTTTTCCCCCACTATCACGTCTGACTTGGTGTTCTTCCCTACTGCGAGCCGTAAGGTGCTGTAGGCTTGTTCTAGGAGAGTAATAAGTATTGTTGTTAAGCAATTGTGGTGTTGAAATTCAGCTCCACTATGTCTGCCAGTATTTATCTAAAATACTTTCCCCGGTGCGTGTTGGAGTTCCAGTAAACCGTGTCTTATTGTGCGACCTTTTCATTTTCCAGTGAAAAGGGATCAGCTCGTCAGATAAAAGCTACAAGCTGGAGTACAGGAAAAATGCGTGCTCAGAAAATCCGAGCATGATTGAAAACAAGATGTGTTAAATCAATGCAGTTTATCGCCTGCCTATTCCTGGCAATTGCTGTTCTAAGCTCATTCTGAGCACACACTAGATGATAAAAGTAGAGTGTCACAGTGCTCACCAGGGTGTGAGGGCAGGGAAACATGTTTATCAGACAGGTTGCTATGATTTCCCCTCCTGATAACAGTTATTGTCAAAACTCTTTGGGATATAAGCTGAACAATTATAGGGGAAAGTAATGTCGCTGGCATTGAATTTAAAGGCTGCTTAAAATACAGAATTTCAGCTCCCTCCTCCCACCCCCTTAAAGGCCAGGCTACTTTAGTAATAATAGTTTAAATGCACTTATTCTCCTACTCTCCATGGTCAGTTCAATATTGTACTACTTCCATTTGGTGTACAATCTGCTAATTACTTCTGAAATGAAGGAAGGGCTGTTAATATTAGGATAGTAGGTGTGCTGCATTTAGAATGCATTTGTTGGTTTGGGAATGTTTCTTTACAATAGGTCTATTGTGGGTTAGGTGGGGCTGGCACTCATGGGAACATTGGGGGACAGGGCCTTTTGCCCCTACACAGTTTGAGTCCTGACATGTTCTTTTGCTGCTAGCCAAAATTTTATTTTTTCAAAAAGTTCATGTTCAATAAAATTTTGTAAAGTTTTATTACACATTCTTTGCGTTTACAAGCATTACTATTATACATATTCCCTTTTTCTTCTTCCTCCTCCTGTTATTTTTACTATTATTATTAATTTAAATGTCTGTCCCACCATTTCTGCCAAGAGCCAAAGACAAAAAATGAAGTAACAATACAACTAAAAATAATAAAATAAAATAAAATCCATTACAAACATCTAAAAACAATTGTATCCCACCACAGCTGATAATGTAAAGCTAACTAGTTATAGTATCTACCAGCTATCAAATACCTGGGTGAACTGGAATATTATCTTATGAACCGCCCTGAGATCTTTGGATGAAGGGTGGCATATAAAGTTAATAAATAAGAAGTAATAATTTTGTTATTCCTGAAAGTTAGTGAGGAAGGCAGATTCACCTCCCCGGAAAGTGTACTCCACAAATCAAGCACCACTGAGGGGAATGTACTCTTTTAAATACTTGGGTCCCAAGCAGTTTAGGGCTTTATATGCTAATGCTAATACATTGAATTGGGCCCAATATCTCACTGGCAGCCAGTTCTTTCTGTCTACACCACCTATCAACACTGCAGCCATATTCTGGTTTATCTGCAGCCTCTGAACCACCTTCCAGGGCAGTTCCGCACAGAGTGCATTACAGTATTTTGGTCCAGGAATGACTTTAGCTAGTGAAGCAACCTTAACTGGGCATCAGCACTCCTAGCCACAGAAGCCACTTGACGTTCTAGCGTCAGGTTGGAATCCAGGAGGAGTCCCAGACAACAAACGTCAGAACAGGCTGCCGATCGAAGTCCCAGATACAGGAATTGCAAACCCACAGCACCTCCATCTTGTCAAGATTCAGCCTCAGATTATTGGCCCAATCGTATGGCCAGCCATACCTTACTGACAGGAAGAATGAATGTAATCAGATATTAGTAAGCTTGGTGCCCTCTAAATGTTTTAGACTGTGCCTCCAATCAATGTATTAAAGTATTTTAATATTTTTTTGGAAGCTGCCCAGAATGGCTGGGGAAGCCCAGCCAGATGGGCGGGTTATAAATAATTTTTTATTATTATTATTATTATTATTATTATTATTATTATTATTACCCCAGGCAGCAACTGTATTGGCAGGAGCTGATGGGAGTTGCAATCCAAAACTTCCTGGGAGCTCTGGGTTGGTGTAGGCTGTCCTATATAAAGAGCTATCTCAAAGCTTCACCTACATACAGTTCCTTTAGTGGATCAACAAATGAACAGAACCAGCTTGAGAAATGTGTGTTTTCATCAAATATTGTGCATTTCTCACTATCTGCCCTTCTCCTTCCCCATATGCTATGCTATAGGTCTCTGCTCCAACCTACAGGCACTATTAGACAAAAAGACAAGGAAGGCTTTGCTCATTCCATGGCTTGGTATATTAAATATTCCTGAATCATGCAGGCTCAGCATGGAAAGACCTCCTTTGTTCCTGCTCTCTGTTGGTGGCACATTATAGTCTGGTTTATGTAGGTTAATCTCTAAGGAAGCACACGTGTAATGGGAATCTGTGTTTGCGGATGGATAATCCTGCTTTATGGTACGGGATTGGTGTTGCCTGTCTTAGTTTTTATTTTTAAAGAGTGCCGCTGAGCTTTGGTGAACCTGGTTCCCTCAAGAGGTTCCAGACTACATGTCCCATTAGCCAGAGCAGCACAGTGCTGGTTGAGAAGGATGGAAGTTGTAGCCCAGAACAACTGGGAGGCAACAGTTTGACAACGGTTGGTGTAGATAATGTATGGTAGTAACAGGCACCCATGTGGCACTGTCGATAACCACTGCAAATGTAAAAGTTCAGTTTTCCACAATAGCTTTGCATTCCTCACTTGCTCAAAATTGCCACTGACGTGTAGGGCTTATCAACACCTCTGTTTGCCCCACTGCTTTCCCCTGGGGAAACCAGATCAGGTTTTCTATGGATTACTGTTTGTTCCAATTTAGCACTAAAGAGCAGGTTTTCCAGGGGAAGGCGGCAGGGCAAAGGCAAAACCACTTGCACCCATTCTTTCTAGGAACAGGACTAGCGGAAGTGTGGACAAAGCCTTAATTTTGAAGCCAAGTTTCTGGATTATGTTGAAGGGGGGGGGGGGGAGAGAGATATTATATATACAGTGGTACCTCGGTTTTCAAACGTAATCTGTTCTGGAAGACTGTTTGAGTTCCAAAACCAGGGCCGTCTTTAGCATATGTGCTGCCGGGGTGCAATGATCCACCCAAGACCCCCAAATTTAGTTTAGCTGCCCCCAAATTAACTTTTGTTGAGCTTTTCTGGGGGGGGGGAGAGCCAAAGCTGTTGACATTTTTAAGCGGGGGGGCAAACTCAAAGTTGTTGAGCCTTTTGGGGGAGATTCGCTCACCAGTAACAATGACGCAGTGGAAAAAATGTTGACTCATCAGGAATATTCGACGCTATGGAGTAACAGACTGAGGGAAGCGGAGACTTTCACTCCATTGCTTTTCACTGCTGCCAATCGAGAGGGACCAGTATACAGTAGGTATACATTTGGTGCCCCCCAGAATTTGGTGCCCGGGTACCACGCAACCCTTGCACCCCCGGGTAAAGACGGCTCTGTCCTAAACGTTCAAAAACCGAAACTATAGCCTGCAACTAGGCTTCAGGGTTTTGCGCTCAGCAGAAGCCGCACTTCCTGTTCAACTTCTGAGGTGTGTTTGAAAACTGAAGCATTTACTTCTGGGTTTATGCCATTCGAGTTCCGAAATATTCGTCAGTGGAGACGTTCAAAAACCGAGGTACCACTGTATATATGTATGTATATAATGTATGTGTATATCTACATATAAATGTAGCACAGTATGTATATGGTCATGTTTGACAACAGCAGGTCAAGTGGCCCCCGCTGCACCTTTAATTGGAATAAAGAGCAGTCGCCATAAGAACCCAAGGACCACAGGTGCTAGTTTTGTAGTTTGATTTGGTTGTGAAATGTTATTTATAATCTGATGAATGTGCTGACTGTTTATTTAGACTCCAGGTTGTTGCAAAATTGAAATCTTACATTTCTTATTAGCTACATATCTTTCTATTTTGAGAAAAGAATTACATCATGCCGCACTACCATTAAGAAAAGGAAATTAAGACTCCCAGGAATATGTTTAAGTGAAAGAGACACACAAAGTCATAAAAAGCAAGGAAACTCTGAGTTAGTCTTGCAATAGCCTCTGTAACACCCAAGCCTTCTGTCTCCATAGTAGGATGTTGCTCCTCCCACTTCCATTTTCCATTGCCTATGGGAATAAACACTTTTTGGGGGGCAGTTTAATGAAAAGGAAGCTTTATACAGTAAAGGGTAGATCATATTAACAACAACCACAACAAAAACAGTCCCAGCGCTTGTATGGTTCCATTTAATGGCATTTAATTAAGAAAGAAAACTTTCTTTGCATGTGAGATTTGGAAAATATACTCTTTCCATTGATGATGTGTGTGTTAAGTAGATTTTTATGCTTCCCCGGGGGCCAATTAAAGCCCTAGTTGCATACAAAGGTGCATGGTTGGGAACTTGCCATATCAATCTGGTGGCTCTGTTGTGTTGCCACTGTTTGCTGAGAAGTATATGGTCAGAGAGGGACATGGGGTTTCCTGGTGAATTTGGGTTGGTTTGTTTTTGCCATGTTTCCTAGTTGCCATTGTCTGCGTTGTCTCATAAGCAGAAAAATAAATGCTTGTTTGCTATATCTATATCTATCTATCTATCATCTATCTATCTATCTATCATCTATCTATCTATCTATCTATCTATCTATCTATCTATCTATCTATCATCTATCTATCTATCTATCTATCATCTATCTATCTATCATCTATCTATCTATCTATCTATCTATCTATCTATCTATCTATCTATCTATCATCTATCTATCATCTATCTATCTATCTATCTATCTATCTATCTATCCATCTATCCCATCAGATACGTTTGTTTGTCATTGAACTAACATGTGCAACATGTCTTCTTCAAGGGAGATGTTGCACATCAAGAGAGGCGTTTGAAAATGTGGTGTGAAGGATTGAAGAATAATATTTGTGGTCATGCGTAGAGGCAAAGGAGGTTCTGGTCAGGAAGGCTTTTCACTAGAGCTCATACTGAGAGCTCATATGAAAGGTTGGGGCTCCACTTTTTCTCTGCTCTGAACCAGGCCCTTATCCAGGCAGTGCTGCTTGCTCCCATGTTCCCTCTTCCTGAGGGGGATTGCATAGATTTATTTTGGCACTTCACTGGCAGTCCTGAAGCTCACTATCTCTACCAGCCCTGGAGATGATGAGGGGCAAGGACAAAAGCTGGCCAGGAACCCAGGCAACCATTGTGGAGACTTCTGGTTTGGGTTGAGAGTGTCTTGATCTGGCTGCTCCTCACCTTCATTGACAACATGGGGGCCTGTCTGCTGGAGGGCCTGTCTGCTCTCTCCCTCACCTCCTCCCAAGGAGACTCCAGGTTCCACGCCTGGGTAGTACTGAACCCTGAAACCACCCAGGTTTCTTCTAAACTTCTGGGATTCTGTACTTGGACCTATGTGCATGTCACAACCTCATGTGAATGAAGGATGTCAAGGAACACAGTCATGTAGCAGCTTTTTCTTATAGGCCCTGTTAAGTATACCACCTGCTTACCATATCGATCCTCTGGACTGGGTGGGAAACGTCTTGATGTTAGCTACCACATAGAAGAGTGCTTTTTGTGTTTTTTTTAAAGGCCTCTATGTGAAATAGAAAATATGTCAATTTAGTTAATAAGCAGAAAGGTGAGAAGCAGCACGTAGGAAAAAGAGACACGACATAGTGGTATAATTCAGAAATTGCATCCTTCCCTTTATGATGAGCTGTGTGCCTGTTGGGCAGGTTGCCTTGGTCTTCCGTGTGGAATGGAAGAGATAATACAGGAAATACCCAATGATGTGAGATTTGAAGAGATTTGGTTAATTGAAATGAGCATGCTAGAAACCTATAAAAGCCTCCCTAATTCATGCATGTGTATTTAATTACGGGGATCTAAAGCTACCATTTTGTTATGCCTAGAGCTTAGATTTTCTATGTTATGATAAGCATTCAATAATGGTTGAAAAGTTTGCTTCACTGTTAACCAAACACTGAACAGCTGCCATCCAGCCATAGAATTTCATTGGCTTCCTTTTAGTCCTGTGAAGGTGTGAAGACTCTCTGTCATTCCCCCCCCCCCTTCCCGGTTATGTCCTCACCATCTTGCCTCCTCCATAATATTGGTTCCTCCTCCATAATATTGGTGTTCTGGAAAAAGAAAGATGTCTTGTCATGAACACAAAAACCATGAAGACCATTCTGACAGGATTTTCACAGGTCCTGCAGACCAAGGATGAGATGGTCAGATGCAGCACTTAGTTACACAACACACATTTTTTCAACACACTGGTTGGCCTATCAATACTCCTTGTTCAGTTCACTTTATTCTAGGACAATTATTCCTTTCTCAAGGTAGAACTTATAAATCTGAAGTTAGCAAAAATAAAATCAGTATATGAAGTGTGTGTGCGTGTGCATGTGTGTGTGCAAATCAACACCCATTTTTATCAACATCAACAGCCTCGGTCCAGTATACCTGAAGGAGCGTCTCCACCCCCATCGTTCTGCCTGGACACTGAGGTCCAGTGCCAAGGGCCTTCTGGCGGTTCCTTCACTGCCAGAAGCAAAGTTACAGGGAACCAGGCAGAGGGCCTTCTCGGTAGTCACACCTGCCCTGTGGAATGCCCTACCAAGAGAAGAACAACTACCAGACTTTTAGAAGACATCTGAAGGCAGCCCTGTTTAGGGAAGCTTTTAATGTCTGACAGACTATTGTATTTTAATATTTTGTTGGAAGCCGCTCAGAGTGGCTGGGGAAACCCAACCAGATGGGCGGGGTATAAACAATAGATTTATTATTATTATTATTATTATTATTATTATTATTATTATTATTATCATCATCATCATCATCATCATCATCATCATCAAAACTATGCTTATGTCATGGTTTGAAAACATTTTATAAGTTCCAGAGTTACAGTCTTATTCCTTGAGAAGGATTACAGTGGTGCCTCGCAAGACGAAATTAATTCGTTCCGCAAGTCTCTTCGTCTTGCGGTTTTTTCGTCTTGCGATGCACGGTTTCCCATAGGAATGCATTGAAAATCAATTAATGCGTTCCTAGGGAAACCGCCTTCAGACCAGGTCCGGGGACAGTCTGTCCCCCGACCTCTTCTGAAGGCTGGGGGGGGGGGACAAGGGCTTTTCTTCCCACTGCCAGCCTTCAGAAGGCTGTTCTGAAGGCTGGCGGTGGGAAGAAAAGCCCTTCTTCCCACCTCCCGCCCCGCAAGCTCCGGGGACAGGAGGGCTTTGCTGCCGACCGCCAGCATTTTAAAAGCCCCTGCTGTCCCGGGGCGATTTTAAAATGCTGGCGGGCGGGAGCGAAGTCTCCGCTGCCCCGAGGAGATTTTAAAATGCTGGGGGTCGGCAGCGAACGCTTTGCTCCCGCCCGCCAGCATTTTAAGATCGCCCGGGGCAGCAGAGAAGTCTCCGCTGTCCCGGGAAGGCAGGCGGGGGGAGCAAAGACTTTTGCCCCCGCCTGCCTTCAGAAGAGGTCCAGGACCTCGTTCCGATTCCCGGCGGCGGGGTGAGAGGTTCCCGCCCCCCCGCCCCGCTTCGGAGCAGCGTTCCGAAGCGGGGCGGCTGGGGCAGGTGTTCCCGCCCCCCCGCCCCACTTCGGGGCAGCGTTCCGAAGCGGGGCGGCTGGGGCAGGTGTTCCCGCCCCCCCGCCCCGCTTCGGGGCAGCGTTCCGAAGTGGGGCGGCTGGGGCAGGTGTTCCCGCCCCCCCGCCCCGCTTCGGGGCAGCGTTCCGAAGCGGGGCGGCGGGGGCAGGTGTTCCCGCCCCCCCCGCCCCGCTTCGGGGCAGCGTTCCGAAGCGGGGCGGCTGGGGCAGGTGTTCCCGCCCCCCCGCCCCACTTCGGGGCAGCGTTCCGAAGCGGGGCGGCTGGGGCAGGTGTTCCCGCCCCCCCGCCCCGCTTCGGGGCAGCGTTCCGAAGCGGGGCGGCTGGGGCAGGTGTTCCCGCCCCCCGCCCTGCTTCGGAGCAGCGTTCCGAAGCGGGGCGGCTGGGGCAGGTGTTCCCTCCCCCCCGCCCGGCTTCGGAGCACCGGGAGAAGCGATCTCCCCGCAGCCCCTTGCTTCAAAAGAGGTCTGGGGGCAGCGGGAAGCGCTTCCCGCTGTCCCCGGACCTGGGGCTGCGGGGAGAAGATCGCTTCTCCCCGCCGCCCCTTGCTTCTAAAGAGAAGACCCGCTGTCCCCTGGGCAAGCTTCGTTTTGCGAAGCAAGCCCATAGGGAAATTCGTCTTGCGAGGCAACTCGAAAACGAAAAAACCTTTCGTTTTGCGAGTTTTTCGTCTCGCGACGCGTTCGTCTTGCGGGGTACCACTGTAATCTCAAAATATAACTGGGAGGGGGGCATGTTTGGAGGGGGAAAAAGAAGAGGCTTTCTGGCACCACAGTGCTAGTTGTATAATTCAAATGCTTGATGTTTAGAGACAATTTTTGTAAGTATTTTAAAGCAGTTGGATGGATGGAGAGGGGTTGAACTAAAATAATAGAGAAAAATGTATGAGAAGCAGCAGAAGGGAGAGAAAGAGATAAATAAATGAAACCATTGTTGCATGTGAAACAAAACCCCAAGCTTTGTCCTTCGTCTTGGGGTTTGAGGTATCTCCACTATGCTTCTATGTAGTATATTTATTTTTCCTCAGATAATAACATTATAATGTGTCTAATTCAATTATTCCCCACTGCATCTGAACAGGTTTCCCAAGACTACCCTAAGCTATCAGTTCCACATGATATTTGAACAGGTTCTTTTAATTGCTGATATTAAGTGTTGATCATTGTGCTGTAAGTTGGCAGCCTGGCTGGAGATACAGATTCCACCCTTCTGTATATCAGACGGTCTTTCAATTAACATACAAAAGCTTTATTGTTACAGCAGGAGCTCATTATGTGAATTATTAAAAAAAAAAGACACTCCTTTTAATTCTGATTTTGAAACAAAATAGAAGATCCAAAAGCTTGTATTTTCTTTGTATATTTATAAGGGTTATCAATTTATTTAGTTCAGAAGACACATTTTTTCTTAAGGCTATTAAAGCAAGATGGATGACAAATTAAGTTACAGTTTTGGAAACATTAAAATAATTTCACCTCAAGCTCTGATTTTACATTTTTCTGTTAAGTGTGTTGGATTTTACGAGTTACTGCTTCAAAAAGGCTGCATAAACAGCTTCCAAGGCTTCCACTCTTCAAGTCTAATCTGAAAGAAAGTTCTTCCTCAAGGGTTTAAGTAGTAATTCATAAAATGGAAAGAATAATAAATATTGTGCCTTAACTCATACACTAGCATAGATGACAGATTTTGTACACCTGGGTGTAATTTTAGTTAATTCACACAAGAGACAGGTTGAAAGTTTACTGTTTAGATAGGAGAAAATGGCTTAAATCTCATATTTGCAAAAATGATTACATTAACTTAAATGAAAATGCTATTCTATTAGCTACTTCAATAAGCATTGCATTTTTAAAAGTATTTTAATAAAAAAGTTGCCTGAAGTTCCACGCAACTTAAAATACATAAGTGAGGTGAAAGTACTTACTTTGATTTAGATGTCTTTTGGAGATGTAATTATTGGCTTTTTACTCACCTATGTAAAACAATGTACTTTTGTAAATGGATTTCTGGCCACTTTAATCCATTTTTTCCTTCTTTCTCTATCTCTTTTTTAAAAAAAAACACCATAAAAAGTAAGCACAGTCAATCAAAGAATTTTAAGGTTTATTTCCTCTTTAGAAATGATTGATAGCCTTTTAGATTTACAAGCTGACAAGTTAAAGGGTGCTATTGGTATAATTATGTACTATATTCACAGTATTTCAATTTAAATGTCCTTTTAAAACCATGAGATTATCATACCTGTATTTTGAAAAGTAGGCCAGTCAGTTTGGGTTGGTACACAAATTGCTTCCATTAGCCTTGGGACCTATTTGAATTTAATACAGTTTTTAAAGTTGGTAGTACTTTCAGTGTACTTTTGAAATTTAGGGTAATGGGAATGCATTTTAACTACAGTATGTGCTAACTTTGTTTTTAATGTATAGATGGATGTCAAGAATACAAATACTGACTGTTAGACTAAAAGTTTTTTTTAAAAAAAGAAAATTGTATTGATATTTTTTTCCATCTGTGGGGAAAAAAAACATTTTATAGAAGGACATTGGGGAATGAAGGAACGTATTTTATGTATGGTAGAAGAGGTTGCATTCAATCCATCTCTCATTAAAAACAATGGCAAAAAAGAGTCTATAAATGAATCCATTTATTCACCTATACAAAGTAACAAGTTAGCCCGGAATTTCACCAGAATAATTGCAAGAGATTTATTTTATCTCCAACTTGAATAATAGCAAGGCTGGTCTTCAAAGCTGTGCATTTGTCTATTATTTATTTATAAAGAGATAGAAATATTTTTCTCACCATTCTAGTGCCTATGAACTATGAACAGGGTAGCTTACCACAAACAAAAATTGCAATGTCATAGAAAATAATTGAAAAAAAACCAACAATAAATATACTTCAAAAACATAACAATAAAAATATAACAAAAGGGACAGACCACAGATTAAGCGTAACCTCAAATAAAACAGCGGGTAAAAGCCTGCTGCAATAAAAATGTCCTTAAAGGTAAAGGTACCCCTGACCGTTAGGTCCAGTTGCGGACGACTCTGGGGTTGTGCGCTCATCTCTCTCTATAGGCTGAGGGAGCCGGCGTTTGTCCGCAGACAGCTTCTGGGTCATGTGGCCAGCATGACTAAGCCGCTTCTGGCGAACCAGAGCAGCGCACAGAAATGCCGTTTACCTTCCTGCCCAAGTGGTACCTATTTATCTACTTGCACTTGACGTGCTTTCGAACTTATCAACTGGTAAAAGGTGACCAGAGAGACAGCCACCTACAGGTCAAGCGGTTACGCAGTATTGGTGCAGCCACTGAGAAGGCCCTGTCTCGTGTTGCCATGACCCTTTGGGTGGTGCGCAGAGAATGACCCCCAACAGTGGATGTTTGGTGCGGTGGGGTTGTGTCGCTCACCTGACCTCCTTCCTTCTGAGATGCTGATGCATACAAAGATGGAGAGAGGTGGGGATGAGCCAGCAATGGTGTAGACACAGTTCAAACAGAGCAGTGGCACACTGGTGGCATTGAGCCAGAGGGCAGCAGTGGTCCTGAGCTGGCGTAATAAGGCCCTTGGCCCTATGTTGGGTGGCCCTGGAGGGCCAGATGCCACACTTCCAGGTTACCGGGGGCAGGGGTACTGCTCCAGTATACACTGAGATGGGAACTTCCCCCAGCAACCTATTCTGGTAACGTAGCAGGTGGGGCAGGGCAGGGCAGGGCAGGGCAGGGCATCCATTTGATGGATCCTTGCCCTATGCTATGCCAAACCCCAGTGTGTTGTAATCACTAAAATGGTTGTCCCTTTTTCACCCATATTCTCTCACACCCTGCTTCACTCTGCCTGGCACACAACTATGCAATAGCATTTGTTTGTTTGTTTGTTTGTTTGTTTGTTTCTACCCTAAGGGCTCTCCTTGTGGTTAATTTCTTGAGAACTTTGCATGAACCAATAGTGGTTTTAGGATTCAGCGATTGGATTTCTCTTCCTAAAAGCACATCATGTATTTCACAAGGAAAATATACATAATTTTGTTTGTCTGGAAGCACAAGAGACTTTTCCTTCTGCTTTTTTTTTTAAATCCACACTCAAAAAGGATTCCATCTAACAACATAATAATGGAAAACTTGAAAAGCAGGGTACAAAGCATTTAAAAAAATGAATTGCATCACAGATTATAATTGTTTCTTGCTCAAAAGCTGTTTATAGAGAGCAAAACTTGCTGCCACCTTTTCACAGATACTCAACCAAAGCCTCGCATCTCACCTCAAACAGTGTTTGAACCACAGCTTCACAGTCATCGCTGATTTGAATGGAAAGGAGCAAAGGGAGAGTTTGCTGTGAAAGTTTCCAGATTGCCCCCCCCCCCCCTACACACACATTGCAATTTAATACACTCTTCGATGTTGCACCTTGTCCTACTGCTTATTATATAATTATTATGTTTGTTGTTTCAGCTCTGAATGAACCCACCATTGACTATGGTTTCCAAAGGTTACAGAAAGTCATCCCAAGGCACCCCGGTGACCCTGAACGCTTGCCAAAGGTCAGCCCAAAGTGATTGTGACTGTGTGTTTGTGTCTTTCGACGCCTAAGTCGGTAACAGCATTTTGATTTTGTTTTAGAAGAGACTTTTGGTACTGTCCAGATCATTGTCATGTAGGATCAATGTATGGAGAGGGGAAGTTGGATTACACCAGCTGCCCCTCTTCAGTCTCCATGCAGGGACCAGGACCCAGTGCACAGGGTCTGCGCCACGTACAAGCTGTATGTGTATAGACTCTATACATCCAATCTATATACTGCAGTTCTGCAAGGTAAATAGCACACCAGCAGAGCCTGCATGCTTCTACATGCCTAGGCTCTGTACAGAACTGCTGGTAAGCGCTTGAGAACAGGAGTGTGGTAACTTCATGCATTCCTCATCCCAGATGACATGCCTCATTCTGCATATGCACTGCTACCTCAGAAATACAACCCAGAGGCTCAACAAACACACCACCATTGCAACCTTTGAGAAATAAACCATCTGTCCTCAGTCTTAATATTGACTATTTAATGTCCACTAATTCACCAGCTTTTTTTTTTTAAAAAAAGTGGCCTGCTTCAAATGTGTCCAGCTATTTGTTGTAAATTCCAAAGGGCTTATTGAAGGGGTAATGGGCTGTTCATTTGGTTTTCCTTACAATGATTGCTTTTGAGATATGCCTCTGAGTGCAGCTTCAGGGCTCTTGACCAGCTTCATAGCAGGGTCTGTAATTTTCAAGTTTTAGTGTACTCAGCAGCTAAGGCCACCTCACCCATGAAATGTTGCCTACACATCTATGCAGTTGTATACGGGGGGTGGCATATGTGTAGTTTTAGGTTCACAAGGTAAACACTATGTGGCATTTGATTACGCAGAACATCTGAATACCAAGAATCTGGATTGTGACTGGAAAACTGCTTTGGCAAAAAACAAAAACAAAAAAACCCCACCAAACGCCAAAAGACACTTAAATCTTTCCAGTAAACATGGAAATGACAAAAGCATAGACCAGTACACTGAGGGTCTAAGCTTATTGTGCCTTAGTATAATATTTTCTTGTGGCTAAATAAAGTGAAACAATGTTTTGCAGCATTTCCCATGAAACCTAAATGGGGTTATAGTTGACAGTGGCTCCATGGTTTAAAGAAATCCATGAGCAAATAAACATGCCCTTCTGTTTGTATGTCTACAATTAGCACACATTAAGAATTTGAAGTTGGATTTGAAGTTCAAGACTCATTTATAGAATGCAGCACAGGTGGGCACCTGTCTCCTTCTGCACTTTTGACACTAATGGCTGAATCCCTCTCATTTGTTGGCTGCGGAATAAAGATAGCAGATGTTGTGAGTAAGTTCTAGGAGAAAGCATGGCTGTATAGTTTTTTGTTAGAGTTTTGGTCACTTCATTACAGGTAATATGGTCTAAGATTTAGAGAGTGGTTGATTTCTAAATAATTCAATGTTGACACAGTATTGATATTTTAGGTTGCCATTAAATAAAAATAGTTGGTTGACATTAGAAGATTGCCATTTAAAATAGCTGACTGTCAGTAGGAGGAGTCAGTTTAGTTCTTCCTAGAAGCTGGAGTGTGTGTGGTCATATGTCTTTCTAGTGACTAAAATTTTAAGAAGATCTGGCCTGGATCAGGACCACAGCATGGGGCCAAGATGAGGCACTACACCTAAAATGTAGTTTTAAACGCCACAAATGCAGTTACTCAGAATCAGTGGATTCTTACCCAGTTTCACCCTTGTTCCTACTTGTTTTCTTTCATACCCCTAATATGGCCTTTGAAACATCTTCCTTTCTCAATTTAACTTCCACAGTGATGTAAAGGAGGAGGAACATATACTCAAATTCAAAATTTGATGATTCACTAATTGGCAAGGGTATGGGAAGAAATTCCTAAATGTCAACTGTATTCTCTTGGGTGACTGCAGTTGTCATCACACTGAGACCAGGCAGTCATCAGTGGTTAGTTTTGGTAGTGTATAAAGTCCAAAATCGGGGATTACTCCCAAACAGTGACACTCTGACAGCTGAAGGGCAGAGTCATATACAAATTGCTGGGAAGCAGCTCTTTTCTTTCTGAAGGTCAGCAGAAATATGTATACATTCCAGTGCATTTTCTAAGTGGGTCAGTGTTTACTCAGCAAACGATTAGAGCAGATGGTGTAATTTAGAATCCATGGCAAAACTTTAATATATAAGGAATAGGAAGAACGACATGGATCCTTTTGCTATATTAATCTGTGCCTTTGCAATGTTTTCCTGAAGGTGGAAGACACTTTTCATTTTTTTGCGTGTGCTTTGTCAGCCTAGTTGAAGCAACTGAAACATGATTCTAGTGCCCCATGCAGTTGGCTGTAATGTTTTCTTAATGCTTATCCCAGTGGCTTGGCCCAGTCGCAGGCATGATCTCCATAGCAGCACAAGCCACCTACAAGGACACAGAAACTTTCCAAGGGATATAGCTGAACTTTACGGCCAGCTTGAGCACCGACATATGAAAGAGTGATGTGATGTTTAAACCATGTCACTTAAGCAATTTGGCCAAATATTGAAACATAGGAAGGTGCCTTATCCCAAGTCCATCTAGCCAATGTCACAGTATTGCCTACCCTTAATGCCAGGAGCTCTCCAGGGTCTCAGCAGGATATCCTAGCCATACTTGGAGATTTGGGCCAGGGAACCTGTGGTCCTACAGATGCTGGTGGATTGAAACACCCATTAGTCCCAACAGGCATAGCCAATAATCTGGCATGCTGGAAGTTGTAACCCAACAGCATCTGAATGGCTACAGTTTCCTTATTCCTGATGCTGGGGATTCAACCTAGGACCTTTCACATGGCCCTTCCCCTTGACTGAACTGGCTACATGACTGTATTGATTTTAAAATCCTTATATATGCCAATACACACATGTACACAGTGAGATGGTGGAACAAATGAAAAGCCCCTACCCCTATAACCAATTCTTTTTTATTCTAGGAGCAGCAGTGCTTTGGGGCAAAAAGTATATGCCACAGTTTTGAAGAAAGCAACAAATGCTGCATTTGTGTATTTTGCTCCGTGGAGCTGAAAATATCTAGTAAATTGATCCTGTGGGAGTAATAAATACACATTACTTTATCTTGTACTTCATGTCTTATACCCCTGAGCCTTGATAGAACAACACCACTTAATAGACTTAAAAAAAGAGTAATTACAGTCATTGGTTGTGTGATTTTTCAGGCCTTCCAGCCCTGCCTGACCTTCTAATTTAGCTCACCGTGTCTAACTAATGCATTTATATTCATCTTTTATGAAGCATGTGTAGTACAAAATTGACTTTGCAGCCTTAAGCAAGCTGTCTTACCAGGTTGAGGATCTGGTTAGTCCTACATTCTGTACGGTGCGGATGTGGTTGTGTTTGTGACAAATTCTTCTTTGTGATTCTAATCAATTACTTGTTTTATCTTTTGGAGGGGGGGGGAGAGAGAGAGAGAGAGAGAGAGAGAGAGAGAAATATTATTTGTTTCGCTTTCCCACCTACCTTTTGAAGAGCTGTTATACATTCCAGCATTATTTACAGCCAAACATGCATGCAGAAAAGATGCAAGCATTTCTAAAATGATTACCACTAATGTTTCTGCTTGTCAGGAGTGCTTAAATTTCCCTGCACTTTGTCTTAAACCTTATCACGGTTACCTTTTAAGAATTACTGATGTATAAGATCATCCGGGGCTGATTTGTAAACACCGCTGACAGTTTATGATGAATGATGTCGCAAAATGTTCAATATGCTTCTTTGTCACATCCGTACATGTACGCATTAAGAAGTGGATTAAGGGAAGACTAGAGGAATCCCCTTCTGAAAGAACCCTTGAGCTAGAGAGCACACAGACAAATCTCTCTCCTGTGTTTTCTCATAACTTCCTACCCAGTTCACCCATCCAGTGGAGCACAATTGTTCTCTCTGCATTTCTTTCTCACCATATGGTATCCTCATTACCATACACTAAGGGTCCATATGGGGAACTTGTGAAGTGAACTGTATTCATTTTAACTGCCAGATGAGCAGCCTTTTGCTTTGCAAGCTTAGCTTAAGTCATCTGCTGCGTTTATGTTGTTATGGCAACACAGTACCAATAAAAAATTCTAATCTACTGTAAGTATCTCGGATCACAGTATTTTAAATGTTTGCTGTATCTGTCCTCTAAAGTGAGGATGCTTGTTCTTTTAGTGTGACAAAGGGTTATTGCCAGATCCAGCAGGTGGCAGTAAAGAAATTATCTCTTCCCCCCCCCACCCTTGCATAAGTCATATAATTACAAACCAGAGTTATATTTCAAACATGTTTGTTGACTGCACCTTTGGATTTGCTTGGAAGGAGAGTCTTTTTTTTTTTTTTTTTTGCATGAGAAAAATTCAGGCAGAAAATCTTTGGCTAAAAATGGACTTTGAAGCAGATCTTATTGGAATTTTGTAGCTTTAAAGAAGCCTAGTTAAATCTCTCTCCCTCTCTCTCTCTCTCTCTCTCTCTCTCTCTCTCTCTCTCTTTCTCTCTCTCTTGTGTGTCCTTCCCTGTGTCCTAAATTTGCTCATTCCAACACCAGACTAATTAAGAGCACCTTAAAGTACTAGAAGCAAGCAGCAGCATCCTTAAATATAAATCATTTTCACCTCTGCAGGCCACATGATATGTTGCATCTCTGTCTCTCTGCCTATATTGAAAGTGAATGTTTGTAGTCTCACTTCATCAGTTCACATTAGCCTCATGCTGAATATTTAAACACAGAACAATTTGAACACACCATGAAGAGACGCACTTTCCGTTGGAACTGCAAAGGCTCATCCAATAATAATTTAGTAAATCAGCCATTTAGTGACTCGCTTCTACTCTGCATTGTGCCAAATGCTATTTGACTCAACTGTGCGCCAGCTAGAACTGAAATTCAGACTCCAGTCACGTGGCGGCACTCTGTTGTTCATTGGTGAAATGAGACCGAAAATTCCCTACTCGGATACAGTGATTTATCACAGATGAAGCAGAGTGACAAATGCAAGCAAGAGTCACTGCAGGCTGCACAATCTATTCTAATTACATTAATATTGTTTTGGAATTTCCATGTGTGGGGAATAAGGCAATTTAGATACTGCATTTGTCGTTTTAGTCCTCTGCAAATATCAATAAGGAGCACCAGCTGAGTAGCAGTAGGAAAGAGTAAATGAAATATCTAGTTTCCAGCTCAATGCAAAGGGATGTTACAGGTTGGCACCTAGTTGGATATACTTGAAAAATTGTTTCAGATGCTGGGACATCCAAGTATATTGGTTCTTGTGAACTGCTTGTCGCATTGTGGAGAAGGAAATGTTGTTCGAGTGCATTACATGTAAATGTCTTTATTTATTTTTGTGTTGTTTCTAGCCTTCCCTTTAACAAGTGAAGTTTGTTAGTGACTGCTTCACTCTTTTGCTATTTCAGGTGTGGGGTCTAAAAGCTTTTCATGAGATACAGCTCTTTTGATACACAATTTGTGACTAACATTGGGCAAAATAATAGGTTAGAATGACATTTCTTGTTGTGGAAAGTGATGGTCAGAAAGGGTTACATGGTGCTTCGGAAGACTTCTAAGATAAGCCAGTTGTTGGGTTTCATTAGAACAGGGATGTGGAGCCTCTAGCCCTCCATGTATTGTTGGACTCCAGCTCTCATCAGCCTCTGTCTCCATGGCTAATAATCAGGAGTGATCCCTGCTTTACACCATTAGGTATGCTCTCTGTTTCTTATGGTTGACTTTCACAGTTCTGCATTGTTGTAGAGGAACAATTTCCCCCCCTGAATCAATTCAATTTTCAATGATTCTCGCTTGTGGTGCATTAATCCAAATCCTGTTAGGCTAGTGTGAGTGTGCCAAAAAGTACCTGATATGCTTCTTTTAAAAATTATTTTAATCCCCTTGGGATTAGTGACACATCAGCCAAGTCCAATTTAGTATTGCCTTGAACTTATTAATTGACTATTCACTTTAAAGAAACTATTATGGTAGCTCAAAGGCTCTAACTGCACGATAACTTTAAGTGCATAGTTGTAGAATCTGGATTCATGCACGTAGATATCATGATTTAAACCTTTCCCTTCCTGATTAAATTTTCCTTCTAAAACTGCTCTTGGTACACCCCCCCCCCCAAGAAAACCCCACATTCATGTGGATGAACTGTTACCTTGATTGAGCATTCCCCCTGATATCTGGGTCAAACTACACAATATATTAAACAGCAGCTATGTGCTCCCCTCCACATCCAGACTGGATTTGTGGCATGGGTATGAGCACAAATAGCAGCTTCTTTTGGGTGGCAAATAATACCTTTGCGGATCATATTTTCATCAAGAAAGTAGTGAGAATAGCCAACTCCCTCCTTCCCGCTTCTCATGCCTCCAAGCCAATCCAGTCTAGATCAGAAGAGGGCATAGCTGTGTTTCAGGTTTAGGAGCAATTACTACACTCTGACCCCTTCCTTGATTGGCAGTGATGTGCCACATTCGGAAGCCAGGTGAGCATCTCTGCCCTGCCCATGCCACCCCACTGACTGCTATTGACAAAAGGGCAGCCTGTGTTGTATGTGCAGACATTGGCCTTAGACATTTTGCACCCAAAGCAAAAAAAAGTCTAAATGACACGCACACCTTTTGTTTTTCAGATCTTGACTGAAAGTCACAAAAAATGTCTTTTTTTACAACACACAGAAGGTGGGAGGCAGGAAAATGGCACCTCCTTGAAACTTGTGTCTGAAGTGATAATTTCATATTGCACTGTGATATGCCAAGTCCAGTTGACTGTGTTGGTGTATGTAGGAGAAAGTTTTCCCTTCTCATGTGTGTTCGACAAACAGTATTTTCACTCAGACACGTATTTCAGCAACTGAGCACCAATTTGTTTATAGTGATATTCCTGAATATTGTAATTACCTGGTTTGGAATATGAATTGGTTCGGTCCCTAGTGCTTGGCTGTATTACAAACAGAGTGCCATTTCTCTGCAAAGATCTTCCCCAGCTCAGAATACCAAATAAGATTCTGGGTATACTTAGAATACACCATTCGCCCAAAGCCAACTACCTTGTAGGTTCATGCACAATCATGCACCTACAAAGCATTACTTTTAGTGAGACTTGACTTTCATTGACTGGATAACCCAACCAAGCAGCCTTTTGTTTCATATCATCTCTGCTTAGGTCAGATGATCCTCTTGTTTCTTGTCCCCTTCCCCATCTAGATCTAAAACCCTCTCTCATTACTGGTTGGTTTGTGGGGTGGGAAGGGGGTGTAGATTCCTAGATGGTTTTTCACTGTAACAGATGCTGTACAATGGATAAAGTCTGGTGAAACCAAACTACAGTTCTTAGAAGTCGATATGATGATGCACATTCACTCAGCACTGTCAGTGGGTGAACAAAAATCATATGAACCAGTAGAAAACCAATGAAAAGGGTTATTTTGGGGAAAGGGTTACTGAGGTGAGGGAGCTCAGATCCCAAGCTAGTTCTGCCCAGGCACTGAGGTCCAGCGCCGAGGGCCTTCTGGCGGTTCCCTCGCTGCGAGAAGCCAAATTACAGGGAACCAGGAAGAGGGCCTTCTTGGTAGTGGCACCCGCCCTGTGGAACGCCCTCCCACCAGATGTCAAAGAGAAAAATAACTACCAAACTTTTAGAAGACATCTGAAGGCAGCCCTGTTTAAGCTTTTAATGTTTAATAGGTTATTGTATTTTAGTGTTTTGTTGGAAGCCACCCAGAGTGGCTGGGGAAAGCCACCCAGATGGGCGGGGTATAAATAATAATAATAATAATAATAATAATAATTATTATTATTATTATTATTATTATTATTATTATTATTATTATTTCACACCAATCATTTATTATCTTTCTCATAAGCAATATGCAAAGGAGGCTAATATTCATTTTGACATATCATCCAGGGACTTGCAACTTGAGTCTTTTATGTATAAGGGTCAATGTATAAGGTTAGTTTAGGTGGCATAAGATGTAAGGATGGGAAAGAAAGCATTTCCCAAGAATTCTATCAAAAAGTTGGGAAAGACCCAGCTCAATCCAAATTGAGATTGGTCGATTTTTCCCATCTCTAGTAATCTATTCAAGCCTCAGTAAACCAGATATGATTGTTTCAAATGTCTTAGCTATTGGTATCCTTCATTCTTAGAAGTCACTCTTTAGGGCAGGGTTGGGGAACTGTTTTGGCCCAGCAGGTCACATCTTTACCTTCCCCCACCCATGCAAGCAAACTCTGACAGGTGGGTGGGATCACCCACTGCTCAATCATCTGATGTAATAATGATGTCCTGTGCTTCACATTTGTCGAAGTGCAAATGCCTGACAGCCAGCTGGTTGTCAGGTGTTTTGGAAGTGCTGCAATTGGAAGTTCCTGCATAGCTCCTTATAGCCAAACCCCATCCTTACTGGCCCCACACCTGGCACTATATATTACATCAAATGCAGGGCAGGTGGTCACAGCTTAGCTGAAATGACCTGGTGGGCCAAATGGAGATGCCTAATGGGGCAAATTTGGCTTGTGAACTAGAGGATCCCAACCTTTGCTTTAGTGACATCCTGCCACTGTCCCTGAACAAGCATCCTTTTCTCAAAACTACTGCATTCTTCTAGTGTCTATTAATTAGTTATTCTGGAATTGTCAACGTCAACAGAGGTTTCTTGAGATAAGTATACCCAAACCTAAAGGGTTTCTACAGGCTCCATCTCGTCATTTGTTGAGTGAGATTGATGTTTTGAAATCCCTTAATGTTGGTGCTTTAGGATAGCCACATATAGCTTCATTGTTGCCTGCTTAAGCCTGAAATCCCAAGAGATACTGTATGTTGCCTTCCCAAATGAAACACAGCTATTGCAGAGTTCACTCAGCTGAGCATAAAGAGATCTTCATTCTTACCATTTTGATGTCATAATAACGTGGAGGAAAAAGTATACGGCAACGGTCCTAATTCCTTCCTAAGAAACACAGGGTCTGTTTTTAATGTCTGACACATAAAAGGTGAACCAGTTTGGTGAAATGAACGCAGTCCTGTTTCTTTCATAAGGGTTCCTATGCAGAAGGGCCACACTTTGTGATCCATCGCTATAAAGTCAGCTATCCCAGCCCAGCTACTTGGAGGTTGCTCAGTGGAACTTGCAGCTCTTAAAACTGCACTACTGCTTATGGAACAGTAATTGAGGCACCACGGGTAAAAATTACCTGGTGTAATAGGCAGTGAATAATTTGCACTCAATATGATTTGAATTCAAATCATTCATTTCTTACCACTTGAACTAATTTATTTGTTGACCTTCTAATATCCATAGCTCTTCAGTAGTATTAACGGCAACTCAGACAAAATCTCATGTCTTCATTTTACTTCCATTGATTTTTTTTTCATTAAGGCAATAACCAGCTCTCCCCACTCTTTTTTTCTGTTTTAAAAGTCAATCATTTTGCTTACAATGATATAAATCGTTTAGACAGTAGCATCCTCTGAGTACCTCTGCAAGAAAACTCAAGACTGCCTTTTAGAACAAAGATCTATGCACTCTGCCTTTGCCTAGGCGGTAACCATATTCATGATTTGTAGCTGATGGATTAAGATACTGTAGGTGATACACTTGTATGGGATAGATCTGGCTCATACAATATGAGTGTGCAATGCAATTTGCTTTTGTTTGCTTAAAGAAACACATTTCAGTATGTCACGGTTTTGATTTTCCACCCTGACGGTCTTGTATATTGCCCAGGGAATCTTAAACTGTGCCTGGTAGCTGATCAAACTTCCCCCCAGCTGTTTGTTTTTATTTATTCATTTAAAAATGAAGAGCAAGGAGCAATGAAAATATTGTCAATGTTTTTGTGACCAGTGTTGGGGATAAAATAAACAACCCAGGCCCTCCACACTTCCCTCCCCTACCCCTAAATGTTATTAATATATGCTTAGGAAGAATGGTTGTATCTGTCATCACTGAGGCCAGGCAGAACAATAATATTAAATGCAGTGATAGTTATCAGAATGCTGGAGGGGCTAATATCAAGTACCTTATGCCCCCGATATTTTTGAGGAAATGTTGTTTATCGGTTTAGCTTAGACATCTGCTTCGTGAAATTAGTTACTGCCAGATTTTTAGGGCCACTTAGATTGTTCAAAAATTAATCTTGTCGTTCTCCTGCTGATAATAAGAAAGAAAGTTGATGAAGTGCTTTAACAACATAAGGCAGGGAGCACTCCAGTAAAATAGGTCTGCTTGAGCTGAAGCCTCTCTGTGCAATAAAATACTATTAAGTCCTTTGAACACAGAGTTATAAAACATAATTGTTACACATTTGGCATTTTATGCTTCCCTAGAAATTACCACTTGGTATCTAGATGTAAGCTGTGCTCTTTCTTTTCATTTCAATTGGGACTAAAGTGGTCCTTTATTGTAATGAGAATGCCCCTTCCTAGAGACTTTTTTAAAAATTATGCCTATGATAAAATGTAAGCGAATGTACTCGTTTGTAGGGGTTATGACATAGCAGGTTTTTTTAACACTCTAATATGAAAACCTCCCAACATTATTTCAGTCTTTGCTTCATTCAGTCTGGACAAGATGTAGCCAAATATCACCAGAGGTCATCCTATCACAGCCTTTTTACTTTGCCACTTTCATTCGTCCCATTAAAAACCAGCCATTTTGCAGAATCTAACAAGTCTCTTTTCTTATCTGAGATTTATATCCCAGAAGATATTCTTGATTGTTTTTTTTTAAAAAAAAACACCTGTTTAATCTACATTCTATTCTTATTGTAGTTTTTAACCCAAAAGGGGTTTATGGGTTAATGCAGAAAGAGCTGGCATATATTAGACAGCCCTGTTCAAATAAGTTGATTTAGAACTATTTGTATTCAGCCCAGTTAAATTCAAGCACCACCTGTAGGCAGTGAAGTCTTCCTCCCATCCTTCCTGCAACTTGAGTGTCCAAGGCAGCAAAAGGGACTATATGTATATACCTATCTAACCCTCCTATGGTTTGTTATGCAAGGTACTTATGCTCCAAAATCAGGGACTGCTGGCCTGATCCACCCCCAACCTTGATGCAGATAGTGTGAGGGAGGGAGTCAACAGAGAAAAACTGCAATGTAAAGGCATCTCCAATACTCTGCAATTGTCAGGGATGCTGAGACTAGGCCAGACATCCTTACCTACTGGAACAGCTCTGATTCCCCAGCACTGATTGCCATCTTGCTGAAAGTATAAATGATGCATGGGAAAGAGCTGCTTGCTTCTGGCCCCTTTTCTTATGCTTCAAAGACTTCCTTTGCCAAAGCAAAACGTTTTGGAAGACGCGGTGGACTTAAATCCTATTACTGTTCAGCACTTACAGCATAAAACTCTGTGCATGAGATTTTTCTCCCCTCTGCTATAGCATTATCACCTTTGTGATCAAGAGAGATCTTTCTCATTGATTCACAATATATTCATGGCTTGATGCCTGCATGCATTTACCCTTCAAAGATTTTGCTGTCTCATATATGCTTACTATATTTTATTTATAAGCTTGGTTCAATGTGGAGCAGGTGGCAAGGTCATGCCTGAGTGTTTCTGTTAGTGCCTTAGGCATAGGCTGTGATCTTCAGTTTGGATGAAGGCTGTGGAGACCATTACAGCTTGGAGAGACCTTAGTCCTCCTTCGTTAAGTGAGTCTTGCATACTAGAATACATCTTTATACTTGATGGGTGAAGGGAGGAAAAACCAAGCTAGCTCAATATTATTATTTTACCTTCACTTGGCAACAGGCTAGCTTACTCAGCTGTGGGGTCACATACTAATGCCCAGATGGGAGCATTCACACAGCCATTTATTTCATTTTCCTGATGTTTCCTTGACTTTTAATTTCCACTTCATCTTTAAGCTTTCACATGACATTAATGCCACTTCTGGAAATATTGCAGAATGTAGTGCAAATTTAGTGCTCATTTCAATGTTATTTGCTTTTAGGGGGGAAAAGTCTGTTTGCAAATAACATGGAAGAAGAGGCTACATAATAGGAAGAAGAAGGAAGCTTAAGTACCTAGCAAACTCAGAATTCAGTTTGCTGAACGAACTTTGGCTCCCAGTAAATCATTCTAGATAACTATCCCAAATCTGAATTCTGTCCTTTTACCTAAACTACCTTAGCAGCCAGATCTAATAAATAAATAAATCCAATGGTCAATCTATGGGGCAATAGTTAATATCCAAGATTATATCCAGTCTTAAATTCATATTGAGACAACATGGGGTGACAATTTTTTCCTTTTGTGGCACCCAGCTTTATGGCAAAGCACAAACGTTTATGTTTTTTGAGTGATTGCTAAAGACCTAACTAGCTATCTGGGTTACTGTTGATATTTTTTATTGTTTTTAATATATTGATTTTTTCAGAACTGTATTACCATTGTTCTGCCCCACCCTGGAATTTTTAATGACGATCAATATAGAATTGTTTTAAACAAACAAACAAACAAACAAACAAACAAACAAACAAACAAACAAACAATGGCAATGTGATATCAGGCGCTTCACTGTTTAGCAACTAGGGAATATTATCTTGTTTTTTGTTTTGTTCTTTTAATTCTGTCCCCTAACATTCAGTTATGGGTCATGAATATGTTTTCGTCAAATTTTACTGTTTGTTGGGTTTTTATTTCCTTCATGATGAAAATATTTGTTCATTCTTTCATGTTCCATTTCACTACTGCTGACTCAACATTTTCTTCCTCAAATGGCACATTTCCGCAACCCTGCATTTTTAATTTAAAAAAAAAACCTTCTGCCTGTTTGCTAATCATATTACCATAACTAGTAGTTTGGCCAAGGTTTCCCAAACTTGGGTCTCCAGCTGTTTTTGGACTACAGTTCCCACCATCCCTGACTACTGGTTTTGCTAGCTAGGGATGATGGGAGTTGTAGTCCAAAAACAAATGGAAACCTGAGTTTGAGAAACCTTGAGTTAGGCCCGCAGTGATGAAGAGAATGGAGATGCTTCCTATTAGACCAGTCACCACTGTATGAGTTTTTCATCCATATTATGCAAATATTTCAGACTGTGCATGTGAATTGTTCTTCCATGGGCACCAGCATCCAAGACCATCATTTACTTCAAAGGAGGGGCACAGTGAGAGGGTAATGCTGGTGATTCCCTCATTTTCTGTCATGGAAGAAGAAGAGTGTCCATTCCTTTATGAATATAGTGGGTGAGCCCATGCTCTTTCTTCAAAAGGATATAATTTTAAAGTCTATTTGAAAATATTTGAAAAGTTAATTTGAGTTGGTATATTGATTTTGAACGTTCCCCGAAAAAGAATGCTTACCCAACCCTAACAATGAAAAACACTGACATGGAACAAACATATTCATGTCTTAATATGTAAAAGGAGTTAAAATTTTGCAGCCTAATCCTTGCCATCTTTTTACTTGTGTTAATCCCACTAATGAGTTCTATGAAACTGATTTACACATAAATGTGTATGGGTTGGCAGTCTAAGTATTATTATGCTTTTAAATTAAAATTTCCAAAGCTCTCTCCCCTGCCAAAAAAAGAAAGCAACCACCCTCCAGAGGCTATATTTAGAATATAACTGGGCATTTGTTTGCCGCACCCATGAAACAAGAAACTAGGAGTCAGAGTCCATCAGCTAAAGATGGAAGCATGGAAACTTTGAATGACATCATCTTCATTAAGCTCTTCTACAAGATGAATGATTTCTCTCAATTTCTTATCTTTGTCACAGTGCTGAGCTAATAGAGCATTAGAAGATGATATGATATCTAGACAACCCATTATAAATACCTCATGATTTGCTAGAGAATCTCTATAAGTATACTAGTGCTTTAGGTGAGTGATAAGCTTTATATATAGTGGCAGCTCTTTCATGAAAAGGAAGAAAAAACATGATACCTGTAACTAATTCCTTGAAATTTATTGGCATCAGGTAAATTCAGGGTCCACATTGCACAATTACTTTCTACCCATTTTAACATATGAAACCAGAGATCAATGAGAATATTGTAGCATTTCTTCCCAAGAAGGAGCACAAAATATAGTTATCATGATGAAGCTTAACCCCAGTGAACCATATATGGCAAATGGTTTTCATTCTCAGGGAAATGGCTCAGCCAACAAAGCACTGGGCACTTATATAGGAGATTATAATTCATTTTAAAGCAAGTTTCATGCTTTAATGGATTCCTCTGTGGTGCAATCCACATCAAAAGCCAAACAAATACACTTTAGCTATTGCTATAGAAACCCTTAGGTAGGTGGGGGACAGGGGTTCTATGAATTTAACTCTAAAGTCTCCTCAGTATCCCGACCAGCCCTTGATGGTGTTGGGGCAGAACCATGAAGGAATTGGGTGGAAGCAGCTCTAGCTGATAGTTAGCATCTGACTAGAGAGCTACAAAGTTAGCCCTGCTGAGGCACTGTGGACAGATCCAAATGGGAGGCAACACCCAGAGGGAACAACACGAAAAGGAAGGTTACCCCTTTGGGGTTGCCATGATGGTGAGGGCACTTCAGCCCCTTCAAGTTGCGTTATTTTTCTGTAAGTGTGTCTGTTTGGGTGGGTTACAAATGTCTCTGATTGCTCCTTGGTGAAAGGAAGAAGTACCAGAAATAAAAAAAAAATTAATAACCTGTAATCCAAACATTTATAAACACAACAGTGCTACTATAAATATAGCAATCTAGAGTCTCTTCAATATTTTTTCAAAGAGGGTACACTGAACACAGAAATAAATACCCAGCACCAAGAGGAAATCCTCAGCCACATATTGTTCCTCTTCTTGCTCTCAACATTGTGTTTCTACCCTTGCTGGTGCTGGGGAACTATGGTGCATTAATTGACAGCTTGGGCCTATAACCAATTTATGAACAATCTCAGTAAAAAAACTCCATGCCAAAAGCCTTTCCGTTTCTGTGGAATTTTCCTTGTTGCTGGTTGAGTTTACTGAGGAATGTGGCCCCTGCAGGTAATAACATGAAAGCAGCTCCAGCACTGCCCGTGACCTGTGGTCCTCTTACTCTCTGAGGAGGGCTAATAGTTTTATTTATTCATTCATTCATTTATCAGGAACATTATAATCTGCCCTTCGCACAAAGGTCCCTGGGCAGCAAATACGTACACATTAGAACCAAAATTAACAATATAAAACAAGCAAAATGCAGCAACAACAATACAAATCACAATAAAATCAGAGAAAAATAAGATCGCTAAGCAGCGGCAAAAACAAAGCATACTCAGTGCACTTCACCCCTTTTCCCAAACCTGGACAAAGAGGTGTGTCTTCATCTTCCAACAAAAAGGAAAAAAATGTTGAGATGAGGCACACCTAAGAGGGAAGGTCATTCCATTGATGTGAGGCTACCTCAGAGAAAGGCTTCCCATGGAACCGCACCCCACAGACCTAACCCACCTTCTTTTCCCCCAAGTACAGGGGGGAAACCCTGATAACCCACCATCGTAAAGTGAGAACAACATGGCTTACACTCTTGAGTCTCCTGACCATCTGCTCAAACAGATTTTGCAAATCATTGAAGTGGCACATTTATCCCACTTTCATCTCTGTCCAGATTTTACAGGGTTTTTTCCTAGCACTTCAACATTTTGCGAAATCTGAGCAGATGATAGTGAGACAAAAGAAATGAGTGTGGACCCTACGGGATGATGCCTGTATCACATTTCTTTTAAAAACTGTTACATAATTCCAGTCTCAATTATTTGTCATGAAGACAAACAGCATAACCCTATACATGGCCATTCAAATGTCAGTTATGCTGTGTTCAGTAGAGCCTACCCCCTGCTAAGTATGTAAAGAATTATAGCACAGATAATTTTAAACCCAGAAGTACTAAATGAAAAAGGACATAGACAGGTTCCTTAGTCCTGTGGACTTCACTAGGAGAGAAATGGAAAACCATCACTCAGAATCACATCTTGTGTCATAGGATTTTTCAGTGAAAAAAATGGTTGAATGGCTTTTGAAAATGAAATATACTTTCTTAACATTTTTAATGCACTTTACTGTCTTGATTTTTTCATCCAAGCCTATAGTATTAAACAGCATATTATTAATTTAGTTGAATTGCACCAATGTATGTTTAAGGACAAGGGTTATGGGTTTGAAAAAATGTTTTCTATGTAACTTTGCCTCTCTGTGCACACTTTCAGTGGCGCAAGATCACTTCGATTTTCAAAGGCATAGATCTTTTTATATTAGCTATCTTTCTTATAATACCATTTACAAATTTAATCAGTGCATTTTAATATTCCATAGACTTTAAGTGCAATATACAATAAATAGCCAGGCTTCATCTTAAACATGCTTTAGCCCTTAAATTGTTAAAGCTGCAGTGCCCTTTCAATCTACTTACATAATGTCATAAAATATACATTTCAAGGTAAATGAAGTCAGCTACTTCAATTTAGTCTCTCAAACTGGTAGTAAATGAGAGGTTAACACTATGGTGCCAAACCCATTATTGAGTAAATTTAGCACCTTGGACAGCTCTGTAAAATCTTTATTGCTTTCCTGACCTGCTCGTCATGTTCTGTCTATGTGTTCAGTGGCTCTCAGCTCTGATTGAAAGGCAATATATTAGATCCCGAACACAAACACGCTCGGGGGCTGGTTCACTGGGAGCGTAATGACATGGAGGTGAGAACAATTTTCTGGTTACCGCAATTCAAGCACCTTGCAAGGTCTGCTGCAGTAACTTATAGAAGACTTTTAGGGCCTGCTTTTCATTTGAAGCAATGACACTATTAGCTATGGTAGCTGAATGGGAACTGATTTTTTTTTAATGATTATTATTGTGTGTTTTATTAAAGACTAATCTGAATATAGATGCTATGATCCTCTTTAGAGTAAAAGCTTAGAATCATCTGACAAAGGAGTTTTTGTGCAACATCTGCATTCCTAACCTAAAAGTGTCAGACACAAAAAAGGTTTTATTATGTAGAAATATTGTTTAAGAAAGCAAAAAAAAAAAAACCTTGTATAGGCAATTGCTTGTTTCAAAAGAAAGAAATCACAAACAGCGAATAGCTCTAAATTATAACAGCACTTACTGAATGTACTCCAGTAATAAACTACATGGAAAACCATGGCTATTTTTTTTATTTGCACTGTCGTTTACTATAAGTTACTTCTTTATTCCTTAAGAATGAGAGCGTAAGATTTCTGCATAATTATATTAAGGCAGTGGTCCACAAGCAACTTTCCCATGAAGAGTTCTACTCACGTGAATTTAACTGCTCCAATATTAAATAGAAAATGAACTGCAGCCTGTATCATTGCTCAGACTCGAAGCAAAATGATCTTTTGTTTCAGAATTGATACTAAAAGAGAAGGGATAATTACTTCAATGACGATGGTTAAAAATGAGCATGCAAGTACATGTTAAAGTAATATTACTACAACTGTTGTTCAAGCCTAACATTGTTGACTTTGATTTCACCAGAACAATTTTACTTTTTTTGAAGTTGTGGTCCCTGAACAAGATGTTTTAGTTTACTGGAAACTGGGTGGTGGTGAGGGAGTCAAATCTGACAAGCAGCTCTTCCCTCTACTCTAGAGTTTTAATCTTTTACAAGGCAGGCAAGGCTTACTGACAATCTAAGTGGCTCAGCTAAAACAGCATGGCCTGATTCCATATGGGTATCGTGTGCATTCCCTTCATAGCCTTTTAAATTATTTAGTGCTTTGGTCAAGCAGCACAGAAAAGGACAAAGCCTGTAGCCAGTGATCTCTTCAGAAATAGTTTCAAATGTATTGATTCAGAAGCCATCAATTATATAATGCACCTGGCTGCATGTGTGAAAATAATAATTGAAAAGTGCATTCTGAAGGAGAAGCTGTGCAATGGTTTTAAGGAACGATAAATGTTTACTGGGGGTGCAAAATGCACAAACACACTCTCATCTCATTTTTAAATTTAGGACATCATGTATGTCATAAGTAGCTACTGCAGTATGACAACTATTTTATCGTATATTGTAGAGAATTTTAAATTGAAAAAATGCTAATATGCATCTAAAAGCTTGTCATCTGAAGAGTTGTTCAAGGATTTTGAAGAGGTTATGGTGACAGCAAAATGAATGCAATTATATCTCTATTTTCTGATCAGAGACTATAGTATATGAAAATTGAGCATTACTGCTTCTTTTGGTTGGAAAATCTACCTAGTGTATAAAACATTCTCAGTTAAACTTTTCAACTTTACTCAAAAGTCAGTAGGAAAATGTTGCATCTAGTTTTTTAAGACACCCGCAGAAATATATATGGCTTCAGCTTTGCTGTTCTTTTATACTGTAGTATATAGAGAAATCGAATCGTATATAAAAAAAAGTTCCCTGATCAGTTTTTTTATTGAGCCAGTAGAAACCTGCTGTGCATTAGAGGGCAATGTAGAAAGATATTTTATGCTCTGTAGTTTGCAAATGTATTTTATTGTTTCCACTCTTGTTCTCCACATTTTTGCATTCTAAAAAAAAAGAGCATTGTGGTATGCAGGTGTCAGATTTAAAAGCATAGGTATATAATATAGAAAGTTGAAGAAGTAACAATGAAAATTAAAGGGTTATGCCCCAAATCTAGCCACATCTTCTTATTCGTTCTTAATGTCACTTCTATGAAGAACATTCTTACATGTCTCCCTTTGCAGCATTGCTGTTTGGCTTCAAAGCCCTCCCACCGCTCCTTCCATGGTGCTGTAGCTAGTTTGAATACCTGGTTGTGGCATCTGCCCATGACAAAGGAATATGAGCCAAAGAAGTTGGATATTACATTGTTATCAGATCAACACATTCCACAGCTATGTAGCTGATCTGATAAGGTCAATCTTTCTGTAATATAAATTAAGAACCAAATAAACAGATTAGAAGGATTCATAACATGCTCTGAACGGCATTGATTTCAGCAATCTAACAAATTACTATAGGTCATCCTGCAATAAACCCACCAGTGGACTCTCAGTGCAGACAGCAGACAATCGACTGACAATTTTTATTTTGCAGCACAAACAAGTTTCACCTTTAAACTTTATTAAGCTTTTGTGCATGAACTGGATGAACTTGTGATTTAACAACATTCTGAGCTCACTAACAATGGTCGCTTTTAAAGACTCTTGTATACTCAAGTCAAAGCTGAGAGCTAAGAGAATGCTGGGAAATGCTATTTCTGCATACAGTTTATTGTACTCTTACAAGCATGTCTCTTCTCTCCCCTTCTCCTGACAGGAAGTAATACTCAAGAGGGCAGCCGATCTGGTGGAAGCACTCTATGGTATGCCACATAACAACCAGGTAAATGCAGTCCTCATTTAATAGCTCTTTATACTTAGCATGTTGGTACCTATGCTTTAGGGGTAGCCTACTCAGTCATACTTGTACATAAAAATTTTTGACAAAGGAAAATAAACGAGGGAATCAAATGAGCTTGCTTTGTTGGTGTTTATTTATTTTCCTTCCTTTCCTTTTGTTTTTGCAAAGATTAAAAACTGCATGCACGTCACCTTCAGAAACACAAATCTGTGTTAGGTAGTGATTTATACCTTTTAGATCTGTAGACTTTAAATAGAATTTAAAAACTTATGTTTTCCAAATATTATATGTTTTGAGATGTTATATCACCTATGCCAAGCAGTTCTCATGATGTGTGTAATAAAAATAAGTAAATGAAACTTATGGGGCAATATTATACACATCTATTCGGAAATAATTACCATTGTCTTTTGTTGGGCTTACTCACAGGTAAATAGGATTATGGTTTCCAGAGCTCTTTTCAAGACCTTACCTCAGCAAAGTCTATAATAATTCTCAGAGGATGACATCCCATTTTCACAGAAACCTTTGGGCAAACTCTGTGGATTGAAGACAGATGCTAAAATGCTCTCTTTGCCTTTCAAGGTCTTGCTGTTTGGGAACTTTGAGATGCAGTTATACTCAGAAGTGATTTGCTGCACTGTGCAGAAGTGGACCTGCCCATGTAGACAATGTCACAAATAGAGACATTGAATAGGTCATTTTACGTTTGTCTCTCATAATACAGTGGTACCTCGGATTAAGTACTTAATTCGTTCCGGAGGTCCGTACTTAACCTGAAACTGTTCTTAACCTGAAGCACCACTTTAGCTATTGGGGCCTCCTGCTGCTGCCGCACCGCCAGAGGATGATTTCTGTTCTCATCCTGAAGCAAAGTTATTAACCAGAAGCACTATTTCTGGGTTAGCGGAGTCTGTAACCAGAAGCGTATGTAACCTGAAGCATATGTAACCCGAGGTACCACTGTATAGGCAATTCCCTGTTTGACCGGGGGTTGCATGTGTCGGCCATCACACATCAATTGGCCGTGTGCAAAATGGTCACTGCTTGTACACTCAGTTGACCCTTTTGTGTGTGGAGGAATATGAAACTATTTCTTGTAAAATTACATGGGAATTGGCCCAGAAGATATGCTGATTCTCATATAAATCAGCATCAGTGACATCAGATTCCTTACCTACAACTGCCTAGTCTAGGAGAAGCCCACTTAAAACTTTTGTTTTGCTTTCTATTACCAATATATTTTTGCATTAAAAATCAGGGCTGATTGAAAAGCATACATTTTCCCTTGGCAAGGGAAAATACCATCTCAAAAATATATATAATACTTGTGAAGTGTAAGTAGTTAATAAATTCTATTTAAAGTATTAATGTCAGATAAGGGAGAATTATGACCAAACATAGATTTGTGTTTCTAGAGGTTACTTATTGTGGTTAATAAGTACATAAAAGCTTCCTTACTCTGAATCATATTATTGGTCCACCTTGCTCAGTTTTGTCTACTCTGAGTAGCAACTGCTATCTGGGATTTCATACTTGGGCCTCTCTCTCTCATCCTTACCTGAAGATGCCAGGCATTGAATCTGGAATCTTTTGCATGCAAAGGATGTGCTCTACCACAAGAGACCTTTAGGTACCACTATTGCAATATCTATCTTCAATCTTGAAGCAATCTCGTTTGGTAGATCATTGTTCCCATTTCACTGAGAAAGACCCAAAGTTAGAAAGGATTGTTTGTGCAGCTAATTAAGTCTGGGTGGGATCTTCAAATGAAGGCCACAAATTCACTATCAGCCATATCATCACTTTATCCGAGTGGATTAGAGTTTGACCTATGACTTGTTCAGCCCTCAAGTCAATCCAATCTTGTCCCACTGTTCTGAGAGAAGATATGCTGAATCTTGCATCGGTGTAGGCTCCTTAACTGCTCAGTGAATTGCCTCTTAATTACTTTGTTACATCTCTCAACGCTTTCCCCCAGGAAATAATCCTGAAAAGAGCAGCTGATATTGCAGAAGCTCTCTACAGTGTCCCTCGCAATCACAACCAACTCCCAGCGCTCGCCAACACTTCGGTCCACGCAGGAATGATGGGCGTGAACTCCTTTAGTGGTCAGTTAGCAGTCAATGTCTCAGAAGCATCACAGGCCACTAATCAGGGTAAGCTGAAGAAGAAACTTTTTTTTTTCAATCTTCAGGCACAATTGGGTGGATTTTTTTTTTTTTTAAATTGGAAAGCAAAGAGGTTACCAAAGAGCCTCTATATGGCTAAGTAAAAGGCACCATGCACATTTATTTCACTGAGCATGCCAACATCCATGTTAGCTGGGATGGATGAGAGTTGTCCCCTGGAGGGTAGAAGGTGGGGGAAATTGCATTAGAATAGTACACAGAACAGTTCATGACCTGCATAACATGTAATCTGTTTGACTAGTGAGATAAAATGCAGTGCTGTTTCATTGGTGTGGAGGGCACTTGATAATTTACATATTTAACGGAGTCATGGTCAGTGAATAAAAAGAAAAGAAAAGAAAGTATTTGAGTTAAGCACTCAGTACTAAGGCTGAACATTCTGCACCAAAGTACTTATAACATGAGTTTACCTTAACATAAACATGCTGGCTCATACCCAGTGTTAGAAACTGAGATATGAAAGCTAGGAGCGCATTAAACCTGGGTTATGGGGGCAACAATGGAATGTATAGGCATGCTTTTTTTAATAACAAGCACACAAAGCTGAAAATGAATGAAATGCAGCTAAAATATTATGTTCATTTTTCACATAGTCTAGTCCTTCCCTTGCCCACCCTCCTAATATTCTTAAGAGGGGTCTCTTCGCCAGACTTCAGAGAGTAGCTAGAAGTGGGGAGTCAGAAAGGTCCTCCTTTCCTTCCACTCTGCAGTTTTAATCTGAAATCTTTGGTGCAGTACTGCGCCCAGAGCTCAGAAACTGCTCACGCTAATGAAATTCCCTGTCACAAAATGCACCTAGAACGTCCAAAAGCTATATAACCAAGGACATATTGCTATCTCCATGGAATTATCAGAAGTGATGCAACCAAAATTAGTTCCTGAAAACTGACATTCTAGACCTTGTTTAATCACGTTCTGTTTTTAGCAAGCAAGGACCGAGCACTTTTCCTTGGCAGAACAATCCTAACTATAGAGGCTGGCCTGCTGTGGAATGGCAGATACACTGCCACATCTGAAGCCCTGCCAACAAGGGTGGAAGGTGGAGGGTTTTTTGGGGAGGGTGCTGCACCAGCTCCAGCCTGGTGCAGCTGAGGGGTTCAGGGATTGGACCTATGAGCCAGAGCCCCCAGCATTCCACCCTAAAATGCCCTGTTTGGGAGCTTTCCACTGGCTACTGCCACCCATTTCGTTGGCGATCAGACCTCCAACCTTCCTCCCATCAGGATTACAGCTGCTGTTAAAATTTCTATACTGCCCTTCACCCGACAATCACAGAGTGGTTTACAATATAAAAATTCAAAAATACATGTCTTAATAACAACCAAAAACAATACCACCACCACCCCAAGGTTTAAAAGGCCATAGATTGTTTAATTAGCCACAGGCCTGGAAGAAGAAGGGCTTTGCCTGGCACCTAATAATATGTACTGAAGGTGCCAGGCAAGCCTCCCTAGGGAGAGGATTCCAGAAGCAGGGAGCCACCACAGAAAAGGCCCACTCTTGTGTTGCTGCTCTCCAGACCTCTTGTGGAGGAGGCACATGAAGAAGGGCCTCAGATGATGACCACAGGGTTCAGGTCAGTTCATATGGGGCGATGCACTTCTTTCCCTAAAGAACTGATCAGAAATTGTTAACAGGCTGTTAAGAGTGTGGCTCAGAACCATATAGAGAATGCCGTGATAGAATCCCTCAGGCCAGTAAGTTGTCTCTTTGCTATATCTTTCAGCTATTTGCAACATCTTCTGCGACCCATAACACTCACACTTACTTAAAAGTTCTCAACACTTCATAAATGATTTGCAGATTGAACTTTCTAAAGCAACCCCCTCTCTTTCCTCAGAATTGCATTTTTTGGTATGTTCCGAAAGTCTCTCTTGAAAAACAGCTGTTGTGTCTTTCTCTTTTTCGACTCCCCCCCCCCAAAAAGGTTTTACTCGCAACTCAAGCAGTGTGTCACCTCATGGTTACGTGCCAAGCACTACCCCTCAGCAGACAAACTACAATTCCGTCACGACAAGCATGAATGGCTACGGAAATGCTGGAATGTCCAATTTAGGTGGATCTCCAACCTTCCTGAATGGGTCTGCTGCCAACTCTCCCTATGCCAGTATGTATTTCTGCACCATTTATGCTGATTGTTTTCCTGTGGTGGCTGGTGCCCATGGAAATTTGCAGGGTGGGATTCAGGGAGAAAAATGCCAGGAAGATCCACTCCCTGAACTGGTTGTAAGAAGGAAGGCAGACATGTGGAGGCTTGCTGATGGCAGATTGGGGGTGGTGGGACAGTGCCCTGTTCACTCCAGTTGCGCAGTTGCTGCTGACAAATGACCTAGCCTTTTGTAGCGTCCCTATTGCCCCAATCCTAAATGCACTTATTCGGGTGCATCTCACTCAATTCCCATTGGATATATTAACTGCAGTCATACAGTCACCCCATAGCAAGAGTTCTTGGAGCAGCTCACAAAGAAATGATTAACAACTAATTTACAGGAAAAACTCAAATTCAGTGAGTCAAAGGACACATGCTTTGAATTGAACTGTAAGGCAGCAACCTGAGGCAGAGCGAGTAAGCCCCACTGATACAGTGAAGCTTACTTCTGAGAAGATGTGCATAGGTTGCGCTGTAAGACCCTTGAAGTTCATTGCAGACCCTTAAAGTTTGTTTCACGCTTGTCATTTTTGTTATTTATTTACAAGTGGAAGCAGCTGCATTGGGTTACGTATTTGATGCAGTAAAGTGCCATTAATCTGGATCATTGCTTTCCATTTCCCGGATAGACTTTGTACTTCATATAATTATATATGATTTTTGGTTTTATTCTAATTGCTGCTTGAGAAACTCAGGCGTAGTTTTGGGGCTCCTAAGAAGCTCCCATTCAAAGGTTGATCAGGTCCTCACCTGCTTATCATGAACAATGCTAGCACATCAGAAGCTGGCTGCCAGGCCCCTGGGAAGCACTGTGCAAGGCACTTCCCAAGCTGTGATAGTTGGGTATTTGAGAAGTGCTGTGCAAAGTGTGTTTGTGAGGGGGGAGGTTCATTGGAATTGCCCTAGGAGAGGGTTAAACCTCTCCTCTCCAGACACTTGTGATTCCAATGAAAATGCACCCTGCCACCTCCACCCACACCTACTATTACATTTAACAAAGTCCCTGATGTGGCTGCTACCACATGCCTGACGCAATAGGTAGTTTTGCCCCAATACTTTAAAAAAGGATCTTGCCCTTAAGGGCAGCGTTAGAAACTGAGATATGAAAGCTAGGAGCTAAATGGCACCTTAAACCTAGGGTATTGGCACAACAATGGAATGTATAGGCGTGCTTTTTTAATAACAAGCACACAAAGCTGAAAACGAATGAACTGCAGCTAAAATATTATGTTCATTTTTCACACGGTCTAGCCCTTCCCCTGCCCACCTCCCTAATATTCTTAAGAGGGTCTCTTCTCCAGTCTTCAGAATGTAGCTGGAAGTGGGGAGGCAGAAAAAGGCCCTCCTTTCCTTCCACTCAGGAATTTTAAAGTGAAATCTTAGGCACAGTACTGCGCCCAGAGCTCAGAAACTGCTTGCCCTAAGAAAATTCCCTGTTGCAAAATGCGCCTAGAACAATGGGAGTTTCGAACACTGCTTAAGGGTCTTTAAAGTAAAAAAGAAAAAGAGAGATCTACATGGTTGTCATGTCAGAGCTTAAAATTCTCCACCAGGAATTACTATTTAATTCTGATAGCAGTATAATAACAATGGATGATAATTAAACTCTCTGAACTATTACACTGAATTAATGGGATAGAATTTTTAACCCCTATTCTTTGTTCCATGAAAGTGATTTCTGTGATACACTATTTCATAATCACGGACTGATTTGTCTTCTGAAGTGTTTCTTTCTCTTGAATAATGTCTTTATATTACTTTTCATTTCACCACCACCACCACCATTATTATTATTACTATTATTATCTTTGAGCGGTTTTTCTTGGTTGATCTTGCTGTCCCATTAATGGCAAATATGTTCAATTGGAAAATGTTTCAATCATGACCTGAGAATTAGAAAGGTGGCATCCTTAATTAAATCAATAAACTAATTGCTGTATAGTAGCAATTCAATTTAGGTGCTTTGATTGCTGCGCCTTAACAAGTGCTTGCAGGAACTGAGTGACTCCAGACCAAGATTGTATCTGTCAGACTGTGAAACTTTGAACGTTTAATTTCCATTAATTGATTTCCTCAGTGTTCACAAATATGATATCAGTTTCCTGCACCGAGATTCTGAGAGGGTGATTTTTATCTTCAGAAATGCAAATAAAATAATAATCTCAAGTTCAGCTGATTTAAATTTTCATTCCCCTGCCATTTAATTATTCATAAACCACAATTAAACATAAACAGCTTCTAAATAAGGGGGGGGGGGGAGATAAGTAATTTGTCCAGCTAACCAGGTTCTTCTCTTTTCTCATAGTAATAGAACCCAAATTTCTGGAGCAACTTGGCATTATCTTTAAGTAAGGAAAGCTGCTCTAAACCAACAACCACAACCACCAAATATATTAATTATCTTTAGACAAAATGCCAATGAAGTTGAAAAAGAAGGCAATTCTCAAAGCCAAAGTAGTTGATTTGGCCCAGGTCACACATCACATTAAAAAGCAAACTATGGTTTAATGTGAATGGTCCATGCCACTAAAAAAGTTATTGCTGCGCTTCTCAATTTCCAGGGCTCCTGAATTGGGCTTGCTGTGACATCTGAAAACATGCTCTTGGTTTGCTTTTCCCAAACAAACCACTAGGAGTGAGCCAGGAACTTTGGCTACTGCTCATGGTTTGCTAGGAGAGAAACAAACCATGAGCTAGACATGGTCCTCATGACAAACCAGGCTGGATTATTTCCTGGTGGTTCCGCAGCAGCAAGAGCAGGAGATAAGCAAGGCAAGAAGCATGTTAGGCTTTCACGTGAAACCATTGTTTGTTTCCATCTATGGTTTAATGTGACGTCTTAGAAATTTCAAACATGTACTATCCTACAAGCTAGGAAAAAGCTGTGGCTGACCTTAGTTGCTAACTGCAGCGCTGGATTTAGGGTGGTGTGAGCAGTTCTCCCGCACAGGGCGCTATGCCAAGGGGGCACAAAATTGAGAAGATCCATTTGGGAGTGCAAATTTTGGGGGGCAGTGTACTAATTTAATTATTATTAATAATGGAACCAGGAACAAAACAAATAACTGCATGCATACTCTTATTACCACCATGGAGCTTTCTGCCTCCACCACCTCACACTCGCACACACACCGCCTCACTCCTGGCCAACATGGCTAAGGCATGAAGTGTTGATACTGAAAACTGTTTCCAAACTGTCTGCAACTGCCCCTCCCAAAATTTCATGACTGTGCAGGCAAGTTGACAGAATGAAGAAAATCACAGGTTGAAAATCACAAAAATGGTTGGCAAAATTAAGGAATGCTTTTAGCCTAATCCTATGCATGTTTATTCAAATGGACGTTCAGTAGAGCTTAGTCCCAATTAAGTGTGCATATATTTGCAGCCTGGCAGCCAAATTTTGTGCATGTTTTCTTAGAAGTAAATACCACTGAGTTCAGTAGCTTTTAGCCCCAAATGAGGGTGCAGATATTTACTCATTGGATTGCAACCTGAGTCATGTGATCTATTGGATACAAAAATAATATTGTACCAAAAACAAACAAACAAAACAGCAGCCAGTTTTAGTTTTCTTCTTTTAAAAGTAACATTTTCATATATATATATTTAAAAAAGAAGAATATTGGGATTTGGTCTCTTTATTTAGAGACTTCCTCCTACACATGTAAACTCATGGTTCAGTTGCAGGAAAAGCTGAACAAAAATTAAATGAAATAGAGACAAGGAATAAAAGAAACTTTTTTAATAACAAGCACACAAAGCTCAAAGCGAATGAACTGCAGCTAAAATATTATGTTCATTTTTCACATGGTCTAGTCCTTCCCCTGTCCACCCCCTAATATTCTTAAGAGGGTCTCTTCTCCAGCCTTCAGAGAGCAGCTAGAAGTGGGGAGGCAGAAAAAGGTCCTCCTTTCCTTCCACTCTGCAGTTTTAATCTGAAATCTTAGTACTGCTTCCAGAGCTCAGAAACTGCTCCGCCAATGAAATTCCATTGCAAAATGTGCCTGGAACAATGGGAATTTCGAACACCGTCCCTTCCAAAGTTGCAGAGGATGCAAGGCTGTCACTTATGAAAACTACTCCCCAATATTTTCTGTGACTGTAAGAGATTATTGAATTTGCCTCTTGGATGCAGCTGTGTGACCACCCGGGGAAGCACAATTAACTTCCACCAATGCTGTCCGAGGTCCCATGTACACTATACATGTAAAACACTAACATACCAAAGTAAACAGTCATGACTTCCCCCAAAGAACCCTGGGAACAATTGTTATGGGTGCTGAGATCCCTCACAGAGCTAAAATTATCAGAGTGCTTTAACACTCAATCCCTCTTTTCAGTGGGAACCATAGCTCTGTGAGGGGAATCAGGTCTTCCTAGCAACTCTCAGCACCCTTAGCAAACTACAGTTCCGATGAATCTATGGGGGGAAGCCATGGCTGTTTTCAGTGGTATGATACTGCTATAAATGTACTGTTCAGGTGGGGTGTGAAGTAGAGCGCAAACATTGTTTTGACAAGTTGACTCTCTTTAGGAAAACAACATGGAGGCAACAGTTGTTACCATTTTTAATGAGCTATCTCAAGATATGTGGAGGTTGTGAGATAGCCCAGAGTGATGATGCAGACCTGGTAGAGCTGCTTTCTCTTGCTTTCCTGCATTGCAGGGGGGTGGACTAGATGACTCTACAATTCTATGATTTCATGCCACCTCATAAGTAATACAAGAAGCCCTGGATCCCATGGGAAGCCATGGGAATGAGCCATGTCATGCTCTCCTTCCCATGTGACCTGGGATTCTGGCTTCAACTTTCCAGTAAGGGAACAGCTGTTGGCAAGAACGCCATGCTAAGGGTCAATCAGATGTTATGAGAACAAAACCACCAAGAGCTCAGGGCATCTGCTAAAGAAGTCTTGGTGGCACCCTCGAAACTCAAGCCTTTTTGCATTTCCATTTAAAATCTTGATACCAGTATTTCCTCTGTGTTTTGTTTTGCTCTAGTCGTGCCATCCAGCCCAACAATGGCCTCCTCCACTAGTCTCCCTTCTAACTGTAGCAGCTCCTCCGGGATCTTCTCCTTCTCACCAGCCAACATGGTCTCAGCAGTGAAACAGAAGAGTGCTTTTGCTCCTGTTGTTAGACCGCAGACTTCCCCTCCCCCCACCTGTACCAGCACCAATGGGAATAGCCTGCAAGGTAGGCCAACCTGGGCATCATACTGTTTTACAGCACCTTTGTTTCTTGCATCTCATCCAAAGGGTGACAGGCCTTGGCAGTCTACAATGTGGCCTGTGCATTCTATGTGTCACTGATAAGTGCCCTCATTCCCTTGCTTGGCAAAACAGCCTGCTTTCGTTGCCTTGTTGAACTGAGATGCTGTGTCTTTTTTTAAAACAAAGCATGGTCTGAGTGTTTGCTTAAAATGAGTGATATTGCAGCTTACTAATACCAGCCTTTCTCTTTCTTTCCTTTCTTATTCCTTGTTGTTGTCTTTTATCAGACCAGTCTTTTGTGGACTCTAGCAAGTACTCCACTGCAGGGTCTCTCCAGGGTCTGGCCTTCTCCTGAAGTACGTCAGTCAATCTTCCCTTCCTTTTTTTAATTTTGTTTTTCCTTTGTCATGTCCACATGTGGAATATCTCTACTAATAGCAGCAAAGTTTGTGGGGGTTCATCACAGAAAGTAAACCACAGCAACATTTGCTTTGCATGTGATAGCAAATTATATATGGCACGTTCTACATTCATGTAAGGTTTCCCAACTTCTTACCTTGTAAGGCATTAGTTCATTGTGATTAATGTTCTGGATGTCAGCTAATTTATATTGCAAACCCCCGTGTCTCCTTGAAAACCTCTTCAGCTGTTGGAAACCTACATTTTTATGCCATCCCATTGACTTAAACTGATGCTTTCCCAAATACTGCACCCCTTTTCTATATCATTCACATATAGAGCAATCAGATAGCTATGGATTTCCAACCTATCTATGTACCTTAGGTTCAGGTCAAATTTAGTGGGTGCCTGGAAGCCCATGCCATGATTCCTGAAAGTGGAGAGTCCTGTTTTGCACTGTGATTTCCCTCCAGTGTTCCAGTCCCACTTGAAGAGTACTTGAGTCTCTTGTTGGCTTTCATAGTGTACCAAAATGGATAAGGCACTCTCCAAAAGGGAGCAGACATGGATCATTGCTTATCACAGCCAAGTTTGGATCAGGAATACTGGATAATACATACTAAGCCACTAAAGCAGCCAACTAACTGGCAGAATAGGCCTGCTGCTTTCTGTGTTACAGTTGTGTTGACATTGCCTATCCTACATTTCAACATGGAGCAGTTGGGGAAATGAGAAATAGCCAACTGAGGTGGATTTCAGAAATAGGCAAAATCCAGCCCTCCAGATATTTGGGACTACAATTCCCATCATCCCTAGCTAACAGGACCAGTGGTCAGGGAGCATGGGAATTGTAGTCCCAAATATCTGGAGGGCCGGAGTTTGCCTATGCCTGTTTTAGATAGTCATCTGAGATTTTCACCTTGAAGCCCTCCTACAAATGAGGGGGCTTTGTGGCCACACACCTGCCACTTAAAGTATATTATTAAATTTCTTTTTTCATTTTTCCCTCTCTTTTTATAGTTAATTTGCACATTGCAGATATCAATGTAGATAGGAAGGAAGCTTGTGTGTGCAGGAAAATTCAGATAATTAGTTCTAAGACAGCAAGGGACAATTCACTTAAAAGTGATAAGAGCGCTTATGGTCAGCTTCAGTTTTGCCAAATATATGTTCTATGTCAGAGCACTCAAAGTTTGCCCTGAGTCCACCCTCAACTTGGCTTCAGAAGCCTGCTTAGCTTCTGAATGGGCTTGTTCACCTATTATCAGCCCTGAACTTAAGTCCCCAGTTGTCATTGCATTTCCTTTTGTTCACGGACAAACACGGTGATGCCCACATTTGAATAAAAATGCTGTGTTTTGTCCGTATGTCCTATAACATTACTTGTCATAGATGCATTGGGCTGCACATCCAGCCAATGAGAGAGGGAATTAACACGTGTGGTATACACCATAGAAGCAGAATCCGCCCTGTTCACTGGTTGCTGGGGTCTGTTGTACGTCTGCCCTACTGTGCTTAACCCTCCCTCATAATTACTGCACCACACTCTGAAACACTGAGAGGAATATACATTTTCATGCTCACTTAGATAAGAAGAATTCTCATAATCACCAGCTGCCTCAAACTGTGCCAGAGGTAGAAGAGGTTACTGGTGCATGCTGTAGTTCACCCAGACCTGTTTCCCCTGCCTACTTTCTTTCTTCTATCTATCTGTCTGTCTGTCTTCACAGAATGTGGTGACAAATAGTAGTTTTTTTTGCCCCATCGCCTTAAGCCACTTTCCATGAGCTTAATTCAAAAATCGCCTATCCTAAATAGACACATATCAGAGACTCTTTTTGGGTCATGTCATGAATCTCTGAGAGTGAGCAGCCAGCTTTTGCAACTATAGATGAAAACATTTTCAATGTTAAATGTACCAGCAGAATGAAAAGTGCTCATTCATAAACAAAAGGCACTTAATATGCCTAAAGACAAGTGCTTCACCCTGTGTACTAGAAGCTGAACAACCCAGGGCATAAATCTGAAGACTAAGACAAGTCAGAGTGGGGTTGTTGTTGTTTTAACCATATAGCATACAATCTATAAAGAACTGAGCTTATGCAAGCCTTACTTGAAATAAATGAAGTTTTCAAGGGAGCTATGCTGGAAAAATTGCACCCAAAGAAAATGAAAACTCACAGACCTCTTTAACATTCCCTCCACTATTTTGGATTTGCAGTTTAAACTGGGAAGCATTCTCAGTTGTAAGCTCCCCACCCCCATGGTTACAGAAGCTGTAACCTCCTCCTAGAAATAGTATGAGTCAAACATAGTTGTCATAAAGCGTCAGTTCGGCATATTGCTAATCATGGACGATATATTAGACACAAGCCTTATATCTGATCAACAAGTGAGCTCTAGTCTATGAACAGATATGCCTTTCCTAGTAACCTCAGTTAGGACACCCACCTACCAATCTGAATAACAGACATAGTCCTTTAAATCTCCTAACAGGAGGCAAGACAAGTGAGGCTCCTTCTGCCGCCTTACTCACCTGCTGGGTGATACACCTGGGAGGGAGAGCGTGACAGGGCAAATAATGAGCTACAGTAACACTGTCTCCTGCTTTAGTGGAAGATTTAAAGGGTCACGCCCAATGTTTGGCTAGTAGTCCTCTCCATTTTTGCAGCTATGCTCACTACAGTGACATTGATTTGTATATTAATATTGTGGAATTAAAATCTGCAGACCTAAAACCTTCCAGTTTTACTTCTGCTTGAGCAGAGAAATAGAACAGCAGGAGCTTGGAGCTTGCAGTTTTCAAACTGTTGCTTTCGATTTTGCCATGCCCGGGATTTTAGATTTCCTGTTTTAAGACACTGGCTTCGTAGGTAGTACATGAACAGAGTGATTTTCACCTCCCAAAATAAAGCTCATATTTGCTGTTGGAGATAGAAGTGATCACTTTCTTCGCAAGGCTTTGTACATTTAAAGCAATTGTTTATGCAATGCACAGCAGTGATACAAACCTGTATTAATTTATACCACTATGTTTTTGCATGGGCTCTCTAATACATAATTGCAATAATAGTAGTCATGCATTGTGCAACAATGATTCAGATCTGCTTTGCTAAAATTGTGCATGCACTTTTCAGATAACCATGCCAAGTGTGAAAAGCCATATCCATGAGAATAAAACCATGGGTGTAACATACCTGATAGGCGGGGTATAAATATAATAAAATCATCATCATCATCACCATCATCTACTAGAACAGGCTTCCTCAACCTCAGCCCTCCAGATGTTTTGAGAATACAATTCCCATCATCCCTGACCACTGGCCCTGCTAGCTAGGGATCATGGGAGTTGTAGGCCAACTCCCATGGAAGCTTGATCCAAACCCTTCATTAGAACAACAGTCATATTTCACTGGTAGTGGTGTTTTTAACCACACAGTTTTTGTGTGGAATATAGAATGAAATCTTTTTTTCTTTTATAGATCATCATCGTAGGTTATCCTTATATAAATTAGAACATGATGGAGACATATAACAGCCATTCATTTTGTTTTTGCAAAAATACATTTTGCTTTTGTCAGGTTTTGGGTGGGGGAATCCTGCGATATTTCCCTTTTCAGAATCAATTTCACATTGAACCAGAAAAAAAGCCTAGGTGGTCCTGTAACCAAGACACTTAAAGTACAAAAGTAGCATGATAAGGCCTTGGCAGAATGGAAATAAGAAACCTTTTAAGCAGAAAGAAATTCCGAACATCATTCTGCCTTTTGACTTGTAATTTAATTCAGAAGTATTAGGCTTCTTCAGCAATAGTAATGGTAGCTGTTCTTTGAAAACCTTACACTTATGCTGTGTTATATTCCATTTCTCTTCCATTGGCACAGTTTCTTGCATTTAGCTATAGTGAAATGTTAAGCTTTCCTAAAAGGAGAAATTGTATTTGCTTAGAAAATCATTGCAGAGTTAACAAATGCCCAATACAGAAAATCTGCAAAAACATTTTATTCACTTCCAGGTGCTCTTTTATTGTTAACAGCCTAATAATGATGTTCTAGAAAGGACAGTCAAAATTACCTATACGGGGTAAGGTGTAGTAAGCGCAAAAGTGATACAGGTTAGCCACAGAGAGTTTCTCCCACCCAGCATAATACCATACGTCTGGCAATTTCTTATTGAAGTTTCCAAAATCCACAAGAATCTTAGTAGCCACCACGCTGATTGGACACAGAATGCCTTAACCACCTCTTAGGAAAGAATTCCTAATATCATCTGGGCTATAACATTAGTCTGGTATATGTGGTGCCATAGAGTAGTAGGCAGTTGTGGTGCTATCGCCCCTTTAAGACTGGTTTATGGGAATTGGTTAGAACTTCAGAAGAAATGAGCTTACATATAGCTGTCTCCCGTAAAAGGCTTCAAGGCCAGTGTCACAAGGTAATTGAGTGGAAGAGGTGAACTCCCATGGTCTAAGTTCCTAAAAAACCTGGATTGGTGGGAGCTCTCAGCAGCCAGCCAAGCCGAGGTCAGCATCTATTTGGGCTTTTGATAGCATCTTGTTCTGTTGCTCAGCCTACTGAGATTTAAGTGTAAGCGTTTATGTTAATTAGCTGGATAAGTTAGTGTTTGTTGTTCTCTTACCTTCTGAGCTACTTTAATCTGTGTGATTATTTGGAGTTTTTCTCTCTTGTAAAGTTGTGTTTTAGTAAAGTCTGTGTATGATTTTTATGAAATTTGGTCTGGTCTGAGTTCCTGGACCCTTTAATTTTGACCATGCTTTTTGGAGCAAGGCTCATCCAGTACAGCAGTACATGACAATTTCCCCACTATGAATTAAAACATAAAACTGTATTTATTCTGCAAATATTATACATAGCAGTTCAGTGTGGAAGGGGGGAGCTTATAAAATGGGCAAAAGGCATAATGCGTAAATGCATAGCCATTGTTATGGCTGTAACCCTGTGAAAGTTTTTAGTGTGGCTCTAAGCTTAATTCCCAATTTTATTGCTGATTTTTAAGATATCATTCCACTGCTCACCCTTGCTCCTGCTCTTCCCACCACCGGCATGTGGTTCCCAAAAAGTTGCTAAGAAGGGCATATGGCAGTCAGAATGTAAAATGGGTTCCCACTCTTGTCTTGGAAGGTTTTCCTGGTCACAACCCATGGCTGCACTGCAGCCCAGTTGGTGGAAGCACCAGGAGGAGACAGCCTCAAAGGATGACCTCAGTGAAGAGGCAAACTGGTGTGGAAAAAGGCAGCCTTTCAAGTACTGTGGTCTAATGCCATGGAGACGTTCAGCAGTTAGTAAATGTTCATTCCAAAAAATTAATTTGCCCTCACAAGATGTAGTAGAATTCATTCCCTGAAGACTTAGTGATGGCCACCAATTGGCTAGACAAATTCATGGTGGATAAGGCTAGCAATGACTGTGTTCTGCCTTCACTGTCAAATGAATATGCTTCTGCATACCAGCTGCTGGAATTGTAAGTGCATAGAGTGTTGTTACACTCAGGTCTTGCTTGTTGTCTTCCCATAAGGCATCTGGGTGGCTACTGTGAAAATAGAATGCTGAACTAGATGGGCCTTTGGCCTGCCTCAGCAGGTGGTTCTTACGTTCTAATGTTTCCTCTAGTTTGGAAATATCAAGATCATTCCAAAACTGTTGACATAGTAATAGTTTTCCAGTGTCTGGATAAGCCATCTTTCCTGCTACTTCAAGATTTTCAATAAATATTTAAACATTCAGAATTTAAAATGTTAAACAGTGCAAAGTTTAACCTGTGACCATATTCTTATATCTGTTCCTTCTTCCAAAATCTCTGATCGCAGTTTCATCAGAGATTAAAGAAATATGTTGCTTGTAAAGGCTTTATTCACACTATGCTGGTCTTTTGAAGAATCAGGAGGGAGACTCCAGATTTATTTTTAAAGGAAATGGCTGTTGTGCTACTACAACAGGTCATATCCTTATGATGCCTAGTTCCAAATGCATAATTTATTTTCATCCTTTCGTCTTTTGTTTTACTTCATTTAGTCATTGCTGTTTGCTTAAACTGCCTCCCTCTTGCTGATTAGTCTTGTAATTCATGCACATATGGCGATGTTTGTGGAGTAAACATTCCTTCCCACTCCCTGGTCTGCAAGTCTTTCACATTGCTTGGTTCTTATCAAATGAATGCGACTGCAATTAAAGCACACTGAATTTGAATCAGTTATGGGTCTGAGTTCTTTCCCAAGAAATCTGCCCAGATGTTTGAGATGGTATGCAGCTGGCATTTTAAAGAGGTGACCTTGTGACCACAGTCACCACCAACCATATGTAACTCCCAGCTTAAGGATGTGTTTCCTTACACTAGGTCATTTTGGGCATTACATAGAAAGGCTGAGACCAGATTATCATTGCAGATCTTTCTAGGTCTAAATGTCCAAACATCCTGATGCATGAATGGATTAATTTGAAGTGAGTCAATTTCGTCCCATTGGCTTCAATGTGATTTTAAACTGGCTTAAAAGGAAAGACTCTAGCTTAATTTGTCTGAAGACTGGACTGAGTTATTTGAGTCACCATGTGATACAAAACACTCTACTGAAGATGTCTTTGTGGGGGGGGGGAATGAATTCAACTTTAGTGGGAAATTATTTATCAGTCACAAATGACATCTTTTCAAGGGCTGAACTGGAATGGGATATATAGCTTTCAGCTGTGGTGTTACTGCTTCCTTGTGGTGGGAGCTCCTTCATAGCAGTGGTAATTTATGCAAGCCCTAATTACCCAGGCAAGCCTCCTAGCATGGCAATTTTCAATGCCAACATCACACACACATCGTGGCAGCTGGCAAGCTAACTGCACAACCTGAGAGACTCATATATTCAACATTTGCATACATTACTGCTTCCAAGTGGGCCAGATTTGCGGCAGCATAATGCCACCGCAACCAGGTGTAAACCATTTATACAGCTAAAAAAAGGCTAGGGCTTCTGGACTGTTCACTAGCTGGCTTGTTTGAGATCAGGGGGTTTGTGTATTGCCAAGAAAAACAGAAACCCAAGGGCTTGAAGTCACGCAGAATACAGAACATTATAAACGTATTCATGATGTTGGCAAAATGGATACAAGTTTTCTTGCTGCTCCATGACACTAGAAGTTGGGCTCACCCAATGACACTGGCTGGCAGTAGATTCACAACAGGCAGAAGAAAATACTTCTTCATGCAAAGCTTATGGAGTTGACCGCCACAAATAGTTGTGATGGCCATTGTCTTGGATGACCTGAAAACATGAGACTTTCATGAAGGTTAAGGCTGCCAATGGCTATTGACCATGATAGCTAAATAGAATATCCAAGTCCAGAGGGAGTATATCTCAGAATATTAGTACTGTAGTGGAGGCAACAATATTTGGGAAGGGCAATTGCCTTCGTGCTCTGCTTGCAGGTTTCTTGGAAGTATTTGGCAGGCCACCATCAGAAACAGGATGCTAGACTAGCGAGACCTTTGATCTGAACTTGTTATGTTCTTATATAGATGGCCGCAATAGTTTGAGGCTATGTTGGGTTGGGGGTTAAGGATTGCCCATAGTTACAGTTTGACAGTTGAGAGCTTTCTGTGTGATCAAAGTATGTTGCAGTTACATTTTAGTCTTTGCAAGTTCCTTTACAATGACACCCCATCCTCCTACCTTTAAAACAAATAAAAGAGGAACCATATTTGTAAGCAACCGTCTGATTTTTTTTTAATTATAAAATGTTGATTTTAATTGCCATTGAACAGACTTTTTACTGAAATGTGCTTGATTATTGTAAAACTTTCTACTGATTTCTCAAAGCTTAAGGAACTTTGGATTGAAGTTTGGACTAGCCTTCATTAAGCATGTGTCTTAATTAAAGATGTAAGTCTCCTGTAAGCATTACATGGGAATTACATCCCACTAAATATGCTTGGGAGACGTATTATCCCAAGCCCTTTAAAAAAAAAATTCTGGGCATATACATATGAAATAAGGCCTAAATCCAGCACAGAATTAGGCATGCTTAAATAAAAATCTAAATAACAACACAAATGAATGAACTGCTAGAAAATATTTGGAATGTTCTCTTTTACAGAATGATTTATCTCTCTCTTTTTTTTCTTCTCCTCCATTTAACAGCTATATCTGGCATGATAGTTCCCCCCATGTGAAAGGATTGCCTTGAAGAATTTTACTAATGAAGAACTTGGATTCTGCTTCAGAACAAAGTCTGACACAAGTCCCAGAGCGGAACTTTTAACTCAGGCCTTTCTCTCTCTCTCTCTCTCTCTCTTCCTTATTAAGGAAAAAAGGAAGAATCTCACAATAATTGCAATGTTTTTAACAAAATAGAATGGTGGGGGGGAAACCCGTCCTTGCAAAATAATACTGAAATTTACCCGGAGCCTACAAGTGGAAGGTATTACTTTGTGCTGTCTATCCTAGGTTCTTGGGGGAGAGATTTATTTTGTGTCATGAAGAAAAATCCACTTGTGTCTTCTTGGTTTTCGATTAACTCAGTCACTATTTGTCTTTTACAAATCATAATGGGAGAAGGGGTGCCATCACTAGGGACTCTTTTTTAAAAGGTGTAATGAAGGGAAATAAAGTGGCAACACTTTTTTAAAAAAAAAACAAAACAAGTTTGTGTGGAACAGAAGTAGAAGTGCCAGAATAGGGGTGGTGGTTGTTTTTCTTTCCTTAGAAGAGTAATGGCAGTGCCAGTTAAGGGTTGGCTTATTTGTGTTACTCCTCCAGCGACAGTTCACTCATCTGATGTTTTGCATTCTTGGGAGGTGTGTGTGTAGTTCTGTGGGGGTATGTATACACACACGTGCATATGCACACATAAATGCACACACACTTACCACATTAGGATTCCATTTTAGAGGCAGTGAGAAATTTTTTTTGGGGGGGGAGGGGGCATCTTTCTTAGAATATTGTACTTAGGTGACTGTGTAAATAATGCAAGACAGAAAAATTAGCAAAAGTGTAGCTAAGGACATGCATATCCCACCTTTTACCTTGGAAAACCCAGTGCCTCTGGATATAATGCTAAAAAGTGCAGAATTAGATTAGCATGGCTCTCTCTCTTTCTCTCTCTGTCTTTAGCTTATATCAAACTTTTCCAAATGAGTGGCCTCCTTAAGTACAGTTTAACCCTGTCTACACATACAAATCTCTTTGGGATCTGGTGTGGCAGGACAAAGGCACAAACGCGAGCCACTTCATTGCATTTCTGCATATTCTCAACGGAAATATATTTCCTAGCTTACTTACATGGGGTTTTTGGTTTTGTTTGTTGGGGCCAGGGGCAGAAGACAACTTCATCCTGCCGTCCCAGAGATGGCCCAGAAGCACACATGCACACAAAACGACATGTCCGTATCAAGCTGCGATTGCTTTTATATCAGTCAACCCTTTTGGTTTGCGACATACTCTCTTAAGCAACAGGTAGTGGCATTTTTTTTATACATAGAAAATTAAAATATGAAAAAAGGGCGGAGGAGACAGAGTGTTATGTGAAGGTTTGCAAAGTAAACCCTCACATGAATTTAGCTCTCATTATGTAGGGAGCAGACTTAGTTGACGGTGCAGAAAACCTCTAAGGATGCATTTACCTGATTGTTTTCCCCCTTTGCCATTGCGTTTTGTATGTAGTTATAAATACTGTAGATCTTTTGGGGTGATTTTTTTTTTTTTGGCCAAAGTTATTGTTCTATTTATACAATTTAATGTCTTAAGACAGTTTTTTCAATCACATACACAGTCACACGAGAGAATTACTGCATATTTTGCAAAATGAGCTCACTACCTTTAAGATTGCACATGCTTGCAAAATGAATTAAAGAAAAAAAAGCTTTTTTAAAAAGAAGAATTTTGTAAAATATCCATATAAATAATGTATTTATCTTTGGAATTTGTACATTGCTTTTTCCCTGCAGCATCCCAGTTTATTTTATTGTGTATGTTTGCTATGTGAAAAGTGCTAATTTGTTTGGTCATTCACAGGTGTATTAGCTGTTTAAATGTGATTTTAATACAATTCATTTATAGGGTTTTTTAGTAATTGTTTTAAACCATGCTTCCATTTTGGTTTAATTTTCACTCAAAAGCCATTGTCTATTTTTGTATTATTTGTAAGTTAAGAAGGTTTTTTTCCCCAATATATGGCAAAAGGTAGCATATTATTCTTGTAGCATTTAGTTATGTAGGTTTAAAAAAGTATCCTTTGCTTTTGAGGCTTATAAAAAAAAAATCTAATGCTGTTTTACTCTATTAATATGCATGGAATCTCTCCCCTTTGGAGTGACGCATTTTTTGTGCATTAAATATGGGGAGAAACTTCATAGAAATCAATGAAAATACTTTCTTTCTTGTCTGCTTGTATATTTCTCTGTCTTTCACATGAATATAAACCAGCAGATTGGATGCCTTAACAATGCAAATCATATTCATTTCACTTGTACATTGTACTGCGCACCAGAACTGTCAATCATCACTAACATTCTAAGGAGAAAAAAAAGGAATTTGAAAAGCACAAAAGAACTGTTTTGTTACCTTAAGACAATGTGACTTTTTTCTAGCCAAGCAACAATGCTGCAACTGTGCATGCTTCCTGTTTGAATTTTGCAATTGATTTCACTCAGATATCACTGTGTGATCTTTTGGGAAGGGGAGTGGGGTTGGGGGGAGGAGAGAAAGAAAGAAAGAAAAAATCCATAAGGTTTTTGCCCCTAGAACAATAAGAACACACTCACATATAAAGAAACTGGAAAATATAAGGAATATCAATGTATTGCTTCTCTATTGTTCAAACATTTATTCTAATTCACATAGTAAGCAACGGCACTGCAATGTAATCAAATTTAAAGCCATATTTTGTCCAGTGATGCCCTCCACTGAACCCATTCAGACAGAGTTGCACCAGTTTAGACACTCATACAAAGTCATATACATGTATAACCCCTTTCCTTCAACGTCCAAAGATCCTTTGAACAATAGGTAGAATTTGTTTCTCCAAGTATTTATAGCGCGCTGATAAAAGGAAATCTATATTTAAAAATCTCCCTGCCCCAAATAGATCCTACGACTTTTACATGATTCTTAAAGATGCCGCTCTTAACAGAATATGGCTTTAAGTGGAAATGACCATGTTTCAGTCTTTACAAAGTGAAGCCTCTGATGGGCTGAGTTGTGTGGAGGATGCCCATTTCCTCTCCAGTGTACCAGGCTGCATCTAAAATGAAGTCATCTCTGAATCTACTAATCGTTCACCTTCTTAACTAAACCTTTTGGAATAGACACACACACTGTACAGTTCTATTGTTAGAGAAAACTAACTACTGTAGAGATTGTTATAATTTTTTTGCAGAAATTCAAGCTGTAAAAACTTTTCAACTTTCACAATATTTAATTAAAGTTACTTCCTGTCTGTGAGTGCAGCTCCTGGCTGTGTATTTATTCATTTGGCTCTGCGAAGTCGACAGACAACGAAAAGTGCTGAATGTCAGACAGCGGCAATGGAATGGACACCCCTTCTGCATTCTGTTCTAAAATATGAAGCAGCAAAAATAGGGGGAATAATGCATTGTGGGCTGCTTATGATAAATTTGCTGTACTTACAGCTCTGAAGAGAACCACCATGATCTTGGGGCTCTGTTATGCATCTCAGGAGCTATCGCGTATAAGTGGTCCATTGGTGGCTAGCCCAATGTCTTCAGTGTTGGAAAATGCTTCATGTGCATGGAGGCAGCATAGTTCAGTGGTTTGTCACATACTTTGTAAACAGGCAGTCTCAGGTTCAGTCCTGTGATCTCACTGAAAGAACATAAGAACAGCGTTGCTGGATCAGACCAAAGTTTAATATCTTGTATCCAACAGTGGCTAACCAGATGTCCATTGGAAGCACACAGACATGGGTACAACCAGGGCTTTTGTTCAGCTGTAACTCAATGGAACTCAATTCTGGCACCTCTCAGATGGGCATCATTGACATTATAAGATAACAAGGGAGACACTTATGGTGAGTTCCAGCACCTCTTTTTCTAGAAAAATAGCAGTGAGTACAACAGTCTTGTTCTGCTGTTGTTTCCCTCAACCGGCATTCAGGAACACATTACCGCTGATCTTGAGGGGGTAGTATACATCCATCTAGACCACTGATAGGCCAATGAAAAGGCCTTATCATCCATCAATTTGTCTAACCCCATTTTAAGGTTGCCTGTGAGAATATAAAAGGGTTTCCTAGAGTGGCAATGGAAAAGACCCAGAGGCCTAAGAGAGCTGCAGTCAAGAGTAGGCCGCAGTGCATGGTCAAGTAGTCTGACTCGGTATAAAGCTACTCCACATACAATAAATGGCTAACCTAAGGTTGTCCAGATATTTGCCAGACTCCATCTCCCATCAGTCCCTGCCAGTACAGACAGTGGTTGGGGGATGATGGTAGTTGTAGTCCCAACAAAATCTGGAGGGCCACAGGGTTACTGTTCTTCAAAATAGAAGAGTATTGGGCAACTGAAAATGCTTCAGAAAGCCAGGAATCACAGTATAGAGATATGTGATCATCTAATGAGGCGGCAGTTTCATGACATCATTATTTATCAAACAATATAGTACTACGCCGTGATTCACCCAACGTGGACAAGTTCTCTATATTTCAATTGGAGAGAAGTAAGTATATGTGTCTAACACCCACATTAAAAACAATGAGATACTCAGCATGGTCCCAACTCATGCTTACTCAGAAGTAAACTCCACTGTATTCAATGGAACTTGCTTCCAGGCAAGTTTGCAAGGACTGCATGCACAGCTTTAGCTGTACTGTACCCAGAGTGCCCTGGAATGCTAGCTTTTAAATTACTGCTCCCTCTGCTACTATAATCTGATGGTCCCATCACTATCATTTTGGAAGCTAAACCAAAATAAGGTAGTGGATTTAGAGGACTTATCAGGTATGAAGAATATTAGTATGTAAATACAAACACACAGAGAGCAGTGTTCGAAACTCCCATTGTTCTAGGTACATTTTGCGACAGGGAATTTCATTAGCACAAGCAGTTTCTGAGCTCTGGGCGCAGTACTGCACCTAAGATTTCAGATTAAAACTGCAGAGTGAAAGGAAAAGAGGGCCTTTTCTACCTCCCCACTTCCAGCTACTCTCTGAAGACTGGAGAAGAGACCCTCTTAAGAATATTAGGGGAGTGGGCAGGGGAAGGACTAGACTATGTGAAAAATGAACATAATATTTTAGCAGCAGTTCATTCAATTTCAGCACTGTATTCTTGTTATTTAAAAAGCGTGCCTAGACATTCCATTGTTGTGCCCATGAAATATACTCAGAGTTGAGAGTAGATTTCATACTCTTTATTCAGCTCATAGTGGTGAGGAGGAATGCAAGTTCCCCCAGAATGTCTGCTTTATATACATTATTTACACAATGGGCCCCACGTGATTGGCTAATTCCAGGATTCACCTGTAGGCCAATCAGGTTGCGGATTCAATTTTTTCCTGGAGCTGAATTGGGTGGCTCCTGTGGACCAATCAGACTGCTGCATTCTGAATCCTATTGTTCTAGGACCAATCAGACTGCTGCCTTTTGGATCCTATTCAACTCAGTACATAACAGCCCATAACCTAGGTTTAAGGTGCCATTTAGCTCCTAGCTTTCATATCTCAGTTTCTAACACTGACACACAGAGAGAGACACAAACAGACATGTACTACTGGCTTGCCAAGAAGCTATGCTAAGTGGTTCCCAGGACCTTCAGAATGTGAAGGGCAGTTGAACAATTTAGTATTGTCAATATTGAGGTGGTGAATATGAGTGATCCATCAAAAGCATCACCAGCAAGAGTTTTTGAACCACTTGTATTCCAAATGTTTGTTTTACATTTGGGACTGTAGGTGTTATAAGTTTAGTTCCAAAAGGTGATTATGTGAAGCAGCCCACAGTCTAAATCTGTCACTGATGAATGTGGAACAGGTGATGAGCATTCATTTCTTAGAAGAGATAGAACAAGTTTTAATTTATTCAAAATCTGAATGGCTTGGTTAATATTAGCTTGAGCATGTTCACTCCAGCACCTGGGATAGTAAATTCACGAGAGAGGCTGGAGCTGGTCTACAATTCTGCCTAAATACACAAAACATGTAATAAAATCTGAAGCACGAACAGCCATTCACCATATGGGGAGGGCTGTAGATTAGTAGATGAGAACTACTGCCTACTTTGCATGCAGAAAGTCCCAGGTTAATTACTTCTATTGCCCTCCACAGTCATGTTTAATATAGAATACAAAATCTTTCTGATTTCTTCCTGTCATGTATTATTACCCCCATATGCCTCTTGCTTATACGGCCACAAGTTCAAGGTGTTCTGATTACATCACTTGTGTGACTACTGGCAAACTTCTGGAAGAGAATTTCAAATTCTTGTCAGCAGGTTACAACTTAATGACTGTCAGTGACCTCTCCCATACCAGCATGTCAGAGACTATATTTATCAAACGATGTCATATCTGTGATTTTAGTTGTGTGTGTGCACACACGTGTGTGCACACACAAACACACAGTGCTATTTTTCTAGAACTCACCATGAACGCCTCCCTTGTTCTATTATAATGGCAATGTCGCCCACCTGAGAGGTGCGTTCTGGTGAGTTCCGGCTGTAAAAAAAGCCCTGCAAACACACACACACAAAATACAAACACAGAAAGAGAGAGAGAGAATGTCCAACTTTAGACTTAGCTCTGAGTCTACAGGAGGAGTAGGGAACCTGTGCCCCTCCCTAATGTTGTCGGACTCCAACTCCCATCAGCCTCACTCAGCATGGTCAATTGTCAGGGATGGTGGGCTTAGTGAGTGCAGCGGGTGTGCAAGAGTTAATAGTTAAAGTGAGCCATTGTGATGCAGTGGTAAAAGTGGAAGACCAAAACAGAGACCCAGGTTCAAAGCTCTACCCACCCATGAGGCTTACTGGGTGACCTTGGGCTCACCACATACTCTCAAGCTTGACCTATCTCACTGGGTTGCTTTCAGGATAAAATGGGAGACACACCAAAGAACAACAAAATTAATATTTCTACGCCACCCAGAATAGCAAACAACAAAACAGAACAACACTATTTCAAAAAAATGAAAACAATAAAAAGCATTGAAAACATTAAACTGATACTGCCTTGAACTTCCTGGAAGAAAGGTGGACTATAAATGGAATAAATACACCCTGAGGACAAACTATTTGTAACCACGCCATCTCCCATTCCATCTATCCCAAACTTCACAGCTGGTTTGTCAGAGTGCTTCTCATTTTCTCACCACTGGCCTTGGCTCACTGTGTGGTGATAACACCAGAGGGCCTTCTCTGGTATGGACCTGCCAAGTGAGGGATACCTTCCTCCTAGAGGTGCAGACAGTGGAGATTCTGATGAGATTCCACCATCAATTAAAAACAGCCTCATTCTCTCAGGCCAGTTGCTTAGCATGGGGGGCAGGGGTCCATGGCCCCGGGCGCAAAATTCTGAGGGAGCACAACCAGAAACCCCTCTGCAGTCCACCAGCTTCCATAGGGATCCCCATCCCGCCCTAGTGAAGGTGGCAGAGCAGGTCAGGCCCACAATGAGTGAGCGTGGACAGAGGAAGGGAGGCAAGGGGCAACCCCAGCGTGGCCTGGCCTGGCGCTGCTCTCTGTGGGCATTGGTGGGATTCACCCGCCAAAGTCCATGTCAGCTGTCCATTCCCCCCCCCCTGCATGCATGCAGGCAGGTGGCACAGCACTGCCCCGCTTGGCTCAGGGGCCCGTGGTCCAGTAGCACTGGCAGCTTGCCTGCCCGGGGTGCTGGCAACCCACGCTATGCCACTGTCTCAGGCATTTGAAGTGAGTTAGAAGTCTTAGGTAGTCTTAGGTCGAGGTCACTTTGATATGACAAAGGGCAGCCTATACGTTTTAGAAATAACGTAAAATAAATATTAAGGTCTCCAAAATGGCTAAGATTAGCCCTGCTTTCAGCTTGCTATGTTATGGAAAGCCCTCCTGACGTAGCGACACCCTCAGGATTTGAAGTGACCTGCATGAGATATTTTACCATAGTTTATTTGTTACAGATACAGATAATTGGAAAGATAAAGAGTGAGGAAAACTGACATGCTTTTAAAAAAATAAAATAAAATATCAAAGGTGTCTAGGGTAAAATTCATGTTAGTTTTCCAGTGTGGTTATTGGCACAAAGCTGCTCCCTTACAGTGGCTCCAACACTGCACTGGAAACACGCAGAGAGAGGGGGGGAGGGGGAGGGAGCAATGGTGGGGATAGGCTGGACCTCTTGAGTGTTTCCCACATCAGTTCCCCCCTCCCGCAGCCTGCACCTTATCAGAGCAAAGGTAACCCATGAATCAGGCAACAGCTTAATGGTACCACTTGAAGCCTCTCAAATGGCAGTGGGAACTTCCTGTAGGAATGAAACCCTGCTAGCATATTTATCCTGAATAGACTGCTTTGTAATGTTAGAGTATGATGCCATTCCAGATCAAAGAAAGAAGGAAAGTAGAAGCAGAGCTCCATAAGGTAATAGCCTATTCACAACAATGGCTCCTCACTTTCCCCTGGATGTCAGGGCTCACGCTAGTTAAGGAAAGAATAATAGTTCATACCCCCTGTTCAGCAACATTTTTAGCCAAATCTGCTCCTAGACCCCCAGACAGCACAATGGCCTGGAAATCTGCTAGTTTATCCACAACAATGTAATGTCTTCTGTTGAAGTCTTTAAAAACATTATCTTAAAAATATTTTAGGCACTGATTTCTTTAACAACAAAAACGGCTTCACTTAAAACAAATCAAGGAACTAATAAGAGTAGCAGGCAGCACACACACCCTTTGCACTTACAGCAGCCGTGCAGAACCTATTGCCTGCGGCCCTAATGTACAATGTTGGGTGTGACACAAGTAAAGACGTGGATGGGCTGGAAGTGGGGGTTGCAGTCACCACCCATCAGCAGATTGGCGGCACCTGCAAAACCCCATGCATGACACTATGAAAGCACAACAACCTGTGGCTTGCAAGGTGCTGGTCCTTTGCCAGCATGGTTTGCTTTCAGTGTGATGTCAGGTGAGTGGTCCCACCCACATGTCCAACTTGGCTGACCCCTTGAGTATGATCAGTTCCACTGGGCAGCTCCAGCTCCCCACCCTTGACTTACAGGAAAGCCCATTGTAGGGTGTCATAAGGTTTTGTGGAAGCACAGGCATGCAAGCAGGCAGACCATTGAAAAGATGGTGAATGGTGAAAGACAGAAGACAGGACATTCACAAACATCTCTTTGCAACCTCAGAGGTGAACCAGGTCACACAAAGCATTTTTTTCAGAATAATCTTAAATATTCCACAACAAGCCTCCACTTCAGGTCTTTGGAATTAAGGAGACTGAGCTTTAGAAAGCGGTTCAGAAAGCTGTTGCCTGTAGAATAAGCACAGCCACAGATTTACACGTTAAGATCTCTGCTGCTAGAATCTACAGACAACTAGAGTCATCCAGCAATAATATTTCTAGGAATGTGCTCAGGCTCCCATGTGTCAATGTGTAGCATTTTGCTCCTCTTTCGATCCCAGTCATGCCCTCTGAGTGTTAAACAATACAGAGCAACCTTCTAACAGCTCTTAATATATATTTTATTTCAACTATCACTCTTATTTGGCAGGTGAGTTATTCTGCACAGCAGGTGTTCCTTAATGGTGTTAAAGAATAAACAGAACTTAGTGATGGTCTTACATACCCATTAGCTAATGGATTACTAAGCAAAAGGGACTCATGTTTAACCTCCCTGCACTTAGCCCACTGTTGAGAAAAACGTGAAAAAAGTATAAACCAACACTCCAACTGCAGTTCTCAGGACCCATGGGAGGTGAGCTCAAACTTTAAATGCAGTTCTTTTGATAGACAGGTGAATGAATGTGGCTATCATTATGTAATCACACAGCCTGGGAACTATTTATCATATTTATTATCCATGCAACATGTAGCTGTGATTTTTTCAAAAGCTCTTGACCTGCCTGAGAGAGGCAATGCTATTAGCATTGCTTTAAGGACCACGCAGAAAGGATTAAGCAGAGCAAAACTATAGAGTTGATCGCGGTGGCTCCCATTTCTACATTCCACCTGAACCCAGTAGATAATGATGCAAGAACAGTCAGAAGAACGTGACAAGGTTCCCTTTCTCTTCTCTGTCCAACAGCACAACTTACACACCTTAACTGGCACAGTCCCATTGGGCTTCTGGGTTTTCATAGCCTCTCATCATCCAGTTTTCAGTTAGCCATGTAGCATATTGATATTCACCAGCATTACCACCTTTTGTCTATTTATGCAGCAGGATCCTTTTTCCTTCCATGCCTACTACTGATCAACTCTTCACACTAATGTGACTGCTAGATTAGATGATTTACTGCAAGGATTAGACAATTTCATGGGTCTATCAACAGCTATGAGCTATGGAATAAGAGATGTGGAGCAAGAGTTCTGGATAAGAGAACAGATAACTCAAGAGCAGTCTAGAACCACCTGACTATTGGAAACAATCTAGAATGCTGGAGTAGGTGGACCTTTATTATGTTCAGACTTTGTTGAGTTTATGCTCAGCAAATCACTCCACTGTACCTAGAGCTACCTTGCCATTTGACCTGCCTCTGAGGGAGGATGAATTGGCAATCGGCACTCTGCCGCCACACAGCCTCACTGGACTCCAATGGCAGGAAGCAACAGAGCTGAGTGTTAACTGCATATTGGTGACCCCTCACCCCAAACTTCCTGATGACATCTCCCAGCAGTTTCATCTGTTAAAAGAGTATGAGGGACAAGATGGAACCTTGTGCAACCCCACAGCACAACTACCATGGGCCTGAGCAGCAGCCCCCTCCAAAATGATAGTCTCTTAAACTAAAACTGCAGAGTGAAACACTCTTATCACTATACCTCCAATTCCCAAGCCACAGAACTGGTACAGGAAAATATTGTGGCTGATGGTATCAACACCCACTGAGAGATCAAAGAGAACAAACAGCAAAGTGTGGAAACATGGGCTGTTAGACTTTTAAAATATGCCCTTTCAAGTGAGGTCCAAAATGCCCCCTTAAAAGGCTTTTTAGCTTTTTAAAAGGGTTTCTCTCTTCCCCCAGCATAGGAAAATGACCATGTTTGGCAAATCAAAAATGGTTTACTTACAAACTCTCCAAAGGTGAGATTTGTGTGCTTCAGAAAGTCACACAGGCAGCAAAATTTGGCTGAGTTACAAACTCAGGAATGGGTGATGAGAACCAGGTGGTGGAGCAACCAGCTCAAACCTCTTCACATGCTGAGCTTCTCTGATAGGCTGGGGGATGGAACAATAAACTTGATTGCCTAGTTCCTCCCAGGTGAGGGGAAGTGATGTAACTAAGCCTAGCTTAGTTACAGCTTCCTGCATTAACCGCTTCATGCATTGATTAGACTTAAGCAGGGAGTTGCCATATTTCAAAACATAACATTCCTGACACCCACAAAATTGTTGAGCTGTTTGGGGAACAAGCCCAAATTGTTTAAGCTTTTGGAGCTGTTTCTGCTACATTTTTCAATGCGTTGCCATATGTCCAGGTTTTCCCTGACATTTTGACAATTTGGCAAAATTCCCCCCTGACATCATTTTTACACCCGAGAACCAGGACATGTCAGGAATGTTGGTAAGCATTCTTAGGTGAGGTTTGGACTTCAAAATTTTTTATATATTTTTTAAAATACCTGAACTAATTTCCCTGGATCCCATATCCTAGACACCAGACTGATCTCTAGTAACATGCCTCTAAGGCTGATTCCTGGAATTTCACTCTGGATTTGTACCTATGTTCTCTTCTTAAATTAAAAGGCCATGCAGCTGGGACAGCAATGTAGTAAATGTTAACTAGAGGGCTGGTGAAGTTTTAGGCAGGCCAATGTGAGAGTCTAGTTGTTTTTAATCTTGCACGTTGTTCTTCTGTGTGAAGTTTAATCACTAAGTTGCATTTTCATATTATATATTGTTTCCCATATGTTCATTAGTTACATATTTTGTTCATTATTTCTCCCTTTCCTGAGGGTTCATTCATGTATAAAGTTGATACTATTATACTTATACTATTATCTTCCATAAATCATTGGGGCAATTTAAGAGCCTCATTTTCACCACCACTGGTGTTCTTCCAGTTGTATAGGATCCCAAGCCCCCTTATTCCCCTGACACCCCACAATCTCATGTCCTTTACATTTTCATTTCATTTTCCATTATTTCCACTGAACTATCCCGAATTTTCTTTCTTTTGTCACTTCCTAGACAGAGCTACATGAAAATAAGGCTCCAATCCTAAACACACTTACCAAGGAGTAAGCCCCATTGAAAACATGGGAATTTCATCTGAGATATATCATTTAAATTGATGAAATAACCTCATAATGTTTTAAGTCTCAGTTGGGTGTGAACCAGACAAGAGCAGTACATCTTGTCCTTATAAAAGAATGTGAAGGGCAATTACTAAGGAATAATATATGGATTTGGAAAATTAGGTTCTAAGTGTTTAAAACTTTTATATCTCACCTTTCATGGCAGCTTACAAAAAAACTGAAATACAGAATATATAGACAAAAATACAATACTAAAATCAAGTTAGAATCAAACACTAAAACATCATTACAGTCATACCTCGGAGGTCGAACGGATTCCGTTCTGGAAGTCTGTTCGACTTCCAAAACATTCAGAAACCAAAGCATGGCTTCAGATTGGCTGCAGGAAGCTGTTCAGGAGCCAAAACTTCCAAGTACCAAGGCATTCGGGATCCAAGGTACAACTGTACTTAAAAAAGACAGTGGCATAGCTCAATGATAGAGCATCTGCTTTGTATGCAGAAGGTCCCAGGTTCAGTTCCCAGCATCTTCAGGTAGGGCCGGGAGAAAGTCTTGCCAGGAATCCTGGCGACTCACTGCTGATCAGTGTAGACAATACTGAGCTAGATGGATCAATGGTCTGCCTCAGTATAAGGCAGCTTCCTATGTCCCTAACAGCCAAAGCCAGAACAATAAGGCCATAAGAAGAAGAGCAGTAAAACCTGCCAGCCAAATGTCACTACAATCACTAACAACCCAAAGGCCATCCTAAAAAGGAAGGACTTCAAATTGCAGGTGAAGAGACAGTTCTCTCTGGGCAGGAAATGACAAGATCTGAACGTAGCCAATGAAAAGGCCCTCTTTTCCTCTGGATCTGTACAAAGTCGAAACATCACAGTCATACCTCAGAGGTCGAACGGAATCCATTCCAGAAGTCCGTTCGACTTCCAAAACGTTCAGAAACCAAAATGTTTGGAAGCTCCTGCAGACAATCAGAAACCGCAGAACCAGTGTTGGACTTTTGGGTTCCAAAAGAACATTCAAAAACCGGAACACTCCCTTTCGGGGTTTGATCGTTCAGGAGCCAATTTGTTCAAGAGCCAAGGCGTTTGAGATCCAAGATATGACTGTATTGCACGATTGCATGTTAGCAACTCCCTGCATTAGAAATCAAGCATATCCGAAATAATGTTGTTGTTGTTGTTGTTGTTGCTGCTGCTGCTGCTATTATTGTTACTTCTGTGTACATCTTGCCCTTCCTCCCAAAGGATCCCAGGGTGGCAAATGCATCAATAATACAGCACATTTAAAAAGCATCCTATAATTTGTCACACTAAGATATGTGCTTTCCACAGGTGGGAACTTTTGACTGCAAGGCAGGGGAGCCTTCAGGAGTATGATCTCCCCACTGGCATTCTGAGTTGCAACATTCAAGGTGACTATGCTAAATGCCTTCTCTGAACATGTAGATTGGCTCTCATGTGGCAGAATTACAGTGGGGGTGATGTATCAGGTAAATATTTATTGACATTGCCATACTAAACAAACATCCTCAATATCCTCTACCCAATAAGAATTCGTCTGTAGAATTTCAGGGTATGTAACTAGCACTGTTTAGTTTGAGAATGCAAATAAAAAAAATCTGAGATCTTTCCAATTTGGTGTTTTATTCCATTGATCAACCCTTGAATTTAACCTTAGTTTCCCTCTTTTTATCTCTGAAGAGCTTTTGCCAACAGATCTACTTTCAGGCGGATAAAAATATGTATCATTCCACCAGTAAATTATGCAAATTAAACAACTGATTAGCATACCGCTTCTGCTAGCATTAGAGGGGTTGCAGAAGGGGGTTGATAGGTAAAGTGATCTCCTTAGTGATAATTAACTTTGATCTCTTCAATAACAGTTAAGTTTAATACAAAGGGAGAGGGGGGCAAAGAAAGAGAAAGTGCAAAATGACATTTGTGGTATGGTAACAATAAAACAGCAGTTCGTCATTTGTAGTAGCATAGTATATGATAAGCACTTTTCTCCCAGTGACATAATAATTTAAAAGTAAGATGAACAACAATCTTTAAAGTATGCTGGATTTGCATTACTTTCACATGCAGTCTTTGTTGGGCAACCTCTGAGGTGTTGATGAAGAAAAGAACAGAAAACGTACATTGGAACATTGACAATAACAGCAGCAGTAATCATAATGCCTTTTGTACTCTCTCTCAGAACATCAAAAGCCCTTTCCTATGCTCTGCAGTGATAGCAGCTGGTACATTTTGCCCATCCTATGGGATGCCAGATCTCATAAAACCAGCGCTTCCTTGTACCAGTAGAAGCTGACAGTGGTACTAACTTCCCAGTTCAGCCCATTTGTCCAGCACAAAATTCTGCTTTAGTTGCAGTATTACTAACAGCGAACATGGCAGAGTTGCCCCATGTTAGACATAGATAATTCTCATTACATGTATTAGTTTCTTCTTGTTCATCTCTGCAGTTTCCAGTTGAGTGAAGCATTCATTCTGGCAAGGAGAAGGATGCAAGTTCCCCACAGCTTTTCCTTCGCTGACTGATGGATGGGGCTTTCTTGACCTCCCTCTTGCCACAATTTTATTTCTAGGAAGTAGGCGGTACAGCCTATCCATGGTGCATGGTCCCCTCGCCAGTGGCAGAGGCCAGAAAATATTCTCCTCACTTCTGTAGTCTTCACAACCACATTTTGCCTTGTAGTGGTGAGACCACTGGACTAGGACCGTTGGGAGACCAGGGTTCAAATGCCCACTCAGCCATGAAGCTAACCTACCCTTGTGAGGATCATACGGCGAGGAGGAGAACCATGTATGCCACCCTGAGTTCCTTGGGGAAAAGTGGGTTATAAATCTAATAAGAAATAAATTGAGCTCCATAAATATGGTGTATATGGGGTGGGGGAAGTAGTGTGACTCAATGCAGTAAGAAGATTCTTACTCATGTTGAGCGTGGAAGAGCTTGATATAAAGCATTTCAGAGGTAGAGATATTCAGAATCATTTGTCTCAACACAAAGAAGCAAGGCGAAACATTATAGTTAATTATAGGGGTTTGGACAAGAAGATGCTTTGAGTCCCATCCAACTGTACAAAACCCCACCCAGGAATGAATTACAGTTCTGGTATCGGTTTATTTTTGATGAATTGTTGGACTCTAATGGGAAATGTGAGAAAGTATCTCCCCAAATAAGCATTTTTAAATCCCATTTATTTCAATGGGAAAGATTTAAGCTCATACTTAACTATGAAATTGAAATAATTGGATCTTATTACATATCCTCTACATTCGATAGATTATACCCATTTGTGACCAAGATTGTAGTCCATAATGAAAGGATACACACACACACACACACACACACACAGTATATATTTTCATTGATTAGGAGAAATATAATACTATGCACTTCGCTATTCTAAATTTCATGTGCATGACCTAAATTGGGAGCATGGAGTGGAATTTGCCATATGCTGTTCTGGGGGCTCTCCCAACCCCTGTCTTAATCCAGAGCCAATTGGGTGGGGCACTCAGAGGAGGAGAAGGAGATAAAGCCCCATTGCGAAAGCATAAGTACACAATTAGGGCTTGTTAGGTGAATCCTGCCTATAGTCTTGGTGTAGTAAATTAGAAGGAAGAAGTGGTGAAAAACCAAAGGAAGGAAAACTTCCAGGAGCAAACTGGAGGAGTGAGTTCAACCAAAGTCAATGGAGGAGGGAAGAGAGACTGATATACTGGTGTTCGGCTTCTGGGGAAATACGAATGTAGTATTTTTCTTCTGGCCCTACAAAGAGAAGCAATTAATATACATAACGGTTGCAGTCCTATGCACATTTATGTGAAGTGAGCTTCACATAACTCATGGGGCTTAACTCAAAGTAGGATTGAAATTGCACATGGTTCAAAGTACCTTTATTTTATTTCATTTATTAAATTTCTATACCACCCCCTGAGGGATGGCTCAATCAGCAGAGCATGAGACTCTTAATCTCAGGGTCATGAGTTCAAGCCCCACATTGGGTGAAAGATTCCTGCACTGCAGGGAGATGGACTAGATGATTCTTGTAGCTCCTTCCAACTCTACAATTCTATGAATCGAGGCCACCGCCCTTCATCCAAGATCACTGTACAAATGCTATGTCCTTCCATTGTGTGCACATGTGTATATCATGGTTTATGCGGCTTGGATTTTGCTTGAAGACAAGGAGATCATATGGTACCGTTGGACACCTAATGACACCAATTGATGGTGAACTAATAATAACAATAATTAGCAAATAAAAGTAATTTTGCATAAACACTGATTTTCATTAAAATGTGGAGAATGCGCACAAATTGGCACCAAATGAGTATTTTGCCCATTTAATATGGATAGTCACCAAATGATGCTGGAAAATGTGAGTAACATATATTACACCCACAGACATGTAACAAGTAACATTTACCTAGGCAATATGCATAATTGGTGCCCAAGCACTATGTGTGATTTTGAGCACATTCTTGACGCTTTTCAATGAATGTGCACAATCACTGGTGTTTGTGCTCCATTCAGTTCACATTTGTGTATGTGTGTGTGTGTTATATCTCTATATAGCAGCTGCCGCATCTCAATGAATTTATTCACTAGCACCACAGAGCCTCCTGACCACTTGCTGAATCATTTTCATCCTGACAGCTCACTGCCTTTGATATGTATGAACTCAAAGGGGAAAGCCTGTCCTTCTAATTTCTATTTTCAGCCTGTGTCAAGGGAGTAGGAAAGAAAAGCAACACTTCAACTTTTATAAAATATATATTTTTGGGAAATAATAATAATAATAATAATAATAATAATAATAATAATAATAAAGAATGGCTTCACTGTTCCCCTATTTAATAGGCCTTCATTACAATTTAAAACTCATATGCAGGAGCTTCATATATTCAAATCTCTGGTGCCTATTTGAAGGTACTTCTGAAGGTGCACCCTGCAACCTGTGTGTAGGAAACTCTTTTGAATCTTGTCCTTGAAACAAAAATTTGTGCCCCAGGGGACTGAGGGAGTGTAGACAACTGGTAACTGCAGAGAGAGCGAGAGAGCGACTGAAAGCCAAGCTCGGAGTCCTTACAGCTGGAAAGGGAGAAAAGGGATGAGAGAGAAAGAGAGGGCGGAGGGGGGAAGACAGAGAATGTGAAGATGAGAAACGCCTTCAGGAGCCATTTGGGAGACAGTCACTGGGAAGAAGAAAGAAAGACATGCGCTAAAAACAACAGAAACACAGGTGGAAATGGCCTACTGGGAAATCAGGCTGTCAACAAACAAAAGCCGACGGCCAGAAAGCCGTTTCAGCGGCCGCCTCTGCTACCAGGGCATCAGTGTTCAGTAAATAAATTAGCAGTGGCTTTGACTGTGTGGAAATTAGTAGTGACACTATGAAAGAGGCAAATGACTGGCTTTTATCTGGCGTAAACATCCAAAGATCTACTTACTTCTGTGGGGAGAAAGAGAGAAAGATAGGCAGAGAGTTGGTGACTGTGACTTAAGATTCAAATGGGGAGTTGAGGGTGCAAGGAGGTGATTTATAAAAAGGAGAAAAAGAAGAAAGAATAAGGGGGGAGGGAAAAGTTCCATTTCATGTACTAGCAGCTCAGAACTTCATTTAGAGCTAATCAGCTCTGTCTACCACCGAGTCATTTCTGACAGCAACTCCCTCATGGATAGTTTGCCACTCAGAATACGTGAAGGAAACAACATGATAAAAATATCTGTGTCTATCAGAAGTGGGGGCAAGGGAAACACACACACACCCCCCACACACACAAAATCAGAAGCCATTTTTAACGCAGTCAGGAAAAGAACTTGGACCAAACTCATCTCCTGTAAAAATGACATTATCCATTGTGGCTGTGTCCAAAGGGGTGGTCATGCAATGAAAACAACAGGGTCTTATTGCATTGTAAAGAATCCCAGATTTATAGCCCCAGATGTTTTTAGGGACTAGAGCCTGCTGGGCTCTGTTCTACAAAAGCGCATGCCCCACCCCTACCTCAGAAGCCATGAAAGACCAACTGTCCTGTGTGACAGTCCCTTGGGATGCAGGCAGACCTGATCACATGGCACCAGTGGCAGACATCAGGTTCTCAAATTTCAGTGGCACCCCATGCAACACGAAAATTGGGTGGGTTCCCCACCTTCCAGTCTACTTCATAGTTGTGGTGCCCCCGAGGCACCACACCAAGTGCGACCACACTGGTCATCTTCCCCTAAACCTGCCTCTGATAGTATTACCTCATCATCACATCAACTGGTCCTCTCCTCGCCTCTATTTATATGAACTCAACATTTTCCTGTAGTGACAGGCTTGCTTAATTTTTTCCTTTCTGAGCCTGTTATTTCAAACCTGTTCTCCTCTTCAATCTCCTGCCCCATGTCTCCTCATGGGTCTATTTTATTCAAAATGAATCATGCAAGGTTTTTCTTAGCATTTAGATGCCATGATGAGGATGGGTTTCAGCTGCTGAAAACATTGTTACTAAAAGTGCCAGTGACAGGAGACCTTCTATTTCAGAGAGAGAGGAAGTCGGTAACCCTTCAGGTACTTTGCCCCCACGTATATCCACAACATTATAGTAGCAGCCTGCTTTGTTTTTGCATTTAACGCACAACACATTTCATTAATATATGACACACAAACTTATAGAAAGAATTTCCCACCCCAGCACCATACAGTTAGATTGTTATCATTGTTTCCTAAACCACAGTGTATATTACTAGAATTTTCAAGAGAAAAACTGGAGTGGTATTGCTTGGTTAATAATCAAATAAAGCAGATAGAAATCTCTCCAACAGCTAGGAGCCAATGAGTTATCATCAATGGCTTTGTGTCAGAATAAACGAAGGGTGGTATCAATTGTTTTCCCACTGGAATTGGTACTGAGGCCAGCATTAATCAATATACTCATTAACAGCAGAGGAGAATGTAAATTCAGTGATCATTGGATCTGCAGAAGATACAAAGCTGGGAGGGGGAAATGGCAAAAGGAGACATTGACCCATCAAAAAATATAGATGGAACTGATTAACTTCAGGATTGTGTCAGACTGAGAAATGCATTTGGGAAAGAATAGTGCATGCTATAAATGTAAAATCAGGGCAAGTCATCTCCTGAGGAACCCAGAAGATCACAATCAATAATATTAATATGGCTTCATAGAGCAATTCAGTGGCACAAAGAACAATGTCATTGTAAGAAATCCCCTCCCCCTACCCTATCATCACATCATTTTTAGGAGAAGGGACTAAACTGTCAATTCCAGAGCAAAATTTGTATCCAACTGTCAAAAAGGTATTTGGAAGGAATTAGGATGAGTTAAAAGAAAAACAAATAACCAAAAAAATCCCCATAATAATTTGAAACTGGGAAGGGGAAATGTTCCAGAAACTCACAGTTCATTGATTTAAGTTAGAGAAGGGCACAGGAGAATATACTTCTTACGAAGAGAATAAAAAATGAACATACTTGGTATGTTCACATTTTTATCATGATGGGTTTTTAAGTTCTGTAAAACCAATTCTAAGTGCACCCTGAAGCTGTAGACATGATCCTATTGGAGGGGTATGATCCTATACAGAAAAGCCGAACCCACCTTCAAAACCAGATGAAGCGCTCAATAACTGTAAATACATCTTATTTCATTTGCCCTTCGGTTTCTTGGTCTTCATCCAGTCTATTCCTGACTCCAGGCACTGATTCAACACACCCAGGCTATATCATGGCTAAACAGCCCCGGACACAACTACCCAAGGATAGCATAGTGATGCAAACTGATAAATCCTTTAAGCCACAAGTTTTGGGAGAATGTCATTATTATATTATTGTGCATCTAATCAGTGTGCCATAGCCACATTGTTTTTTGTGGGGTATCTTTGATAAAGCAGTTCAGTTGCCTGAACATTTTCTCCTTTCTGGAGAAACAAATCGCCCTGCGCTAACTATATAAACCTACAATCCCATTTATTTCCCTTCTCACCAGCTGAGAAAAATAAATATCTCTAGAGTTGGACAAACATCTGAAGAGTTCAAAGAAATCAAGTACAAATTTTCCCCTGCTAAAATGTTAACACGATGGAAAACCTTTGACTGAGAGGTAACAAGAGATAAGTAGTTAGATAGATTCTATAGACAACAAGTCACAAACAAATTAAATCTATTTCACAGAAACACTGATATAATTTCCCTCCAGAGAATATCTAAGAGTGACAAAACAAACAAAGAAGTAACATGTTTCTTAATGTGAGAAATGTGACAGTCTATGGCATATGGCAAAACAAGAGTCTAAACGATGCGAGATGCTTTCTGTGAAAATACACTTCTTTGTATGGAGTGTATGTTCATGTATGCTGCTGTTGCATTTAAGGTAGTGTTAATTGTCTACCCAAAATGGCCTGTGGACCAGATAGCCTGCATTCTGAATCTATAAAGACCCTGGTCCGTTTCCATAGATCACAATAATACCATTTCCTTTTACGGGATTTGTGTGGGGTGCCATGCCTCAAGCAAGAGAATTAGACAAATTCAAGTGCCCCAGGGGGAAATGGGACGTCCCATTTTCCCCCTCACAATATTTTGTGTGCAATGTGTTCTCATACCTCAAAAAGCATGGGGGGGTGTCAAAAGCAGGGCACAAGTCAAGGCATCCCGGAAGACACGCATCCTGGTTTCACATGAGAAAAAGTCGGAAGGTATGGTTCTACATGCACTGTCAAGAGGCGGTACGTCTCTGATTACCCAATGGAAGAAAGTGTGTTCCAAGTCAGGACATTTCTCTGACCTGAGAAGCTACTCCCAGCTCAGCACATCTTTGTGGCTTTTTCTTTTTCTTTTGGCAGCTCTGTTAAGTACTGTGGCTGTACTAGAAACAATCTAGATTTGTATGGGATTGGCACTGCCAGAAAAATCTGGCATAGAGGATTTATTTTTCTTTCTTCGTCCATCAAAGCATGTCCAATGTATGTTTAACTAGCTTTTTTTTAAAAAAAAAAATGTGATTGAGACCATCACTTTCCACACCAATTTGTTGTTTTTATTTTTTAAAAAACCTTCTTGCATTGCATAATTCTGTATTCCTTTCCACCCATCATCTAATAACAATAAGAATGTCTGTAACTTGGAGGATTGCGCATTTATGTTGGCGCTCTCTGAAAAATTCTAATGTGAACTGAATCTCTTGTCTGCCCCCAAACACCAACAAACACCATTCATTTCCTAGCGATTAGTCTCAGCCCATCAAGCACTTTTGTTGCGCCCAGAAGAATATTTCATTTATTTAGATAAATGCTATTTGCTCACTTAAGCGCCACAATCCATTCAACAAGGAACAAGCTGTTGCAGTTTAGCCCCCCTCCTTTTTAAAGAAAGAAAGAAAGAAATGAAACAGAGCAATCGATTCAATACTGTAAAGAAAGCGTGTTGTACAAAGACTACCTATAGCCATGAGACTAATGAAGAAAATAATAATAATTTCACAGTGGTACGTAGATTCTTAAGTCTGATTTTCAGTTTGTAAAGCGAAAAGTTTGTATTATTTGTGAAATCTTTGCCATACTTATTTCACATTTTAGCAATAAATAAATAAATAATGGCTTAGCCTTGGCAAAGAATCCGCTTTCTAAATGTTTTTCCCCCTTTAGTTTCATTCAGATATTTATCATCATAAAATATGAAGATATAATATGTGTGTGTGGAAAGAGGGAATATATTTAAGCTATTCACACATATATCAGATAGATATAGCTTTGTACCAAAGTGAGGAAAAGAGCTGATAATTTACTGTTTTCTGACTTTAAATGTTTGGGATGATATACAATGTTCTTTGAGGTTTGCGCATTATGTAAACAGATATAATGCATTTACTTAAAGACTTAAAACATTCACTTTCTTAATAGACTTTATTATTATTACATTTGTGATCCTGCTCCTCCCGCTTCAAAGACCTTAGGGAAGTGTGCATTTTAGCCTCACAACAACCCCGTGAGGTAGGACTAAACTAACAGTAGTGACTGAACTAATGTCACCAACAAAACTTCATGACTAAGTCAGAATTTGAACCCTGATGTTCTTGGTTGCAGTCCAACACCCACACTGAATCTTTAAACTTGAGTAAGCATATCAGAAGAAGTGAATGGAAATATGTTTGGGTTCAGCACCCACACCAGCCCCCTGTAGCTACTAGGAGTGGATGAGAAATTTGGTACAGTCTGCATTTTAACATGAACCTACCTAATTCAGTGTGGTGTAGTGGTTAAGAGCGGTAGTCACGTAACCTGGGTAACCGGGTTCGCGTCTCCACTCCTCCACATGCAGCTGCTGGGTGACCTTGGGCCAGTCACACTTCTTTGAAGTCTCTCAGCCCCACTCACCTCACAGAGTGTTTGTTGTGGGGGAGGAAGGGAAAAGGAGATTGTTAGCCGCTTTGAGACTCCTGAAGCGGGTTATCAAATCCAAACTCTTCTTCTTCTTCTTTCTGAAATAATGCTCAGCTGGAAAACAGCCATCCTTCACAATTCCCACTTCTTTGAATTTTGTGATGCAGTTCTTCTGGACAAATTAAGTGCACAAAAAATGCACTGCGTTAGGGGAAGCGGCTTGCAAAATTGAGTCTCTTAGGCAAAATTTTACGGAAAATGTTTATATTCGGAGGAATCACATTATGATTCTGTTGAAATTTTCACGAGGGCTTAAAAATTGCAGGCCGATGTGGAAGTGTACAGAACAGAATTTAACACTGGGAAAATGAGAAACTAAAGACAAACTGAAAAGTGTTGTGTTCATCCATTCCTGGTACCCACCAACACTTTATTCCCCCCAAAGTCAGATCTGACAGTTTGGGTTAAATCTGAACACAGGTGATTAATCTAGTGAGATAGGTCACAATGGGAGTAGCACCTGCAGGAACTTCCAGTATTGGTGATCACGGTGATTCTAGTATTGTCTCCTTTAGTACTGCCTCCTCTGACTGGGCCAAAACAAACTGAGAACTGGGCCAAAACAAACAAGATGAACTTTAACAGGGAGAAATGTAAAGTATTGCACTTGGGCAAAAAAAAATGAGAGGCACAAATACAAGATGGGGGACACCTGGCTTGAGAGCAGTACATGTGAAAAGGATCTAGAAGTCTTGGTTGACCACAAACTTGACATGAGCCAACAGTGTGACGCGGCAGCTAAAAAAGCCAATGCAGTTCTGGGCTGCATCAATAGGAGTATAGCATCTAGATCAAGGGAAGTAATAGTGCCACTGTATTCTGCTCTGGTCAGACCTCACCTGGAGTACTGTGTCCAGTTCTGGGCACCACAGTTCAAGAAGGACACTGACAAACTCGAACGTGTCCAGAGGAGGGCAACCAAAATGGTCAAAGCCTGGAAACGATGCCTTATGAGGAACGGCTAAGGGAGCTGGGCATGTTTAGCCTGGAGAAGAGGAGGTTAAGGGGTGATATGATAGCCATGTTCAAATATATAAAAGGATGTCACATAGAGGAGGGAGAAAGGTTGTTTTCTGCTGCTCCAGAGAAGCGGACACGGAGCAATGGATCCAAACTACAAGAAAGAAGATTCCACCTAAACATTAGGAAGAACTTCCTGACAGTAAGAGCTGTTCGACAGTGGAATTTGCTGCCAAGGAGTGTGGTGGAGTCTCCTTCTTTGGAGGTCTTTAAGCAGAGGCTTGACAACCATATGTCAGGAGTGCTCTGATGGTGTTTCCTGCTTAGCAGGGGGTTGGACTCGATGGCCCTTGTGGTCTATTCCAACTCTATGATTCTATGACTGAAAGTGGTTCCCCAGGGTCTCAAGCAGAGTCATTTCCCATCACCTGAACATTAAAATTGTGGATACCTGAACCCAGAGGAGCTAACCAGAACTTCAGGCCCCAGTACAAGGTATGTGGATTGGGAACTGCAAGACGATACAAATCTGCATATCATTAGTATTAGCTAATTTATATATGGATGTATAATTGAAAATATATACTGTAACTATAATTAAAGGGAAATAAACATGCCACACCATCTTGGAGAAGGCTGAGAACAGGTGAGGAGACTTCTTCCCCTCTTTATTTTGATAGGTACAGTGATAGGTACACATCAGCCTCGAAATCTTACTGACTTGGAGAGGATCTGCAAAGAGGAGTGGGACAAAATACTTCCTGAGATGTGTGCAAACCTGGTGGCCACCTACAAGAAACGTCTGACCTCTGTAATTGCCAACAAGGGTTTTGCCACCAAGTACTAAGTCATCTTTTGCAAAGGGATCAAATACTTATTTCACTCATTATAATGCACATCAATCTCTGACTTTTGTCTTCTGGGTTTCTAGGGGTTTTCCTGTTGTTTTTCTGTCTCTCACAACTACAATGAACCTACCATTACAATTATGGACTGGTCATTTCTTCTACAGAGGGCAAACGGGCAAATTTAGCAGGGGATCAAATACTTTCCCCCCTCACTGTATATGGTGGCAAGGGTGGGGAATATAGAAACCTTTTTCTCTAAAGGACCATTGTCCCCACCATGGAAGAAAATCAATTGGGGCCACACAGACCAACAGACAAAATGTCTACAGCAGAAGCTTTCCACGTAATTATTTCCACACATAAAATAATAATAATAATAACAACAACAGCAACAATAACAGCAACAACAATAATAATATAATTATAATAATAAATTGTTGTTGTTATTTATACCCTGCCCATCTGGATGGGTTTCCCCAGCCACTCTGGGCGGCTTCCAACAAAAGATTAAAAGTACATTAAAGCTTTAACAAGCTGAATTTCTGCAAACTACGCAGGTGTTAAAGGCACAAGAGCCTTGCTCTTCCCGCTTTGCCATCTCTATGCCATTCAGAGAACTCAAGTTTCATGAATTGAAGTGCAGAAGCGCAATCTCGACTCCCTCGTATCCAAATGATTTATCTTACTCTCAGAACATATTAAGCACTTCTCTGTCAGTTATCCAGGCAAAACGAGTTAGATATAAGAGACGAAAGACAAAGACGTGTATTGTTTCACATTGCTAGAACTGAATTGCTATGTCTAGAACTCTGAAAAGATAATACGAATTATTTCTTCAAATGTCATTTTTTAAATACGTCACTTACGATGCATAGCTCAAGTGACAGCCTAGAAATAGCTAAATATTATAATTCATGATGTATAGCATCGAATTTCTAGATGAATTTATTCCCCAGGTTCTTAAGATCATATACCAACACTAAAACCCTATCCAATATATTATCCATGATTAAATCAGGATTAACCAGTATCTGCTCAACCTTTGCTGTTTAAATAAAAACATCCCTGGCTAAAGACTTTTCTGTCCTTTTGGAAATTATTGTTTGGAATTGGATGAGTCCTCAGTAAAAGGAAGCTCTACTGTTGTGTCGTTTCCCACATATAACATTAACGTGTCTGCAATAAATGTCAGTGTAAAATTTGGCAGAGGCAGGCATATTATGCATTGGTGAGGTTTCTACATTTGTAGATTAAACATCATTTTTATATTAAACAGTTCCCAAGTTAAATAATTAAAACTGACAAAAGTTCCATAAATCCCCCATAGTTGCAGTCATGTAAATTTTAAAGTCAACTGCTTGTAAAGAAAGAAATCATATTTCACCCACTAAATAGCTTTTGCTGCTTGTTTTCCAAAATTATTAGTATTATGATTATTGTCTCTTCAGTTGCATTCCTTCATCAACATGAAGCTTACAGCCTGTGAGAATACCAACGAGCACTTCAGAAACTGAGGAGTAAGCAAAAACAAGGCTGTTCCTTAAACCCTTCACAGTTTATAGCCACATTTACATAACATTAAATAAGTCAACAAAGGCATCATTAGCTCCCATTAAAATATGAGCAAAGAAATTTAAATGAACAAGACAAGCTAATTGGTAAGTAATGTTGTGTATCAAAATTATGACTATAAGATTCCACAGTTAATGAGAAGCACTACAATTGTATTTCCTATACGTTTAAAAATTAAATTAAAGGTGAACATAGTCAGCCAGAAAGTTTTCAAGACCTCATTTGGGAAGGCATGCAAGTATAGAAATCTGAAATGTGCCAATGTACCATGATTTCAAAACAACACAATTGGCAGACATGTATTCCCTGATTCAGCAAGGAAGTTCTGCATATGGATTCAGAAGATCTACATCTTTCTCAGTGGATATGGAATGTGAATGAACCTCCAGGTGTCTATGTTCAAACTGGAAATATAGCTAAGAATGCAATTTCCATTACCATGAAATAGGCTTGCATCCAATGGTCCACACAAGTAGTTCTGCTGGCACAACAGGACTACTGTTCCCTTTCCTCCCTTCGCACACAAATGCAAATTTGCTTCAGAGGATCCCTCAGCCCTCTTGGAGCTGGAGGTGTCAGGAGAGGGAAAGGAAGTTTCACTGCATGCAAAGAAGTCTGTGATACTGGTGGAACTGTAGTAGTAGTGGTAATAACAATAACAATAACAATAACAATAATAATAACAATAACAACAACAACAATAATAATATTATACCCCCCCAATCTGGCTTGGTTTCCACAGCCACTCTGGGCAGCTCCCAACAGAATATTAGAAACATGATAAAACATCAAACATGAAAAACTTCCCTAAATAGGGCTGCCTTCAGATGTCTTCTTGTTTATTTCCTTGACATCTGATGGGTGGGTGTTCCATAGGGAGGCGCCACTACCGAGAAGGCCCTCTGCCTGGTTCCCTATAACCTCACTTCTCACAGTGAGGGAACCACCAGAAGGCCCTCGGAGCTGAACCTCAGTGTCCGGGCTGAATGGTGGGGGTGGAGACGCTCCTTCAGGTATACTGGGCCAAGGCTGTTTAGGGCTTTAAAGGTCAGCACAAACACTTTGAATTGTGCTCGGAAACACAGCCCCTATCATTTTTATATACACAGAGAGAGTACATTTACAATAAAGGGGAAAGTTCACCATACAAAATATATGGGAAAAGAAGAACAAAAAAGAAGTACAATTAATCTTGTACAAGGAGGACATACAGTTGGATGTTGTCATTAAACTTTTCATTACAGTACTGAATGAGAAGCCTATTCCTAGGGCTTCTTCCAAAAGTTGATCAGCATTGCCATTCAAATGGTATTCAGGTGCTATGTCTTGTGATCAGTTATGTGAGGTGGGGCTTACCTGCTCCCCCTCAATATTTTATTCAAGTTGACACCCCTGACTAAATGGATACCAGCCACCGAACTCTACAAAAGTATGTCAGCATGGCATAGATTTCAATGGGTTCAACAGGATTTAAGCACAGCTAACTTTGCCACAAGTGTTCTTGGCATTGTTATGACCCTTGCCTACCAGGTCCATGTTCTCTTCACCTAAGAAGGGCCCATCAAAGGATCCCATATGGAGTAGCCATTGAAACTGATTGCAGAAAAACATGTAGAGGTAGTAAAATGATAAATACATGGAAGGCAAATAAATAGAGCTCTGTTTGGATGAAAACTCAATACTGGGCTAAGTAACAAAGTAAAGGAAAGCAATTTTTACATTACCCAGCTGTGCTTACAATAATACACAGAAACTCTGTGAATCATTTCATGGTTTATTAAATGAAAATTTTGTTTGCAACTGATGAGTTAGGAAAATAAACGTCCTTGGTTGTTTTCATTTTATGTTTCCCTGGTTTGTCCAGATCTTTGCAGCCTTGTGTGCCAGCACTGTCCTCAGGGGCTCATTAAAAAGACCACTGTTTGCTACTCAGATTGTCCAGGGAAATCAGCAACAGATTGCCATTAACCCCTGGAGGCTGAGAGCTTGAAATTCTTGATGCATTCACCACGGCTGGCAGGAGAATCCCTCTTAGCCTTCAGTGCCAAAGGGTTAATTTTTCCTCTTCTATTGCTGTTGTCAGGACTCCAATAAAACAGTATGTGACCACTATGAGAGACTGACCACTTAAGACAGCAGTACCTGCCAAAATTGGCTTAAGATTTCAGGAGAGCAAGGGGCAGAAAAATCCTGCTTTTTCCTAAAGTACACTGCATTACCACTGTTTACTTACAATTCTCTCTTGGAAGAAATGCTTAATCTCTGGAACATTTCCTCCCTTTCATATGCTCAGGTTAGGAGCAGAAGGCAAATGCTCACTAATACATTGTGGATAATGAGCATTCTCTACGAGAAGCCCCCTTTAGTTTCTTCATATAATATTAGGTATGACATGTCAGTACAGGGGCAAGTGAGTGCAGATCTCTACCCCATCTTTCTTTCTTTTTTTAAATCATATGAGTTTTTAAAAGGCTCAGCTTTTCATAACTGAAAAGACAATACAGTGGTACCTCGGGTTACAGACGCTTCAGGTTACAGACTCTGCTAACCCAGAAATAGTACCTCGGGTTAAGAACTTTTACCACAGGATAAGAACAGAAATCGCATGGTGGCGCAGCAGCAGCGGGAGGCCCCATTAGCTAAAGTGGTGCTTCAGGTTAAGAACAGTTTCAGGTTAAGAACGGACCTCCAGAACGAATTAAGTTCTTAACCCGAGGTACCACTGTATATCCTAAATGAGGGGACTTGAACAAAATGCCCAAGTAGATATAATTCAATTCTGAGGCCAGCCTTCCCCAATAAACACGGTAGCATTCTAGATGCTACAGTTGCATTGTATCACTTGCTCAGAGTTCCTCTTTGAGAAAGTGCAGTACAGTGGTGCCTCGCGTTAAGAACTTAATTCGTTCTGGAGGCCCGTTCTTAACCTGAAGCACCACTTTAGCTAATGGGGCCTCCCACTGCTGCTGCGCTGCCAGAACACATTTTCTGTTCTCATCCTGAAGCAAAGTTCTTAACCCAAGGTTCTATTTCTGGGTTAGCGGAGTCTGTAATCTGAAGCGTATGTAACCCGAGGTACCACTGTACTGCATCTAGATTAGGGGTTGTCAACCTGGTCCCTACTGCCCACTAGTAGGCATTTCAGGATTCTAGGTGGACAGTAGGGGTTTCTACGGCACAAAGCTGAATCCTTCTTCCATCAAGCACTGGTGGGCGGTAAGGAAATTTTACCATCAAGAAAGATGCATTAGCGGGAGGTAGGTATAAAAAGGTTGACTACCCCTGATCTAGATAGTTGTGGCATCCACAACAAGGGGTGACCATCTGAAAGCAGTTTGATCGGCATATCCTATTTCTAACAGAACTTGGTTATTTGGGTGGCAATCAATGCCAGGCAAATAAATAGGTCTTACCTCACAGAAATGTGGGAGTAGCATGTCTCTGCCTATCAGTATCATGGCACTGTCACCAAAATGGCAGCTTTCAGAGGAGAACAGGAAATGAAAGCTGTCTCTCTAGTTCATCTTTAGCTCCATAGTTTTATGTTACCTACCGCCCATTGCATTCTCAAAAATACCCACTGCCTGCTTCATGTGCACCTTCTTGATGTTATGAGAACTCTAGTTCTATGACTTTCTGTTTTGACGATATTTCATGCTCAAATTTCAGCTAGAAACTGGCATTCCACAACAGTGTGGGGAAGGAGGTGAAGTAAGACTGGATAATTATATTGAAACCACTGACAAGAACTGGTAGATTATCTGTTGGCCTCAAAATTGGGGGTGGGGGATGTTTCCAGAGGGGGAAAGCTGTGTTAGTCATTTGCAGCAAAAACAACAGAGAGACTTGAGGCATCTTAAAGATTAAATATATATATATATTATGCCATAAGTTTTCACAGATCAAAAAACAGAAAGCAAAATAATTTCTACAGTTGACCATCAAGCCCTGTGTCCTGTCTCCACCAGTGTTTAATTCAAAATGATATGCAAAGGTATATGATACAGTAGATAAAACTAAGTAGAAAACTCCATTCGCCAGCGACTTCCCATAACCTAATAATCAAGGACACCATAAGTCTCTCACTATGTTGATCAGTAGCCACTGAGATTCCCAGATCAATGTCAATGTGCACTTTTCTTTTCTGGAATCTAGTTAGCCTATTCAGCCAGTTGCAATACTTTTCAACACACAAAACTTTGACATTTGAAGCTTTTGAGGCTCAGGTGGCCCATCCTTTAGTTTGGACTCTACAGATTGCTAGCTTTGAGTTCCTGAGTTCATCCTCTGGTGAGGCTCAAGATGGCTGTTGTAGTAATCAACGCTATAAACTTGCCTATGGTATTATTATCCAAATCTGATGGATATAGATTACTACCACCAGCTGTGCTCTGTGTTAGTTTTATGCGCAGCAGAGAACAATTGTGGAGATGAAACAGCCTTTTATTCCTGCTGTGCTGACATTTCCTTACACAGGTGCCATGGTCCTGCAACTCTGTTCAAACGGTTGAGGTTGTGTGGGGAGTAAATTGCAGCAAAGGAAAGAATCACATTATTAGTCCGGGGGGGGGGGGGGGAGCTGGGCAAGGGAAGAAACACAAAAGGGCTGCCAGCTTTAATGCTATTTGCTTCACAGATGGGTTCTGTGGAATGTAAAAACTCTTATACCTATTGCATCCCGCAATGAGGTGGACACATAAAATTAGCTGGGGTGGTGACAAATGGCAGAAAGCAAAAACTAAGACTCTAAGGGTGTGACCTCACATCTCTTATCATGGTGGCTTAAGACAAAACTGTCTACTTATAAGGTGTGTGAATAATTCAAACTCTGCATATGTTTTAAAACATTGCACCTGACATGACTCTCCACAAAAAATCCTGGGGGATATGGCATGGTGCAAGTGGTCAGAATTTGCTGGACTGAGATCCATAGCTTTCTCCAGAATTACAGACTTACCTGGGAAGGGGCAGGTGGTTGGAGAGAGGGCAAGAGAGAGAGTATATTACTGTTAGGTTTGTAGTGTGGACATAGTCATAGAGGACACATTTTAAGCAGTGGAAACCTTGTGGAACTTCTATTGGCATTATTCATTTCCTCCTGGACTCCCCCCACCCCCACCCTGTGCTCTTTTAAATTCAGTAGCATTGTATTGCCAGTACCACTAATTATAATTCCCTTGTAGGAACTGCAGTGAATCATTGGGACTCCATTTTATTAAAATTATAAACAAATAAACCAATCATTGTTTTCTATGCAGCAATATTCTGCAGCATGATAATAAAACTGTGCAAGTGTTAAATATGTAAAACTGTTATTTATCACTGCCCTTTGTGGTGTTGTAAGACCTTGCTAAACAATCGTGTCATTTGTATAGATTTGTAATTACATATAGAGCCCCTTGGTGATGCTGGCTGAAGACTGTGGAAACTGATTGTTTCTTAGAAATGACTCTAAGAGAGCTCCTCCAAGACATATCATGAAGAATGTTCCCAGGGCGGGATGCATACATAAAATAATATATATAACAGATTTAAAATAGGCAACAGCTGAAAACATGCAAATGTCAGTTAAAGTCACAATGAAAAGAAGAATTAAACAGGAGCCTGCAGAAGGGGAAGGGTCTGCCTTCAATCCACAGCATTATCTTCACCCAAAGGCAGAGAGGTTTTTCTTGGCTACACCTCTATACCACACCTTTGCATACTTAAAAGATCACCTCATCCCCTTCATGCCCAACTGATCACTTCATTCTGCAGGAGAGGATATTCTGCAGATATCCTCCTCTCAGGAGCTCTGCTCCATACAATTAATTAACCACATTTAGAAAATGGTCGTTTGTGCACATGCCCCAATGTCCCACGGAGCTGTTGGAGCAGATGAAGACTTGAGACTCCTGTTCAAACCACTGAACCCCTCCTCCCCCACTTGAAATTGCTTCATGCTGGTCTTTGTTCCTGTAGTATAGGGTACACTTATGTGGCTCACCATCAAGTTAGGAATGAGGTGCATATTTTATTTTAAAACAGATTCATAGACTACCCTTCAACGAAATCAAAAAAGTATCACCTGCTTAAGTTCCTGCTTAAGTGTATAAAAGTGGCACTTATGTAGGTCAGAGTTCTGGTTTTTGCTCCAGCCATTAAAACTAATGCAGCCAACTTCCAATAGGGTACCTGAAAGACTAACAAACTGATTATGGCATTACCTTCTGAGGACCGTGTAATGGACTTTAGTCCACAAAAGCTTCTGCCATAATCAATTTGTTGGTCTTTTAAGGCGCTCAAAGATTCCTTGTTGTTTTTACAATGCAAGACAGTCGTTCAGGACTATTTGTCAGATGTTTGTGAGAGTAAGGCCACAATGCAGAATATAAATTCTGTGGAGTGAGCGGGCTGCAGTTTGTAGTCCTAAATAAGCCAGTCAGTCCCTGGAAGTGGGCTTTCCCCCCCTTTCATTATTTCAATGAAACACGCTTCCAAGTAAAAGTACCTGGGACACTTGTTACTCTCTCCAAGGCACTTGAAGTGGCTTAAATAGGAGGAGGTGTCCTGACCTTCTAATCGCAGCAAATGATCTGCTGGTGAGACTCGTAAGGAGCTCCTATTGCATTATTTATGACAAAGTCACCATTTCTTTGGGCAGACTAGTATTACTTTTCCTTCCCCCTTTACAGCATTCTCATCATGAAGAATGTGCTCTTAACTAAACCGCAGAGGGCTTTGTAGTGGTCAGTAATAGGATGCCTTCCAACACTCAATAGAGTCCACATCAGAGAAAGTGCAATCAGCCGCCCAGTTCCCAAGCTCTCCTCTTACAGGGCCTTATAAAAGTTATAAATAGATAACTCTCTGTCCCTTTGTGCTTTCTGACCAACCTCCCCATCGCCTTTTCCTTTGCTAGAGAAACAGATTGGTCATTAGGACACACAATATGCACTTAGATGTTTTGACGTTCTCTTGGCTGGACAGCAGTTAACCAGAGGGAATTTCTTGAAGGGACCGTACTTGTGTCTTTCTTCCTTCCTTCACCCATAACTTGTGTGTTATGAAGAATTAGGCATGGCAGCTTACTTGGGAGATTGTTGTGGCTCCCATTTTCTTACACATCATATTCCTTTATTCCCTTAATTACTTTTTGTGTGTGAAAGACAATTCCCATAAAAAGAACACTTCATTTCTCTGAGTCGTTGCCAAGAATATGCACCACAACTGTTGAAAAGGGAGAGAAAAGATCTGGCCTGTCCGTTAAGGATTTACAAAGGAGCTCTCTCTCTCTCTCTCTCTTTCTCCTCCCACATTTCAATATTGCATTTTCCTTAATTCCATGATTGATTAAATAGATCTAATTTCTTTTCTCACATTTGCAACTTCAAATTTTTTCAGGTTCATAGGGTCTGCCCTGCTTTTCAGAAATCATTTAGACTCATGAATGCAGAAATCGCTCCCCCCCCCCATTATTATTATTATTTCACATTGTTTTACAGTTGTGCACCACCCTGATATTGTGATATGGCTGGAAAGAAATACTTATGTAAATAAGATAAAAAATAAAATAAATACATCCAATCCTTCACTGCATATTTCCTTCGTATTCTGTATTTGCTGCTTCACACATCCAATGAGCCCAGCATACTATGTTTGGGGAAGAAAGGAAATTCGGGTCTGAGAGGGAACGACTGATTGGACTACTGTACAGGAACACTCCACACTGCTACATTTTGTAGCAAGTCCTGCCTGTCTTATAATTCCCATTATTTAACAGGTTTTTCAGGCTTCTCAATGGAATCTGGCTGGCTACTATGATGCTAAATGGGCCATTGGCCTGATCCAACAGGTCCTCCTTATGTTCTTATGTTTGCTCAGATCCAGTTTTACCTAAGCTAGGTATAGGTCAGCTGTAGTTCACATTTATTTATTTGTTGCTTTGTTTGATGAACTTGTTGCTTAGCTGCAGGAAAAAAAGTTCTCAAAGCCACTCATAAAACATACAAAACCCTATAAATCACCATAAAAATACACCATATAACACCATAAAAATATACTGCTAAAACGAAGAACAACAAGAACAACTGTAATAATCTGGTAACCGGGAAAAGCTTTTGTGTACACAAATATTTTCTCACAGTGAAAGGAAGCAAGAAAGGAAGTCATTTGACAGATCTGTGTGGGCAAGGAATTCCAGGAAGTCCTTTCTATCACTAGGATTGCCCTGCTCTATGACCCAGTTTGGTCATTACACTAAGCCAAACCAATACCTAGCTCAGTGTAGGGTACCGGCAGCAGGACCAGAGGCAGGAAAAGGCATTGCAATCTTCTTTTTGTGAACCCACATGTTTGCTTGTTAGCACATGTTTGAACTGGACCTATGTCTCAAGCTTTATCATATCTAAGTCAGGGATAACCAGTTCTTCCACCCTGATCTGAGGAGATAGGGGACAGGTGCCAGCTAGGTTATTTTAGACCCTGTACTTAATGGTCTTTCACAAACTCCTTTTAGAAGACCATGTGTATTGCTTGAGTTGTGAAGCACAGAATTACCATTTCTTTTCCTCTTCTCCCCAGCACTGTTCTCGCCTTCTGCATTTCTAATGTTTGAAAGCAAGAGGGAGAAACAAACAAGACTCAGTTCAAATTTCAGCCTCTCCGCAGTAGCCTGGGATGGAGGGGAGGCAGGCCTTGGGAGCAGACCTCGGAGTGGCAGTCTTCACTCTGGTCCACTCCCAGCCCCTATAAACAGGCTGGCGCTGCTACCTGCTGTACATTCCGGCCGGGAATGTCACCCACCCAGCCCACTCTTTACTCTTTAACACTTTGCATTGTGCCTTAACAACTTTTCTTACAGGTCTGTGGGCTTTGCTATGGTTTTAATGGTGGTTGCTGTATTCACAGCTGGGAAGGAATTTTCCCTGGTTGACAGGTTTTGCCTTCCCCAGAGCAATAGTCACAACGTTGGCGGTTTAGGCTTTGGGAGGAATCCTTAGTTTAGCATCTGGTGAAGAGGTGACTCTTGTGGTGGTGATAACAGGGGTCTTGAGGGGAAGCCTCTGTACATAAAGTCAAAAGCGTTTGGCTGGCAGGCCATAGAGCTTCCCCCAGTGGCTTGGGAGGGGCCATCTGTGTAAACCTGCATTTTGCGATAGTCGCATTTCCCCCATACTTGACCCTGTCATCAGACCCCCAGCAGGGGGCTGAGAGGGATATACAGGCCTATGCTACATCTGAAATATCAATAAAGTTGTGGCCATTTTAATTCCACAATGTTGTTTAATTCCAGAATGTTCTTGTTATCCCCCCCCCTTTTTAGTCAGGCTTGCTCCTGGGGGTGGGGGCGCTGCATCTGGGTACGCAATGACATTTGCTTCTGATGCCCTGATGTTAAACACATTTACGAGGGAATGAGACCCTTTTGTTGTAGAAAAGAGGAATGTATTTTTTAAGTGAAAATAATAAAACGAATATTTGTAACCATTTACATGCCTGACATAAAATGTTTTTTAAAAAAAAAATAAGAAAAAAAATGATTCTTTTTATATATAAAAAAGGATAAAATAAGAAGGATGCTTCAGGGACCATCATCAGCTCTGGTGGGTCTTAACATGACCATGCCAGTCCACATGCTGATGCTAGAATTCTTTGCCATCCCTTCGGCCACTGCTCCCAGGACAATAATTTGTGGGACCCTTAGACTGTTGGGCACTGGACCCAGGGGCTGGGGGCCAGCCCCAGCTGTACATCTGGGAAGGAATATACAGGAAGAACATTCTTCCCCAATATGTGTCATAGTTCAGAAGAATGTGGTAAGTTCTATGTGCAGTCCTAGAGAATGTTGCTCTCAAGAGAAAAGGTCACGTTTTGAGAATTCTCTGTCAAGAAAATGCTCGCATCCATTTTTCAAATATATAAATAAAAACCTTGACTTCTAGTCCACTCCGAAATGCATCCAGATTAACCCCCTAGCTCTGAAGGTCTTGAAACTGCAGAATTGCTTGGACTTACATATGAGGTTCATATCTGGCTGCTATGGCATGGCACAAGGGTAACCTAAGGCTGAGAATCACCTTAGACCAGAGACATTGAATCTTTTTTCAGCCTCCTGGGACACCTTCCAGAGACTGTGGGCCGGGCTAGAGACAAAAGTGGTCCAAGCAACCAATGTGGTTTTTCATTTGTATAGTAGTTTCTTCACTCATACATTCCTACTTATCCTCCCTCAAAAGCTAGCAGCAATGACAGGAGTTCCTCTCTTTGATATTTAATATGAACCTGGACTTTGCTCCCCATTCCAGATAAGGAGATCTTTATAATTTGTTTATTTCTCAACATTCCACATGTCCTGGAAGGTGAGAGGGTCTTTTTTGGGGGGGGTGGGGAGGTTTCCTTTTTTTAAAAAAAAATAAATTTAGAAACATTTAAATTTCCTTATACCTTGGGATAACTCCAATTATATAGATTCCACTATATTTTTAGCAACACTATTTTGCCTTCAAACCAATAGGCATTAACATCCCAGTTTGCTATTACAGGGTATAACAATTTTAAACATTAATTTGGCAGTGTATTATTAATATTTTACAGGAATGCTAAAGAAGAATCTTGTTTTTAAAAAATCACAAATTGTCATGTTATAATTATTATGTTAAACATGATCAGATATTAACAATGATAACTGGAACTTCATCATCATAATAAGAATATTTAACACTAATTTGCTGGTTTGTAATAAATAGAAATGCCTTTTTTTTCTTTTCTGTGAATTGAATGTAGCATCCTCCCTCTTTTTTTAATAAGAGCCAAGAGGAGAAAGACATATATATACATCTGAAACTTCCTGAGGCCATAGTGAGTTCATTCTTTGGCCATATAAAATGCTTCACTTTCATTAATATTTTGTTTCTTTCCTTCATCATCAGGGAAAATGGATAAAAACAAAAGATACATGGCCTATTTCGAAATCCATGAAAGTTGGATACTCCCAAAATTCCAACAAGATTACATAGAAGTCTCATCTGGTAAATATTACTCTATGTTTTTGTCTTTGCTTAAGTTTTTACACAACTTGACAGCTTGTGGTATTGTGCCCACATTTCAAAGTTAAGATCTGCAAACATATGGCAGGGACTCAACATTCCATTCTACATGGACCACAATGTCTCCAGCCTACAAGTGTTTGCTTGTACGAAGTGAGGTGGAAAATAAGAATTTTCCTAGAGAAATGTGAAGACCTACACAGGCAATTCTGCTTTAGCTAGCCATCTGAACTGCCCTCAGGCTTCAGAAGAGATTAACTATTTCACTTCTTTGGCCTCTGATGAGGCCCAGTGTAGTATCTAGGATCACTGAATGGGTTCAGATCACCACTTGGTTGGGAAATATGGACACCCACCATAGGACAGGATGGATGGGAATTGAAGGGGTGAAGGGAGATGGGGAAAGAACTGATGGTTTCAGTGGAGATCTTTTTTTTTTCTGGATGCCAGGTCCTACCCATAACCCACAGATTCCCAGCAATCTCTTTCTTTTAAAAGTAAGTCTACAGCACTTGCAGAACCAAGGCTAGGAAGCCAAACATGCAAGCACTATTCTAGTTTTTAATATTTATTATTTCAGCAACAATACTGTGTTTTCTAAGCAGTGCTTTGTGGAACACTACAAGGTGGTCCCATCACCTCCTGGCAAATAGAAGGGGAAGAAATGGAGGCAGTGAGAGCTTTTACTTTCTAACTTTCTTGGGCTCCATGATCACTGCAGATGGTGACAGCAGTCAGGAAATTAAAAGACGCCTGCTTCTTGGGAGAAAAGCAATGACAAACCTAGGCAGCATCTTAAAAAGCAGAGACATCACCTTGCCAACAGAGGTCCGTATAGTTAAAGCTATGGTTTTCCCAGTAGTGATGTATGGAAGTCAGAGCTGGACCATCAAGAAGGCTGATCGCCGAAGAACTGATGCTTTTGAATTACGGTGCTGGAGGAGACTCTTGAGAGTCCCATGGACTGCAAGAAGAACAAACCTATCCATTCTTAAGGAAATCAGCCCTGAGTGCTCACTGGAAGGACAGATCGTGAAGCTGAGGCGCCAATACTTTGGCCTCCTCATGAGAAGAGAAGACACCCTGGAAAAGACCCTGATGTTGGGAAAGATGGAGGGCACAAGGAGAAGGGGATGGCAGAGGACAAGATGGTTAGACAGTGTTCTCGAAGCTACAAACCTGAGTTTGACCAAACTGTGGGAGGCAGTGGAAGACAGGAGTGCCTGATGTGCTCTGGTCCATGGGGTCATGAAGAGACGGACACAACTAAACAACTAAACAAAAAAGCTTACTGCCATTCATTAATGTTTTTAGCCAGTGAATTAAGTCATAGGGTTACAACACTAACAATTAAGAAAGCAGTTCTAGCCAAGTAGGCAAAGAGAAATCTAGAGTGAAATACACACAATTTCTAGAGAAGGAACTTCTGGTTTAACCCTTTGATTTGGACTTCTCAAGTGATTGCTGCACCATAAAAAAAAAAAAAAAATTCAGGTATTGAGGATTTTTGTGCAGCTGTGATTGGGAAGTAGCATGTAATCCAAAAACAGAAGGCAAAAGCAAAGATGGGAGTCCATTATCTTTTCAATTCAGGTTTTATTTCATGCAGGGGGGAAATGTGATTTTACCCTTTTCTGAGCTGTGAACTAATATGTGTACAAATACCAAGGTGACCTGCGTACCCCACAGCAGGTGCGCAGACCCTTAGGAGTGATCAAGCTGATGGCTCTGTGCACCTCACCATTCCACAGACTGACAGCAGCCTTGACAGGAGCACCAGCCATTATCACAGGAATCCTTATAACAACCCTACAAGGCAGATCAGTAGAGATAGCCCAGTATATATACAGTGGTACCTCGGTTTAAGAACAGCCCTGTTTCCGAACTATTTGGTTTATGAACTTCGCAAAACCGGAAGCAGTGTCCCAGTTTGAGAACTTTACCTCAGTCTATGAACGGAAACCGGACAGTAGAAGGGCACCAGCAGTGGAAGGCCTCATTAGGAAAACCATTTAAGAACGGTTTCAATTTAAGAACGGACTTCCGGAACGGATTAAGTTCATAAACCGAGGTAGAGTACCACTGTACTTTTAGTGTTACTCCAATAGCGAGTAGGACTTGTCCTGAAGTCAGCGTATTATTCACAAATTGCAAAAGGGTGCAGAGGTTCTGAGGTCATGACTAACCAAAGGCCACCTAATGAATCTGTGGCAGAGACAAGAGCTGAACCAGAGAACTCCTGATTCACTGCAACTATGTGACACACCGTCTCTCATACAGTTCATTGTATGGGCAAATTGCTATTTCTTGCTTAAAATTTACAATGGAATGTTTCTAGAATCTGGTTTCATTCTCCTCCCACCCCCCACCCCAAGTAATTCAGCACAGGGAGATACCATGCCAACATTTGAGACTTTTTTCAGCATTTTGTATATTTGTGTGGCTGATCTGGACTGTGAGCAATCTGCAGCCTTATACACAGGGGTGTATAGACTTCAGGCTTGAAGAATCTCCTTTTGAGGTTTTTTACTAGCACCCCAAGATGAAGCCAGGTGCAAAATAAATATTTTAGAATTAAAGAACAGGGCGCATCTGAGCACCCCCTGAGCCTAGCTATTTGTTTTTACAGTCATTTTACATCCACGTCTACTCTTCTGGTTAGCCTTCTTCATTTCAGCAGCATAAGATAGGTGAGAAAAGTTGAAGTTTGCAGCTGAAGTCTGAAAGAAAAGGCTACACCACTTGACTGCTACAGCAATTTGAAGATTAGATTGCAAAGCATCCTGGAGGGCCACATCATTACAAATCCAAGTCACCAAGAGAAGATAAACCCCATCATTATTTCTTTGATCCTCAATTTTCCTGATATACGGTACCTGCCTGCCGTGGTCACTCCCTTTCCATATGTGCATGTTTATGTTTGCAGCACCTGGATTTCTGAAGAGGGTTCTCAAATAAATACACAGACTGGTGTGTTAGGGCACAAGCTCTACATAGGCTACAAGAATAAATTTGTTATTCATTTTAGAATTTTGGCCTGGCTTGCCAAAGTATCACTGCTACAGCTGTTACACATCTTGTTATGGCATTAGGCTGACTCACAGTGATCATCTTCCAAAAGATTCTGGCACTGAGTGAAGCCCTTCTAATATCCCAAATAAGGAAACCATCATTAATAGTGTTGATGACAAGGAGATATCCAGGGAGACCGAGCCAGATTTGACTGTGGGAGCCTGAGACCAAAGACACTAAGGCAAAGAAGAACCCTTTTTGTCACCAACTTGGCTACGCTTCAATTTCCTTTATTTCTTGGGGGGGGGGCATGTGGAACAACTGGTAACGATTTGGGTGCATAAAAATATTATCCATCTGCTGTAGTTTGAATTGGTCCCAGCTGATGTTTGTGTTTTCCGATGAGAATGATCACAACAGTTTTGCACTGAACTTCACTTCAGCACTGTGAAATAGCAGCTGCAGATAGCTTTGAGCTGGTTGAAATTCTTGAATGAAATTTTCTTTCAAATTGAAAAAATAACCTTTTGCATGAGAAGGCATGTGATCATTCATCTCACTCTCCAATCTGTGTAACTACTGTTTGTATTTTCTCAGTACTAAGATCTTGAGGCAAAGAAGAAATGAAAACAATGATATAAGATAATGTAATATGTCAGCAGATATATTTCCCCATCGCAAACGACTTATGATAAGCTTCTTCAATCAATACCAACTTTTAATCACTCATTTTCCATTTTAGAAATGTGCAAAGAGGCTCACCCCATTTCTGATTTCAGTAGTGCTAAATTCATCAATTTGCATCTCCAGTTAAAAGATTTCAGGAAACATGGCCAGATTAAGCCTTGAAACCATCAAAAGAAGCTTCCAGTCTCAGTAAATTATGGGCTGGAAGGACCAACAGGCTTATTCAGTCTGTCAGGCACATGTGTTCAAAGATCCACCACACGCAGCACACCAAAGTATTCAAAACAGCTAGCAAAAGGTCCCTGGCACTCTCATTAAACAAAAGGCCATAATGGAGATCACCCTCTCCAACATCTTATAAAGCCATTTCCGAACTTGAGAGGAGAGGGGGTTGCGGGCTACCCCCTCCCACTCTCACGGGGGCTGGCCTTTTGCCCCCGCGAGAACAAGGGAATCCCCGGGCGTGCCTGCGACCCTGCCCACCAATCGGCGGGCTGGGGAGGCGTGGCCTAGCCCATTTAAGGCCAGGCGCGCCCAGGGACCGCCCTCTTTCCCCCCGTTCCAGCTGACCGGTTTTCCCATCCCACCCACCCTTTAGGTTAGCTAGCTATGACCTTGCTATGGACTCCGGTTGGTCGCCGCAAGGGGCCTGGTAGGAATTTTTCCAACTTGGCGCATTTCCAGCCTTTTGGTTTTTTCGCCTACCTTGTAGCAAACGTCACAACTTCCTCGGTATTGGCGGTTAGGCATTGGCAGGGGTAATTGTTATGCAAATGAAAGGGGAAGGAAGCGCCATCACCTTCCCCCAATGAAAAGGGTAGTCACCGGGGGGCGTTGCCTTGTCCGAAGCCTAGGGAGGTAAGGGCCTCCGGCACATCCCTGAGCAGTGACACCCGTGGGATCCTAGTTGGCGTACTTCAACAGGACTCCCATGGCTTGTGGACAACCCTTCCCGGTCTCCATGCCGGGTAGTCGATAGGAGCCAATGCCTAAGGCCAATACCTTTCAATTCCTGTAATCAATAAAGTTGTGGCCTTTTTATGCCCATTAACCTTAAATAATGTGTCCGGTGTCTTTATTTCACATGGGGGGAGGGGACTTGCCACGCAACTAAAAGTCTACACTGTGTACAATACACCCTCTCTGAAACAAAGATGACATTTAAGCATTATCAACACACCCTTATACAGTGGTACCTCGGGTTAAGAACTTCATTTGTTCTGGAGGTCCGTTCTTAACCTGAAATTGTTCTTAACCTGAGGTACCACTTTAGCTAATGGGGCCTCCTGCTGCCGCCGCCATGCAATTTCTGTTCTCATCCTGAAGCAAAGTTCTTAACCCGAGGTACTATTTCTGGGTTAGTGGAGTCTGTAACCTGAAGCTTCTGTAACCTGAAGTTTCTGTAACCTGAGGTACCACTGTATTTAAGTGCCATATAGCATTAGCACCATTGCTTTATGTATTGATTTAAATCTATGTTATACATCTGAAAGTCTATAGCCCAAAGTACAGAATATGAATTCTATAAATGAATTCCTGCCTCCATGTTAAATGCATGAGCATCATAGAAATGTAGAGTCAGAAGGGACCATTTTTCTATTCTCTTCGGCATACAACTGGGTTCATATGCACAAATCATTTGACATTATTTGCTGTCCAAGCACCAACCCTCTATGCCCATCTGTACTGCTCCTCCTTTAGTTGATTACACAAAGCTTCCCACAGTCTCCCCTCCAGGAAGTGGCAAGATTCATTCCTGTTTAGCTTTAACAGGATCTCAGCATCTGTTAATAGCCCATAGGAGTCACTGTACAGGTGGATCTGTGAAGGACTGGTGGATAGACGGGACTGTGTATTCTTTTCATTGCCTCCACCACAGTGGTTTGCTTTAATGTCATTTTCAGATGTATGCCTAAGATTGTTTTTAATTCTGCATCTAAAACTGAATGTCGCAAACATATTTTCAGCCAGCCAGTCAGAGAAAATAGCTGAGGTTCCCTGTTGCCCGTATCTCACTGGTAAACCTAAGCTTCTTTTTCCATAGTGCATGTAATGGCCACAACATCTGATAAACAGCATTTTTATCAACAGAGACAGAGGATTTATGACAGTGCAACTGGTTTCCCTGCACCGGGCACAGGGTCCAAGGTTCTGCCTTCCTGCCTCCTTCCCAAAGCCCAATAAGCACTGGGCTTTTGGAAGTCACTGTGAAGGCTGGAGGGGCATCGAAATTTGGCCTCACACAGGGCGCCATATTACCAAGGTCCGCCTCTGACCAAGATTTGTGCATTGCCCAGTAAATAAATTTCCTCTTAGACAGTGAAATAGCAATCCAGTGCAGGTACTTTGAAAAAAGGCAAAGTGTAGAAAACAATACTGGGGCTATGTTGAAATTATAGCAGGTCTAATTCAGCAAGTTCTTCATAGCTGTGAAGTTTGGGGGCATCCAAGGAGCTCCCTTGGGTGAGTAAAACTTAGTCTGCTCAATATGCAGGCAGATAGTCTGGTTAGATACAGCTCCTTTCCCAAGCCCAGTGTCAGGGTTGGAAGCTGTGAATGGGCATTTTAAATTCACCTGTTCTGCATTTCTTTTCCCCAATGCACCTTTTCTATCAGTGCAAGGACTTTAAGCTGTGCAATGGATATTCAACAGAGCTGAAAATTTGGATTAACCACAGTTTATACAACTGGGATTGGGACGCGGGTGGCACTGTGGGTTAAACCACAGAGCCTAGGACTTGCCAATCAGAAGGTTGGCGGTTCGAATCCCCACGACGGGGTGAGCTCCCGTTGCTTGGTCCCAGCTCCTGCCAACCTAGCAGTTCGAAAGTACGTCAAAGCGCAAGTAGATAAATAGGTACCGCTCCGGCGGGAAGGTAAATGGCGTTTCCATGTGCTGCTCTGGTTTGCCAGAAGCAGCTTAGTCATGCTGGCCACATGACCCGCGGGGAAACTATACGCCGGCTCCCTCGGCCAATAAAGCAAGATGAGCGCTTGACAGCGCTGCAACCCCAGAGTTGGCCACGACTGGACCTAATGGTCAGGGGTCCCTTTACCTTTATACAACTGGGATAGCAAGTAACCTATGATTGATCCAGAACTGGATCAGAAGTTTCTAATCTTCTTGTAACTCCTTGTGGCTCATTTTGGTGAACTTAAACCATGGTTTAGCATAGCACCTGAATGCAGGCCATAAATCTGAAGGTGGTTGTTTTTAAATGCCTTCTGTTGTTGCACTCTTAGTGGTCCCACTTTTATGCACTGAGGTTCTTTTCCTTGAACAGAAATAAGAGCATCACTTTCCCCATCCCTGAATCTTCATGCTGGGGAAAATGTTGCCTGTTGATTTCTGCCTGATATGCACAGAGCCTACCAGTATTATATGTATATCTCACAATCTCATTGCTGCTGCTTTTTAATGATGTAACCAACAGGGCAAGGGATGCACTTTGTTAAAACTCATTCCATATCACCTGCACTCTTAACAAGCAGTTGTAGGTCAAACACAAGTGCCTAGGGGACCATATGTACTACCGCAGGCTGCATGTTGCTACCCCAGAAGTACAATATTCTTTCTGTGCACACTTCAGTTCTTTCTGTGGAACAGCTTAGCTCTGTGCCCTTGAATATTTGTAACCCGACGCCTTCTCTCTTCTGCCGGGGTGATCATCATTTACTGAAAGACTTGTCTGTTTACCAGGAATGTCAGGAGACTGGAGGGCTGATGGCGTGTTTGCTGTGAATATCAAGAGGCTGACATTCATAAAAATGAACAAATACTTTGCAACCCACAGGGAAATGATGGCTCTGAGGAAGACTTGCACGCTGCTTATTCATCAGCGAGAAGTGGAAAAAAGCAAAGCCAAGGTGTACTCTCTTTTTCCTTGTGGCAGGTATTGGTGGTGGTGATGGGGAAATAACAAGAAGATGTGACAATTCAGGGCTTCTTAGGATCAGGAAGTATTCTAAGACTGCAGAAAGCCTGATTTCTTTTTCAAAACCCCATTCCAATCATGATATAGTGTCCCACTTAACAGGATGGTGCACAATTTCCTAACTCACAAGGTAAGATTTCATTTAACAGGAATCAGGAGAGCAGAATCACAAGTCAATGGGCAAGCATACTACACACAAGACATTTAAGGGATAAAAACAGAGTTCCGTAAACATAACTGGGATCAGATCCTCATTAATGGGCAAAGAAAGGCATTTCTTAAAGCTGTTACACACAATATGCAAACCTGGGTCTGCATCAGGTGTACACTTGACAGGGGGCTGTGGGCAATTTTCATAAGCAAACTAGGAGGAGTACTGTGGCTTGTTTTCAAACTTCTCTGAGGTTACACTAGGTGTTTTTTTAAAAAATCTTACACATACATATACAAATATGTCTGAATTGGTTTTTTTATTTGAAGGATATAAGTAGATTATGTGTTTTTGTTTTGTTAAGGGTGTTTAAACTTTTTTTTAAAAAAGAAATAGATTAATAATTTCATTTTTCAGAAGAGTTCAGTGTCCTGTTATTGAGGCAAAATTCTCATTAAGAGTTTTCCATTTTTAACTAGAATGTTGAACTTTTCTGGGAACTCTAGACAAACAGAAATTGTTTCTAGCTCTCAATGAAGTGAACCCGCAAAAGGATTATTCAGGTCCTCCGTAACTCTTGAAGCTCATAGTCATCGCCTTAGAAAGATGTTTGATTGCTCCCCTCCATGAACATCTCCATCATGCTTTCTCCATCATGGCTTCCACTGGAAGGCCTGTCATTTTCATCACTAGGGGAAATGTATCCTTTTCCATTTTAGTCCTTATGTGAAAGAATCAGTATCTATAGATAAATATACACAGTATTTATACTGGACCATGTGCTATTCTTTGTCATACAGAATGTGCTCATGTTATCTGATAGCATCAAGCAACCAGAATCTGTTATGCTGCTTCTTACTCAGATCTGCCATTTTGTTTGGTGCATCTTTAGGACAGGTTCTTCGAAGTATTCAGAGAATAGGAGGATTTGGTGCCTCAAGGTGCGCCATTCCAGTCAGCAGAATCCATTGGGCATGAACTTCACTGCACACAGTCTATTGTTTCAATGTGAACTGAACTTCATTTGTCATTGGGCTATTACTACTGTGCCATCTGTTCTTTGGTAAGAAAAGGAGAGCGAACCTACTCCCATTCTGCATCCCCTTCCCCTACAACAGCAAAAAGATGGGGAGAGACTTCCCCACAAAGGAAAGGAAAGTTTTACTCTATGAAAATCTCTGAGCAGTCATCTCTTAGCACCTAAATGCCAGCTGCCAGTTACTATTGTTTTTATTAGGTTGACAGCTCCACATGGGTGGGTGCCAACTTTTATTCATTATATTTCATATTTTATAGCACCAGCCTAGGTTTGAAAAGCTGCTGGCATTTGGTGCAACAGCAGCCCTTGCCCCAGAGGGATAGTCATGCTTCCCTCTGGTATTTTTCGGGTTTGTTTTTTTTAAGAACCTCTTTCACGACAGCTGTGCTTTCTGTCAGAGTTTGCTGGCTGCTCTGCATTCAGTCCCTAGGTCCTGGTTCTTTCTTCTTAGTCCTGGGTTTCATGTATGTTACATGCAGCTCAAATCTCCCTGTGAAAGAGCCCCTCATGCAATATAAAGCAAAATAGCTGTAATTCTATAGTGTTCCCACCAGTGGAATGCACATCTTCCAGTATTCTTCTGAGCTGCCATTCTAATTAACTATGAGTACTTAGACCTGGCCATAATTAAGAGAAAAGGCTTTAAAAAATGTTTGATTCTCATTATATAGAACAATATTCCTCCTTTCTTTCATGGTAGGAACAGGAGGTCACTGGTTATAGGCCTGGGATATAACAAAATACAGATTGCTTCAGTATTATGATACTATGCAAAACAGGTGTGCCAGTTCTATGGGGCCGAGGTGTCTTCAGCCCCCTCAATGTTGAGGGGATGGAGGAGGACAAGGCGGAACCAAGCATGGCGTATCTTCAGTGGCTGGCTCCTGCTGAGCACAACAGAGGAGCTGCCGGTCACTGAAGCTGCACTGTGCTGGGCTCCATGCTCAGCCTTCGCATGTCGTTGCATAGCATCACACAGACACAGTTCACACCGGGCCCACTCAATCTTGGGCACAATATTCATTCATTCTTGGTATCATGATTCCTTTCTTGCAATTGTCTGCTTCTCTTTTCTGCTTAAAAGATCCCGGCTGAACCCATTTTTAAGTACAGGAGAAAACAAAGGAAATATGAATGTGTGAAAATGTGTAGTTCAAGAGACCACATAGAGTGAAATCATCAACAGCTCCAATTCTGAACTCTTTTGTTTATTGGATAGATATACAGTTTCACATTACCGTAGCTTGTGAACTAGAAATCTGACAAAAGCAATTTAACCCCTGCATTTAAATTTCTGGCATTTGGGCCAACTGAGGTTTCCTTCAAATTAGAAAACAATTAGATGAAGAATCTGGCAAAGAAACTGGACCAGATGTAGCAGCAATTTTTTCTTCCTTAAAAAACAAGAGAGCCAAAAACCAATGTAATTTAATTCTTAGCTGCTGTGTAGCCAAAAAGGACTCTGCTGAAAGATGAAGGCCTTACCTTGCCATAGGTCTCTGGATCAAGGTGAAAAATTCATATGCTTCTCTGGCTTATGGAGTTGCCATTAAGAATGTTATTTTATTTTCTTGTATGCCAAAATTTATACAGGGCCAACATTAAGGAAAATCTTGTGAACAGCACAAAAGCAACAGTAGCATTAAATCCATAGAACAAATGGTACGTCACAAAATGATGTGTTCTCCACTTTCCAGGCACAAAATATAGAATGTTACACTGCATGGATGACTACCACCATGGAAGACTCATGTTGCCACACCACATTCTTGAAGTCCACAGAGTGGGTCGAGTTCCACCCCCATGTGACCAAAAGCATCTGTAGAATACAAATCTATCTATCATCTATCTATCTATCTATCTATCTATCTATCTATCTATCTATCTATCATCATCTACACACACACACACACACACACACACACTTCAGATGGATGGAAAGTGGATAGGGGTACAATTTTTGGCAGCACTCAGTTTCAAAAGCTGTTTGCCATTTGGCACCAGGGCTCCTGTTCAAAATACAATTAGGCTCATGAATCAGGCCTTGTATTTTTTAAAAAATTCCTCACCAATATTAAAAGTTGTTTCTAAATTCATTAATTTCCTGTGTTATTTATGGGCGCCTAACTCTACAGATATGTTTATGGTAATCATGAAACACAGTGTGTATGTTTCATTGTGTATGTGCTTGTGTATTCATGACCACCATCTAACTACAACTCTCATCATTCTTGACTATTGACCAGGCTGCTCAGGAATGTTGGCTACCTCAATCTAGATCCTGGCCAACAAATGAAAAGACACGTTGGAAGAATCAAAGGTAGTTAATTTATGTGAACATCTGAAGTTCTAGAAGGAACCCAAAGGGGAGAGGGACGCCAAGGATGATCATCTGAAAGGCAGCACAAGCACATGAGAAAAGACATCTATAGATCAGCAGGCAAGGTGAATGGTAGCTCGAACCATCATTTTTAGAATGAGAGAGGTAGAAGAAATATATGTAGCAGAAGAGGCACCATGGATTGGTAATAGAATTCATGTGTTGCATCTGTTAGATCACCAACTTCTCCAATTAAAGCAGACTTGCCTATAAAACTTTGCCTAAAGAGAAATGTTAAAATGAATTTGGAGATTCCTGTTCAAGTGAAACATCCAATGAATTTAAAGGGTAGCAAAATACTTTAACAAAAAGCTTCCAGGAGTGAAATGGATGCATCTTGTCATGTAATTTCATCTGAATTTAATTGTTTAGGTGAACTTGGAGATTCTCTCCCTTCCTTGGGAGGGTCATCTGAGTAACTGACACACAGAGAAAACATTTGCAAAAAGAGAAGAGATATTTCTCAGGGAGGGTTTTCACATCTCTTAAAGGATCTCTGGTAGGGGGCCAGGAAAGATTTAACCAGAGATCTTGGAGAGCAACTACAAGTCAGGGAAGAAAGCACTGAACTAGATGAACCATTGCTTTGAAGGATGGATTTAGTCAGAAGATAACTTATTGTAGCACTGACTTCAAAATAATATTGTTGGGATGGAAACCAATAGAAACACATGTAATGCCAATCAAAATATGGTGCAGGAGGATTAAAAGGGCTACAATGGCTATAAAGTACAGACCTCTCTACTCATGGGTCTGGGTTCTAATCCTATGCATGTTTTTACTTGACACAATGCGTCTCTCAAAGGCTATCTAACAAAACATCGGCACTACTTCTATTGAAACAAAAAGCTTGGCAAGTGATCTAGCTAACTGCCTGCATGCTGATTATGACCCACCCTGAAGATCCCTTCGCCCTGGCCTGGGGAACAGAAACTTTTGAGGATCATGTTGACCAATTCATTCTCTTTGTTCTGAATAGGAAAATGTTCTTGCTTTAAGTGTGTCAATGTTTTGTTTTTTTTAATTGGCCTTCTATTCTCAGTTAAGATCTTGCTTGATTGTTTCTTTTTCACTCTCCAATGTACAAGAAGCAATGAGACTCTGTTAGTCTTCTAACATGAGGAAATGATGCCAGTGGCTCCGGAACATTTTTAATTAGTGCATCCTTTGCGCTTGAGGAAAGAACAGTGTTTACACAGATAACTCTCTTAAAGGCGATTATAATCCTAGTAGTGGAACACAGTGCTTGGCTAGGCAGGAATCAATAAAAACAATATAAGTAGGGGGTAGGGTTGGGGGTCTGAGCTGGTAAACCTAGCAACACACATGGATAATGAATTCAGAAGCTGGATGTCCTGCTAAGTACAGCAACCCGTTGCTCCATCCTATTTCATTTTGAACTGCACTCATTCAATCCCTGGCTGAATGGTGGTGGAATCTGATGTGTTTTTCTTGGCATCCTGAACTTAAAGAGTTTGTTTTTCCCCTTGCAGACACCCACCAAATTCAAAACATTAGGGCAAGCCATTTCATATTAGAAAGGCACACCATGTATGTCAGTAAAGAGGATATCACAAATATCCAGCTTAATTTTCTTAATCTACATACAGTTCCGCAACAATTTTATTATTTTTGCAAGCTTCATGAGAAGCATAAGCATGCATTAAGGTTCAGAGTGTAAAAATAATGAATGTTAAAAGAAGGTTAATTTTGGCCGCTATGCTAGGAGACAGAGAAAGAGAGAGGGAGAGAGGGAGAGGGAGAGAGAGGGGGAGAGAGAGGGGGGGGGGAGAGAGAGAGAGAGAGAGAGAGAGAGAAGAAGGAGGAGGAGGAGGAGGAGGAGGAGGCAGACAGGGAGATGGGAGAAAGCAGAATTCAGTAAATGTGCCCTTGCAATGACCTTATTATAGACATCAGGAAAGTGTCAATGTAGTTTTTTCTCGGAACTGCATGAAATTAAACATCAGAAAAAGAAAAGAAGGAGCAACTGCTGGTTTGGATTAGTCTGTTCTCACCTAGACCTTCTATTGAGTTATACAGCTCTTACATTTTTAAAATATGACATGGATTGAAATAGGACTCAGCTGACATTTCTAGTCTCCCCTCACCAACTTGTTGGTTTGACCAACAATAAATTGGTGGGGGCAGGGAGATAATTGCCTGAGTTTTCAAGGAAACTTTGCATATAAAGTATTAACAATTATCTTTTCCCATCCTCTGTGTTATATTGTCTCAAAAACTCCAGCACACACTTTATCCTTTAATGGATAGAAATTAGGGAAGAAAACCACTTTAACATGATGTATGTACTGGGAAATACTTGAGAAAATACTTGGGAACTTGGCACTTATAACATACAGCAGTAATGGACTGAGCAAGTTTTCTCTTTAACCCCAAGACTATAATTAAGTGCTTTTAAGATTAGTAGTACTGTACTCCAAGAAAATTGCCAAGCCCTTAATATTTATTTTCATTTAAACATTAAGGAACCCCAGGTGTACATATGGAGGCGGACAAGGAAGGCTGTCATTTACTTTAGCTTTTGCATTTTATTTTATATTTTTACAAAATAAATGTTTTAAGTGACATTGGCATATATTTCATGCATCCTCCTTTCATATAGTAAACTCCAAAGAAAATTAAACCTGCACCTTTAAGACCTGTGCATGTTGTTTTAGAGGGCAGGGCAGAACCTGAACCAATAGGTTCAAACTACAAGGCAAGGGACTTAGACTAAATAGTAAGAAGAATGTCCTAACTGTTCAGGTGGAGCAGACTGCCTTGGAGTCTTCTTCATTAGACGCTTTTAAGTGTAGACAGAATGGCCACCTCTCAGTGGTGCTGTAGTAGTGAGCTTCCCGAAATGAACTATGATTTACCTTCCAATTATATGATACTATTTAAACAAAAATGTCATACATACACAGAACTTTTTTGTGACAATACTCAGCAGTACAGAATACTGGAACCTCTTTCCCCCATCTCTCTATGGCTGCAATCTTGTGCTGGCCCCCACAGCACTTTTATCAATATAGGAGTACCCGCACCTCTCTCTCTGTCCTTTTTTTTAGCAACAAAAAAGTTCTGTGTATACACTTCAGGCTTTTGCCATCATCATCTAGTTGGGAAAGAAGGGATCAGCAAGAGAACTCTGGGCGGCATCCAACAGAATACAAAAACACAGCAAAAGATTAAAAACTTCCCAGTACAGGGTTGCCTTCAGATGTTTTTGGAAAGTCATATAATTTTTTACCTCTTTCACATCTGATGGGAGGGCATTCCACAAGGAGGGCACCACTACCAAGAAGGCCCTCTGTCTGGTTCCATGTAACTTCACTTCTTGCAGTTGTTAAAGTTATTATAGTTTGTTATCCCGGGGTGTCCCAGGACATTTTGCCGCTCTAGGCAGAATGCCCCCTGCTGTGCCCTAGCCACTGCCACCACTGCAAATTTAGGGGCCCCTCCCTCCCTGCATCTTACCTGACCTGTCCCCACCACCTCTACTGCATCCTCCTCCATTTTGCACTCATGCTGCCATCACAATGCAGCATTAGTAGCAAGAGAAAGGGCACTTTGGTGTCAGCAACAGTGGTGCACATGAAGCCGTGGCAGGCCTGACAGTGGTGCAACAGGGCCACTTGAAGCATTGGCCTTATCACCGCCACAACAGAAAACAAAATAAAGATACTTTTTAAATAAATAAAAAATAGAAATGTGTGGTTGTTTCGCTCACTGGTTTGGTGGGGCAATGTGAAACTAGCAGAAGAAAGTCTGAATTAGGTGAAAGGTTTCCAAAGGAGATTTGGCCCTGCTGGAAGCTCGAAGGCAAACTGTGCCAGCATGTATCACCATGAAGAAAGGAGGTCACAGAAGAACAGGTGAGGGCAGTTGAAGAAAGAGGCTGAGCGGCATGAATACACTGGAGTGAAAGCCACGGGTTGGTAAATAAGGACATGCTTAAGTGAGAAACGCAATGCCTCAGTGGCTGGTGGGGAGAGAAGCCACATCCAACATGAATAAAGAAGTCTGCACTTGTGAAAGGTGTTAGTTGTGATAGGTGGCATATAGCGTTATAACCCCTTCTGAACTCTCAGGCATTAGTCTGAGGGCTGACCAAATTCCAGCATCACAGTCAGTAACTGAAACAAACATTTCCCTCCTCATTCTAGTCCATGAGAAACTTTTCTCCTTCATTTTCCTTCACAGCATGGGCAGACCTTTGAGCTGCTAATCGAAATATCCCAGATTGTGTTGCCTAGTGTCACTGGATTCCCCTCCCAACCTCTTTCTTTTAGACCAGTGATGAGGAACTTGTGGCCCTCCAAGGTGTTGTTTACTACAACTCCCATCATCTATGGCCATGCTGGCTGGGGTTGATGGCACCTGAAGAGTCACACATGCCCCACTCTACTTTATATCTTCCAAATCTAGTACTTGAACCTACCTCAAAAACCTCTAACTTTCAGTATGTCTTAACAAATACATAATAACAAAGGCTATAGTAATTCTAAGCTCTCTGTCCTTGGCAGACTAGCTTTGAAATTCTGAGACCTAACCATACACAAACTCCAACATCAGGCTCTGCTACACACCCAGCCTCCCCTTATCCCGGTTGCAAATGCCTCTTATCCTATCAGCTGGAGGACAATGGCGGGGCCATGTCTCTCCTTTCTGATCACTGTTCTGTAATACGGTTTCATTTCATTTATAAAAGAAGTTTGTTTACCAAGAGGGAAGGGGGAAAGAATATATTTTGTCACCTCTGTGCTAAACCCATTGTCTCCTTCCTAAAAGCAATCATCTTTAGATATTAAAATGGCATGTCCCAGGCATTGCATAGCATTTCTTCTAATCTGCCTGCATTGCCAATTCAATTCACAGATTGCATTCATTCTTCTTTGAAAAGCTTGCATTGTTGAGGTAGAATTTTTGCAAAGAAATGGCATTTACTCACATGAGCATTGTGTTCAGGTGGGCTGAAGGACAAAGTCAAGAGCAGATGAGTGATTGCTGCAGCCTATTGGAAGAAGAAGAAAAACAAGAATGAAACAAAAAAAGGAACTATCTTCTAGCATTTATAGGTTCAAATTAAACAATGGACTTCTTTAATCCAATTATGGAATAAATATAAAAAGTATATCCCAAGACAACTATTTAAAAATATTATTCCCATCTCCAGCTAGTGAGCCATAAAACAGGGGTTGGTCCAAAGGATAGAGATGTGTGTAAATTTGAAAATTGTTTCCCTATGAATAGTTACTTCTTTCCAAGGATGGTAACCCCCTAAAATTTAAAAGAATGCTGTAAATGTGAGTATTCTCTAAGTTTGCTGTGTGAAGGGCAGCCATTGGAATGCCTGATTGAAATGCCTAACGATGGCTCTTATATCTATTTTAGCTTTTGGTGTGGAAATCCAACCTGGAATCCTGGTGATCCTGAATTTGGAATCCATGGCAACTTATGGACAAGGAAGATGAATCATCAGGTGAGGCTGATAGAGCTTGTAGTCCAAAACACCTGGAGGGCACCAGGTTGGTGAAGGATTATCTACAGTTACAATGGGTTTTCTTAGAATAGTCAGCTTTTTCAGTTTGCCAGATGGAATGATCTCCCCTCTCCTCCTGCACTGTTCTGGGGCTTCTCCTGAACACCCTCCCAAGCCAACTTGGGGAGTGGAGGAGGTATGGGGGGAAGCCCCAAAGCACAAGTGCAAGTCCTTGTGCAAGGCTTCTGCTGATGGGACTCATTAGGAGAATCATAAGGTGAATAACTTCTAGGAATGGCATGGTTCCAGATTAACCCACCACAGGAGATGTGCATCCTCGTTGCCAGGGGAAAAGAATGGAATAATATGGAAATTCTGAGCACTAGAAAATGAGACAAAAGCAAGAAAAGTGCACTAAACAGAAGCTTTTTATAACCCCATGGATTCCAGTCACACTGTGTCCAAACTTACTTGTCAATCACAGCTCTGACTTCACTCACTGACTGAAAGTACAGCCAGGCAGGAGCATCCAGACCAGATCATTTCACATAAATCACTTGGAAGAGTAGCTGTACATTTTTCTTCATAGTTTCTGCCCAGAGGCCTGGAGACCAACTTTTGGAATGGTGACCCAACACTGCTGTCACAGTGATATCAAATTCAGGAGAAGCTTCCCGTCTTTCTCACACCGTGGGACAAAGGTGTGCATTTCCCCCCACCCTTCCTCCTTTCCTCGCTCTTACCTTCAGATGCTTTGAATATTTGGGTCACATAAAATGTCGTAATTTCTGATGTGGCTATTGTGGCAAAAGCCATTTTTGGGGGAGGTGGGGGCAATACAGCTCCTTGTCTAGGCACACCTCTGAGTACATTCAAGTACTCTAAAGCAGTAAGTCAGGGACATCACTCTCTTACCAATTCAGTTTACCAACAGAGGTGTTGCACCTCACAGCACAGATCTGTTTCTTCCTACAGAGGATGCTAATAAGGACACATTCTGGTGGTGTTCGTTTGTTTTTTTTAAAAAAAGCAAAACGCACAACCCAAATTATTTGCATACAGTAAGATCACATTGTTCTTGCCAAACAGGGAGAAGTGGATCTATAATTCTTAAAAGTGCATTTCAAGACAAATGACATGGTTTTTATTTATGACATCAATTTATTTTTCACTTTGCAATTACGTAAAAAATAGCAATAACATGGTCAGGGAGATGATGTGATGGATCTAGGTGCTGAATTATTCATTGCCCTTCATTTCGTTGACTTCACATCAGATGGCTTCCTAGGTACATTGCATAAATCACACTGGATCTTTTTGGTCACGGCCATTCTAATAACATCCTATCTTGTGGCTTTTGTTGCTGTTGTATCTGTCCATTTAGGAGATGTACAGACATGAACATGCAAATCAAGACTTGCTATATGTATTTTCCCCCCTCTGAAGCTCAAGACCAGGTTCCTGACACCTTCACAAGACATTTGACAGGTGTACTGACTAAGTAGCCTTCTTCAATGCTTCAGGCAAACCTTCCAAAGGGCTTTTCCAAAGCATTGTATTCAAGTTACTGTACAATCCTGTGCATGTCTACTCAGCAATGTTTCACTAAATTCAGTGGGACTTAATCCCAGGTAAGGTATAGGATTGCATTCCAAATGTATTTTGGTTCCCTGTTGTGTGTGTGTGTGTGTGTGTGTGTGTGTTTTAAGTAATAAATTTATTAATAAAATATGTCAAAGCAACCCATGTAGACTAAGCACGACAACTTCCCATCACCTGCCCATCTCATTACCTAAGCTATTAGCCCAAATTTCTTTCCATGACATTCTAAAAGCAGAATGGATTTTTTTTACTGTGATGTCACCACTTCCCACCCAATCAGCACTATGCACAGCCAGGTTCTGTTGTTAACACACAAAAATCTGTTATCCCCAAATTCAGTCTATGAGAAAAGATTGCCAGTGTGCTTCTTCAATGGGCTCAGCTCTCCCATTCCATATACCTTTGCACACCCTTAAAGAAACACAGACTCAAACATGAGTCTGACCAAACTGCGGGAGGCAGTGGAAGGTAGAAGTGCCTGGCGTGCTCTGGTCCATGGGGTCACGAAGAGTCGGACGCGACTAAACGACTAAACAACAACAACAAAGAAACACTAGAATGTCCTCTGTTCTCTTAAACACCCAATGTACGTACAAGCTAGAGAGTCAAACAGTTCTGATCCTCCATCAAAAGAAGTGAAGGAAAGTTGGTGGACCAGATTGCCACACCCCCACCACCACCCTGATGAACAAATGCTATTGAAAGAAAGTATCCACTGTTCATTATTTGTAGATGCACTCTCATACCATGCATTAACCAAATGAAACAGAATATGGCTATAATCTCATACCTATTTGGGTTTAAGCTCCCTTACCGTCAATAGAACTTCACAGTTGACATGCATAGAAATGTAGTTCTTTTGTTTGTACCAGTGCACTTATTAGTTGTGCAGTGCTGGAATGAATTCTAAAGAACTATCAATGGAAGCATGGTATAACAAAGTATGGAGAACTATATTGGCAGAAAAAATGAATGGTCAAGTTCTGACACAAAGAGAACAAAGGCAAACAGATTCGTTTTTTGAAACTTTTACTGATTTTTGTTTAGGCAAGCCTATCCAAACATGCAGAAGCTGCCATGTGTTTTAATCTGATTTTTGCATTTTGTTGAGTTTTATTATTTTTGAGTGTTTTAAATATTTGTTCTGAACTGCTTTTACTGATGATTGTATTGTTTTCTTTGTAAACCACGTTGAGGTTTTAGTACACCCAAGTGGTATATAAATTAATAATAATAATAACATAGGATAAGAGATGGAGCCCACCAAATGATTCAGAAGGGTGTTGGTGATATGAATTTAATCCTATGAATGATTATTAAGCTTTTTATTAATGAGTTCTGGTGACAGATTTTCATTGCCCCTTCAATGCATTTGTTTAAATCTTGTAAAAATAAAATAAAAAAGAATTAAAAGTAACAAATAAAAGCTGGTCATGTTGTGCATATTATTTCAAATCAGAAGACTTTTTAAACCTGTTTTGTTTTGTTGGGTTAATACCAAGAATATTGCTGCCTTTCTGAATATGAAACCATGAACTGTTTTAACCTTAGCTTACGTCCAAGGGATAGCCAACACTTATGTAGTTCTTGGAACACTTTTTACTTGTTTTGCCCCAAGATTAACTGAAAACATGACAATACAAGTGCCGTTCTCAAGCCACACCCAATTCTTTGCAAGGCTTACTGAAATGGTCACTTTCTACAGCATTCACTGCCTCTATGGTTACTCTTCAGAGAAAACCGCACAGATGAAACAGCAGAAGTGAGTCTTGCAACCAAACATTGCAATGTAGAATGCTCCTGTTCGTGGTTCCACTAGCCAACCATGCTTTTTTCAAGGATATTCCATTCCATTTCTCCTCATGTTTCCCCCCCCCCTCCTCCTCCGTAAAGTCAGTCAAAGTCATTCCACTCAGTCTGCACTGAACTACTTCTGGAGTCTCTCTGAGGGTTATTCCCCAAGCCTCTGATACCTCTCTCATGTGCATGGATGGTACTGTTTTGGCTACATAAGGACTAGCAATTGGGAAATGATGCGCTATTTGTATATCCAGGCATACAGTATTCAAATTGGCAAGCTGGAAAGTGGCTTGCCCCTAAAAGCGGAAGCCATTTAGGCGTGAAATTACAGGTTTTGCATATTAGGCTGCAATCTCAAAAGCACTTCCTTCTTAAAGGGTCCTGAAGTCATCCAGTAACTTTTAGTAGCACTTCAACCATGCTGCTGCTCCTCCAGCTTGCGACCTGTGTGAATGGGGACTGGATTCTCTAAGCAGCTTTTGGTTCAAGTTTCATTCCATAACACTTTTATGGGGAAGAAATTGCATATTTGGCTCTGGATGAGATTTTTTCCCTTGGCAGTTGTAAGTTTAAGAAGGAAATCAATCAACCAACATGAAAGTCAAAGGATCACACCAGACAGTAGTTCTGAGCAAAGGCAGAAGCTATGCAAATAAAAGCAAAGACAATTACTGGTTTATTCTGCCCATCCCTTAGGTCAGGGTGGGAGGGAAGTGGTGGTTGATCCACTGGGGCAAATCTCCATCTCCCTCCCGCTGCCTGCCTTCCTACTTTGAACCTGTCCAGGTGGTGGCACTGCCTGCCAGCGTTTTTCTTAGTTTTGCTCTTGTACAGTGGTACATTAGGTTACATACACTTCAGGTTACAGACTCCGCTAACCCAGAAATAGTGCTTCAGGTTAAGAACTTTGCTTCAGGATGAGAACAGAAATCGTGCTCCGGCGGCGTGGCGGCAGCAGGAGGCCCCATTAGCTAAAGTGGTGCTTCAGGTTAAGAACAGTTTCAGGTTAAGAACAGACCTCCAGAACGAATTAAGTACTTAACCTGAGGTACCACTGTAGAACTCAGAAAGGAATTGGATCAGGACGAAGCAATAATTAGTTGACTCTACCTAGTGTTATCTTTGGTCCCACCTACTGTTGACCTCCTGGCCTTCCATCCTACCAGCCACAGTGGGAACGAGCCACCACTAGGGGGAGGGCTGGAATGCATGGCCTATAGACTACTCTCCACTTACGCAGGTGTTACTTCCAGGATCCTATGTGCGTAAGTGAAATGCACACAAGTGGGGAGCCCACGGCAGTAACAGCTGAGAGCTACTGCAAGCCATTTTGGAGCGCTTGGAGTCTCTTTCTGGCCTTTTGGCTCCCTGACATCCTCTTTGGACTCTAGGGAGGGTTTCCTCACAAGCCACAAGGGTTTGCCCACCATTTCAGGTTAGACTCTATTTATTTATTTATTTATTTATTTATTTCCCAGTGCCACACATAGGCGTGGTGACGCACGAATCGATCATGCGCATGTGGGAGAAAGGGCCTGTAAATCGAACACAGAGTTAAGGTATGCTTAAGCCCATTGAACTCAAGTGGACTTTGATAGCCTTCCAAACAGGGGACTCCTTCAAGGAGAGGACTGCCCCCTATAAAGTAGGGCATATGGGGTTGACTCCAGCTATGTCAACTCCAGCAAGACAACTTCTGCTTTTGAAGCACAACTTTTCCCCTCTCTCTTCCACCTGTATCCCCCCCTCCAAAAAAAAAAACCTGTTTCAGATGGTTGGGGCAGCTCACAAATTTGATTTAGGTGGGTATGAGGCGCACAGGTGGGTGACGTTCTATTGCACAGACTGAAGTCATTTTACTTGAGCAATAACTTAGATAGAACCTATGAAGGTTTGGGATAGAATCACACAATTGTAGAGTTGGAAGTGGTCCCAAAGGATCACCCAGTCCAGGCTTCCTCAACCTCAGCCCTCCAGATGTTTTTGGACTACAACTCCCATGATCCCTAGCTAGCAGGACCAGTGGTCAGGGATAATGGGAATTGTAGTCTCAAAACATCTGGAGGGCCGAAGTTGAGGAAGCCTGATCTAGTCCAATCCCAATGAATAGCTCTAAATCTCTACTAAGATAGAGATTATTATTATTATTATTATTATTATTATTATTATTATTATTATTATTTATTATTATTATTAGCATACATAGCTTTCCTAACTTCTTGGCTTTTACATTGGAGATCTTCAGCTATTATATTTTTCACCAATGTCAAGATGAAGAAGGCAGCTTGCATTTCTAGAATGAGCACAGAACCTTCTTTTAGTAGCTGGCTAATTTTGCTTTATTTATTTTAAAAAACTGCTTCTAATGTTTGTTTCTAAACGTTAGCAAGTCTTTGAGAATGGAATGGGGTGGTAGGGATCCTCTTTTTATATTTTCAACTGTTAACCCCTCCGCACACACACATGCCATTTTTATTTCATTGCCATGGTGCGGGTGGGGAGAGGAAGAAGAAAAGACAGACCCTAGTCATTTCCTTGCATCACAGGGGGTGCTGTGAAAAGAGCTCCACAAAAAAATATGCAGTTTTGCATACACTGTGGTAAAGAGCAGCACAGGAAAGTATAAAATGTGCCACATAGTTAATTCATATCTTGCAAAATAGGGCTTGGCAGCTGCGCTGGTCACAGACCACACTGAAATTACAAAGCTGTGGTGCATTGTTATTAATATTTTTTTAAAGGGTTGGGGGAGAGAAGCCCTTCTGGAGATTTTCAGTAACCCTTCATTGCTCTTTCTTCTGCTCAGTAGCTATTTCCACCCACCTGCTATTTATGTAACCCATTGACTGATGAATGAGCAGGCCCCTGTTCCTATTGGAGGGCAGACCGGCAGTTCTACAATCCATCACCCAGTTATGCACACAGAATCCCCATTCATCTCAGGGGGATTTGAGAGCAGTTTAGCAGCTTCTGACACAGTGGCTGAGCTCCTGTACTCAGTTAAATGTGCATAAGTTCCGTTTGTCTCCGTTGCACTTCTGTGCATGCAAGTCAATGTGGGGCTGCAGATGTCAAATCAGCAACACAGTTATGCGCTTTGCTGAAGTGTCACATGTCTGTGAAGAAACGGTGTGGTTCAGGGCTAGAAATTTCAGCTTGAATCAGAGCCATATGGGCTCATGTCTACCCTGAGCATGCTCTCTCAACCTCAGTTGTCCGGCTATAAAAATGGAACGATGGTAGCCTACCTCACAAGGCTACTGTAAAGGCAAAGCAAAATAACTGTCTGGAAAGCATTTGGAAATATAATGTGTTTCATAAATCCGCTCCACTTCCCAGTGGGGAGGAGTTGCGGTGGAACGCATGGTCACCCACTCCTCACTGGGGGGCAGGGGACTTTGTCCCCCATTGCCCAGGGGATCCCGGCCACATCAGAGCCTGGCCAGCCAATCCGCTGGCCGGGGGTGGTGGTCGGGGCAGTTTAAACCAAGGAGTGAGCCAGAAGACTTCCTCTTGGCTCGCTTCATCAATCACCCACCTTCCCTCCCTATTTGCAGGTTAGGCACTGGCCTTGCTATGGACTTTGGTTGGTCACCTTGGTTGTTTGAGGGGCCTGATAGGAATTTTTCCACTTGGCAAATTGGCACTGGCCACTTGGTTTTCTCCTACCTCGTAGCAATCGTAGCTTTTTTAGGGTTGTGGTTAGGCATTGTTTGACCTTGTGTGGGGGAGGGGAGGTGTAGCCATCATCTGCCCCTCCATGCTTAAGGGTATTCCGTTAAAGGAATCCGGGGGTGTTGATCTTGTCCGAAGCCCAGTCGGGGATAGGGCCTTGACACAATCCCGACAGGAACACCAATAAAGTTGTGGCCAAATTTACCCAATAACATAAACCTAATATCTGTGTCCTTGTGTGAGTTATTTTCCAACGAGGGGGTGGCTGCGGGGTCTCGACACGCAAATGATTATTATCAGGGAACATTTGGGCATTGTAACACTGCACTGATGCTTGAAAACTATTTGTGCCTCAGTCAAATTGCAATCTGTACAATAATAATAATAATAATAATAATAATAATAATAATAATAATAATAATTTATTATTTGTACCCCGCCCATCTGGCTGGGTTTCCCCAGCCACTCTGGGCGGCTTCCATAGAAACCAAAAAACACTAAAATATCACACATTAAAAACTTCCCTGAACAGGGCTGCCTTAAGATGTCTTCTGAATGTCAGGTAGTTGTTTATCGTTTTGACATCTGATGGGAGGGCATTCCACAGGGCGGGCGCCACTACCGAAAAGGCCCTCTGCCTGGTTCCCTGTAGCTTTGCTTCTCGCAATGAGGGAACCGCCAGAAGGCCCTCGGCGCTGGACCTCAGCATCCGGGCAGAACGATGGGGGTGGAGACGCTCCTTCAGGTATACTGGGCCAAGGCCGTTTAGGGCTTTAAAGGTCAACTGTTGGCTGTCTGATTTTCCTGCCCTGTGTATCAACTGGGGCCACATGCATACATAGCCTAGGTATTGTATTCACTTTAAGAGAAAATGAAGCAATGCTGATGCATCTGCTCAGTTCTACAGCAAATATACAAGGTGTATAAAGTTAAGTTGTCCAAGTCAGCCTAAAACACTTGAGCCCTTAACATAGCTAACTTCCTTGTCCCTTGGTTCATCCTGAAGATCAGTTATCGTTGAGGTTATATCTGTATTTTGGTTGCAAAACCCCAAATCACCCCCCCCCCACTGGTTTTTGTCCTTGTTCCTCATTCCCTTCTACTGTCCATTAAGATTAACAATAATGAGAAAACAGGACCAAGCATACTCAAAGGTTCAAGGATCTGATTTCAATTAGCATTACGCTATGGAAAAAAATATTAGAACAGTGGAAAACAGCTCATCTTTATTGTTTAGTTAGCCTCAGTATTTTGGTATATATTATCCTCCTCTCTTAGGAATAATAGAATTAAGAACATATTTGCTGTATGATTAAATTTCCCATCCCACGTCTACTTTAGGTATACTGATTTTCCATTTAAATATTAATTTAATTTTAAAGACCATTACTTTTAAAGAGTCTTCACAGGACCTAAGCAATAATGTTCTCATAAAAATCAGAATGAAACATTTTGGTATGCACAAAAGTCAGCTTTAAAGCAAAAGATGTCTACGATTTTAGTGCTCCAGATGCAGTCTAAGAATGTAAAGCTGTTTTGCCTCTCAGTTGTGAGAAACCAAGTTATATTGGAAGTAAACCGTGGCATGCAAAACCTCTGGCCTGCATCATGATATTTGTGGAGGCAAAAAGTGAACATAACAGCTGTTCTTTTGCCAGGCAGAAGTCATCACTGGCAAAGGGAACAACCTTATTCTCTGCCCCTTTTAATACAATAGGTGCAATATTGACTAATAAATATGGGCCATTTCCTCTTCTCAGAATATCTTGGCATCGTTGCCCTGTAAGGAGGAGGAAGCTACAGGCCTCTAACAGAACACTTTCCGTGGCAAACTTAAAACTCCCAGGATTCACTGAGAAAGCCCTTAAAGTCACAGAAGATAAATCCCATTCATGGTTGTGGTGTAGAAAGGTGTTTGATTTCACCAGTAGATGGGCTCGCCATCAGCACCTGGCATACTGGGCCATTGGCATGCTCCCACATCCTGGCAGGGCCCACTAGAGCTTACACCTTGCATTCCTCTCCTTGGTAGCAGGGCAGATGCTGCAACCACCAGCCTTGCGCTCATGAGTGGGCTTACCTGTCCTATACTGGACTAGAAGTCCAACAGCCACCATATTTTTTATTTCCTGCAATGTTCCTGGCCCATTACAGTGCTACATCACATTGCTTGTTTGCTCACAAGCGCAAATGAGAGAGCCTGGCAGCAAGAGGTCCAGGTGAATGTGACTATTGGGGGCTGCCTACATCAATGCTAACCCCTTCCCCGCCAAGCCTGGAGCTCAGCCTGCCAGTAGAGAACATAATAGCTCGCTGGACTTTGTCAAATTCTCATTGCAAGACACTGACAAATTTCCCTTGATTTTCTCCAAATATCTGTGAACCTTATATCCTAGAATAAAGGTTCCTCTGAAACCTAGTTATGCAGTCTGCACTTGCTCACCCCCATTTTCATTTGCACAGCTGAATGTGGCGCCACCAACATACACAGCGGGGAAGGGAGTTTTCCCATTCCTAATGTTTGCATAGCCGAAATTGATTGCACATTGAAAATGTGGTATATTTTCCACAATTCGTTTTTGTATGTCGGAGGTGCCATTTCATTGTTCTGCTATTTCTCCCCAGAAGGTTAACGTGTGTGCTTGGTTGGGGCGGGGGAGGGGGGGAGCTGTGCTTTGATCATTTATTTCCATACATGGCTGAAGTAGGTTGTGTCATCAGTAAGCAACATTGCAGCAATACAGTTGCAATGGATTCTTCAATTGTCGCCGTTGAATTCTTTTTTCTACTACATTCATTGTGATTTTGGTATAGCTGCTGGAGGAGCATAAATATAGGTGTGCGGAAGAGTACCATAAGATGGGTGTCCCTTCCATTTTAGAAAAAAAGCCACATGATAATTTTGCTAAGAAATTTTAAAGGGGTGGTTTTGTGCTAGTACACAAGTAACCCAATTTGGGGGATGCCATAAGCAGTGAACAGGAGCCTGCACAGATTCTTGTTGCATGCACACATAAATGATGCTTCTATAGAGTTTCTTCAGTGTGGTCTGGTAACATTATGGTTTGTGCTGCTATGCAAGGAACTTAATCTTGTGAATAGCTGCACAGAATAGGCTAGCTATGGATAGGGAGCTGGTGTGTGTGTGTGTGTGTGTGTGTGTGTGTGTATGAATTTCAGGCATCCACTCTCCCTCAGTGAATGTGTGAATCACTTTTGCAGAGCAACCATTTTTAAAGTTCTGCATATATACCAGCTGGAGCCTGGAGCAAGCAGGAAGCAGCAGAAGCGAGTCTGCTAAGCCAGGCAATTTCAGCAGCCATGTTGTAGCGCATATGTACCACCAAACAGGATCACCATATCCATCCTCTGGCAAATGCAAAAACTGGCCACCCCACAGTGCTTCCTTCCTAGCATGGATTGGAGAGAAAGAGGCTGGTGGAGGAGAGGAGAAGCTGGAACTGCTGCAGCCCGAAAGGCCACTGCAGGATGACTGTCCAAGGAGGCAGCAGCTGAAGGAGAAGGGAGTGCATGGATGGAGCAGGTGAGATCCAAGCTTCACCAACATGCACACTTTCCCCTCCAGGTAAATTGGCTTTTTTAAGCTTTCCCTTACCTGTTCTCCAAGAGTTGCAGGAAAATAAGGCCGGTGTCCTGTGAAGCATGCATCAGAACTGCTGCCTTCTGTGCAGCACTCATAGTACTTTTTACACATCACTTGGGAAGACAGGTGAACTAATACCAGTGTACTGGAAGAAGGAAAGATCACCAGTGTCGAAGCAATGATTCTTCAACATCAACTTCGTTGGACTGGTCATGTTGTGCGGATACCCGATGATCATCTTCCAAAGCAACTACTCTATTCCGAACTTAAAAATGGAAAGTGTAATGCTGGTGGTCAACAAAAGAGGTTTAAAGGCTGTCTCAAGGCAAATCTTTAAAAATGTAGTATAAACACTGACAACTGGGAAACACTTGCCTGCGAGTGCTCCAGTTGAAGAACAGCCTTTACCAAAGGTGTCATGGGCTTTGAAGGCACTCGAACTCAGAACGCAAGGGAGAAATGTGCTGGGAGGAAGGCACGCTTGGCAAATCCACACAGTGATCAACTCCCACCCAGAAATCTACGTCCCCACTGTGGAAGGACGTGTGGATCAAGAATTGGCCTCCACGGTCACTTATGGACTCATTGTTAAAACCGTGTTCATGGAAGACAATCTTACTTGGCTATGAGTGATCGCCAAAGAAGACGACTCATAGTACTGCTGCTTAACTCTTCCACTGAAGGAGAAAGGGCTCACACCAAAGTTGCGAGATATTTTCCTTGAAGAAAAAAGTGATTTTTTAAAAAAAGTAAGAACCTTATCTCCATGCTTACATGTAACTAATCTAGATATAGCTCTCAATAAAGAATACATCATATGGTGTCTCCTTCAATACATCAAAGCAATAGATCTTATTATGAAAAATTCAATAAACCCTCTCATAAAGGCAGAGCAATGGAAGGAACGAGCAGTTCAGCTATAATTCTGTCTTGTTTAACTTGACTTGCCTACTTGCACAGGAGAATTTACCGCTGTTGCCATGAAACAACTCAATACTACAATATTTGCTGGCACGAACTAAAACGTATATCGGGAGCCATTATGATATCCCTGCACTAAGTTTACTATAAAGGTCACGCTTCCCAAATTGAGGCCCACCCTGTATGTGATTACGTGGGAGGATTGCAATTTTGACATGTTTTGGGCTTCTGAAAAAATGTCCCAGTCCCCCACCCCAAGCTTTAAACAGGATGGCTGTTCTCTTGACCATTATTCAAATGACAGGGAGGCAGTGAGAGCATATGTTCAGTGTTGTGTTCTTGAGGCAGGGGATGACATCCTGCCATTCTGTGCCAGAATGAAGACATAAGAACAGCCTTGGTGAATGATGCTAATGGTCCATTCAGGCCAGCGCTTTGTTTCCAAAAGTGGCCAATTGGATGACCTTGGGAAGTTCTCATTTTAGGACATGGTGATGACAACAAGTTAGCCCCTCTTGCCTGTCTCAGATGTCAGGTAATCAGAGGCTGCCCCTGAACACAGGCATGGTGCATCTGAATGCATCTGGGCTGAAAGTTGGGAGCCCCATTCCTAACCCCCCCCCCCCCAACACCTCAGACCTCCCTACCATGAGATTCAAAGCATGTTCAGTTAAATGCAGTAAGAATCTTTCCTAGGATTAGAAACCCTGCCTTATCAGAGGTTTTTTTGTTTGCTTATTGTTTGGTAAAAATATGAGGTTCTGGTCCTCGTAGTTGATAAGAATGCCAGCACAAAATGGCTGCCATGGTGAAATATGAGGTGCCTGCCCTGTCAAGGAGGATTCTAAAGACGTATGCTAAAATGCACTGGGGGTCCCCTTCAGACCTTCCTTCTCAATGTGGGATGGTCTGAAGTAGAGCTTGTGTGTGAGGAGTTGTTAGTTGTCCTAATCTCATTGCTGAGCAACACTGCTGTCAACTCCAGGGAGCTCTGGTTGCTCTGGGCACCTGCAACATTTTCACTGTGGGTGCCTGGCCTCTGCCATGGTGGTGACTGGGCTGGGGCCTCTACCTCTGCTGTGGAGCCTCTGTTGGGGCCTGTTTTGGCCACAGACATGGACATGCACCCATGCTCCACAGCCCCACCCCTGCAGCAGCACTAAAGCAGTGCCAGAGAGCACATCATGTTACACACACACACACACACACACACACACACACACACAGCACTGGGCACTCACATGCTGTGGGCTCAAGTTGGTGCCTCTGCTGAGCAACAGTGTGTTAGAGCTCAGTGAAGTGGGAGACCAACCAACCAGAAAAGTCTCTGAGATGTACTTGCCTGGAGGCAGAGTCAGCATCTAAAGTCAGGTCCGGTCCTAGGGCCCGGCGAACACCAATCCACATGGTCAGGTGGTCCAGGGGTCGGGCAAGCCAATGATCACAAAGTAGGATCAGAAACTACAAGTCCTGTTGCAAGCATATGACTACTGCTGGAAGCTCTGCTTAAGAAGATTGATGCCAGCTGGTTCTCATCAGTGCCTTCTTCTCTGTGTCCTTGAAGGCTGATCAGCTGCAGGTGGAGTCACTCTGCCTTCTCCCCCTTCAGGCTGCTGTTCAGTAGGTTAAGCCCGTGACAAGAGGCAGGGCTTGTGGTCACACTTTACCCCTTCTTTTTAAGTCTGCAGATGTTTGTCCCAAATGTCTGAGGGAGGCTTATAACTTGCATCATAATAGATCAGAAGCATCATAAAAGATCCCAACAGGTGCAAAGAATCTCCTTGTCACAAAGCTGTTATCCCTCTCCTTCTTGTCAGTCATCAATCAATCAATCACATACAACAAGCCTCTACTATCTTGGAGTTAAGTGCCTGCTCTCACAACTGATGCTTAAAGCATTCCCTTTCTGTGGGAGAACGTGGTTGGTGTAATCCCATGCAAGTCTACTCCGATGTCCACTGACATCAATAGGACATGCTTCCAGATAAGCATTTATAAAACTGCAGCCTAGAATACCCCATTTAATGATTGGACAGGCATATGTATTTTGCTATGTGCATTTTATGAGAAGCTACCATTGGCCACAGATACCAAGGGTGCATACATTAAATTCAGCAACACACCCTTAGTTTTCATATTGTTTTTACAAATTATATTCTTTATTTTTAAGCATAGGTGCCAACTCCCTGGGGCACTGGGTGCCCGAGCACCCACAAAATTCTGCATGAAGCGGTTGGGCACCTACACATTTCAGTGCCAAGGCCATGCACACCCATGGCTGCATGGCACCCATGGCCCCGGGCACCCATGGGCGCTGGGCCAACTGGCACTTCTGTTTTTAAGTAAGCAGGGGGCTTTAATGAAACATCTCTCAGGATGTGAGCTCTAAGAGCTACATCTATAGCTACATCTATGTAAATTATCCACACACAAAAGTGAAGAATCAACAGGCTTGAGGGAGGTTAAGGAGGAGGTTAAGGGGTGATATGATGGCCATGTTCAAATATATAAAAGGATGTCACATAGAGGAGGGAGAAAGGTTGTTTTCTGCTGCTCCAGAGAAGCGGACACGGAGCAATGGATCCAAACTACAAGAAAGAAGATTCCACCTAAACATTAGGAAGAACTTCCTGACAGTAAGAGCTGTTGGACTGGAATTTGCTGCCAAGGAGTGTGGTGGAGTCTCCGTCTTTGGAGGTCTTTAAGCAGAGGCTTGACAACCATATGTCAGGAGTGCTCTGATGGTGTTTCCTGCTTGGCAGGGGGTTGGACTCGATGGCCCTTGTGGTCTCTTCCAACTCTATGATTCTATGATTCTATGATTCTAAGTTGCAGAAACTGTTGTAGTTTACCCCAGTACATCCATTTTTGTCTGCATTACTTGGTTGGAGAACAGCATCATGAAATTCAGAGAAGTGTGAAATATAAAAGCTGGCTCTGTTTCAGTCTGCATATTATTTTGGAAAGTGTCAGGTGGGTTCACCTTTAAATGGGAACCAAGGTGACTTTCTTCCCCATTCCTAGTTGCAGCAAGGTCAATCTAATTAAATTACCATCTCAGGTCTCCTTGTGGTCCGTATCAAACATGCACTTCTATAAAGAGGGGTCATGCTTCATTGACTTGCATGCTATGTTAAAAAGCTAAAATACATTTTTTTTTAAAAAAAAAATGAAATAAGGCCCAGGTTATTGCAGACTTTGACGCTAAGTTTTGCTTTTTCAACTCCCTTCAGCAACAAGCTCATGTAATATTTAGTTATATTTATTCTCTCTCTCTCTCTCTCCTGCCTGATAGTAGCAAAACCTTTGAGCACGTAACAAGAAATATTGAAATGATCCATATTTTTATTGCCTAAATACAAATTTTTAATCAGGTACCAAAAGGAGAACAGAGAAGGTCCCTGCCTGACGTCAATAGGCAGGGAGCCCCAAAGTGTAGGTGCTGCCACACTAAAAGAATGATTTCTTGCAACAGTGGAACAAGTAATAGAGGCACACCAAGGACACACTGAATCCTTATGCAGCAAAAAATACTTATGAAGAAGAAGACGAGTTTGGATTTGATATCTCGCTTTATCACTACCCGAAGGAGTCTCAAAGTGGCTAACGTTCTCCTTTCCCTTCCTCCCCCACAACAAACACTCTGTGAGGTGAGTGGGGCTGACAGACTTCAGAGAAGTGTGACTGGCCCAAGGTCACTCAGCAGCTGCATGTGGAGGAGCAGAGACGCGAACCCGGTTCCCCAGATTATGAGTCTATCACTCTTAACCACTACACCACACTGGCTCCATCCACACACAAGAGGGAGGGATCAACAGACTTGAGGGAACCCCAAAGTTGCAGAGGGGGACTTTAGGGGGGACACAAAATGCCACTGGGGGACAGGGCTGGGAAATGGAGGAACAATATCCTAGATGATGGTCCGGCTGTCTGAAAGGAACCACGAACAAAATACTCTGCAACATTTGGTTGCACTTGTATGTAAACCACTGAGCCTCTTGGGCTTGCTGATTGGATGGTTAGCAGTTCAAATCCGCGTTACGGGGTGAGCTCCTGTTCCTCTGTCCCAGCTCCTGCCAACCTAGCAGTTCAAAAGCACGCCAGTGCAAGGAGGTTAATAGGTACCGCTGTGGCGGGAAGGTAAACGATGTTTCCATGCACTCTGGCATTCATCACAGTGTTCCGTCGTGCCAGAAGTGGTTTATTCATGCTGGCCACATGACCCGGAAAGCTGTCGGTGGACAAATGCCAGTTCCCTCGGCCTGAAAGTGAGATGAGCGCCACACCCCATAGTCGCCTTTGACTGGACTTAACTGTACAGGGGTCAATTACCTTTACCTTAGCTTATAGATGAGAAAGGTTTTCCCTGCTACCTCTCCTCCCACTTTTCCCTGATTATTATAATTTTAGAAAGCAAGGTTCCCTGATTATTATAATTTTGGAAAGCAAGGTCTGCATCCTGTGGCCCTGTACCAGGCTGAACTGAGTCTTTTGTCACTGCTGTTGCAGTTCTCGGTGAGGCCCTCTTCAACAGAGGCAGATAAACAATCCTCAGAGACTAGACGGCGATTCCTTTCAACACATTACTCTAATTCTCTCCTTTCCTATTGATCTATAGGGTACCACCCCCTTAAACCCCAGACAAATTGATTCTGCGACTAACATCTGTACACACAATTAATCTCTTTCACACATTTGATGTTCCACTTTACTGGACACAGGACACACACTATGACTCATGTGTTAATCAGCTAATACCTGAAAATTAGGCTCGTGCCTACTGTATAAACAGTGACAGACTATCCATCAATTTGCTTCAATGAATTAATGAATTCTGCTGTGTTGTAGGGTTTTTTATATTTTTTTGCTGTGTTTTTGAAGTTGTCATATATATTCTAAGCTGATATATGCCGTCACCAGAAAGCAACCACCAGTGAAAACTAGAAAATGGAGAAAGGGAAATGGATTCTAGTTAGCTGACCTGGCATAGCCTGGAAATTGCATGCACACTGCCATGCCTTTCTCAATGAATTTTGGGGAAAGGCTATGGTAGTCCCAAAAACAGATCAGCCAGGCAAGCCAAGAGCTCTCTATTTAGATGCTTCAGGCTATTACTGAACTGCTTAATCTCTGATACCCATTGCAGAAACACAGAAAGTTGAATCCTACTTTTAGTCCATCTAGCACAATATTGACTACACCACGGCTGGTGAATCTTTGCCTGTCCAGGTGTTGCTGAACTACAGTTCCCATCATCCCTGGCCATTGGCTATGCTTGCTGGGGCTGATGGGTTGTAGTTCAGCAACATCTGGAGGGCCAAAGGTCTTTGCTGACTGACAGCAGCTCACAAGGTTTTCAGGCAGCAGTCCTTCCCAGCCCAACCTCGAGATGGGGGAAATTGAGCCTGGGACCCACTGCATGAAAAGCAGATGCTCTACCAATGGGCTACAGTCCTTCCCTACCGTTCCCAATTTCACCGAGTGTTAGGGAAAGGTTTCTTATCTCACCTGGGTAAGTAGCATCCTAGGAAATTCCCTATATTTCCCCCCACACAGTGCTGTTATTGGCTCAGGTAAGAGTTGCCGTTGGCTGTGACTGCAGGTTACTAGATGTTACAATGGCTACTAGCCAGTATGACTACTTCCTATCTCCACTATGGGAGGCAGCATGCATCTGAATACCAGTTGCTAGGAATCCCAACTGGGGAGTGTGTTGTTGCACTCAGGTCCTGCTTGTGGGCCTCTCACATACGAGGTAAAGAGATCCCCAACTGTGCTTATCCTTGCCCTGCTTGCAACCTCAATTGCTAGGTATCTTGGAGCTTTCATTTTAAATGGTGCCCTTTTCCCCACTTCAAGAAAAGAGGCATAGTGCCCTGACGTCAAAATTATGTTGGTACTTGAGGCAGAAAATCCTACTAGTGCCTCTTCCCTTCCTCGGCTGCAAAAAGCTACAATAATAATAAACAACTTTCATCCTTTTCATGACACCCAAAGTCTGATGCCTGAGGTGGCTGCCCCACTCTGCCTAATTGTAGGGGCAGCACTGCTGCCTAACATAGACTTGCTCCAGGCCATGGTGGCAAATTAAAATGGGGCCGCCATTTTTCTTTCTCCTGATGTGTCGGAGCAAGGCTATATCAAAGGCATGATGAAAAATGTAATGTTGCTCCAAGGCACATGTTACTTATGGCAGTGCTGCTGCTGCCTGCTGTTGCCGCTAGCTAAGCCTGCTGGGGTCAGTCAACGTAGAGGACTCACCAGGGAACAATTTGCTGAGGGCCTCGTCAAACATACAGCCCACAGTGAAATATATTCCTAAATAAACTCAAGGGAGCGGCAATAATGGAAGTCAGTTGTCTTACACTGTAGTCTCTTGAAGGTTCGGGACCTTGTATGAGTGGGAGTCCCTTGCCTGTAGAGGCTTCTGCATTCGCTTTAGTGGAAGCTCTGCGTATGCATTTGAAGTAATGACCCTTTCAGTGAAGTCCAAGCTGGAGCAAAAATGACATTTGTACACTGGAGTGCATAGAGAAATCTGGGCTGAGAGTACTAAATGCTGGCCTGTGTATTGGATGAAGCCTGTAGGCTCTTCCCATGTTCTCCTCGCTAAACTGCTCCCCTCTGAACAGCTAAGTACCATGGGAAGGAAAATCCCCCACTACGGTCTCCATCCTTGCTACTTATTAGGATACAGTTGAGCAGTAAGTAGGGAGGAATGGGTGTCCTGAGGTAGTTGCCTATAGAAGAAGAGAGTGCTCTGTTCCTCTATGAGGAGTTCACTGAGTCTCCATTCTGTGTGTTGACAAAGGAAGGTCTTTTTTCCTCCTACAACATGGAAGCCAAGCAAGCTGACCATGGAAGAAGAGATCCTCAGGATCTCAGAGGAGCCTCCTGGTTCTGACCAAAAGCCCATCTGGTCCAACATTTTTTTTCCATAGCGACCAACCATTTGCCTCTGGGAAGACCTAAAGCAGGAAATTATCCTTCCCTGCTGTAGATCCCGGCGTACTGTCTGTGATAATGGAAGGAAGAGATAGCCATCGACATTATTATTTAATGGACAGTAGCCACTGAACAGCTTCCACGAATGTGCCTAAACCCCTTTTAAAGCTGTCCCTGACTATTAGCTGGCTGAGATTGATGAGAGTTGGAACCCAGCACCGCACAGAGGGCCACAGCTCCCCTGCCCCTGTCACAGACATCTCCATCTCTTGCAGCTGATAAGAGAAGTGAATCAGAAGGAGTGGGCTGGGAGGGAACTCCTCTGGTTTCACAGAGGAAGTAATTCCATTAGGGCTTGAAATGACTTGGTGAAACATGAGTAAGGGGAAATCATCTGCAATAACACACCAGCTGGGCTCCATGACATCACTTGCAGGAATCAAAGGAAATGAGCTAACACGATATGCATAAAAATCTCATTTTTCTTTTGTTTACTTGCTTATGCAGTTCTAGTATGATTTTCAGGGTGACAAAAAACAACAACCCCGCTTTTGGGGAGGAAAAATCAGCATGGATATTTTGCTTCTTTAGGAAAATCATTTTGTCTTTATTAAAGCTGACAATGAAATAAAATGCCTGAGATGCTTCCCATTTTGTTTTATTTCCAGAAAAGCTATTGCAGGCACATGAGTCCCACATGCTTCTTAATGTACAATATCTGCAAAGCCGGGAAACAATATTAGAATGTATTCATTAACACCTGTATTCTTTATGCTGTCGTTTACATGCACAGGAATTGACCTTGTTGGATAGTTTATGAGTAACTGTTTCACTTGGAAAAAAATCATGTTTCCTGTCAGAGGCCATTAAACCAATGACACGTAACTGATTTTCAGAATTAATATTGCAGAGATTCAGCATGAGCCAGAAAATGTTCATAGGAAAAGCAGGAGGCACTACTATAAAATAAAACTCTAGTTCCAAAAAACCCCAGTGGTCAAAATCTTTTTTACTTATGTATTTTGAATCTCACTCCATCCCAAAAGCTCTGGGTGGGCAACAACATATTAGAAGGCAAATATAAAATATCCTGTTCAAATTAAACATAAATCCCATTAAACAGCCACAAATATAACATACGCTAAAATTTCCAAAGCTCTGTAAACTTAATCCCAGGCACACAAATGTCAATCCACACACACACACACACACACACACACACACACACACAAAACCAGACAAGCATAGTAAAAACAATATATTTAGCAGGCACAAACCAAATTCACAGTATGGTGTGCAAGCTTTTGAGGTGTACAAAACTCTCATTCGGACTGGATGATAAAGGTAAAACAATAACAAAAAAGGGCAAAAAAGTGTTTATTTGGAGGGCATGATGATAAGCCCTGTCTGCAGTTTATTTAAATCTTAAAATGGTTACAGAGGAAGCCCTCTGCAGATGAATTAGATTAGGTAAGTGCCTCGGGCAAAATGTCTCATGTTGCACTGAGATATGCTGGGGACTGAGAAACAATGGAGACCTCCCCTTTGCAAATACATAGAAATTGGAAGAGAGAAGAGGAATTTGTCCAAGAGATGCTCATGTTGGGAATCTGGCAGGTATCCCCTCTCTCTCTGTAGAGATACATGACCTTTCCCTGTTCAGCTGCTTCCAGTGCAGAAGGATCATATCTCAAACCTACTTGGAAGAAGATAGTGGTGCTGTTAAGGCTGGACCTCAGGGCCAAAGTCCAGGGCCCTACAGTGGGGGCCACCAAATGACCACCGAAAGAGCTGCAGATCATGGGGGCAGCAGCCAACAGGCCAGAAGCCAGCAGCTGGGTTGGCTTGGGCATGACAGAGCCCACCAAGACTGGTGCTGGTTGCCACAACATCCATTCTTTCTTCTTATTTTTTGAAAGAAACATTGTTCAGGGACAGCAGCTTGGCCAGAAATTCATGTGGTTCGTTACATATGTAATTTATTATTATTATTATTATTATTATTATTATTATTATTATTATACTTTGAATATACATTATCCTGACCCAAGAACTGGCTAGTGAAATCAGTATGTGCAATCAATCCCCTTGACCTCCCCGCTGCTTGTTGGCCCTCATTACCCACCAAGAACTGAGTCACAATGTGTCTGATACCATTTAGATATTACAAATGGTAGGATTCACTTGTCAGAGGTGGAATCTACACACATATAAAAAAATGCTGTGAAAATGCTTTTTTTCAAAATCGCTTTGAAAAATACATTGAATTTTTGCATAGCTCACTTTCGCCATCTAGTGTCACATTTTTAATTGCACTTTACAACACATTTAAAACGTTTTATTTGCAGCTGTGTAGTTGAGTCCAGGGTGTAGAATATTTAGCAACATGATGACCACTTGGCCCCTGCCTTGCTTGCTTTCTCCCTTCCTGCCAAATAATACACTTCACGGGCCTCCTCTTTCAAAGTCCCGTGTGTAGTTCTATACACTGGGACACAGGTGGCTCTGTGGTCTAAACCACTGAGCCTCTTGGGCTTGCTGATCAGAAGGTCGGTGGTTTAAAATCAAGCAGTGGGGTGAGCTCCTGTTGCTCTATCCCAGCTCCTGTGCTCCTTTGGCCTGAAGCAAGATGAACTCCACACCCCATAGTTGCCTTTGACTGGACTTAAATGTCCAGGGTCCTTTACATTTACCTATACTAATCCTTTTTCTTCTTGGCTGTCCTTTTCTTTAACCACTGTGCATTATCTCCCCTGCTATTCAGGTCATTGGCTACTTTTTCCCTCTGCCTTTTTCCAACTTCCCAGCAGGCACCCCTTTCTTTCTGCTATAACATGCAACCCTTCCACATCTTCGGTGAGATTTCTTTTTCTCTCTAGATAGTCCCTTTGAGCATTACTTCTTTTCCCTCCCGCCCTTCCATCAAGTATTAATCTCCACTCGCCCTTCCTTTATGCTTCCCTTTTGCCATCCATTTTCTTCTGTTCAGCCTCCTTGCCTCTGGTCTTCCCCTTCACCACACCCACAAACTCCCATACATTCCTAGTCACTGGCGTGAAGTTTTAATCCCAGCCAAACTGACTTCTCTTCCTTCACAGCACCAAGGCTGAAAATGGCTTTGTTGTCCCACCAAGTGCACATTCAGAGCCTTCGGAACAGCTCAGCTAATCGGTGTCAGAGACTGCCACAAATCCCATACAATATAGATAAACTCACTCAGCATAAATGGCTCATAATCTCTCTCTGTATTTAGAGTGAGTCACTTGTCCGAGCTGACACATCCCAAGCAGTTTGTTAGCTTGCATGGGTGAGCTACACTAGAAGCAGCTGCCAGAGGGAAGTCCTAAATATTTTCTTCCCTTGATCTTTGAAATCTTGAGCTCCATACACACATCTGGGTCTTGCATTGATGTCTACAGATGGGAAAGATAGAACAGTGAACAAAACCTCTCGTCTCTTTGCAGCCGACAACTAGAGCACTCAAGTATGCATGAAGATTGGCTTGGCTGGATCATGGCCAATTTACAGCTCAGTCTTGTGGGAACTTGGGAAGTAATGTCCCCTAAGTTCAATGTGTCTTACTCCAAAGTATGAGTCCGTCGATTTTAGTTCCTCTCATTTGTTCATTTTTTCCAACCTAAAGTTCAGGGATGCGGGTGGTGCTGTGGGTTAAACCACAGAGCCTAGGACTTGCCGATCAGAAGGTCGGCAGTTCGAATCCTCGTGACGGGGTGAGCTCCCATTGCTCGGTCCCTGCTCCTGCCAACCTAGCAGTTCAAAAGCACATCAAAGTGCAAGTAGATAAATAGGTACCGCTCCGGCGGGAAGGTAAACGGCATTTCCGTGTGCTGCTCTGGTTTGCCAGAAGCGGCTTAGTCATGCTGGCCACATGACCCGGAAGCTGTACGCCGGCTCCCTTGCCCAATAAAGCGAGATGAGCGCCGCAACCCCAGAGTCGGCCACAACTGGACCTAATGGTCAGGGGTCCCTTTACCTTTTTAAAGTTCAGTTATCCACATTTTCACACCAGTTTCCATTAAAAAAGAAGGGGTTTTCAGTGGAAGCTGCTGCTGCCCCTGATCGATGAGCCTAAGGAGTAATCATATGGTCTGAAACATGGAAAAGCAGGAAGCTACTGCATGCCTTGCCCTCCCTAAATGTGTTTGGGTAAACGCAAGCAATAAGATACCTTTAGATATCACCACTTCTGCATAATGTGTGCCACAATCTGGAAAAGCTTTAGGTGGTGTTCACATGGGGGGAGGGGCAGTAATACTTGAATTGGCCTCAGAAACCTCTTATAGTGCCAATTTGCCATATATTATGTCTGTGTCTCAGGTCTGAGGTCAGGATTCTGTCCCTTTATCTGCCTCCACATGTGTCTAGAGCCTTCTTTAGCACTCATAGTTCCTTGGTTCTGGATATCAGTTATCTTGGGTGGTGTTGCATTGCGGAGGAATGTTATACTTGCCATTGCCAAGGAATATTTACAACATGCATGGATTAACGACTTGCCATTTCAAAAACTAATCAACATTGGTTTTAAATACAGAAAGAAAGCCAAGAAACCACGTTGCAAATATAATGCCCCTCTGACCCCAGGAAAAAAAACACATCCAGATTGATTTGTGTGTATAGAAAGGAAACTATAGTCTAATAAATGTTCCCATGCTTTTCAAATTTCAGTTTGGACTCACTCTAGTTATAAACTCCTTAAGATCAAGGATCACAGTTTTAATGAATTTGGCACCTATATTTTATTTTTTTAATACTGTGGATTGCCCCTATAATTCTAAAATTCCATTCTTCTAACTATCTGGCACTTACGCCTTACATTTAGGATGAAAACATTTGTGCTTTAAAGCAACAAGCTTTTTTAAAAACCTAAAACTAATTAAAAGGCTGAAATCTTTCACAGAGAGCAGATTGGGCTGGGGAGTGGCTCAAGGGGAGCCTGGGATGAATTTGCCCCTTAGGCTGTTGCCTCACTCAGCATGCTGCTGCTGTTCTTAGTGCTGGGACTAAGACTATCCACACCCAGCAGAGGCCATCCCACAACCTTCCATACCTGGTTATAGTCCTGCTTCCGCTAGGAGTAGCGTGAGCAATACGATTTGAGGATAGTGGGCTGGGTAAGATTGGCCTAAGACATTTTGCAGCCTGAGGCAAACAAGCGGGGGGCACAAAGACATCCCAGGTTTGGTCATCTCCTGGTAGGGCTGGGAACTGGGCCAAATTAATACATGTGGAAGCCCTCAGCTACCTAAATTTAAGACACCCCTGTAGCATTGACCTTAAAGGGCAGGGCAAGTTTAAAATAAGAGTACACATCCTACTAGAAATTTTCAGACTCAGACTTACAGTGCTTCATCATACATACTTTTGAAAACAAATCTGGTCCAGTGATTCCTGGTGACTGCAATGCTACAGCTTTGCAGAAGGGCAAGTTATGCATTTAATAGAACAACCTCTGACTGTTTAAGTAATAAGAATAATTATACATATATTTAATTTAAAATATTTTTTAAAAAAAATGGCAGGCAAGCTGTAGAACTCAAATATGGCCATTAGATAAACTGTGCCTATGCAGAACCTCCTGTGAGCACTTCTTAGGCCCTTGAGGAATCCACTTTTTGTTTTTAAAAGGTTTCTAGTCCTAAACATGATAAGGGTACATGTAAGCAGACATCCAGAGTCTTCGTTGTATAAATGTCATCCTAGGCACCTTCGGGAGGAAGGGTAGGATATGAATTCAGCAAATAAATAAATAAACTCAACAGATAAATAAATAAATCCACATAAAGCAATTCGCATGCCCCAGCCACAGACTAGGTTCAGGTTTTTTGACGTTTGAGTGCGACAGTCTCTGAATTAGAACAATCTAGATTAAAGTGCAATCAGTTTGCCAGCTGTAGTGTGACATCTGCTGTGTTCATGACAATGAGATGCATATTATGTTAATTACTTACAGCAAAAATGTACAAAATTAACAGCAGTACCCTCCACGGACTCCTGATGCACTCCTGACTTTTCCCTTCCATGCTGAAGCTGCTTCCCACCTTGGAGTTGCACACTGTTTCTGGATTTTTTTCTCAGGTTATCCCCAGCTGCAATCAAACAGGGACTATGGAAGTGCACACTAACCCGACCAAGACCATGTTCAGGGTAGGGGACAACAGCTGGAGAATTGCCCCTCCAACATAGCTTAGTAGGTCATATTTCATAATTGTTTCAACTGGTAGCCAGCAACAGAGAGGAAATCTAGTTAATTTTGGTACTGATTCAAGGAGTGTAAATGTCTGTCATTCACAGCCTTCCATATTACTCTGTGCTCGCTTCGCCTCGGGAGTGCTGTTTCAGATCTGGGGGAGGGGAGATAAATCTCCTTATTGGAGAGAGAACAAGATTTTGTAAGTTCCAGACGTCCACCGTTTAACCCGTTGAAGTGTTAAAAATGGGAGAAACTGGTTATGCTTCCGCCCTGTTATACTTCATACTTCATAATAACAATAGCAATGGGTGGGATTCCTATAACAAACCCTATCCATGGAAACCCTGTGGAAACAATTCTGCTCGCAGAATGGGGGTTTCCCCCCTCTCCTACATCCACACCCACCCGTACCTTCCAAAATTGTATTGGGTGGGGGGTGGGAATTCAGAACAACGTGCCCTGGGAGGAGAGAAGGGATAATTTCATCTGCCAAAATGAAATGCTTCCCCTGATGGAACAATTGCCTCTGCGTGACATTGAATTCCTATCACAGTTATCAGACAAAGAGGCACACACACACCCTTTTTAAAAGCAAAAGGATTTGTGCTTTGGCATAGTTGCTGACTACATGGGTCCTGTTGATTTAAAACAGAGATGGGAAGCCTGAGGGGAGGAGCTGCGGCCCCCCAGGTTTCTCTATGAGACCCTCAGTACTATTTCTAGGCCACAGCCTTCACTGACTTTGCTATCCCCCACCCCCAGTGCTTTTGCCTGGCCAGAATGTGTCCTTAAACTGTGCTAAGGTCTCTTGCTTTCTGGATGGGGAAAGAGTGTGTTGGAGAAAAGTGTGTGAGTATAGAACCCTCTGGCTTTTGTGTGGTTTAAATGTTCTTCCTTTGCTCTACCCACTTTCCCCTCTGACTCCACCCACCTTTGTGGGCCCAGGAGTGTTGTCCGGGAAGGAATTTCGCCCTTGAGCTGAAAAGGGTTCCCCATCCCTGAATTAAAATAATCAGTGTATATTTAGAAGCTGTGAGCTGGCCAGACATTGGTGCTCCTGAGGTGTAAAGAGTTCCACTGCTTCCCTGCTGTGATAGCTCTCCTTTGCCTAAGACTAAAAGCTGGTAAAGATAAAGGAGAAGAGGATTTAAGAATCCAAAGATCTTCTGCATTCCAGATATTTAGGGGAAATCTCCATGAAAGGAACTGTGTGTAGAAGAGATCTATTGAGCAAACGGAACCCCTGCTAGCCAGATGGCAACAGTTACTCGGCTTATGTACTGTAGCTAGGAGAGAAAGTTTTTTCTTCTAACCAGCTTAGATACATTTTTAAAAGAACTAAAGCCCACATTGATGCAAGTTTACTCAGAAGTATGCTCCATTTACCTCGCTGGGAAATCAAACAGGCTCCTAATTGTGCATCTGATTGCAGCTTAAGACAAATCTATGAAGGATGGGTCTATTGACATCTTGCAGTCATAAGGATAGCTCGATGAACTTCCATGTCAATGATCAGGCCTCTTCAGTTTCTGGTTCTGGTGCTTTTGAGGAGGGAGGAGCAAAATATCTTGTTGAATGCCACCCCAATCTCTAAGTGGTAGGAGATTCAAGGGCTTCCAGGCACTCACTCAGGTTTCATGCTTCTTTTTGGAATGAGGTACAACGGAGACTGTTGTGTCTTTATGATATGTGGTTTATTGCACATGAATTGAGGGAGACCCCATCACCCATTTGTCATCTGGCCTAAAGCCTTTGCTTTTTTAATGGCTCGTTACCTTTTCTTTGTTCTCTTAATGGCCCATCTCCCAGGCGATCTAAACATGGAAAGCTGGATCCAGGGGTTAGGAGTCTAACGTTCAGTTGAACTACCTAAGACGTGATTAAATTCTAACACCTCCTAAACTCAGGAATTTTGGGGACTCTGTCATCCATGAACTCATAACAATATGTCTCTAAGCTTAAGGAAGATGGCAGGGTGGGAACAGTGTGCGAAACTCCAATAGAAATGGGTGCATTCTGCAATAGAGAATTATTATTGTGAGCATTTTCTGAACTCTTGCCGCAGTACACTGCACCTAAGATTTCAATTTAAATTGCCACTGCTGGCGCTGAGGGTGTTACAGAGATTGCCAAAGCTGAAGCGGGGCTTCAAAGAGTTGGGTCACGGAGGAGGTTTTGCAGCCACACCGCTGCCAAAGTGCTGAAGCTGCAGGAGCTGTTTAAGAAGTTGGAGCAGCAGAACAAGCAGCTCCACATTTGCAGCCCTGAGCATCCCGCTGTTGCCTGCTGCTGCCAGAGCAGCCCTAGACGTGCCTCTTTAGTGCTGCATGAGCCAGGGGATCTGCCTGGCATTGCGGCACAAATGTGACTCGAAGTTGTGTTTCAGCGCCCCAAAACCCAGGTTCCAGGTACTATGTAGAGCCTTGCTTTTCTTTCCTGGTTTTGAACACAGGGTAGGAAAGGGGAATGGATATTAAACTTGTCTGATTGCAGACAAATAGCTCCAAGGGCTTTTGTGCAAGGCACATCTAAAGTTGTTTTTGGTGTGGGGAAAACTAAAAGGGACTCACTTTTTGAGTAAAAAAAATACATTCTGATTACTAGCACCACCTGTGGGTGACAAAGGAGCTCCCCCCACCTTTCCCCTTGCACCTCCCTTGTAGCTGCAATTATCAGAACAATTGCCCACAAAACGTGAGTGTAGATTAAGTTATTCTTTTTTCACCCAGCCCCAAACCATAGTGGCCGCCCTTGCAGGGTAACCACTGCGTCTTTCCTTCTCTCGAACATTTTCATAATGCATCATTTCAGAGCTTGCAGGTCATTCCCATGAATCCATCTAACGTGCATCCTGTTAGACAGTGTCTACAAAAAGATCCAGCACATTTGGAACGTTGGCCACCTGAATATTCAGAGTCCGTGACTCTCTTGAACAAGATTAAGACACCTTTCCAAAGCACAGTCCTGCTGCTGTGAAAGCCCAGTCAGTGTTGCACAAAAGGCTTACTTTCTACATTCTGAAGTCTCCGAACACACAAACACCTCTATTCAGAGCCTCATAAGATGGAGATCAGGGAGCAAGGTGTTAGGAGGACTCTAAAATAAGAAAGGAGGTTGTGTGTGTGTTCCCAAGCCTCAAGCAACACACAGTATTCTGACTGAGGCTAATTGCTTTGCATTCCAACATCATGATGTCACCAATGTTTTAGGGCCTTTTGGGTGGAGAGCCGTTTTTTGGTGTGTATGACAGCACCCCCTAAACATGTATTGACCCTAGGAAAAGGGGGGGGGGAGGGAACCTACCTCCATTACTATATATTAATGTGGCCAAACTAAATGAAGAGAAGGTCTCTGTCCAGCTTTTGGAAGCCAGTTAAAATACAAACTCAGTGTTTTTCTAAACACACCGAGTATATTACCTTAGTCATAAAATGGGGGACTTTCAAATCTAATTTGTTCAGCGCTAGTGCTGTTGAAGGCTGGGAAGTGTTCCAGGGGAAATCACCTCCATGCAAACAGAGATTAGCAGCTCTCCATTGCAGACATATGGAAATGATTGTCTATAATCTCCGGTAATTGTGGCTGTATTACATTCAAATCCTGTTTTCAATTTTCTCAAACTTCTAGACTGATTGTGTTATTAAATCATGCTGGCTGATGTGTTTAATAAGGACCTATTAAATGTTTATAAAATTAGGGGAATAAATATGGGCTTTTAGTCAGATGGTGTGTATGTGAGATAGAACAATAGTATACCATTGTTAGAATAACAGTGCCGCTATTAAAAATGTGTCTACAAAATATACTTCAAGGCTTCACTTTAACAAAGTCAATTGGAAATAACACCTAATTAGGAGGGGGCAGGGGAGCCTGATAACTATCTGCAGAAGTGTCCCTTCTGTTCCAAACAATAAATGGCGTAAAATATTACACCACAACACTGAAAGCCCTTGTGAGTACACATGTCCATTCAAGTAAATAAGGCCACAGTCCTACTTGGCCATAGACTTGCATCTGAGTTAAATAGGTAGAGGATTGGGCTGGAAAAGTTGCATATTCTCATTTCACATGGTTTAAGATTGAAGAGGTTAGGATTCATTGTAGCATCCACATCCAAAGTACAGTGGAACTGCTCTCCTAAACTTCCAGTGGACCAAATCCTTCACATTCACATCCAAAACCCAGTTCTCGTGTTAATTAACACACATATGTGATTTCCCACCCTTACTTTACCTGCTTCCTGTTATTGAAGCCAAGCATGTATATGCATATGGCAAATAAATCAGAAAGATGGAAAAGATATTTGGAATTCTAATAGCCATTTATTATCTTCAGCACCTACAACCCCCCGACCAGGAAGCTGCCAGAGAATATATTCTGCCAAACGTTTGGTCCCAATCCTAGCCAAAATTGTAAGACGGGCCCCAGTCCTTCTAAGCCCCACTTATCCTCTGGAGAGTATCTTCTTAGTGGGCCTAAATTCTCAGGTAAGTAGCCCTGCCCTCTCTCTCTGGGCAATTTAAGTACCTTCTCACCGCCCCTCCCAGAAGTCATTTTATAAAATGCAGAAATCGGTAGGCTTTAAGTGTATTTAGAGAGCTTGTATTAATGCATTTATGATACACAAACCAGTTGAGATGGACAAAATGGACTTAACACAACCCCCACCATGACTTCATTTGTAAGCTTTTAATGCCTAAAAGGATTCCCATTGACCTTAATGCAGCTAAAGCCATTTAAATGCACTTAAGCACCATCTTAAGTAGTTTGTGGCCATGGTTGTAAAATACCAAGGAATTGCACTGAAGAATGAAAAGCCTTATAGAGGAGTGAGGTCTATGAACCATTTGAATATTATCGTTTATTTGCATGTACTATTTCAAGTGCCTTCCCTCACTCCCCACTTTTCAGGAGAGGGTTATAATCCCCTGGAGCAGATTTTCAGAGGGCTGCAGGAGGAATGGAGAATTGGCAGAAATTGCCTCCCCACTCCACCCCACCCCACTCTCTGAACATGAGATCCCACAAGCAAAACTCTCTAGATCCAGACCAGTCTCAAATCCATGATTAGAAGCTTCATATGAACATTGCGATTATATGTCTGGGTGAATGAATAGTACATTGGTGGAGGGGTCCCAGCTCTTGGTGGAACATGCACTTTGCATGCAAAAAGTCATCTCCAGGTAGGACTGAGGAAGACAAACCCAGGAGAGCCACTGTCAATCAATGTAGACGATACTGAGCTAGATGGACTCAGTGGAAGGCAAATTCCTGTGCTTCTGTGTGGTATTTTGTACACTGCATAGATATATTTATTTGATTATGTGGTATAAAACGTGGGAACAAACAGAACTGAATGAACAAATTCAAAAGGCCAATCTGGTGCTCCAACCCGGCACCCATGTGACCCCAATCTTACCACTGCCTTGTCCTAACTCTGGAAGTAGCAGAGACGCTGGTCTTGAGAAGGCAGCTCTGTGGCTCTGCCCCACCACACAGCCCACTACCGTGGAAGCTAATTGCACTAAAATAATACAAAACTAGATATGTTTATGAACCACCTTTCCAAAGAAGGTTCCCCCCCCCCAAAATCACAATAATTTAAAATGTTGCTCAATACATCAGTTGATCCATAGACATAGCATGTAATAATCATGTCACAATGTGTAGGCATCACTAGAATGACCGCTCCCCGCTTAAAACGGGGGGCGCCCTTTGCGTGGACGCGTGCAGCCCCTAGCCTTTGCTCAGGTTCCCGCCCCCCCCCCAGCACATTCTATCATTTTTGAAGGTGTGGCTTTCTGACATTGTTTCAGTTCTGTCCCACTTGGACATTGAAACAAGGAGGATGTCACACCCTCCTGTCATAAGGGAAGACCCTTCTTGGGAAAAATTCCCATTCAAATTGAACATTTGCATTTTGATTTCAAATTTTGTCATTTCAAGCACGATAGACAAAATGGCCAACTTTGCCCAATTTTAGATAATTGCAAAATACTTATTTCAGCCTTAGGGTAAACAAAAATTCAGGTAAACATGCTGTTCTTCGTGTTATTTTATTGACACCAACACAGAAATAATTCAGTGATCATAAGGAACAAGAGGTTAATTTTTGAGGTTCGCATATTGGGGAATCCCTTTCCCAAAGTGCAGGCCATTTAATCTCACACAGAACGCAATGTGATCATTCCAGGAATCTCACCTTGAAATTTCCTTTTAACCTTGTAATGAATGTTTGTTTTATCTTTGTAACAATTTTAATGAGTCCTCCTCATCAATATCTGCTTCCCTCATTCTCAGACCTTTTTTCATTAGTAATCCTCAGCGGGCAGAAAACATTTTGAAATCCTAACTCATTAAAACCACAAGCCCACATGCTAAAGCCATTTGGCCCCCCGACTTAAGGGTAAACTTGAACCTGTTTTCTTCAGCAAATTAATTTCTTTCTTTTAGGTGGTGCTGGGGAGATGGAGTTTTACAAATGAATTAATTGCTGGGTTTGCCTGGCATAAAACGCCCCACCTCATTATGTTTACATAAACACGCAATGTTTTAAAACCTATAACTAGCTCATAATGCGGCCTTTACGGAATCCTATAAAGTAACGAGGATCTTGTATGGTTCACATTAGAGACTTTGAAAGGTTTGAAGCGAATTGGATATAAGGTTAATATTTGGCAGAGCCTTGTAAATAGCCCGGTTGTTATTTTATATTGGCTGAAGTATAAAATTCTGGGTTGCATGCCAGCAACTAGTCCAGCGGTGTGGCCAGGTAGTTACATGGCTCTGTTGTTTGCCTGTTTCAAGTTGGAATGTTCCTGCTCTCAGTGGGGTGTGAGTGTGTGTGTGTGTGTGTGTGTATGCGCGTCTGCTTATACTCAGCTCAAATACAGCAAGGACTCTGCACAGCAATTATTTTTTACTAAATTTTGTTGGTCTGCCCTCAGGGGACTTTCTCCCAGTTTAATTATTTGAGGGATTGTACACTTCTGGGATTTTATTTCAAAATGTTCCCTCTCGGAATTTGTTTCCGAGCCAAGTTAAAGTGAGGTCTTCTTTCTTTATTTCTTCCTTTGGAAAAAAAAATGTACAGAAAAATATACTGAACTTGAAAATTAACAGAGGTGTTTCTGGAGGCACTGCTTTTAAAGTTATTTGTCTAAAGAGATGTTTAGAATTGATTGTATTAAAGGGCCATAAATCTGTGGTGCCCATCCTTCTCTCCCCCTGCCCCAACCCAGGAGGTTTAAGAAATGAATTTGAGCAACACTTCTGAATTTTAAGACAAACAAGGGAGAGGGAAATAGCTTATAATAGTTGCTGGCTGAGTACACGGAGCATTGCTTAGACCCTCTTAGAGATAAATCCCAGTCTTGGCTCACTTTATGTATTTATGAATCAGATAGTGTGCCTGCATAAATAATAAGTGAAAATTCAAGATGCATAAGCTGCTACGTCGGCATTGATTTTTCTAGTATTCCCCTGCAGAAGAAACTGATCGGAAAGGGTAGGATGAATGTGATTAAGACTGAGGGACAATTATGGGCTTGTTCAGATGTTCCAAGCCTTTGGTAGTCACGTTTTTGGTGAACCCAAGTTGACTTTTTCCTCCTTTGCCATGGGCTCAAAAGGTTATGTGAAATCCCACAGCAAATGCCAGAAATGTTCAGCTCAGTTTGGGGTTTGCTTTTGAGTTTCTGCAGATGGAACTGAGTGCAAGTCTGTGGCAGTGCAATCTAACACATGTCTATTTAAAAGTAGGACCATGCATGTGCTATGGATGCAGCAATAGTGACTAACTTCTACTCCATGGTCCCGATTTACACACCACCAAGTCAATTTTTCTGTCCCCCCACCCAAACCCCACCAATTTTGGTGGCAGAGGCAAATCTATTTAGTTTTTCAAAAACAGAGTCAGTGCTGAGGTGAATGGATTCCACTGCCCTGAAAAGGATGCAAATCACTCCCTTCCTGGTAACCAGATCAATCTTTTTATGAGTGGAGATAGGGTGAGATCAGCTGAAAGATTAAATGGGGCGCATAGGTGCTGTGTGCCCATATGTGTGTCTGTGTGTCTGCCTCTGAGTGTGCATGCATGTTTACCTTCCTGCTGCAGTGGTACCTATTTATCTACTTGAACTGGCATGCTTTCGAACTGCTAGAAAGTGAGATGAGTGCCGCAACCCCATAGTCACCTTTGACTGGACTTAACCGTCCAGGGGTCCTTTACCTTTTTTCACCTTGTGCATGCATGAGAGAATGTGAGGTGGCCACATGTTCCTTTAGCTCAAGCCACTGCTGGCATGTGGCACCTGGAGAGGGATGGATGTGACCTTCAATGATAGTGGCTGACTCAGGATAACCTCAGGAATGTTTCCTAGTATATTAGGAAAACTAGTTTCAAACTCCTGCCCAGTCCCAAGTAACCAAGAGAGTCAATACTGACCTCTCCTCTCGGGGAGACCGGTGGATTCCACTTAAGCCCTGAAAGCCAATAAACTCCTGCCTTTCAGGAGTGAGTCCTATTGGGTAAACTGAAACCCATAAAGTCTGTGGAGCTGCGTGTGCCCACACCTTCTTATGAGAAGGGAGATTTTGTGAAAACAGAAGCATTCATCACTGCTCACATCATGGCTTCCTGTCTCATACCTACACACAAACAGGAAGTCGCTGCATACATAGACTCTCGTCTTCTGAATAATCCAGCAACTAACTGAAACTAATTAGGTACAGCTTCTTCTTTCTTAAAATTAAACATTTTATTGTGTGATTAAATATATGAATATGTTATATGCCAGAGCAGCATTCCTCCCATGAAAAAGAACAGCAACCAGGTTTGGATTGAACATTTATTATTTCCTCTTGCTCCAGTTCCTATTCTCTTGATGGACTATTAACTACAAAACAGGGTTTTCCCCCCTATTTTTTTAAAAAAGGCTGGATTTTCATTACCAAATTTAATGCACTCAATTCCGAGAGCATAACTTGTTTGTTAGCTTAAAATCAGGAGTCCAGCAGTATCCCATAAACCCAAAACATTAGCATCTGCCACCATATGAGCACCAGCGATACGCTGCAAGCAGAGCCAAGTATTTACTGAGGTTTTGTATCTTTGCCGTGAGTCTGAAGGGCCTCAGATGACTTCCCTGCAGACAACAGTCTGCATCACAAAATCACCACACGTAGAGCAACATAATTTTTCCCAATTAGCAGTCTCTCTTCTGGAAAAGCCTGAGGCGGATGCAGTAGACAGATCCCTAGAGGAAATTGGTCCGTCTAGGTAGGTTTGAGATCACTAGCAGAAGCGTGTGTGTGTGATAAATGAGGGTGGGGAGAGAACACTCATAATACATTTTCCTCTTCTTATCACTAGCTCAGGGGCACCTCTATATCTTAAAGTAAACATTAGGGGGGGAACCCGCCTCTTTTTTATTTCAGTGTGTGAAAAATATAGTAGCAGGGAATGCTAAATAATTCTGCTTACTTCCCAATAATAAACATAAACAGGCTGAACGAAAGGAGAACAGAGACAAAACAGGGGCAGGGCAGCACAGGCCAGTTTAAAAAAAAATTCAGACAGAATTTGGGGTCAATTTAGATACCTTTCCAGAGTGTTCCAACTGGTAGAAGAAAGCAGTACACAATGGTCGGCAGTTTGGCCTAAAGAAGAGTGCCTCACAGCAGTTATAAACTTAGAATAGGGCAGCCCAGCTACATGGGTGGGGTAGAAATAAATTATTATTATTATTATTATTATTATTATTATTATTATTATTATTATTAACCTGCATCAGGTAGTAGTATTAGGGGCTGGAGACAGATGAATGCAGAGCAGCTCCTGCAGCAAACAGTTAAACAGCCTTGACTTCTCCCAAGGAAAACTAGGAAGTGTAGTTTGTTAAAGATGCTGAGAATTGTTTGGAGACCCCAGTTCCTGGCACAGAGCTTCAGTTCCCAGGGTGGTTTAACAGGCACTCCCTCTTCCCAAGGATCTTTGGGAATTGTAGCTCTGTGAGGGGAATCGGGGTCTCCCAACAAAGCGTGTTCTCCAATAAATGAGAGCACGTGTTGCGGTGTGGGCCGCCGGGCCAGGCCTCTGGTTGCCAGGCAGGTTAATAGTTGTTGCCTGGCATTGCGATTGGATAACCGGGTTGCTGGGGCAAAGTGTATGTTGCAATTTGGGTGGGTGGGACCATAGTCTTTAAATATTGGTGCACTCTGGTTTCTCTTTCTCTTTGCAGAGTGCATTGGATCGCCCGCCCGCCCGCCCTCTTTTCTGGTTGACCTTGCTTTGCCTGTCATGGGGTTGTCTGCTTTGGAGCAGGGGCCTAGTAGGAAATTTGCCATTTGGTGATTGGCTGTGCCATTTGGTTTTTGCCTACTACTCAGCAATTCGTCACAACTTGTAAGGTTGCAGTTAGGCATTGGTTATAATATGCTGGTGGTGGAGGGGTCAGGATAGGCTGTGCCTGCCCCTCCCATTGCGCTGAAGGGAATTCCGTTAAAGGAATCCTGGGGCTTGCCATGATTTCGTCCAATCCCTGTCATGGGACCAGGGCCGCCCAATCCCTGTCATGGGAATCCTTGTCATAGGACCGGGCTGGCAAGCTTTTGGGGAGCTGCTGGGGTGAGCGGCGTGGGTCCGGCGCTTAGCTCAAATGACCCCCAAGTTAGAGTTTCCCTTCTATTGGCTACCGATCGGACCTCGGGATGTCAGTTCTGTCCCAGGCGGGGGGACAGATAGTCATAACCAATGTCTAAACAACCACTCACTGATTTTGTATTTTAATAAAGTTGTGGCCAAAATAGTGCCCACAAACCAAAACTAAATTACGTGTTATGTGTGAAGTTATTTGAGGGGTGGCCTGGAGACCTACACACGCAACTCTCAGCTTCCTTAACAAAGTACATCTCCCAGGATTTCTGAGGGGAACCACGGCTTTTAAAGTGGCACAAGAGGGTTTTAAACGTATGGTGTAAATGTGGCCCAGGAACTGGCAGGGCTTTCCAAAGGATTCTTTCAAAAGCGTTGGCCCTGGCAGAGGGTGGTGCACAACTGGGACTCGGTTTCAGACAGCAAAATGTCTTGGGCCAGCACTAAACTTGTAATAATAGATTGGGCATTTTATTGCCAGGAGCCTTCTACAGATCTATGGGTAGTGTCATATCACACACAGATGCTGTTCTCTGGAGTAGGTATTCTTGGAACTGTGCTTCAGAGCTTTTCAATCAATATGTAGAACTTAGTTGAAAATCCATTTAAGTCTGCAAGAGGAATGCATGCATTTTCTCAAATAGGCTTTCCCCTGCGTCTATGAACTTCCAACGTTTGTTTGAATTTTGAGTGTTATTTTAAAATTTGTGCTAACATACTGTATTATTGTGAGTCACCTTGCTTGCTAATATCCTATATTAAGGCAATATTAACAGTTTTCTTTATATTATTGTGAGTTCCTGTGGTCCGTTGCTAAACAGTTTACTTAGAATTTCCATCACAATTCAAACTGCATGCATGCTATCCACATTCAATATGGGGAGATAGTGTTTTCTTAATTGATTCCTCTTACCACATTCTGTAGACGTTCTAGGAAATACTCTTATACCACAATTCTATGCACATCTACTTAGAAGTAAGTACCATTGTCTTGACATTCCCAGGAAAATGTTGCATAGGAACATGGTCTAAATGATTTTTTATATATGAAAATTGTGGAGTGTGTGGTTTATATCAATGGATATATTCACATAAATATACATCTCTATGAAGAAACCTTAGCGTATTCATGTTCTGATCTTACTAAAGTGAGAAGGGAGCTGGGATATAAATTCCTCTTTAAGAAGGAGTAAATTCTAGAGGTGTGCACAGGCCTCAAGATGTGTCTTGTATCTGTGCACTTTTTAAAATTCCAGTCTGTTTCTGTGCACTCTCGGCTTCCATCTGTAATCCAGCTCCTGGGCTACTCTGTTAAAATGAAGCTCTCTGTTTCACCATTCACTAATAATGAGGAATCTAAAACTGAAAAGCTATAACCTTTTCCTGTCCTGAGCTACTCTAATGAAGCCCAGTGTTTTCCCATTCACTATAATGGTGAATCCTGGCTATAATGTTTTCCCATTTCAGCCACATGAGCTCCTCCAGAGTAGATTAAACCTGCTAAATTGCAGACAAATAGGTTCAGGGGCTTTTTGTGGGGGAAGTAATTGGGATTAACTTTTTCCCATAATGCCTTATATGGGAGGGGATAGGGAGTTCTCCCTTTCTTACTTTAAAACAATTAAGAGGGGGCTGAGTGATATATATCCTTGCTTGTATATGTATATTTTTTGAAAAATTCTGCAGCTTCATACTGGTCTATCTGGTAGTTGCTTGTGTCCTCAGATAGGCTTTGCATGGCTCCTGGCAGGCCCTACAATCTCCAACACTGTCGGGGGGGGGGGCTAGGTTTTTGGAATGGGGTTAAAGCAGAGTAACACTAGATATTTGAAAAATATATTTGAATGAAGCTTTGATCTGCTTCCAAATTCCCTGGATGCCTTAGACCATTGTAGACAGAATTACCATTTCTCATCTTTGAAAGCTAGGGAGCCTGAAAGATGGGTCTTTGGTTGCATGGTACACCAGAAGCAGCTCACCAGGTGGAGCAAGAGTTCCTACACTAGCTTCCCTGTAGGTGAATCATTGTTGCTTCCCAGAAGGGACAGCGGGAGGCATGAAGTGTGGTGTAAACACACTGGCAGAGCCAAACCAGTGCTCCTGCAGGTGCATTTGCACCATACCACACTTCCTGCAACTTTGCCCCTCCCCTCTTCTGGTAAGTAACAATGACTGTCAGAGACCAGGCTGAGGAGTACTGCTCTGATGAAGAATGGTGGGAGCCTCCCCCTCCCTCTGCTCCTGACCAGGATCCTGAAGCTGCCCAGGAGCATTGAAGCAGTATAGATTTGGAACAGTGGTTTGCAGAGGGGCATAGATCTGAAGACAAAAGTTGGGACGAAGTGGGGCGTGAAGAGCAAAGTGAAGAAGAACTGGAAAAGAGAGAGCTAACAGACTGTCTCTCACTGGAAAGTGTCCAGCCAATCAGTCCAAGGTCACATAGAGCAGATAAGGTGGCTACACAAAAAGCGCAGTGGTTGAGAGATCAGGTTGCAAGGCGCGGAAGTGGCTGGGGGGAAATGGGTGGGAACCTTCATTGGGAACACCTTCATTCTGAGAATGGCTGCTTTGTTCTTTTGCTGTGATCATTAAAGACTCTTTAAATGGTAAGTGACTCTTTTCGCTTATCTACGGCCAAAGGAGGGGGGGGGGAGGAAGCTGAGTCCCCGAAGCCTGACAGTGACCTACCTGCCAGGAAGCTAGTGTAGTGGCTCCAGCCCACCCACCGAGCTGCTTCTGCGTGAAACTGGGTCCCTGTAGCTTTCCAGGCTCAATTCAAGGTCCTAGTGGTGACCTACTGTCTACTGGGCTATCGATTGCTATTTGCCACAGTGGCTATCTTCTACCTCCAGTGTCAGAGGCAGCTTGCCTTGGTATATCAGTTGCTTGGAATCACTGTGAGAATAATGCTGCTGCCCTCAGATCCTGCTTGCGGGCTTTCCATGGGCATCTGTGAGAACTGCATGCTGGACTAAATGGGCCTTTGGCCTGATCCAGCAGGGCTCTTCCTGTGTACTACACTTTGTCCTTTCATGACCTTCTTTATTGGTGGCAGCTCTTGATTTCATTTACCTTGGAGACTCTGCAGATTTTTTCCATTCTATGTGTTCTCCACTATTGGTTTGTTAAAATTCAGTGTGGCATTTGAGGGACAGAGAGGGGAAAGAATAGAGCAAGCTGGGTTTTAAATGACATGAGTTTGTTTTGCAATTAAGATATGTAATCCTTTGGATCAGGTCAGCTGTAAGAGGAATTAATGAAGGAGAACAGAGGAGAGCCCTGGAGTCTCTTTTCACAACTTCGTTGGAATTATACACCTTTTGTGGAATCTACAGTTGTGCATAAGGAATTTGTGAACAGTACAGACTCTTGAATAACATATAAAGGAGTTCTGGATTCTTTTTGCCTCTTATAAGGAACACACTCCCTGCTCATTTGAGTATCAATTATCAATGGTGAATCTTCCCCATGTCGTAATTTTTGTCACACGTATGATTTGAGGGTGCCCTTGTTGCATCACAACCATTATACCATGGAGAAAAACAGAACAACCACGCCTGCTGCAGGGAATGTTCAGTGCCCAGATAACGAAAAGAAGCCAAATGTGTGGAGAAGCGAGGCAGCCATCAGTTTCCAGAACTGACATTTCCAGAAAAGCTGTTTGGTAAATGGTGAGTTTGTGAATTGTAAGAGGAATTATGGGGTGGGGGTGGGTGTTGGAGAGAGGATAGGGAGGAAGGGGGAGAGCACTTACGATATAAAAGACATTCAAGCTGTTAGTGGACACTGGCATGTGGTATTCTCGGTAGGCATGCTGATTGAAGCTAATGGCAATGTATTCTACTATCAGCAATCGAACAACTTCTCCAGCGTAAATGAAAAGAGCAAGTCAGAGTGTGAGGCTTTAAGAACAATGCCACGCTGAAAGAAAGAGAAGAAATGATGTCATTGAGGAGGGGGGCAGATTGGAATCGGGGGAGGGGGAATGAGGAAAGAGGTTTGTGGGGAAATGTAAAATTTTCAAATATGGTGTTTTATTACATTATTGTGATTTAACAACCAGGTTGGTACTGAACAACTCCGCAGTACAGGCCAACAGCACCAGCGGGATTCATTATGATTTCTTTAACGCTGCAGGGGGAATGCCTAGCTGTTTTGGGGGCCTAGTGGGCCCCAAGCCTGGTACACTATATTACATAAGAGAAAACCAGCCATTTGGAAACCTTATTCAGCTTACAGTCATGACAGAGGTAGCTACAGGGGTTTTTTTTATGGAGTGTGGTAGAGTTTGCTTTCCTAGGCTGTTGAATAGGAGTTTGGGCTTGTGCCCTGAACTCTTTCAGGCTCCTTATAAAGACCCACATGTTTACACAATTTTGCACTTCTCTGAAAATTGCAGAGCAGTTTTCCACCCACACATTGTGTACCAAAATGCATATCCTAGTGTAAAGTGTGCATAAAATGCATAAATGAGTGACATGCATGGCGAGATTTACATACACAAATGTGTATTTTAGGAGAAAACAAAAACTCTGAAGACTTTAAAAAAATAATCCGGCAAACCAATTGCGGAAATGTGGAGAACTAAACTTAAGGATGGAAAAATAAGAAACTAAGATAAATCAAAAGCGATAAATTTGCCCATTCCTAGTCTCCAGTAATGCAATTGGGAAGAAGGAGTGGGTACTAGCGGGAAGTGGCCACCACCATTTAGAGGGCAGAGGACAGTGGGTGAAGATTTTGGAGAGAAAGGCAAACAAGGCAACTGTGTGGTTCCATACTTGCTTGGTTCTTCCAGCTCTGGCAGCCTAGAGGGTTAACCTACAGTCCCCTCAAGTACGCAGGTACTGTTGCCAGTCTGGCCAAAGTCCAGGGATCAGTTATTGCTAGCCTTCTTGTAGAAGAGGTGGGGTTTGCCTCTTTCTCATATATCTCTTCAGGTTTCATGGTACAGCACCAGCCTAGACTTGGGGAAATGCAATGGATACCTTGTCAAACAGTCAGTCTGGCTTGTTGTTGGAATCCAAGATGGAATTAAGCATCCAGTTAGCTCTCAGAAGTAGTGTCGGACATGATAGCCAGAATCTCTAGGCTGATTGTCTTGTGGAATGTCAACATTCACACTGAGATTTTAACATCAACTTGAAGCCACTGGAAAAAGTCCTCAAAAGGTTTGGGCACAGCAGTTATCAATGACCTCTACTTCACTTTTCCATCTGTTCATCCTCTGAATCGGTGCTTAGAGGCTGCACTGGGTTAGATGAAGGTGAACCAGCTGAGACTTAATTCAGACAAGATGGAGATGCTGTGGGAGGAGAAACTAACTCCTTTAAACTGAAAGTGTTCCACCAGTCATAGATGAAGGACCAAGATGCAACTTGGGTTTGCTCTTAGGCATAGAGCTACCTAAGGAAGCTCAGTTGGCAGCAGTTGCCAGAGACGCTACAACCCTGTCAGGATAGTCTGGACCTTGCTTTAGTTATTCTTGCACTAGTAACCTCCAGGAAAGGCTATTGTAATACATTCTATGTGATGTTGCCTTTGAAAACAATTTTTAAGCATCAACTGGTACAGAATATGGCCACCAGGCTACTTAGTGGGCCAGGCAGTTGCAACATGTTACACAAATACTATGCCAGTTACACTGGTTACCAGAATGTTTCTGGGCCCAATTCAAAGCTCTGCCAATGGCTTTTAAAGCCCTAAATGGTTACTATAAGGATCACTTTCACCTATATCAACCTTCTTGTACCCCCTGTACCTCTTGAAATGCCTGCTTCTAAAATCAATTAGTGTGTGTGGTCAACTATGGAATTCAATTCCAAATGAAATCAGGCATGCCTATTCCTTGTTAAATTTAAAGTTGACTTAAAAACTCATAGTCTTTTGGGGTTAATGAAGATCTGTCAATTGGATATTGTTTTTAAGCTGGTGTGGTTGTTTTCTTGCATGGTAAGCTGGTCTGTGCACCTTGCATGGAAATGGATATTTTGAATGTTTAATTATTTTATTGTTGAATTTCATGGATCTGTATTGTATACGGTTGTAAACCACGTTGAGAGACATTTTCCTCAGCAAAGTGATCTAAAAGTCTATTAAATAAGTAAAACCATGTCTTCAATCAACTGGTGAGCATTTTCATAAAGTACTGTGAAAAATCATTGAAACACTAGGCATTTTTAACCACTGCCAAGAATGTTTAAGAAAAAGTTGAGTGGCTTCAGCTCAGCCCTAATCACAAAAGTCCTTCCCACAAGCATAACATGTGAACAAACCACCGTGCTGTCTGTTTCATATCTGTTCCTCATTTGCATTGTGGTGGGAGAAGACATCTTGTACTGAAGGGTTTTATTACTTTGGCTTAGTTTGTTACAGTGCTATCCCTGTTGGTGGTGTAATAATTTATTCTCATCCTATTATTTTTGTCATCACTATAGCCTGCAAAATATTTCTTACTGAAAAGGATTACCATATGAAAATATAATACCTAAAGGTGAATTTCCACAAAGGGATCAGATTCTGTGTGCTATTTCAATTCCTTTTCTTAGATTTTATTTTTAAATATTCTTCTATTTCTTTAGTTGTTTGTACCTACCCAAAGTGCTTTTTGCCTGGGGAAACTTGGAAATATTAAGTTGATTAATACATTGAGTACTCAACCTTCTAAAGTTTTGGGGAACTAAAGTATTTATAGCTTTACAGTTTATATTAATGCTATTATTGTTGTTGTTGTTAAAAAAGTGAAGTTTGATTTGAATAATTATAAAAGCAAACCTCAGTTGAAAAATAATAATAATGAAAGAAAGAAAGGGCAATTTGTGCCAAGATTATACCCACATATCCTGCACACATCTTTCAATGTAAAACCGTGTTATGAGATAGCCCTACTAAGTAGCAGAAACACAAATGGGAGGGCAGGGAAGATAAAATAACTATAAAGCTGACTTAGCAGATCCATATGATTCAATAAATGGCATGAGATAAAGAGGTAACCTGTCCTGGAGAATTAAGAAGTACAGCCTGGAAGAGACAATTACATACTGAAGGACAGCACAGCAAGGAATACGTAGCATTAACAATCACATTTGCATTTCGGAGGAGAAGATTATTTGCCACAGGATCTCCTAACTACTTGAGCGACATTATTGTAAAACAGCACATGTCTTTCTCCTTTCTCGGCTGCTACACTCTTGCCTCATCTGAGTAAAGGTTAAATTGAGGCAGTCTTTTCCCATCTCCTTGAGTGAAACACCCTAGCAGAGAAACACAGCCAGAGCATCACAGAAGCATGCTGTGGAGACACGCTGTCCAGCTTCCAATGGAGAAGAAGATTCAAAGGCTTCCCTCTTCCCGTGCCGCAAGTCAGCACAATGTGCAGTGTCGTACTAGCATCAGGAAAGTCTTAAGCTGCTTCCATTGCATCTCACTTTGATCCGTTTACAACTAAGATGAGATAAAAGTCCCGTGTTATCACTACCACACTGCCACAGTTCTTAGGAGGAGCGGGCAAGGTTTTGACTCAGTAGGGAACTGGATGAATGTTAGTCGCAGGATGACAAAGTAGATTCAAAACAGTTCCTTGGTATTCTGGAAGGGCTGAGGGAACATTGTGAAGTTTTCGCAGAGTCTATTTTATGAAAGGAAGACTTGGACCTCCTGTGAAAAGAGGGTGTTTATGTTCTGATGGAGTATACGGCCAGCCTTCTGGACCACAGCCTTGAACAACAGGTTTCCACATTGCTGCTTAGGTATCACTGCTTAGATAGGTATTGCTGCTCAGTATTTTGATATACTTATTAACAATGAAAATGTATTTCCAAAAGCAAAGCTGGCTTGCTCTGCTCTTCTCGTGGAAGATTATTTCATTGGCCCACCTGCTCAAATGAACAATGTATTGCATATTCAGATAGAACAATCCACCCACAATGAATTTCTTTTGGAAATATGCCATTACATGAGGGAACTGCTTAATAGCATCACTAGGCAGTCTTCTTGCCCAGGAGATTCTCTGGATGCCCTTGAGGTATTTATTTGTACCCCACCTTTTGACCTAATTGGAGTACTGGGTGCGGGGCAGATGGAGCAGGGCCTTTACTGCAGATACCCTGAACCTACAGAATAACCTCTGAGTACCTGTTGAGATCATGAGGTTTTATTCCCACTTTGCCTACCATAAGGTACATAAGATGCATCTGTTTCACTGGTGCTTTTGATGTCCATGTATCTAACCTTACCACAGTTGCAAATTATTATTATTATTATTATTATTATTATTATTATTATTATTAGTAAATCATGCTGAGCAAAGAAAAAGCAGGATACAGATTCCTAAATAATTAAAAGTAAAAACGTTTATGAAGCTGTTATTGGCTAGATGTGAGCTGTGACAACTCCATGGCTGCTGCCCCATGAATAAACTGGTCTTCAGCAAATATTGCAATCGCTTGTTTTTAAATAGAGCATCTGTATCACTTTTGTTGCTTCTTCCTCCAAGTCTGATCAGTCCATACAGAATGAAATAATGGATAGCCTGATTTAAAAAGCATTACGGCTGCGATCCTATACAAAGTTTACCTGGGTGTAAGCATCCATAGGATAGTGTTGTAAGGAAATTACTATTTGCTGCTTCCACAGAGGGCTCCGAGGCTGTGTTTCCCCCCGCCTTAAACTCTGTACTTGTGCACACAAGTAGCAAACTTGGGTGATGTTCTTCGTAACAGCTTGGCATTCCTTCGTAGTTACCCATAGAGCTATATATGTTCAAGAAGTAAATTTATGTCCGCGGTAGATGCTTCCACTGAGAGATACAGTTTAATATGTATCGAGCACGGCATAAATTCCTCATTAACCTTTACAACCATCTGGAGAAAGAACTGCTGCTCATATCACAACAGACCACGTCAGCGACAACGACTGTAACCTAAAACGCTGCATTTTATGAGATAGTGGAGGAGTTGGTGCCAAGGCAGTCAGCCTCGTGAGCTATTAAAGGACTAATAGGGGGCACATGAGAGGCACCTACATTGGGTCATGTAGGTTTTTTGAAAGGTTCTTGCTAGATCCCATCAATGTACACAGGAATTGTAATGATCAGTCAGCAGCCCTGGGAACACCTACTGCTGCAAGCCATTCCTAGAGGATCTGGAGAAGGTGGGTGAATGTGGTACACATTCCTTCGTTCTGTAAAACTGTAGCCTTTTTTCCATCTTCTGACTTTTATAGCAGGCAGGAGCTTTAATATAATACAAAGCACGGCTGCTGAACCTCCAAAGGCAGCTACCCACTTAATGCTTCAATTTCCATGTTTTATTTTACATGTAATTTAAAGCCCATGGTTCCTTAATTGTAAAATAGGGCTTATTAAAATAATAGCTTGAAAAGCAGTGGGGTACCCCGAGCTGTGGAATGAAGGTTGCTAGCTTAACCGCTGTTTATGTGGATTTAAAAGCAGGCAAAGCCAATATAAAACTGGAGATATTTCTAATGCAATCAAAGACCACAGGGTGATGCAGCCCCTGCTTTTATATGTGTTTTCGGTTGACCTGTCCCCACCTCCATTTAGATACCCAAGAACTCCCCTTACTACTTTGGTGATTGATGATGTAGCAATGGGTCAGCAAGATGGGACTTTCTTTAAGGTCTGTGCTTCTTGCTTGCAGGAAAATGGAAAGAGAGAAATGGAGTAGCTGAAACTGTGAGAAGAAACAGGCACTCCCATGTTTCCAGGAAGCTTTCCCTACAAAGCACCCTAATCCAGACCAACAAGTTGGGCCTTGAGGAACAAAATATCAAAAGTATTGATATATCACACTTCAGCCATAGATTTCAACGGCTCTGTATGGTACTTTTCAGACATTGTGCTGTTAGGGTCAAGGAAATAACTGCGCAAGGGAAGATAGCTAGCTAAGATGCCTGTGCAGAACCTCCATTGGCATGAGAACAAGATGGCTTCCAGGATGACAGCCCTACGCTGGAACTCTGACTCAGCATTGGAAATGGAAAAGCATGGGTATGTCATTTGCAAGAAACTGATTAGTATGTTGTTAAGTAATTTATTTCATAAAATTTATATAGCACTTGATGGGGGGGGATCATAGTGGTTTATAGCTCACTGTAAGGGTTTTGAGTGTACATTTCTTTGCTATATATTTGGTTATGTTATACTATAATGTGTGTGGTTTGTCTTGTGATATTTTCTAAAAAGCATTTTAAGTGCTTGATTTGTTGCTTTCAGGGGACCATGAAGTTTTGTGTGTCAAGTCTTGGTTGGGCTTTTAAAGGAAAAAATAGTATTGTTTCTCTTTTTTAAAAAATTGAAATCTTGAGTGTTGAAAAAACATAATGTTCAAGGTCAGATAGTATTTGGCTTTAAGCCTACCCCGGTTTTGGTCACCATTTATAATATCTTGTCTGCAATAGACCTCACTGTAAGTTGTAGCAATGGTGGGATTTTTCTCACTAGGTGCAGAAATCATTCTCTGGTAAGCTAATGTGGCAGTGGTTTGAATATGTTAATAAGCTTAGTGTGTCGCAAGTGGCTTTCTGGGAGATACATCAGAGAATCAGAGTCAAGGTGAATGCATGAAAAATTGGATACTCATAACAAAACAGAGGAATTTCTCATGCAACAGATGAGTAAGGGAAATAAATCTTTCCTGTCATGGACAGAGAAACAAAAAACCAAGAACGTGGCAATCCATTTGCAAACTGACCATGTGACAATCCTGAATGCAGTCAAAGTTCAGGCTCATAGCTAAAGAATTGTATAAGTTTCCAAAGTTCCAACTGAACACCGTGTCATGAGCTAGAACATTCATGGACAAATGCAATGACATCATCTCATATTCCATTGATTGCACAGTTCGGAATTTGTGTGACAGTGTCATAACATTACTTCCTTTTTATTATTTCTAATTTTTTAAATAACAGCTTGTAACAAGCATATGTAACAACATATAGATATAAACCATGAACCAAGACAAGTGGATGATTGCCACTTTTGACATTCTGTTACTTCTAACAACAGTAATGTCCACATCTAGATGCCCATGCAAGTAGAGACTGTGGACATCACCAGCGCTGTCCATGGAAAAATGGCTCCTGTAAGCACGAGTCAGTGTATATGAATGAAGAGTCCTATCTGCATCAATAAATGGATGGGACGCAGAGCTGGAAATGGGACCCTTAACCTGGAGGGAATCTTGTTTTCCCTGTATTCCAGTTTTGGCTGCCTGGAAATGATTTTCATGAAACTTCTTTTTTTTGGGGGGGGGGGGGACATAGAAAAAGAAGGAAATACCTAGTAACTTTTTTGGGACACAGAAAAAGAAGGAAATATCTAGTAACTTTTTAATTCACATCATTCACTGTGGTTTAAGGAGGTGTGGTGCAACAGAGGCCTACACAGGAAAAACTGATTTCAAGTCCTGGCAGAACAATTAGCTGTTTCAAAGGATGTGAATATAAATTTCTTCTCTAGGCACATCTGTCCTCTCTGCTTTTAATTTCCAACCACCAGCTTTAATTTAGAATCTGTAATGTAAGCACTCCATTCTGTGAACACGAATGACATAATTCGCTGAACTAAGACCTGCAGCCAAAGCTTTGCTCTTGTTAAGCAATCTGTGATGGGTAACTATGGGGCATTCCCTAACTCTTTCCAAACACAACCCCTCTAATCCCACAGATTTATCATGGCATTTCAGAGGGTAGAATAACTCTGAGCACACAGGATGGGTCATGAACACCACCTCCCACGTTCTTGATTTATCTGCCTTGAACATATAAAACAATTGATCCCATTGACTCTTACCTTTTGATTCTTTTTTAATGGGCCATGGGGATAAATTTGAGACAGCTAGCAGCATGAGATCAGGCAACAGTGCATGCTTCTGTAAGTATTATCTAGCAAATGTTCTTTCATGATCTTACATAAGAGATTTGTTCCATCTACCTTTCAGAACCCCTTTAATTAGTGACTTGAAGCCTTCCTCTTGAAATGTCATGGGGTACCTGTCTGCTTTCATGTTCTGCAGCGACCTGTAGGCCATGTATGGGTGAAGAAAACCCAGACAGTGTTCAACAAGGTTGCTGGAAGACAGCCCATTCAGCTTCACTCCCCAAGAGGAGTGCAGTGGCCTGTGTGTGGCAGAGCTATGCTGCAGAAGTATGTGTGTGCAGCATTGGTATCATATTAAAGGCAGGCAGTAGAACTGGTATGTTGCCAAAGTATTTTATCCCCTTAGGCCAGAACTGTGGTCCTTGCAACAAATCCTACACAATCTCAGTGCAAGTTCTCATAGGGTTCAATGTTAGATATACCTGAGCAATTGTTAAAGGGTTGAAAAAGAAGAAGTGGAAACATATAATTATGAAAGCAACTGATGTGAACTGGGAGATTTAGTTAAAGCACTGAAGGATGAATAAAGATGCAGATTGAAGGGAACAAATTTATGGATGGCTTTGATAGGGATGGAATTAATTGCACTATAGACTACTATACATATGACTAGTCATTGTATACAAAGGGTCTTAGTTTTGTAGCTGGCCATAAGATGCGCTACCCCATGAGCATCTGCAAATAAAGAAGCTCCAAGGCTATTGTAAAAATGTCCTCAGTGGGAATAAAGCATATCCAATTCCAGCCACCTGCATTCAAAGAGGAATGAACAATCCATTAATTGCAAAAAAAAAAGAAAATAGCAATAATATGGTGAATATGTCCTGTTTAGCTTAGGGAAAAAAGAAGCTGAGGAAGAAGACTATAATTGCTTCCAATACATTAAAGAGGTGAGAGAGGAATAAGATAGATAAAGAGGAATATTTACATAAAAGTTTTGATGGTGGGCCCAAGAACTAATGGCTGCAGATCAGCCATAGATAAATCTAGTATTTTAATAAGAAAAAGTTATTAAGTGTTCAGAAATTTGGGGTTTCCTGGGCCACTAGATATCATGGCCACTTGAGAGAAGACAGAGCATAGGATAAATTGCATCCTAATTTTGAGATAAGTCAGAGTATTTGTATTCTCACTTGATCACTTTCAGTTGGCATCAGCTGATCATGCATGTAGTCACCCTTTGGCCCTACATACTCTTAAGCTACAGAGGGCACCCTAATTAACATGGCTGTACACATGGAATAGGTGTCTTGAGGTAATGCAGCTGATCATATTGGCCATAATGTCTTCAAAGGAGAACTTTTCAGTGTCATTATTGGTAGTGTTCTTGGGGTTATCAAACAAATCCTTTCATTTGGGTCTTTGAGAATGGCTCTGGCCCCTGAGCATTAAAGGGCTGATAAGCAGAGTGACTTGTGATCCCACTTTTTATCCTTCCACTGTTATTGTCCAGGAGGGAGCTAACAAAATGGAATGATCAAGATTTCCATACACGAACGGATTTATCATCCCAACTCCAACTGACATTATACCAAAAGTACAACAGAGCAAAAACACAATGCACTGAACATCTTCCTGTTTTTGTTTTTCTTGTGATGTCTGAAGCCTTTGCTTCCTCTTTTTAGTTGTGCTTCTGAAACACCAAGCAGGCTAATTTGATTAATTTGATTAACAGTAGTTCTTAGAATCAACTGGACAATCTCTCTGCTTTTCAAAAGAAGAAGGATTTAGACCTCACTGTGTCATTTGCAGGCTCCTTGGGGATGCAACTTTCCCTGTGCCTTGTAAAAAACAAGTTTAACCAATAAATCAATAATAACATCAGAAGGGTTATGTGCATGCTGCTCCTTCAGTGCCACTTGAATGTTATATCACGCTGTCTAGACTGCTGGACTAGGGGTCCAGTGATGTAGGGGTCTATTTTCAGTTCTGCTCCTGACCTCCTCTGTGGCTTTGGACAAAGCCGTTCTGCTGGTTCGCCTTGTTATTTGCTTGCTTTGCCTACCAACTTTCTAGGCGTGCTGTGAATATAATATCTAATGTGAACAGTACCAATGAGCAGATGGGGTCTATTTGAGCAACTTTCAGGATTTAACCAAGCTGAAAACAAAGATGTCACAGTTAAACTGTTCTTGGTGGGTGTCAAATTATGGAGACCGCACGTGACTTCTACAAATGTAGTGCAAATATATAATTGATGTGATGGATCATAACCAACATCTTTGCTGATGGTCCAAAGGCACTTGAAGCAATTCTGCTGCTAAAATTCATGGCTTGGAGACAACCTGGGGGGCAGTGTTGTATAGTGGTTAAAATGTCAGACTATGTTCTGGGACATCAGGCTTCAGAATCCGCACTTGGCCAAGAAGCTTGAACCAGTCACTGTCTCTTAGCCTAACCTACCTCACCATAGGTGCCAACTCCCCAGGCCCCTGGGTGGCCAAGGACCCACAAAATTTGTCGTCGGGGCCATACACACTGCATGGCACCCATGTCCCCGGGCACCCATGGTCAAAGGGCCAAGCTGGCACTCCTGTACCTCACAGGGTTGTTGTGGGGAATTAAATGAGGAGGAGGAGGGACCATGTACACCATCCTGAGCTCCTTGGAGGAGGACATGGGATATAAATGCAACAAACAATTAAAAGAAAGGAATAAAAGGAACAGTAGCCCTCTTCAAGGGATTCCACTTAAGTGTAAATTAATCAGGGAAGGGGCAATGGGGGTGACTGCACTGGCTCCACCCCCTATTACTGGCCCTGTCACATTACAGCTAGTGGAAGTCAACCATCTGTAGTGGAGAGCCATTTGCATCCATGGAGGTTCCATGCATGGTTCAGAGCTCTTATTCTCCAGAGTTCTAAAATGTGTGGGGAAATGCTCCCTACTGCAGACGTCACCTCCCATGACCTGCAAGGTGACAGACAGAGCTAGGTCACTCCTCCTTGCTGCCCGCTTTGTGAAACACTTAAACAAAATGCCTGAAGAGGTATTGAACAAAAGCCACTCTTGGATTCACTGGACGAAAAGCAGGATATAAGTAATAGTGTGGTGCACTGGTTAGAGTGTTGGACTAAGGCAGTGGTTCCCTACCTTTTCTTGGCCATGCCCCACCTAAGCATGTCTAAAACTAAGGCCTGGAAGACCTGTATTCAAATACCCCCTCCCCTCAGCACTGGAGCTTACTGGGTGATCTTGGGCCAATTACTTTCTTGCAGCCTAACAGCTCACGGGGTTGTTGTCAGGATAACCTGTGGAAAGAGAGAACCTCTTGACTAAAAATAGAGACAGGCCTGGGCATGTGCATATACTGTTTCATCTGCTTTTGTCTACCAGGCCTAGGAATAGCCTGGTTTTATAACCCAGGAATCAGAACTTGTGGAGAAAGAGGGCTTTCGACAACCACGTGTGGTTTCTAAGGATTAGAATCTATAAGATATGGCTGGGTAAAGGGCAAACCTAGAAAGAGTATTTTTTAAAAGGTTTGGCAAAGGGCTTGCTTTCTTTTTGTATAAATGATGTCAGAGCCAACCCAGCCACAAGGCAAGGTGAGGCTATTGCCTCAGGCAGGAAATGCCCACCAGGTTGCATACCTGTAGGTGCCCCACCTCCCCCACCACCTCTGCCAGTGGCAGAGAAGTAGTTCACGACAGGCGCTGATTTGGGGCATGATCACATCCATTTGGGGTGAGATCTCACCCCAAATCAGCACGAACTTGCCCAAAATCGGCACCAATGGTGGCACCGCTTCTCTGTCAGTGGTGGTAGCAGCAGCAGGGCAAGACGGAACTTTTTGTTTCTCCTCAAGAGGCAAAACAGGATGCGCTACCGTGAATGCTGCTAGTAAGTATGTCAGCATTTTAAATACGTGGTCCTTGCCTGTCTGCCAGCACTGAAGACTGATGATGAAATTTGGATCCTGAACCTCCTGTAATAAAATCTTCAAAATCTTCAAAAGAATAATTGTTTTAATTTATGGCAGCAGGGTATTGTTTCCCTGACAAGATTATCAGAATTGTTCTTTCTCCCCTCTTTCTATAATTGTTATTTGTGTTTTGTTTTGTTACAAATATGAATATGTACCTATCTGTTTGTGGAAAACGAAATAATTTTTTGAACGACGATTTTCATATACTTATGTAACACAAATATACTAACATCATCCGGTAATGTAAACCTGATGCTTCTTAGGCTTTAAATATTTCAACTCTTCCTGGTAACATCCTACGCTAACTTCAGGTATTAAAGCAACGTACATGTTTTTCTTGTTATGGGTTATGATTAGATAATGTATATAATATTAGTATTGCACATTTTGCAATTACACCCCTCACACACATACTTATAGAGAGAGGGTCGTTCCCTATATAGATATAGCATAATAATAGCAAAGAGACTAAAATCAATTCCACATCGTGCCACAACTCAGGTGCTCTTTTCCATGTTCCAAGACAGGGAGTTAGTTGTGTGGAAGGGCTCCTCTTTCTTTTTCTCCTTGTATCTCTTACCAGGAACATTGTTTTTTGAAAGAGAGAGAGAGAAGTAAGGGGGTGGAGGGAAGAGAAACACATAAAAGAGGGTGGGGGGGAAGAGAAGTGAAAGATAAATGGAAAAGGAAATCTTAATAAGGTTCCTTTTTGGGGTAGACTGCTGTATTAAATTAAAGTCATACATGGGTTTCAAAGGAAATCATATGTCGGTGGAATGGTGAGCCCACCTGACAATGCATGCTAACAGAATTGTAAATGTAAAGGGTAATGCTTGTCAGCTCCTGACAGCTCTAAATGGCCTTTTAGTTCAGTACGCAGAGCTGTCATAAAAAAACATAAAAATGCATATGCAGACAGCTGAAACTGCTATGCACATCATTATCTGCAAATGGTATAAGTATCCTGAACAAAGGGCCTTCCAGTTTAAGGACATGCATAAGACATTTTTTCTGCCTCTAGCCTTAAAACAAAGTGCTGTCAAGAAAACAAGATTTACAGTGCCAGAACTGAGGATTCTCTGTCAATCAGTGAGGTGCTACATTTGTACATATTTTTCTGACCCTGCATATGAGAAGAGCATCCTTAACAGATGTGTATTTAACTTCTGGCAGGCACATCTGTTTCTTCTGCCGTCCTCCCCCCCCCCCACCAAATATCTTCTCTTTCTTTTAACACTGCAGCAGAACAGTTTTGTTGTGGGTTTATTCAATTCTTTGTGCCTTGGCATCTTCCTCTAGCGCCCTTTCCCCCTCCTTACAGCAATGGTTGTAGACTTTATATGCTTGGGAAATTGAAAGACCAGGACCATTTAATATGGGAATTAGGGTTAGATTAGTAATGGCAACTATAACTACTGTTTCTCTTGGCATGCTTGTGAAGATCCCTAAAGAGGAGTAGACCAGAAGTGTAGATAAAGTAATATTTGCAAGCAGGCCAACTTTGATGAATTGAGTGTAAAGAAAATTGGGTGGGGGAAACCGCACAGGGATAGGGATGCCATAGGTTCAGAATAAGGCATTAAGAGAACTGGACAGCCGAGTGGAAGGAAGTTCCAGGAGATAGAAATGCTAAGAGGAAAGGAATTGAACTTAGGGTGCCTGAGGGATGGTAGGACACTGAGCATCAGGAGTCTGATGGGATGTGTGTGGTATGATCGAAGTCTGAGAAAATGGAATCTGGGAACTGAGGACAGCAAGAAAAAGCCCATAAGAGCAGATGGGTATGAGGATGGACAGGACTGGCTACATATTGACTATCCTTTTCAAGCACAATTTCCCCTCAAAGAATTCTGGGCACTGTGGTTTGTTAAGGGTTGCTGGGAACTGTAACTCTTTGAAAAGTAAACTGCACTGCCCAGAATTCTTTGCGGGAAAGTATGTATTGGGAATGTGCTTTATGCCGCCAGAGAGAAGAATGATGCTTAAATAAGAAAGTTGAATAAGAACCTCCTGAGAAGCTAAAACCATCTTCTTGTGGTCTTCCTGGCATACAGTCACATAATCGCCAACTGCTCCGAAAATGCTGGGACTGTCATAAAAACCCTTAAGCCATTATGGCTTCTCACTTTGCCACACAGAGTCCCAAATTCTCATCTTTGTTGAGGTACGCTGATCAGATTGCGGGAAGCCTGAAATACTTTTAAACGCTTTCCCAAAGTCTCCTAGATTAGCAATTAGCCATCATAAACAATGCAGGCATTTTTTTAAAAAGTAAACTTTTGAACTTTTAGTGCAAGAATGATAAAATACAGTATTTCAGGGTACCAGAAAGGTAAATAGAATAAATGTCATCTGTAGAAAATTTCAATCCCTTTTATGGGCTCTGTTTACAAAGTACTGTATCTCAGTCTGTAATTTTTCCTAGTCCAGAATTACTCTGTGCAGTTGGTTAATGGCACCTTAATTCTTCCTTAATCGTGTTTGGAATTTCTAGTAATTTCTCCAGTAAAATTCATACTGCTGCTTGTGCGTACTTTTTGCTTATTTGTCCCCAAATGTGATACAGAAAGTTATCAAAGCTAGAAAGATTTCATTATTGGAGAGTTATAATCACAAATGAACTTGAATCACAGAAGAAATGTATTTGTTACAATCATCAATTAGTGAAGATGCTCAACACGAGTATCAGCAGTTCCAATTCCAGGACTTGTAGAAAAGTGCCAGGCTGAGCAATCCTAAACATGGGAAACCACCATAAGTTACGCCAGTGAAAATTAAGCCGGCCCAAAATAAGTCCGATCCAAACTCAACCCAGGAGTGTCTGGGAGGAGCAAGTGCCAGCTGAGTCGGCTTCAGCCCAGCAGAGAGAAAAGAAAGCAGCAAGACAGACACGGAGAGCCAGTTCAGTTGGCATCACCATGGCAATGAGGCCTACTTGTTGACACACAAGGGTAAGTTGCCAAGCACCTGCATTGGTAATGTGTGAACAGTGAGACCGCTCAGAGACAGCCCATGGGAATTGACAGCACACATCTGCAAATGAGCAGAAGGCAGAGCACACCCGGTGTCCCTAGCAATGCTCACTGCACACATCGCACAACATGGGCTTGCCATTTGCCAGGAAAATTCCTGACATGTCCCGGTTTTGGGGTGTAAAAATGGCATCGGTGGGAATTTTGCCAGACTGGCAAAATGTCAGGGAAAACCTGGATGTATGGCAACGTGGTAGAAAAAGCAGCAGGAATAGTTCTTAAAACTTAAAATCACTAGATACCATATTTTTCGCCCTATAGGACGCACTTTTCCCCCTCCCAAAATGAAGGGGAAATGTGTATGTGTCCTATGGGGTGAATGCAGGCTTTCGCTGAAGCCTGGAGAGCGAGAGCGGTCGGTGCGCACCGACTGCTCTCGCTCTCCAGGCTTCAGGAAGCTATCCACAAGCCTTGGGAGCCCGCGGGAGTTCCCGCCAGGCTCCCATGGCTTGAGGAAAGCTGCCTGCATCCCGAAGCCTGGGGCGCACAGCGGAGCGCATCCCGGGCTTCGGGCAGCTCTCTGCAAGCCATGGGAGCACGGCGGGAAGTCGCGCCGGGTTCCCACGGCTTGCGGAGAGCTGCCTGCATCCCGAAGCCTGGGGCGTGCAGCGGAGTGGACCCTGGGCTTCGGGCAGCTCTCCGCAAGCCTGGGGAGACTGGCGCGGCGTCGCGCTGGGCTCCCTAGGCTTGCGGATAGCAGCCTGTTCTGGGGGCTGGGGTCGGGGGAAGCTCTGGCTCAGCCCTGCGCCTGGGGGGGGGGAATAACATTTTTTTTCTTTATCCCCCCCCCAAAAAAAACTAGGTGCGCCCTATGGGCCGGTGCGCCCTATGGGGCAAAAAATATGGTATTTCTTGTTAGATTTCCCCCCAAAAGCAAAACAATTTGGGTGTTCCCAACTAAAGCTTAACAATTTTGGTGGTCTTCAACAACTTTGCAGGTGTCAGGAATTTTACTTACTGAAATATGGCAACCCTAGCACAATATGCATCCCAAACATGCCCACCACATGCTCTGCAAACTGTGCAACCACACACGACAACAGTGGGACGTAGTGCAACAAGGTTAACAAGCCCATGTGAAGCACACCAGCACCAGCCCAACATGGCCCAGCTTGTAAGCACCCCAAACATGCACCCACCCACATGCCCCAAATAGAACACACAGCACTCTGAAGTACTCATGATAGGCTCATGCCTCACACCTCCTGGGCCATTTCCAGTTCTCACCTTGTGGGGTATAAACCTACTTCTGCCCACTTCCAACTACATAATCGTAGTTTGCATTGTGCAGCGTGTTAAATCCCAATAGCTTCCAGCAGCCCAGTAGCATAACCCCGCCCCCCCCCCAAAAAACCATATAGATTCGCAATCTGTCTGCTCACATCTTTCAGTGACTGAGTCCTGGATTGCTCCGCTGGATGGAAATGCCCATTAGAAAAGGCTTTCAGCAAGCCATAACCCCTGCAATTATTTGATTGATAAAGACCACCTTGAGATCGGCTGTTGCTGGGAGCAGGGCCTTTGCAGCAGTTTCCGCAAGACTTTGGAGCAGCCTCTTCGATGAGGTCCAGGAATATTCCTCCTTCTTTGTCTTTAAGCAGAGATGAACACCTTTCTTTTTCATAATGCTCTTGGCTGTTGATGTTAGAAACAGATTCTCTCACCACTCTTTTCAATGCTGTTCATTGTTCTATATGTTAATTTTGTGGTATTTTGTTATATTGCATTATTATATTTAGGGCATTAGCTGGATCTTGGCGGTAGAGCATCTGCTTTACATGCCAAAGTCCAGGGTTCAATCCCCACCATCGCCAGGCAGGGTTAGGAGAGACCCCATCTGAAGCCCTGGAGAACCACTGTAGACAATATTGAACCACATGGAACAATGGTCTGACTCAGCGTAAGACAGATTCCTATGTTCCTGTACTTGAAGCATTTTAAAATTTATGCAAGCCTTTGTGAGTGTGGAGAGACAGTGTAAATTAGATAGGTACACTACATTTTCAAGATACAGGTAGGTAGCCGTGTTGGTCTGCTGTGGTCAAAACAAAATAAAAAATCCCTTCCAGTAGCACCTTAGAGACCAACTAAGTTTGTTATTAGGACACGGGTGGCGCTGTGGTTTAAACCACAGAGCCTAGGACTTGCCAATCAGAAGGTCAGCGGTTCGAATCCCCGCAACGGGGTGAGCTCCCATTGCTCGGTCCCTGCTTCTGCCAACCTAGCAGTTCGAAAGCACAAAGTGCAAGTAGATAAATAGGTACCACTCCGGCGGGAAGGTAAACAGCATTTCCGTGCGCTGCTCTGGTTCACCAGAAGCGGCTTAGTCATGCTGGCCACATGACCCGGAAGCTGTACGCCGGCTCCCTCGGCCAATAAAGCGAGATGAGCGCCGCAACCCCAGAGTCATCTGTGACTGGACCTAATGGCCGGGGTCCCTTTACCTTTACTTTTTAAGTTTGTTATTGGTATGAGCTTTCGTGTGCATGCACACTTCTTCATTTTCAAGGCACTTATGGAAGTATTTTACAGTAAAAATAACCAAAGCTCACTAATGGGGTCAGTTTACCACTCCCTTGTCCACCTGGAAGTAGCCCATTAATTGCTGGTTCCTGATTGGAGGCTGGACCACTGGTCAAATGGTAAAAGGTCATGTGATACGCCTTATTCCTTATAGGTCCCCTGATGCCATTTTGGGCTTAGTTACAGGCACCGGTGCAGTGGGACTGGCCACAGATATTCACCTTGGCTCCTCACAAAGCTCGAGAAGGCACACCACATGAAGTAATGTGGGAAAGAGCCAATCCTGCCTTGGAGCTTTTAAATACATTGTATAGGTTCTATGCAAGATAATCTTTGTGCTGGAAAATGTACAGGCACTGTAAGTTCATCGAAGGAGTTTTCTCAGTCTGCATAGTAAAAAGGGAAAGGGAAGACACCCGTCCACACTTTAAAACACTGTATTTTCATCCACGGATGCCCACTGTAATATGCATAAAATTTAAAAAGAAGCTCTTTCTCCAGAGATGGCCATTGGTGAGAGTAGGCAAGAAGCACATCGTAAAAGCACCAGAAGGCCAAAAGGGAAAAGGAATTGGTACATATTATTTATTTTATGGGTTACTGTAGATAATGCTTCACTATCGCATGTGCCACCAGTGGCTACTACTCTGGAGAAAATCCTGACAAAAGTATCTAATACTCTCTCTTGATTATATAAAATAAGTAGATTTGTGGTTCGATGGTGCATGTATCTGCCCAGAAGGGAAAGATTCCATTACTCATTTCACCAACCTGTAACAATTTCAGGCAATATAAAGTTGTTTATCATTTAAAGTATAGTTTATGGGATATAACCTGCTAGCTTTCCCATTTCAGATCAATGAGATCTCACTGGATTTTACCAAATAATATCAATGATTATTTTTGTGTGATGAGTGGGTATCCTGAGGTTTTGATTCAATAACTGGCAGAATGAAATTGTGGCATACTTTATTCAGAAAATAGAAAGGTTCAGGTCTCAGAAATCTTCATCTGTTGCTTCTCAATGATGCTTTCACGCTGATAAATTTTCAGGTGAGGTGACTGCCACTTAAAATTATCTTATACTTCTGTAGCAGAAACAAAAACACATACCTAAGCTATCAGAGGTTCGTGAGACACCACTCTATAAGGTTTTGAACAGAATAAAGGGCTTCAATGGCACAGTGAGTGTTATTTCTGTTTTTTTGTTTGCTACTTAGTGCAGCTGTGATCATGTTTTGGTCTCTTAATTTTTCCTGAATTTTGGTGCATTTGAGTTCCTTAGAGCTACTAAACTGAGATTCTTTGTTCAAATTCAGCCGCATTTCTGCAATGGCTCCCCATTTGTGGAATGCTCTCCCCAGTAAGGCTCACCTAGTGCCTTCATTACATCTCTTTAGGCACCCAGTGAAAACATTTCTCTAGCACCAAGCCTTTGGCTGATTAACATTCTGTGTGTTTGTGGGAGAGGGGTTAATGTTCTGTTTTTGTTTTATTATGTATTTATGTTTTCATTTTGTATTTTTATGTTGTGAAGGATCCTGTGGTAAAAATAATAATGCACCGTGTGGCCATGGAAAGCCCATTAGCACTCTCAATTCTCCATCTGTAAAATGGGAACAATAGGGACCAATTTCACAGTGGCATTATGAAAATGGGGGAAAAAGATTTTTGGCATGTATAAATTGAACAAAACTAGAAACTCATTTTTACTAAATTTTAAATTTTCTTTCCAGGGAAGAATTATTATTATTATTATTATTATTATTATTATTATTATTATTATTGAATCCTTTCAACAAATGTTGATTAAGAAGCTCTACAAACTGTTCTCCAACAACAATAGCGCGTGTGTTTTTAAAATCAATTTGTGTCTTGTGCAGTCCTATTTGCTTCTAAATAAACAAGTAAGACTGTTGCTGCTTTGCTGCATTTCTTAGCATAGAATGCACATATATCTGATCTCTCTTCCTTGGAAGGGTTCAGCCAGATTTACACAAGGTGAATGTGACCTTCAGGAGGCAGAACATCTGGGAATGACAATTAAAGCCATCTGCACCCAAGACAAGCAGGTTGTTCAGTACCCAACTCTCTTCTGCTGCCTCCAGAAAAGGAAAAGGGGGGCTAATCTCAAGGCACCCATCCCTTTTTTATTGTCTGTCCTCTGATCTAGTTGAGATGTAAAAATATTGAAAACCTGACCATGTCCTCACTGCTAATCTTCTCTGTATCATTCCAGTTTTAGTAAATGTGCTGCCCAGAGAGGAGGAAATATCACCATGAGAAAAACGAAGCTGGCCCGTAATGCATTTTTAAGGCAGCTTCAACACTGCCCTTCAATAACCCAGAATGCCACTAGGACTTTAGCCCATGGCAATGTAGGCAGCGCTACATCTCCAGTCCAAACTTCATGTGGGTTTGGGTGCTCTGGAATCCATGGGCTTCCTTCCTGATTCCAGTGTATGTATGTGTATGCCTGGGTCTGGGGAGAGGGAGTGCCATAGACATCTCAGAGTGAGCACCTGGTCCACGTGTCACCCTGGTGGTTTATGCTAGAGATGAGTAACCTGTGACCCTCCAGCTGTTATGGGACTCCAGCTCCCATCAGCCTCAGCCATCAGGACCAATGGTGAGGGACAATGGGAGCCATAGTAGGCCAGCAACATTTGGAGGGCCACAGGTTCTCCACCACTGATCCATCTTTGTCTCTTGCTGTCAGTAAACCTCCTCTTTGATTCTAAGAGAGAACTGTCAAACCTCAAGTGAGAAGCGCTAAGTGAGAAAAGTTGGTTTGTCTCTTAATGAACATAATCCAATAACAGATATTACTCCACTGCCTTGGTCCTTTGTCTTGTTCTTTCTCTGGGGCCATCGCCAAAATAATTCTACACTGAACATCAGGATCTGGAATTACAATTTCATCTGCAGTTCTCCTGAGAAAGGCTGGATCTATATTACTTTATTGCAGTGGGACTCGTTCCAGGTAGCGTTTGGGACTGGGCTATATATGCTAGTCAGATTCATTCCCAGTCCCTAAATGGCTTCAGAACTACTTGAACCCCATTGCCTTTGTCAGTTGTGCTGTATTGGTTGTACTTCTGACCTGTTGTTCTGAATGAAAATAGGCTTCGAGGAGAACTGCTCTGCAAATTACATGAAATGAGATGGTAGAGTAAGTCGGAAGATTTCTTGAGCTGTACCATTTTAACTTAACATATTTATGAATCACAAAACAAAACTCCCTACATGATGAAGAAAGCTAGCACATTAGGGAGAAAGGTTCAGTGTGTGTGTTTCTGAAGTGCTAGTTTATTACATGCAGGGAACTTTTACATTGGGGAGAGCTTGCAGTCTGCCGGGTTACAGTCCAGAATCCACTCATCTTACTCTGTGTTATGTGTGTGTTGTAGAACAGTTCATCTGATGCAACACAGGGGGTGTTCACACAAGAGTTCATCCCCACGCTGTGCTCTGCTTGACTTGCCATCTGAATGGCAAGCACATCCATTGCCCTTGTGGATCTGAGTTCACTCTCCACTATGACTCAAACATAGTTTGTCCATTAGGGATGGGTGAACCTCCCAGTTTTGGTTTCTCTCAGTTTCTCCAAATTTAGTTGTCCATGTTTCCACATGAGTTTGATTGAAACAAAAAAGTCCTAATGAAAATTCATTGGCACTTTAGTGTGATTTTCTCCTAATATTCAATTTTTTGAAAGCAACTTTGTCTAATACTCTCATTTTTGCAAAACAATTTCTATCAGAATGCATTTCTGTATTGTATTTTCACTCATATACACAGTCTATATTAGCCAAGAGCTGCATTGCAATATTTGGTGCAATGCAGATTTTGAAGGATAGCTGTGTTTTAGTTCATGCATCATTTTGGAAAGTCCGAATATGGCAGGATCGCCTTCAATTTCTCTCCCCTCATTCAGGAGTAAACCCATCCCAGGAGTGCAGGGATGTCCACACTAATGGGAACTGGAGATGAGATTATGGAGATCATACTGGACAGAAATGTCAGTGCATCCATTCTGAGAGAAAGCCATACTAGCGGCTGATCAACTGTTCATTTGGGTGTGACTTACACAAACCAGAGAATCTGGTTACACAAGCAGGAAGATTTTTTTTCTTTTAAAAAAAAATCCACACAGCAAATGACACATGCAAGCAGATATCCTTAGAGACTTAACCCCACCTTTTTTCAAAAAGAAACCAGACGCTTAGAGAATTAACCAAGATTTTATTGACAGTTTTAAGTTCCACAACAATTCACCTTGTATATGCCCTATAAACACCTTTCTTTTCGGTGTCACTCACATGCTCATTTTCTGCCTCAATAATTCTCTGCTAAGATCCCATTCCCATAACAAAAAGAAAAAATGAGTGACACCTCAAACAATATTTGATAGTCTAACAACAATTTCTAACTTCAAAGACTATATACATAAAAGTTGAAGACTTTTGCTACAAAACCAAACCACTGGGAAATCATTTTCCGACTGACATCAATTCCCTAGCCACAAGAGTGAAGTCTTTCACTAAAAAAAATATAACTTTTTATGGCATTCTTTAACGTTTTAATTTAGGCACCAGATATTGTAAATAAAACTCAGCCTACGTTTGTGTTCATTGTAGGATTGGGAGAATAAACGAAGGAACCCCAGAAAAACAGAATCCTTTTAGTTAAATGTGGTTGGATAATTTTTAATATGAAAAGCAAACTCATATATTATAATATTTTATTGTGTTTTTGTGATATGTTTTTCTCAGAACTGAAATTATATAAATTCCTGTGGTAGTGACAATAGAATAAGAGTGGTTTTTAGTTTATGAACTTTTTATAGAGACAGATTAGGGGCATGGCGGGCCATGGAAGATCTGTAGGAAAAAACAGGTTAATGTTGGGGGGGGGAACATCACTAAGATATATTATGATAATCTACATACAGGATACAAAACCTGTGGTCTCCAAGATGTTGCTGGACTACAACTTCCAACATCCCTGACCATTGACCACATATCAGGGGCTGACAGGAGTTGAATACCAAAAACATCTGGAAGGACACAGGTTCCCCATTGCTGCCCAATAGATAATCTAAACCAGGCAGTGGAATGCTTCCGTGTTGGTTCTAATGGACCTTTCTCTGAGGTTTTTGATAGCATCAACCTTGGTATCCTTCTGGACTGGGATGAGATTTGGAGACTCAATGTAGCATTATGATTACTCTAGTCTTTCCTGGGAACTATTGGTTGGACACTTTGGCAGTTGGCCCTACTATCCATACGGTTCCATCTTGTCCTCCATCCTGTTGACCATTTACATGAAACCTATTGGGGGGGATCATTGGGGTTTTGTCATCAAGATGTGGATAACACTCAACTCCATGTTTCCTTTTCATCTTGTTCTGAGGAGTGCCTGGATGTGGATATACAACTTGAAGCTTAATCCAGACAGAACACATGTGATCCAGGTCAACAGAGCATTCTCTTTGAAAATTGTGGGTTCTGGAACTAGCCTTGACCCTGGGTGTCAGTTATTAGATGTAGTCAAGAGCACCTATGCCCAACTGAGGCTCATGAGTCAACTGTACCCACTTTTGCAGACTGCAGACCTGGCCAGAATGACACACAACTTGGTTACATCATGTCTAAACTATTGTAATGTGCTGTGGGTAAGGTTTCCTTTAAAGAGTGTCCAGAAACTGCAATTGATCCAGAGTGCGGTGGGCTAGGTTGTTAACTGGAGCTGTACATCAGGAGTAGGCAACCCTCTTATTGAAACAACTGCACTGGCTTTTTTTGCAACACAGTTCAAAGCAGCAGAAATAGGGAACCCATGACCCTCCAGGTAGTGGGCTCCAATTCCCAGCATCCCCTGCCAGCATGGCAAATGATCAGGGTTGATGGGAGTTGTAGTCCAACAGAATCAGCATCTGGTGGGCCATAGTTTCTGAAAATTATCTGACCCCGTTGTCCTATTAAGAGCATTATCATAGGCCCTCCTGTGTGTCCTAATGTCTCCAGAAATATATCTAGTTAGGACCAGCAAGAAGGCCTTTTCAATGGCTTCACTCAGACTCTGGAACTCCCTCTTGAGGGAGGCTCATCTTGTCTCCTCCCAGGATGCTTGAAACCTTCATTTCTAGGGTTGCCATATTTGAAAATTAAAAATCAGGACACCCTGAAAGTTGTTGAGCCTTTTTTAGGAAGACCACTGAAATTGTTGAGCCAAATTGAGCACTTCCCACCAACTTCAGTCTGCCTCCACCTGCCTGCCTTCTTACTTACAACCTGTCCATGGGGCGGCCCTCACTGCCAGCTTCCTCCTCCTTACCCTTGGTGTTGCCTTTGTAGAATTCAGCAAGGAGCAGCATGGGGCCAAAACTAGAATTATTTGGACCTCCTTCTTATTGGCTCTGGTTCTACTGGTTGTTGGTCTCTCTGCCTTCTCCCCTACCAATCCCAGTGGCCACCAGCTACCACTGTTTTCTTTTTAGGAGGGTTTGTGGGGTGTGAAAGGGTTTAAGATCTGATTTTATCGCTGGGAGAGGTCTACTTGTTTCATTGATGACCTTTAATCGTTTACCTATTCTGCTGCAAAAATATATAAGTTTTGTTTTATTTGTTCATAATTCCTCAATAATCACTCCCTTAAGCCTTTATAAGGAAAGGTGGGGCAGAAATGTTTTAAATCAATATTTGAAGCCTCACTTGATCACGATATGTTCAGGAGCAAAGCGATCCTTTGCACTTTGTAAATCTCTGCAATTTCCACTGAAGGCTGGAATGCCAATTTGGACACTTCTCTTTGCCACATGATTCATGTGTGATTATGTTTTCCTTTGTAATTTTAATGTACTGCTGACTCGCATGACATCATCTCTTTTTGCTAAGCCTTCCCTAAAATATGAGCATTCTCATTTGAATTGCCATGACTAAATATATTGGAAGCCATTTAAAGTTCTAAGTGCATTAAACTGGTAACATGCAATTCCTCTATGTTCCTGTTGCCAAGCTGCGTAGTAAAAGTTTATATGATTAAAGCCATTTAATGTATGAAACAGGCACTCAATGAGACTGAGCACACTAAGTCAGTTTTTCCAGTATAACACTTGCCTGGTTGTTTTGCATTGTCCAGAGTTTGGGAAATGTCTTTGCCAGGAGAATCTGAAATAACCAATACAGATGAATACGAAAAAATGCCCTGGATCTTAAACACATTACCTCATACGCTGAAGCATCTGAGAGGGCAATGTCAGACATGAGAGTCCAAGTATCAATTGTGAATTTTATTTTAATAGATTAATAACATCTGTGGCTACAGTGTGGGACTTGGAATAATAAAAAGAGTCATGAAATAGCTAGTGGGTGTTCAAAGTGGACGGTTCAGAGAAAGATGATTAGGAACGGCCTCCCACTTCTTCTGCATATCGCCTAACATGAGTGGCTGGCTTGTGTATTGCATTTTTCATTTGTTCATTTGTTTTTCATTTAATACTTCCTAATACTTTAAGACTTGCCTAATTGGTAAATAAATTTGGTTCCTTAACAAATAGAAAAGTTTCTTTGCTTTGACCAGAAATGGGCTTTCATTCTGCTGCTGCTGCTGCTGCTGCTTCTGATTTTTTATTAAAGAATTAGAATGCACAAAACCAAGTGGCCTGCTTTGCCATGTTTTTACTTTATCTGTATTTATTTTTCATTTCTGTTGCACCTTTTGGACTCACAGCTGTCCATGGAGGTGCAGGTCAATTCTGTGTCCAGGGCAGCTGTCTACCAGTTCCATCTGGTACATAGGCTGAGACCCTACCCGCCCACAGACTGTTTCACCAGAGTGGTGTATGCTCTGGTAATCTCCCACTTGGACTACTGCAATGCACTCTACATGGGGCTACCTTTGAAGGTGACCTGTAAACTACAACTAATCCAGAATGTGGCAGCTAGACTGGTGACTGGGAGTGGTCGCCAAGACTATATAACACCGGTTCTGAAAGACCTACATTGGCTCCCAGTATGTTTCCAAGCACAATTCAAAGACTTGGTGCTGACCTTTAAAGCCCTAAACGGCCTCAGCCCAGTGTACACGAAGGAGCGTCTCCACCCCCATCATTCAACCCGGACACTGAGGTCCAGCACCAAGGGCCTTCTCACTGCGAGAAGCAAAGTTACAGGGAACCAGGCAGAGGGCCTTCTCAGTAGTGGCACCCGCCCTGTGGAACACCCTCCCATCAGATGTCAAAGAAATAAACAACTATCTGACTTTTAGAAGACATCTGAATGCAACCCTGTTGAGGGAAGTTTTTAATGTTTGATGTTGAATCGTGTTTTTAATATTCTGTTGAGAGCCACCCAGAGTGGCTGGGGAAACCCAGCCAGATGGGTGGGGTATAAATAATAAATTATTATTATTATTTCCAATCCAAGGAACCTGGGGTGCCTTACAGGGATCTCCTTCTCCCCATTTTATCCTTTCAATGACCCTATATGGTGGATTAGGCTGAGAGGCAGTGATTGGCCCAAGGTCACCCAGCAAACTTCATGGCTGAGTAAGGATTTGAAACGTGGTGCCCCAGAGCTGGCAATGGCTTCATGGCCAGTTTGCACTCACATGGATGTGCAGTTTGTGAGAACTTTTGCCTCCAGGTATAAGTAGCATGCATTGCTGCTGTGACTTGCCCAAATGCAGCAGCTTGGAAAGGGACCTCAGGTATGGATACCCGGCTCCTGTGAGTATACCTCACCCTTCACATTTTGAAATAGACCGCTGGGAAAAGCAGAATACCACACTAGACAGACCGCTGGTCAGATTTCATCTGATACACAAAGCTGTTCTAGCATTCCATTCCATTGGGGTCTGTATATTTCTTTAGAACATTACAATTTAAACAAAACCATATTAAATTGCATAATAGCTTCATTGAAACAGTTTCTCAACCGCCTCATTCGTCCCACCCCCCAAAGGTATAAGCAAGTGTTTCCCTGAAGCTAAAACCTCTTTTTCTAATTGGTTGAAGAGATTATGCTATGAATGATTGTTAGCTCACTTTGCAGGAATTTCATATCATCTACACTGTAAAGTGTTTGACTTATACATCCTGGCTGTATGTTCAAAAGTGAAATTAATATAAGCAATGCTTATATCAAGAGTCCCTAAAGCCTTGTTTAATAAAGGTGTGAGTTTGGCCATTTGATGGCTATGGTTTTGCTTAAAGTGTCACCTGGTGGGACACTTCTTTGACAAAAGAATCTTTATGTTCCTTTAATGGTGGTTGATAATTCTTGAATCAGCAATTCACCTGCAAGGATAGAGATCTGAGACTAAAGCTCTGCAGATATGTGTGTGAGAAAGAGCAGTTTCAGTTTTAATGAATATAGACAGAGGAGGGGAGAGAGGCAGATAAGAGTGACAGCTGGAAATTGAAGACGACACCAGTTTATAAAGACCCCTATATTCTGAGGACTGCCCTTCCACATATGAACCTACCCAAACTTATCAGGGTCTTAGGTCCCCTTCAAGAGATGTTCAGTGGGTGACAAGATCAAGTGTAACGTAACCCCGAAAGCTAATATACATTTTGCAATATACTGTATTTTTCTGTGTATAAGACTAGGTTTCCCCCCTAAAAAATAATGTCAAAAATTAGGGGGTGTCTTATACACAGGGTCATCTCCCCCATTTTCTTAAATCTGAGTCCCCAGAATAGGGGGCGTCTTATACATGGGGGCGTCTTATAGACGAAAAAAATAAGACAATTACAGTATATGAGGCAACTTTTTCTGGAAAATAGCTCATCATCAATAGCATTCCTGGGCCACCAACATGTTGCCCGTGAGTACAATGGCACCTTTTGTTTTAAAAGTGATATTTTGTGTCTTAAAAAATAAATAAATCACAGATTAATGTTGAAATGACAGTAAACAAGCCCATGCAAAAGTGAAATAAACAGATCCCCCCAGTCCTAGCAGTTGGGTTGGGTTGTCTGTCCTCTGTGTTATAAGAGATTGAAGACAGGCACTGTGAATCAGACAGGAGCAACACTGGGCTAAAAGCTGAGCACCATCCCTTTCTTTGCCTTGCAACTAAACTCTTGAAGGGTATAGGAGGAGGTCAGGAGCAGTTGAGTGGAGGTCACCTTGTGAGATTTCCATGCCAAATCCCCATCAGTCACAATCTCTGCATTTGTGAACATCTGCAATCAGTCCCATGGCTTCCCATTAGGAGGGTAGGGGAACGTCTATAAACACACATGAAGAATTGTTGTGGACATTTATGTTTATCTGCAGGCTATATGAAAAGCACATGTGAAAAATATCAGCATAAGAAACAGTGCCAGCAACCAAGAGATTAATCAGCCTAATTGAAATTGCCAACGCTTGCACAATTGCCTCGAATCAGCAGCCAAACTATTCACTCCTCACCGAGGGCACTTTTGCTGGTAGCTGTGGAAGTTCACCTTTTGCACAACATCTCTCACAAAATGATGCTATCCAAAGGTCGCAGAGAAATCATAAATAATTTTTAAAAGTAGACATACCTGGGACCTGTTTCAAAATGATGAGCCATGTTCTTAACTGGGCAAACACGGCACAGAAATGTTCTTGACATATACAACTTAAATAAAATGTACGCTAGCTGTGTTTCCGCAAGCACATGAAGTTCACCGTTCAAGAAGATTCCTTTGCAGTGTTCATGATGTCAGTTCTGTGTACAACATGACAGAGCCATTACCTTTCTCGTTGCTGGCAGAGTCCTAAACTTCAAGGATGAACCAAACATTTATTCTCTTTTGTGTAAGTATCAGTGTGGGTCTCAGGCACCTTTGTAGCATCACACAATAGAAGGCACTGTTAGGCATCTGCAACAGTGAAAGGTCTTCAACTTGACATTTCTCTTGGGGCATTCAGTCCCAGAAGTCAGGGTTCAACTCCTTTCTCCTTCAAGAGGACTGCAGAGAGACCAGTGAACTTCGTGCTCTTTTGCTCCTGCAGCTTCAGAGCCTGAGTCAATGTCTCTGCCCAACTTATTAATAATGGTAAATGTCAAGTCTTTTTTCCCTTCAGTCCAGTAGCATAGGCCTAAAAGGAGGGGGGGCGGAATCTTTTTTGAAATGGTGGAATTCTAGATTAATGTTCCATTCTTTAGGAACAGAGTTAGTATATGAGGCTCACAGGTTGATAAACTGGCTCCAAATGCCTCAATAGTAGATCTCGTTGCTTCTAAAATGTTACATGCCCACTAGAAACATTAGCGTTTAAGTTAAAATGCTACTATGTAGGCCACGTAGTATTTTCTTTTCCCCTGTCGGCCTGAAGAAAAGTGGTTATCCAAAAAGCAAAAGGCCTCGTTTCTCAGGTCCAGGTTACCTAAAGGGCTGTCTTTCTCCATGTATCCCTGTTCCTTAAATGGGGCACTGCTGGATGTGTCACATACCTCACTGGTGCACTTAGAAACCAGGCTTTTAGCATTGTAGCTCCAGCCCTCTGAAATCACTTGTTGGAGAGGAAGCTTTGGGAGATAGATCCTTACCCTTTTGAAGCAGAGTTAGCACAATGGTGATTGCTTTAAGCACATTAAAACTTGGTTAGATTTGCATCTTCCCTCATCCACCTTTAAATAAACATTCCCCTCAAAAACACTTAGGCTAGAATAAATCACAGGCACTTAGCTTTGCAAATAAGTGAATATTTTACTTAGAGTTTTCAGAAGTTACAACAAGCAAATCTCCATCCATTAAAATGAAGATGAAAAAGGTTCCAAATGACTTTAAAAGAAATGGAATTGTCTTACTTACAAAAGGACCATGGAATATTTGCATTAGCAAAGATGCAGGCTGTAAAATCTCCTTTTTGGAGGAGATTCAGTTCTCTTCTAGGAAGCCATGACCGCGTGGCTTCTTGCTTGTTTCAGGAAGCATAAAGAGAAAAAGACTGAGAAGGTGGGGAGCAGAGGCTGCTGAGTACTGCTAAGCCACACCCATTCTGGTAATTTGAACTCAGGGCTCAGGTTAACCCTTTCATGCACACAAATGTGCTTCAATAACTGTATATAACAACATCACTAACCAACTAAAATAAGACAAGCACCTTGATGTTTAGGCAGTTCCTGAAATAGTTTTTGCTTGAGAAGGCTTTCTCTGAAGTGTGACCCAGTCATTTTATGGAACATGAACTGTGCATTTGTGCAAATGGCTTTTACTGTTTTTAGTTTATTGAGTATCTTTGTATTTTATCTTATTACACACTACTTCAGTAGCTTCTGGCTGTGAAACAGTTCATAAATTTGCAAAATAAAAAGGAACCAAGATAAAAGTCAAGAGTCATGCTCAGAAGCATTGCCCCCCCCCCCTTGCTGCATACAAGGAGAACCTTTCATAGAAGGAGCAACATGGCTTTCTCGTAGAATAACAGGGAAAGCAGGTAATTATTAAGGTGAGTAAACCGCCTTCTGGCATCACCTATGAATAAGAGAAAATATAATTAAGCCATATTAGAAAAGCCCAGCAACACATTTAGTTAGCTCAGGAGCATTGGGGAGCACTAGACAAACTCTTAACTTTTCCCCCCCAAAAAGAAAAAGATACAGGACAATGCCTCACACTCCTTCCTAAAAGGAAAGGAACTGTTAAGGAAGTTGGGTATGTTTAGCTTGGATAAGAGGAAACTGAGAGGCAATATGATAGCCATCTTCAAATATCTAAAGCAGAGGTCAGCAACCTAAGGCCCATGGGCCACAAGCGGCCCACGGGGGTCGTTTAACCGGGCTGCCCCCGAACCAAGCCGCCACCTGGCGCAGTGCGACGTGGGGACTCGCTTTTGCGGTGCCAGAAATCCCGTCTGCGCAGACGCCGGAAATTGCGAATGATCCAGCCCATTGAAGGACTCCTGATCTAAAGGGTTGTCACATGGAAGATGAAGCAAGTTTGTTTTCTCCTGCTCTGGAGGGTAGGACCTGAACCAATAGCTTCAAGTTACAAGAAATGAGATTCTGACTAAACATCAGGAAGAACTTTCTGGCAGTAAGAGCTGTTAGAGTAGACAGTGGAATGGACTCCCATGAGAGGTGGTGGACTCTCCTTCCTTGGAGGTTGTTAAGCAGTGGTTGGATGGGCATCTGTCATAGATGCTTCAGCTGAGATGGGTTTGGACTAAATGATCCTCAGGGTCACTTCCAATTCCATGATTCTAAGATTTGGACAAAGATCCTGAAGATGCTACAAACACAAACAATTACAAGTTGTAGAATGTTTCATATATGACACGTTGCAGTTGTGTGGCACATTAGTGCACTGTTTAGTGCTTTGGCTACTTCAGCATCACATCTCATGCAACGAAGAGGACCTGGCCTGTTCCGCGCTGCAGGATTAGTCTCCATCAGGCTGCTTTCCCAGTTCGAGCCATCTTAGCAGGTGCACTTTATTTATTGTTTAAATATTGTGGAGATGGATCTGTTGCTATGCCATGAACTTAGTTTTTCCACAAGCTAATGCTTTATGCTGGGCTAATGTGATTGGTGCACAGTGAAAAATGCTGGAAGCTGTAGAAGAAGCCAGCCTGCAGCTGAGCAAACGATCTTTAATGAATGATTTATTCAAGGAATTTAGGCCTTTCCATCTGACTGTCAATTACTAGTGGTCAAGTTTTGCTTTTTACAAGTCAATTGTTTGACAAAGGCTCAGTGCAAACATACCAGAATAATATTTGAAATGTCTTTGTTTTGATGATGTCTGGCCATTCACACAGTTAATTGTGACTTCCCTTACCCATTCAATATCTCCAGCCGCAATCCTGTACCAATTTACCTGGGAGTAAGTTCCACTGAGCTCAATGGGACTTACTTCTGAGTAGACACATTTTCAATTTACAGCTAATCCTAATAAAATCAAATGAGGATAGAAAGATTTAATCATTTTTTTAAAAAAGACACCTTACTGTATGATCCGTGAATGATAAATTGGCAAATTCAAAACTGATAATCAAATAGTATTGTTTCTTTATTCTTAATGGATAATCTTTCAGAGTGATGACGCTTCTGTACCAAAAGGCTCAAATTCTGTGGTTGGTATAACTACTATGAAAACAATCATATTTGCATACCTGTATTTAACTTGCATCATTTGGATGGGGGGGGGGGGGGAGTGGGAGAGTTTCATTATTCAGGAAATACAGTTGCACCAAAGAAGAATGAATGATCCAATGAAGTATGGAAGGTCAGTGGAGAAAATGGCCAAGGGGTTTAGAATAAGAGTCCAGCTCTCCTCATCAGTTACTCATATGAAGAGGAAATGCATGGAGAGAGTCTATGAAGATAAGAATATAAGCATGTAAGATGAGCCTATTGGATCAGGCTAATATCCCCTGTTCCCACAGCATCCTGGTCTCACAGTGACTACCCACATGCCTGTGAGAAACCTGGAACCAGGACCTGAGCACAAGAGCACTCGGCCCTCCTGAGGTTTCCAGCAACTGGTTTTCAGAAGCATTACTGCCTTCAACTGTGGAGGCAGAGCCAGAATGTTTTTGGCCCTGTCTTCATGGCACATATCTCCCTCAGCCCTGCCCCTGCCATCAATGAATCAACATGGCTGTCTGAAGCAAGGAAGCCTTTGAATGTTTACCTCTGCAGGGGGAAGCAGAATCACTGAAGACCACCACCCTCCTGTTTCCTCTGCTAGAAGTTCCATGTAAACTATGGAATGGCTTTATAAGAAGATTAAACAAATTCGTGTAGGATAAGGCTATTTGTGGCTACCAGCCAACAGGATGGTGGTCTACCTCAACCCAGCCAATATTGATGCAGTAAACGTGTGGCACAGATTTTGCCCCTGAGCTGCTTTCTCTGTGGAGTCCCCATTAAAAACCTGTGTAGGTGAAATAAAAATAGAAACTTGGTGAGATAAGGACAGGAAACAGCAGGTGCTATGCTACTGTTCTGCAGCCTGCTACCAGGGCAGAAAGGATCCCCAATGTTAAAAGGACACCAGTCCTAAACATAAAGGTAAAGGTAAAGGTACCCCTGCCCGTACGGGCCAGTCTTGACAGACTCTAGGGTTGTGCGCCCATCTCACTCAAGAGGCTGTCCGGAGACACTTCCGGGTCACGTGGCCAGCGTGACATTGCTGCTCTGGCGAGCCAAACATAGTATTGGTCAATTATGCTTTCTTCCCACTAACACAGGCACAATCAGCCTCGTTGTTTCATTTGAAGAACACCTGAATGGTCCCACTGGTGTGGAACTGGGATTGATTGGAAACAACAATTAAGTCCTGCCAGCTAGGACAGGGAAGATACGAGAGTGGATATTTTCATGCCCTAGACATTTATGCAAATGGCCTGTTGGCCTGAAATGATGGCAGAAATGCAAACAAGGAGGTAGGGAGAAGGGGGACAGCAAACATTTTGTAGTCATTTTTCCTGCAATCTATGCACAAAGCCCACTTCTATGTAACAAAGTTCCTTTTTAAAAAATCAGATGAAATGTTTAATGACAGCAGCTTTTACAAACCTGGCACCCTCCAGATGTTTGGGTCTACAACTCCCATCTGCCATGTTGGCTGGGGCAGATGGGAGTTGTAGTCCAAAGCAAAAGGTTGACAAAGACTGAACAACACCCTCTACTCTCCAAGTGGGGCATCGTTGTAGAAGCATTTTAACAAGTGTTCATCTAATCCAAAATATCAAGTGTGTGCATGTCTTAAAATATGGGATACATTAGCACCATTCTTTGAAAAGTTGTCTCTAGGAAGGGCTGGGGTCAGTTCATTTGACTGGTATGCCTATACTACTGTTTTGAATTGTCGGTTTTATTCTTAATTGCTTGTTTTACTTGGATTACTTTTCATAAGCCACTCTTGGGAGCCTTGCACAGAAAGGCAGGGGAGCCTTTTAAGAGAAAGAAAGGAAGCATATTGCTGGCAGTTATCTCAAAATTTGGAATTCCCCTTGGAATTCTGTCCCATTGAACACTGGACGGGCGCCATCTCCGTTGTCTTTTTAGCACCTACTGAAGACCTTCCTTTGCCAACAAGCCTTTTACACAGAGCTCTTTCCCTGTCTGCATCTACTGGAACTGTGTGGGTTTTTTTGGGACATTGGTTTCATTGCTAGGGGGTTTGGTGCCCTGGGCTTTTTTAGGAGTAAGGGTGGGCTATAAATCAGGGTTGCCATATTTCAAAAAGGAAAAACCAGGACACCCCAAAAGTAGTTGTTGAGCTTTCTTTTCTTTCACAAAAATGCCAAAGCCATGCGATTTTTTAAATTGACTTGCCTAAGATCCAGAACGAAGTGCCGCCCCTCGGATGTCAATTCCGCTTTTGAAATCCTGGTACTTATGGCCGCCCAGTATAAATTTAATAAATAAAATTTAGAGCAGATATCTGGATTTGGGCTGGCTAAGTCACTGAAGGTTTGCTGGGAATTATTTGGTTCTGTTTTTATTTAAAATGTCTCCTATGACTACTTTAGGTCCTCGAGCAATGTCGTGAAATGATCGGTACAAACATTGGGACTACAATCCAGACACTTCACCATAGCAGGACAATTCGTTGTTGAACATAATTTCATAATTCCTGGCTTGGATACAGACCTTGGTGACAAATGATGCTTATCTCCCCAATGAGGTGATTAAAATTCTGTGAGTTCTTCACCGTCTTGGTTTTTAATATGATCACCTCCTCATTCCTTGCCTTTTCTGCACCCATCCACCCTTCTTCCCTCTCACAACTAAGTTGGCTTTACTGCTGGCCCAGGGGCAGCAGTGGTGGCGGTAGGGAGGGATTGAGGTGTTTATCATATGTTAAATGTTGGCGCACTCATTCCAGTATTCTGCAGCACACCACTAACTGAAGTCCTTGAGCTAAACTTGGCAATATAGGGGCGGAGGGGCTGGGAGACTGTCACAAGTAGGGGGCAAATCTGATGCACTTCATTAGCTTGTGTTGCAGTGGAGAGTCATTGCATTGTTTATTGTATCTGAACCTTTGAAAACATTCAAACAGCTCCCATTTTCAATATTGCCTTCAAGGAAACAAATGCCCTACAGTGCATGTGACGTTACTGTACTGGAAACAATGTTTAAAATCACATTAATAGAAGTCATTAAAATCGAGCTTTTCCTCTCTGCTGCAGTCACACTCAACCCTTTTTCAATTGCCTTTCGAGCTAAATAATTGTAGTGCGGTATTCACACTATTCCCTTGGTAGCCTCTATTCTAAGCATTGGGGGTATTGTGGTAATGTTATATAATTACAAATGGCAACACAGAAAAGTTTAAGAGGAACCGCTGTGCGTACTTACAAACAGTTGGTATTCTATGTGTAACGTCTCACATACTAATAATCTCTGGCACATTCTTGGACCTGTTTCATAGAGGAGCAGCTAGGGAAAAAAATCCTGATGGTAACTAAAAACAAAACAACCCCAAACCATTTATGTGCATGCAGCGACAGCAAAGAAGGTCGCAAAAGTAAGAGAATTTACAAAGTAAAAAAAAAAAAAAAAGATCCGTCACTGGCCCTTGGCCTAATTTTGCTTCATATTTAATCTTGTATATCTTAAAATGATAAGGAATAACATAGGCTGCTGGTGATGTCCTTTTCCATGTAACTTTTATTCTCCATTATCTGCCAACCAAAAAGTAAACAATTGATAGCATTCTAGCATTGCTTCTATAGACCAGATTCTAAAAATGCTAGGTTGTTGCAGAAGTCAAGGAAGAAGATGTAAACTCATCCCATCTCCCAAAACAAAAAGAAATAGGCAAATAAATAAAACCACACATATCAGCTTCCATCACTTTTCCCATCACTGCCTTATACTAAGTCTGTTCACCTAGTTCAGCGTTATGAAGACTGCCTTCCTTAATTAACACTGGAAATGACTCTCCAGACTTTCAGACCTGAGTCTTTGCCAGATCTACCTGGAGATGCTGTGGATCAAACCTGGGACCTGCATGCAAAAAGCTTGCCCCACCAGGTTGTCATGCATGCCTATGTGCAGTGTCCCGTGGAAGCAGTCCCATGTCACCTACCATTGCTTCTTCCTACTGCAACATCCCAGTAATAGGAAAAGAGTAGTGGGAGGGCTCACATTGAGTTTCAGTCTTGAGTGTTGGGTCTCAGTCTGCATAAAACCCATGATGAGAACTATGTAGAGAAGATGCTATCCTGAAGTATTTTCAATGATTTCTGGTTGGCTGCAGTTATGGATTGATTCTAAGTCACACAGGCATTCCACATGATGTGCAACAATCCAACTCTAGCAAACTCACTTAGTGAAAAGTAGAGCTAAAATCCTACTCATTAAGGTAGGGGAGAGAGAAGGAGAGGGTACATAATTCATTAAGAACCTATTAAAGCCCCAGAGCTCTTGAAAGAATAGCAGTCATTCCTTATCAGACAGTAGCATACACATTTTCTGTGCCAGTGTGACTGGTAAGGTTGGGAACATTGGTGGCTGTTGTTTTGCAGGCTGCCTGCAGCAGCTAATTAGGTAGGGTCCAAGACTCCAAAGTCCAAAGAAATATTCTTCTTTCTTCTTTGGTGATCACTTGTAGCCAAGTAAAATTGTCTTCCATAAACAAACATGGTTTTAAAAGTGAGTCCATAAAGTGACTGTGGAGGCCAATTCTGGATCCACACATCCTTCCACAGTGGGGACGTAGATTTCCGGGTGGGAGTTGATCATGGGGTGGATTTGCCAAGCGTGCCTTCCTCTTAACACGTTTCTCCCTTGTGTCCTGAGTTTGAGTGTCTTCAAAGCCCATGACATCCTTTGGTAAAGGATGTTCTCCTAATTGGAGCACTCACAGGCCAGTGTTTCTCAGTTGTCAGTGTTCATACTACATTTTTAAAGATTTGCCTTGAGGGTTTCTTTGAACCTCTTTTGTTGACCACCAGCATTACGCTTACCATTTTAAAGTTTGGAATAGAGTAGTTGCTTTGGAAGACGATAATCAGGCATCCAAACAACATGACCAGTCCAACAAAGTTGATGTTGAAGAATCATTGCTTCAATAATAGTGATCTTTGCTTCTTCCAGTACACTGGCATTAGTTTGCCTGTCTTCCCAGGTGATGTGTACAATTTTTCAGAGATACCATTGATGGAATCAACGGTGGCAAAGAAATGGCAAAGAAATATTAATCTACCCTGTACATACCCAATGCTGTGAACATGAATGAAGTTAGGTCCACTGAGATCAGAGTGCATTGACATCTATATTATGGATTTAAACTCATTTTAATTGCCATTTCCACTATCTAGGGATCTCTAGGAGCTATTTTTCTGTGAAGAGCTGTAGGGATCTCTGACAGAATTTTCAGCCACCAAACTACAATTCCCAGGATTTACTGGGGAAATCATAGCAGTTAAACTGTTATAAGAATGAAAAGAATGACACTGTGGTGTAAACACACCCTCAATGTGTTTAGAGTTAAGGCAACAGTGACAGAGAGTTATTGGGGCATACAACTTTTCAGGCTTGAAGGTTCATGCATGATATTTCACAAATATGAACAGAAACAAAGAGAGAACGCACATTTTTATGCAATGAGTTATTTGTAATTAGGGAAGGCCCCAAAGGAAGACTCTCCCTGACTTGCCCCACAATACTTAGGTCAGCCATCCTGACTGAACTGGCAAGGTAATGGTTGGCAACCACTGGTTATGTTGGAACTAAGAGGAAGGCAGCTCAAAAACTATTTTGCAGGCTTCCACCCCTGTTGCTGACTGAGAACAGAAGTTGTCTCCATGGCTTCAACAATTGCTTGTAAATGTGATTTTTGCTTTCATTAAAAACGGAGTTAAATTAAAGCATATAGAACTTAGAGGTTTCGAGGGGGACTTAACTCAACTTGTTAAAACCAGATGTTCCAAAGAATGGGACATATCCACAAACATAACACATGGAGATAGCTATTCAGAAGTATGTCACTGCATTACTTTAGCTTTACCCAACAAATTTTCAAAAATACATTATATAAACATTTTGCTGAAGCCTTAGTTCTTTGGATTATCTGATTACCATATGTTCATCTCTCTCGTTTTGTACAATTGAAACTAATGAATGATTCCCACCCCCTTGTACTGGGGCCAGGAATAATGCGGACCAGACTCTGTGTCAGTTTCCCCACCCATTTCTGTCAAAGCATTTCAGCCAGCTCTTCCTTTATTCAGGTATTCTTTGTTATATTTGTTATATTTTTATTCCTCAAAGGAGCTCCAGGGTCGTGCTCCCTCCCTTGTTTTATACTAACAGCAGCCTTGTGAAGCAGATGCCCCAAGAGAACCTTAATAACCTCTATTCTAAAAGATGCTCCATTGCATCTCCTGGAACAAGTGCTGCTGCCTGTCAGTACTGGGCTAGATAGGTTAATATTATGACTCAGTGTGTTACAGCTTTGCATATTTGATATCAAACAGGCATCCTCATTGTACTCTTTTTGATGCCTGCTAAAAACATTCTTTTTTAGGCAAGCCTGCCCAGAGGCTTAGCATGTTGAGGTGAATTTTAATCTGTTTTAGTATCTTAACTTTATTGTGTTTTAAAGTATCGTTTGTAATTTTTCCTTGATTTTTAAAATCTTTTTGTAAACCACTTTATATATATGTAATATAAACAAACAAACAAATATTTCATTCATGTTTACTAATATTTATATGCCACCTTTTTTCCATTACAGAATTCAAGGCAGCATACACAAAAGATTCCTGGGCAGTCTCCTGTCCAGGCAAAGATGAAACCCAGAATTTCTTAGCTTCAATAAAGTTGATGTTTCATCCACATGTAGACCATGCCCTAGGACTGTAGGACTTCTCTCTAAGGAAGGGAGGGGACTCTGCAATTTATTCCATTACCAGTCTGTATTTGCAACCAATATGCTTTTCTTAATGCAGGGATGGGGAACTGTGGCCTTCCAGGTGTTATTGGACCCCCAACTTCCATCATCCCTGATGTTGGCTGGGGCTGATGGAAGTTCAACAACACCCTGTCCCACAGAGGTGCCCCTGACTTAGCTTGGTTTGGTTTTCAGTGCTGCTTTAAAGATGCACCTCTTTGCTCAGTCTTTTGGAAGAGAGTAGATAAATGACCACTTGCGATTTGAGTGTATCAGCTTCTGTGTTACGATTTCTAAAAGAATATTATTTATGTTTCAATTGGGGCTGACTGGCTCTGCTTTATGTTGGTGTTTGGCTGTAACCTGCCCTGGGATCAAGATGAGGGGGTAATAAATCAAAGGAAATAAATACATAGTGATGTTTAAAATATGACAACAACAACATCCTGTCCTAATGCATAGTTTTAAAAAATAAATAACTCACTACATGACATTAAACATTAACTGTTATCTGAATTTTAACTTCCTTCACAGCAGGGATTCAGGCAAGGAATTTTTATTGCCGTGACGTTCATTGATGAGCTCTCAGGCTACAGATGTAAGGTGGTGGTGGTGAAACTGAATGCAGTTCAACTGCCACATCCAGTGCCCTGGCAGGCTCTTGCCAACAAGGCAGTAGCAACAGTGGAGGAACAACCTTGCATTCCTCCCACTGCTGTCTAGTTTTAACATTCTTAAACCATTTTGAAAGGGAGGGAGAGATTTACACTTGCTCTGGAGCATGTCTAAATTCCAATGGCACATCCTGTCCACCATCCTGTTCTCATAGGTGGCTAATAATAATAATAATAATAATAATAATAATAATAATAATAATTTATTATTTATACCCCGCCCATCTGGCTGGGCTTCCCCAGCCACTCTGGGCGGCTTTCCAACAAAATATTAAAATACAGTAATCTATCAAACTTTAAAAGCTTCCCTAAACAACCAAAGCTCCGAAGCAGGACCTAACTGCTACACCATTCTCCCTGGCAAAGCCATTGTGGCTAGTAACCATGGATTCGGCATGAATTTGTTGAATATTCCTTTAAAGCCATCCTTCAGATGCAAGCAGTTTCCTGGTCTTCCTCAGATGTTTCCTGGTCTTCCTCAGCATGCCTCCAAACAACACACACACACACATTATTATTATTATTGTCCTACTGAAGTCAGAGCTCCAATGTCAATTGAGCCAGGGCATTTGAAGCTTCAGAGGTCATGGGAAGGGGAAATGTCATGTCAGATCTCCCTTTCTAACATGGACAGTGTTGATCAGTGTTGATAACTGATATGTTATGGCAACTGGGCTTGCATGATCCTTAGAATCATGGAGCTGACAGGTACTACAGCCAGTCCAACCTCCTCCTAATAGAGGTAATCCAAGGCACAGAATAAAAGAAACTGTTTCTATTAAAAAATAAAAACCCTACTTTCAAATAATTAAGATATATTTTGGTCATAACCCAACAGAGATTCAACTTCTGATGAAGTGGGCTCCAGTGCATGGAAATCTATGCAGGAATATTCAACACAGAGTTAAGTGTACTCATGCCTATTGACTTCACTGGGTATAAAACACAAATAACTCTGTGCTGAATTGTGGCCTCCACATTCTCATTTTCTTCACCATGGGTCTGGTTTGAGTTAGAGATGCTGTGCTTGGCAGGCCACCAAATGGGTATGTTTACATGAGTGTATGTGGTTGCCAAGTTACAACCACTAGAGCAGCACCCAACATGGCTAGCAATGTTCAACACCACCTACTTTAAGTAAACTTCACTTTGGATTGCCCCCCCCCCCCGAAGCATTTGCCACAGTACAACAGAGAGCTAAGTGAACGTAAACCCACTGATCATCACAACGGATCTTCAGTGCAAACCAATGCCTGTATATGCCGAATTAAGGCTCACTGAATCAAATGAGGCTTACTGCCAGATAAGTGGGTATATGATTTCAACTTTAATCTGGTGCTGAAGTGGGACCAAAATTACATGTGTGTGCCTCATCTGTGTGTGTAAACAGACCATTTTGGAAGCCAGAACATGTGCATTCTGCCAATGAGGATGCCAACCAGTTCAAGTCCAAAAGGCATTTCATTCTCTTTATTCTAATGTGCTTGTGTTTCCCCCCCGAAATGATTCTTTTACTTCTGGAAAACATTTAAAAGAGAAACAATGCAGTTCTCCTCCAAAGAGCGAGAAAGACAGAGGGGTGTGGGAACCATAAAACCAGAAGAATAGAGGAAGGTAACTACATAAAATGTGCTATGGCTTAACAGGACTAACTTATCTCAGTGCAGCTTCACAACATCAATTCGTGGCTTATACAGGCTTGATTCCTCTTTCCATCCAATACACTAAGGACTTGCATACTAGTTCAGTGGATTTTCTGCACAATTACAGATTATTGCCATGGCAACCTACTGCATCACATGACAACTTTGTTACCTCCGAGACTAGAAACAGCCATTAAAGAAATACACATAATCTAGTAATGGGACTTTTTACTGTTGGCCTCACATTGTTTTAAGAGTAATCGTTTGCTTTTCCAGAGACATGTTTTTCCTCATTTCGGTTGTGGTTGGGGTTTTTTAATCACATACTTTTTTTAATGTTTTCTGTAGCAATAAGTTCCAGGAAGGTAGCCATATTAGTTTGTTGTAGCAAAAACAGCAGAGAGTTTTGCGGCAACTTAAAGACTATGGGTGGTATTCAGCTACATTTTACTCAGAGTAGACCCACTGAAATTAATAGACCTAACTTTGTCATTTTGATTAATTTCAGTTGTTTTACCCTGAGTAAAACTTATTTGAACATCACTCTGATAAATTTACTACGTTCATATTGATACTCTCCTTATGCCAAAATGAAGCTCCCTCACAACACAGATTTTGTCCTTCTCCTGCTTCCCTCCTTTTATTTGTCCTGAAAGTACAAATACACCACTAAAAGGAGGTAAATTAATGCCATCATCCAGAACCACCTTCCTTACTTCCTTTTTCTTAAAATAATAATAATAAGGTGCATCTTGGGCCTTAAAATTGCCCAAGAAAGTGAAACGAATCTTCTGTTGTTGAAGCAAAAGAAGGCAGAGGCAGCAATGGTGCCTCTTCTTCTTAGGTTTTGGTGTTACTTATAAATCACCAGGAAGCAAGCTTCCTCCTTGCATTATGTAAGAAAGGTTATGCTATATTTCAAACAGTAACAACTAAAGCAGATGACTTCCAAACAGCCTTAAACCCTTCATATATTTAAGTCCTATTCAAAAGATTGTGAGTGGCCATAAAATGTGTAAAAGGAGCAGACCACTTTCAGTGTCCCAACCATTTCACCTTCAACCTCCCCACATAGGAAGGAAGATCTTAAGAGGGCTTGAAGGCACATTTGGCTGAACATGTTTAGAAGCTGCCGCCGCCCCACCCCCCCACCCCGTAACATGACATTATCAAGGTTTTCGATCATATGCCCCCTCCTTCCACACATTATGCTGATATGTCACAAAGAATATAAAAACTTGAAAGCGTTGCATGTAATAATCAGGGCATGGAAGATCTGTCAATTGTCCTGGTGTTCATCAACACTTCTGTGCTAGTAAAAACGTTCCAGAGTTGTGTGTGTTGTGTGAGTTGTGTTGCATGGGCACACACCATTCATTCCCTCTCCGTCGCACTCCTGCAAAAGATTGGTGTTTTATATTTCTAAATTCGTGATAATAAAGAACTGGCAAATAAAACACTGGGAAGTAATGAGTAATGACTTAATGGAGGACTGGTACCGACAAATATGGCAAATCAGTTTAATGGAGAAATTAACACATTAGACAGCTGAAAAATATGGACCTCAAAGATTCATTTCTTTTATGGTGGGAAGGAACATGTTGACAGGAATGTGATATGGACATTATCTCTGTATTTTATCTTTTATGGTGGGCTGACTAAACCAGAAACAGAATATATGCTATGTGCACCATTGCTGTTACATGAAACGTTGTGTATACATATTTTAATTATGTATATTAATTATAGGTAAATTAATAGACTGACAATAGATTCCCCTCACCCCTATGAACAATTAATCTAAAGAGTTGGTTCTCAAATGGCGTGAGTTATTCATCTTCTCAATAGGCTCTGCTACCTTAGCAAGTATTTTTTTAAAGTCTGTTTGCCCTCCTTGGGCGTGCAGCTGGCACAGCGTCTCACCTGTGAACCAGCCTATTGCCAGCCAGATTGTACTCCTGTCGCCAAATTGACCAATGGCGGCAGGAATCTAGGGGGCATTCACCTAGATGTGGTGCCAGCTGACCAGTAGCAGAGCTTGGCACTGCACCCAAGGGAAGGATAAACACCTGGCCAGCAGGGCCTTTCAGCCTCTCTCTCGCCGTGCCAGTTCTTCCACCCTAATCCCACCCAGATTAGGTTTTTTGCCAATGGTACAACCTTGCTATGGACAATGTCGGTCGCTATATTCAGGGGCCGGAAAGGAATTTTTCCCATCTGGCAAACTGGCGCCACCATTTGCGTTTTAATTTACCTCATAGCAATTGTCACAACTTTGTAAGGTGGATAGGCATTGCGTTAAGTCTAGTCTTGGTTGGAGGAAAGGTTGTAGCCTCTGTTTGCCCCTCCATGGGTAATGGTATCCTGTTAAAAGGATCCAGGAGGAGGAGCTCCTGGCTGATGCCCAGATGGGGGCTAGGGCCATACCACTCCTCCAAAGGGGAACACTTGGGGGAAACGCTCCAATTTAATGTAGCTCATAGGGCGTCTCCCCCCGTTGGCCTCACCCTTAGAAACACTCCCAGCAGACAGATGGGAGTGACATGTGCTGTTGCTTACCTCAATGCCTATGGCCAAACCTTTCACAATAAAGTTGTGGCCTTATTTGATCCCCAAAACCCAATATGCTGTGTGTTGTCTAGTTATCTGCACCTTAGGGGATAGGGGGGCCGGGGGGGCTCACCACGCAAGTGCCTCCACAGCAAAGTATCTCTGAACCTGGGACATTTGCATGACAGTCAGAACCTTTCATCATAGCCTGACTGGCCCTCAAAAGGTGATGGTGGACTGAGGTGATTTAAGACATAAAAAACCCAAAAAAACACTTCTGTTTCTATTATGATGAATATGCTTCCCTACTCTTAACCCTTTTCCCTGATAGTTTCTCAAGCAAAAGTATGTGGATTTGTGAGCTATCATCAATAATTTTTGAATTAAGAAATAGTTTTCTCCCAGGAAAAAGCATTCTGGTTTTTCATGGTGGTGGGTATGTAACTCATTCCTGTTTTCTGTTTCAGTATATTTTCTTTGTGTTAAAGAGCTGTTGATGCCTCAGGGAAAATTCATATACAGATCCTATCTAGAAACAATTCCCTTTCTCTGAGTAATATCTTTATTGTGCTAATTTTACAGGTATTTGCATGGCTTCAGTTCAGATTCTTCTCCTACATACTCTAAAGTAAATGGCGGGGCATCAATTTTTTTCCTTTTTGGCCTTCTTGAGTTGCACTAAGTAAAGCCAGAAAAAAAGGGGGAAAGTGATTTGAACTGATGCTTTTCATGTGAATAGCCTCCATAATAAGGAATAAGCAATGCATCTATTATAAAATATATCCCAGATTTGTTTCTTACTGCCATTAGTGGAAATTCTGCCTCCATCCAAGTTAGTTTTCTTAATGAGGCTATTGCCTCTTGTAGTTCTTCCTATTTAAATGTTTCTGATAAAGAAATACAATTTTATCATATAGCTTCATTTAGGAACATTTTCAAATTTGAATGCGTGCATATTTCCATACCCTCCAGTGGCTTGTATTTAATTCTTGCTTAGCTTTTTTTTTTTTTTTTGGCGTGTTTTTCAAGCAAGGGAAAGAAAAGATCAAACCATGTTGCTGCATTGTATAGTGCTTTAATTTCATGCACACGAGGCAAGCATGAGGTCTTTGGTAAAATGTGGTTTTGTAGCTTTCAACCCATATTGTGAAGAGTTGCAGAGATCATTCTTCCTAAAAATGTCAGCTCAGCGCTAAAGCCATTAAAAACAGCAGCAGCAGTAAGCAAACAGATCATTATGATTGTGGCAGTGTTAATCCCAGAGGGTTTTTTTAAAAAAAGGAAAAGTATTAATATATTAAAAAACCAAGAATGGTTTTATATAAATCTATTGGGCAAGGATTTCCACTTGTGCAATGGGACATTCTCTCCCCACTCCCCACCCTGCACACACCCCACACTCACCCTGCTCCAAAGGGTTGGGAGAACCCATAGAACAGAATTAGAGGGTGCTTGGAGAGGGGAGGGAAGCGAAGGGGGAGAACGTTCTGTTGTGCAAGCAGAAATATTTGCACTGATGGAACAATAGTCTTAGAACTATGTTGCATTCCACATAATGTCTATATAAATACTAAGGGATAGGTGAAATTCAGCATACCCATCCGCAAGTGGTACAGAGAACAGGATAAAAAATGTTCAAGGGTATCAAAATGGTTGGCAAGTGGCTCTTGTATTTCCTTACTAATGGACAGTTAGCATTTCTTCAGTGGGCACAAATGTCTAGCTTTGCCCAGCTTCAGCCCCATCCGGCTTGACCAATGACCAGGAATAATGGGAGTTGTAGTCCAAAACCTGCTGCCCCTTCCTCCTCCCATTACTTCCTTGGTCCTATAACGCGTGGAATTTAATTTCTGACTGCAATTGCTGCTCAAACTATAGTTTGCTGTGATGTCTCTGATTTGATCACTATTGCAAAAAAGAAAGCAGCCCAAAGATGGTGGTTCTCAGGACAGGATCCAAGGTATCGCAAACATTCTGAAATATAATGTTAGTTTAAATCGTGGTGACTTAAAGGGTTGGGGGAAAGGGGAAAAAAATGCATTTAACTCATGAGCAAAGTTTTTTTTTAAAAAGAAGAGGGCAAGAACTCATAATGATTGAAAAATGGCCCGAACATAAACAGGGCATTAGGTAGAATTAACAGACTACACCTCCAAGCCATCAAAAATTCCTGGTTGAATAAAAGATGGTTTTCAAAGACTCCAAGATACCTCAAGGCCAACATCTCTCCTGAAGACAGGAGCTGATTGGAGCTGAAGCATTTCCCTTCTCGATGCATTTGAGTGAGCATTTTAAATCTCCAAAGATTGAACTATAAAGAGAAATTAGTTCATTAATAATTCACAGGCTTCAAGAAGGGGGAAAAAATGTCAAAAGCGTATGCTCATGAACAAAGCTGATGTTGTCCCCCCACCCTACCCAGTTTGGAATGGAGCAACATGTAGGAATGCCATGCTCAGAAAATTTAATTCAGCATTGTTGTCTCCCTCCCCCCCCCCTTTACCCATGTAAGCATTTATTCTGACTTCTTTGCAAGCGCTGAAAGTTCTTCAAATCCCAAATGACTTATGTGAAACATTAAAAGCATGCTATCATCTTCAAGTCTTTAATAAGCTAGGACATTTTCATGGCATAGTTGTTATCCCACAGCTCTTAATTTTTAGTCTGGGAGTTAGACAACATTTCCACAGGCTGCAAAAACAAGTTGTGCCCCTGAATCGGCAAGCTGTATAAGTGTGTGTCACATTTTAAACCTGCGAGGAATCGTGATGGAGTCGGTGCTCTCTTTCTACTACTATCAACTGTTTAGGAGCGGGTGTTTGTCATATAACACAATGCCTATCAATGTGTCATGCAGTGCCATTGTGTAAACCCACAGAGCAGAATACCATCCTATACGTTAACAGTGAACAAACTGGCTGCATCCATTTGAAGCACATTACTTCCCTCACAAAAATGCTGGGAACTGTAACTTCTTCCTCACACAAATAAAATTCCCAGCACCCTTAACAAACTACAGTTCACAGGATTGTTTTGAGGGGGGAGCGCCATGTGCTTAAATTGAAGGTGTGTGTGTAGCCATTATTTGAGTGCATGGAGCATATTGTTTAAACTATGGGATTTGCTCTCTCAAAAGGCAATGATGGCCGCCAATTTGGGTGGCTTTAAAAGAGGATTAGACAAACCCATGGAAGAAAAGGCTACCACATGCACCTGCTGGGTGACCTTGGGCTAGTCACACTTCTTTGAAGTCTCTCAGCCCCACTCACCTCACAGAGTATTTGTTGTGGGAGAGGAAGGGAAAAGAGATTGTTAGCTGCTTTGAGACTCCTTCGGGTAGTGATAAAGCGGGATATCAAATCCAAACTCTTCTTCTTCTTCTAGTCACAATGGTTCTGTTCCGCCTAACTGCCAGTTGCAGGAAAATACAAGTGTGAAGAGCGCTGAAGGCATCTGGTAGGCAACTGTGAGAACAGGATTCTGGGATAAATGGGCCTTTCTCCTGATCCAGCAGGGTTCTTCTGGGAAGCCTGCAGCATGATAATGCTACATGACCTTCCCATTTGGAGAGTTCCAAGCTAGACATTATGGGAAGAGAGGGGAAAGAGATATGGGGCTGCTATTTGGGTGGTACCTGCTGTGATGCCTAGTTCCAACCTAAGAACTCCCCTTCCTCCTGAGTAGAAGGCCCATATTTCAACTGGACTCCTTCTGCATCCTTTCTCCCTGCTGCTCCTGTACAATAAGAGCACAGCAATTAATAAAGCAGCCCTTGGTTACTGGTTAAATATGCTGTTTACATTTGTTTCTCACTTACTAATATTCCTTGGAAAGATAATATTACTACTGTGGGAAGGAATCTGATGAGAAAGACTGAAGGGGCTCCTCCCAGCAATCAGGAGATGATTATGAGGATAAAACAAAGAAGCATTTATATTCTTGAAGGGCTGTCCAACTGTCCAGACCCTGTGCTGTTTCCAGAACCCTAACACAGCTGTGATTCCCATGAGAATCTCTACTGACTCATACTACAGGCCACTCCTAAGGTTAATCCCACTGGATAGTACTTGGCCTGCAAATCATTGCTCTGTGAACATAATATATTAAAGTGCGTGCACCCCCCTCAACCCACTGAAAATTAACTTCCCCCTACAATGTGAAGTGGAGAAAAATTTGTGAAGGCCTCATACAAGCCTACATAATAATAAAGTTTTCGTTTAGATCTTCTAGGGCCTTTCCTGTGTTCTAAATGGACTGGGACAATCTGAATTTTATTTCTGCACTCTGAAGGAAATCAAAGTGGACCCAATATTTTGATGTATTTTCAATACATTTATTTTTATTGTGTTTTTATTCTATTTCCTGGCATGAATTTTAATCGTTGCAAGCCTCCTTGACTGGTCAGTAGGCACTAGAAGGGGGTAACTGAAATCGCCATATAAATATAAAGCTAATTTATTGCATGCTCCTCAAAAGGGATTCAAACTGGTTTTGTGGCCAAAGATAACCAGAGACTCAGCTACTAGGAACCAAGTTCAAATTATTAAAAAATCGCCAGCTATTTCTTATTCAGAATGAAGCTCCTCAAAATTTTCAAGATCAGCGGGTGGTAGTCAGCAAAGTTTTACTCAGAGTAGACCCAATGAAATTAGTAGCCCTAACGTACAACGCAATCCTATACACCTGTTTTCAAATGTAAGTCCCATTGAGTTCAATGGAGCTTACTCTCAGGTAAGAGAGAGTGGCTATAGGACTGCAGCCTTAGTCATGTTTGTTACTTTCCATGGGACTACTCTGAGTAAATGCCAACTATTGTAAGGGCTCATCCACACTTCCGCTTGTCCCGCGCCTAAAAAGCACAGGTCAGAGCAGTTTTCCACCTGACCCACACTTTCTAAACACAGATCTGAGTGGTTCCCCCCTTGCTCCACTCCATTCCCAAGGGACACCTGCTTGTTAGCTCTTGTTGTTGTTGTTTAGTCGTTTAGTCATGTTCGACTCTTGGTGACCCCATGGACCAGAGCACGTCAGGCACTTCTGTCTTCCACTGCCTCCCACAGTTTGGTCAAACTCATGCTGGTAGCTTTGAGAACACTGTCCAACCATCTCGTCCTCTGTCGTCTGCTTCTCCTTGTGCCCTCAATCTTTCCCAACATCAGGGTCTTTTCCAGGGAGTCTTCTCTTCTCATGAGGTGGCCAAAGTATTGGAGTCTCAGCTTCAGGATCTGTCCTTCCAGTGAGCACTCAGAACTGATCAGAACAAACGACAATCCATGGAAAACGGAATTGCTGTTTTATCCGGCTGAGTGCTAAAGAGCACTTTTCCCAGGAGAAAGCAGTGGGACAAGAGGAAGTGTGGATAATTGTTTTATTTAACCCAAGATTTCAAAGTTGCTGGTGTGCAGCTGCAGAGGTGCACTGGCTTATTCAATGAACCGAATGAATTCAACTGCAGTGCCTATGGACAGCCATCCTGGAACCCTATGAAGATTACCACCAGGATAAAAATAAAAATTGACAACAAGCAATACCGTTGTGCAGAATTCAGCTGAGCAAAGCCACTTCTTATCTCTTACCTGGAAACAATGGAAAAACAAAGCAGCTATTTAAATTTTTTAAAAAATAATGACATCAGTCATGTGGGTAATAAAACATCCTGCTATATAAACCAGAATTGAATCCTTGACCTTCAGATGTCCTTTTCTAAAGGCCCATCATTCATTCTTCAGGAGCAACTATTTGTCTGCTTCTAATTCCATTACTAGAGATAGACTTCACATATTGGCCATTAAGTTAAACAGCTGTTCATTAAGCTGCTGGAAAAGAATAGCAGCCCAGTCTTGTGTTGCTGCTGGCCAAGGGAAGAAATTTCTGGTCCTGGAAAATGAAGTATTGTGTGCTGGGTCCTCACAAAAGACAGAGGATAACTTTGTTCAGTCCGCATTTTAAAGCAAATCAACCTAATCTGCATTTCCCAGATTTACAGTATATGTGTACTGGATTGCAGTTAGCAATTGTATTGCATGTGTCTCTATAAAATTCCATGATGCACTTTCGGTTCCCAAAATGCTTACAAAATGGTTTGATTTTGGGAGGAGGGAAAGTGTATTTGGTGAAAGGAAGTACATAGAAAAGCATTCGAAAATTATATATTTGGAGGAAATGCACACAAAACCCGAATTTGGAGCAGAAGTGCGTACATAATATGTACAATTTTCCTGTGACTTTTGTGTGAAATCTGCAGAAACAGGAGAGAACGGACTTGTGACTCTATGCATGCAACACTCACATGGAACGGAAATAGACTGAACTATCCATCCCTTGTTCCCACTCATTCAAAGCCAGAATTTGCACCAGCATAATGGTTTCAAGGACCTCTGGAAAATATAAATAATTATAAATATAAAATGAAATGTAATTGTTTTATGCCCCATCCACGGATTGTTTCTGTCCACTACCCACAGGAAGCAAATTTGTGTTGGGCTGCTTTCAATGCAGGGCCCATACTGAGCCAGCTAAGCACTAGAATATGTAGTAACCATAAGGTGTGTGGTCTTTCTTTCACTAGTAGATTGCCAAAGAAGAAGAAGTAGTACCGTGGTACCTTGGTTCTCAAATTCCTTAGTTCTCAAACTCCAAAAACCCGGAAGTAAGTGTTCCAATTTTCAAATGTTTTTTCAAAAGCCCAACATCCGATGTGGCTGTCGGCTATTGTTTCCAGGGCACCTGCAGCAATCAGAAGCTGTGCCTTGGTTTTTGAACATTTTGGAAGTCAAATGGACTTCTGGAACTGCTTAAGTTTGGTACTTTTGTTTTTTGTGTTGTTGGTTTTGGCGCTATTTATTTTGTATTGTTTTTGAGGCTTTTTCGATTAGTTTATTTTTGTGACTGTGTGGAACCCAGTTCAGCTACTGATTGATTGGTTGGTTGGTTGATTGATTGATTGATTGATTGATTGATTGTGTGACTGCGGAAATGGATAAAAGCCCCCCAGCCAAACAATTATCATCAGTGCAAGTAAGAAAAAATATATTTTTTATTTTTATCATCTGCAATACTGTCTTATTTATTTTATAGTACAGTACATTGATTGTTGCTTTCATTTTATGGATCAATGTCTCATTAGATAGTAAAATTCATGTTAAATTGCTGTTTTAGGGGTTGTTTTTAAAAGTCTGGAACAGATTAATTCATTTTGCATTACTTTCAATGGGAAACCGTGCCTTGGTTTTGGAACACTTTGGTTTTGGAACAGACTTCCGGAACGGATTAAGTTTGAGAACCAAGGTACCACTGTACTGGAGAGGCGCAGCATACCTGTAAACATCTGCAAATTAAAGGAATGTGTTTCCAGGGTGAGATGAGTGACTTCTAGGCCCCTTATTTTTGAATATTTTGCTATACTTTTGCTATAAATTTAGGCTACTGAAGGCCAGGACAGTTGATACTGTTGTCATTAATCTAACTCAGGAAATAGTTCGTAAAGTTTGTTGAACAGAAGCTTTGAAGGGAAGTGTGTGTGTGTGTGTGTGTGAGAGAGAGAGAGAGAGAGAGAGAGAGAGAGAGAGAGAGAACGGATTTTTCAAAACTAACAGTTTTATGAACTTCAAAGGTTTTTAGAAATTAAAATACTGTTGCAATTTTGAAACACACACACTTCAGTCAGTCCTATTTGTATTACATGACTAGGGCAATATTACTCACTTAATTAACATTGCTGTGATATATACAATATCTCTTTTCTCTGTTCAGTTGAGGGATTTCTTAACAGGGAACAGTTGCGCACAGTTTGTCAGTAACAGCCCAACAAATGTAGCAAATCAATTCTAAATAAAGTTCAAAGAAGTGCACACCCCCCCTCCACACACAGAGACACACAAGCTCCCATCACAGATGACAAAGAGTTACTAATGAATGATGGAAGAAAAGGAAGCCTAGAATGGATTTTACACCTGTTCTTCAATACAGTGGTACCTCGGGTTAAGTACTTAATTCGTTCCGGAGGTCTGTTCTTAACCTGAAACTGTTCTTAACCTGAAGCACCACTTTAGCTAATGGGGGCCTCCTGCTGCCGCCACGCCGCCTGAGCACGATTTCTGTTCTCATCCTGAAGCAAAGTTCTTAACCTGAGGTAATATTTCTGGGTTAGCGGAGTCTGTAACCCAAAGCGTATGTAACCCAAGGTACCACTGTATCCCAATTAAGTTAACCAGCTTTTAGTGGTAAATAAAAATAACAGTGCAATCTTATACATAGCTACTCAGAGAAGTAAGACCAATTAAATACAATGGGGCTGACTTCCAAATAAGTGGGTATAGGATTGCAGCCTACATTCCCAGAAAGTGGAGTTGATTGTAAAACTAAAATGGGAATTGTAGTTCTGTAAGAGGAATAGTGGTCCCCCAACCACTCTCAGCACCCTTAACAAACTACAGTTCCCGTTTGGGGGAGGTCATAGCTATTTAAAGTGGTATGATACTGCCTCAAATGCACAGTGCAAATGAGGCCTCTGCCTCTCGCAAGGTCCAACTGCAATCAGATATTGATTATTCAATAGAATTCCAGCTGCTAAGATATTGGTTGCTTTTTCCTCATAAATAAGTATTGATTTGGCTATATTACAGCTTCTTTCAGTCACTTGGGCTCATTACTTTATTTCCCAACACTTGATTAGGGGATTCTTTTGTTTTCATGGCCTTTGACATGGTATTTATACAAGAAAGCATATCTCAGCACAGACAAAAAAGAGAGCAAAGACGAAAGAAAGAAAGAAAGAAAGAAAGAAAGAAAGAAAGAAAGAAAGAAAGAAAGAAAGAAATCATACTTTAAACTCCTATGTTGAATTAACTTTATACCTTATTATACTTAGATTACATGTTACTTAAGTACATTTATTTACCTGCCAATGTCCTTTCTCTCATTATAAGGGCTAACATTTATTCTTTGTGGATCAGAGAATAGAGAGGAATTGAAACAACAGCAATTGGTTCTGAAAAATTTCTTCCAACTTTTATTGTCAAGAAGGGGTTTCACCACCACGTGAGTGAAGTTTTGGAATGGTCTTCCTAAAATAGGATTAAATAATTTCATTAAAGTGTTTACAGATAGGTAGCCGTGTTGGTCTGCCATAGTCAAAACAAAAAAAATCCTTCCAGTAGTAGATACTAGTATCTGAAGAAGTGTGCATGCACACGAAAGCTCATACCAAGAACTAACTTAGTTGGTCTTTAAGGTGCTACTGGAAGGATTTTTTTTTGTTTTGATTAAAGTGTTTAGTTATTATTATTATATTATATTATATTATATTATATTATATTATATTATATTATATTATATTATATTATAATTTACCCACCCTTCACCATAAAGTCCCAGGGCAGGTTGCAGCAATTTAAATATAGAATATTAACATCAGTTTAAAACCAATTACAGTCAGAAGAATAGGATGGGTCTGTGTGTGGGTAGAGAGAGAGAGAGAGAGAGAGAGAGAGTTGGGGTAGATGGGTGCATCTTCCACAAAACTATAGGTCAGTGAAGATGGGACGTGGGTGGTGCTGTGGGTTAAACCACTGTGCCGCTTGGGCTCGCCAATCAAAAGTTTGGCAGTTTGAATCCCCATGATGGGGTGAGCTCCTGTTGTTCTGTCCTAGCTCCTGCTGACCTAGCAGTTCAAAAGCACGCAGTGCAAGCAGATTAATAGGTACCACTCTGGTTTTGCCAGAAGCGGCTTAAGTCATGCTGGCCACATGACCCAGAAAAACTTTCTGCGGAAGCCAACAAACGCCAGCTCCCTCAGTCTGTAAAGCGAGATGAATGCCACAACCCCAGAATCGTTCACGACTGGACTTAATTGTCAGGGGTCCCTTTACCTTTACCCTATAGGTCAGTGAATTGCAGTGCCTGTGCTGCTTTTATGCAGCTTGTATAATCCAGAATAGGGACGCGAGTGGCGCTGTAGGTAAAACCTCAGCACCTAGGACTTGCCGATCGCATGGTCGGCGATTCGAATCCCCGCGGCGGGGTGCGCTCCCATTGCTCGGTCCCAGCGCCTGCCAACCTAGCAGTTCGAAAGCACCCCCCAGGTGCAAGTAGATAAATAGGGACCGCTTTATAGCGGGAAGGTAAACGCCGTTCCGTGTGCTGCTCTGGTGCCGGTTCGCCGGAGCAGCTTCGTCACGCTGGCCACGTGACCCGGAAGTGTCTGCGGACAGCGCTGGCTCCCGGCCTCTAGAGTGAGATGAGCGCACAACCCTAGAGTCTGTCAAGACTGGCCCGTACGGGCAGGGGTACCTTTACCTTATAGGTCAGTGATGGTCAAACTTGACCCTCCAGCTGTTTTTGGACTAAACTCCCATCATCCCTAGCTAACAGGAGCAGTGGTCAGGGATGATGGGAATTGTAGTCCCAAAACAGCTGGAGTTTGGCCATCACTGCTATAGGTGGAATCCAGTGTGCCACAAAGACAATTGTTCCATAAGTGGAAGGATTTCTATTTGCACAATTGAATGTTCTCTCCTCACCCTATTCCTTGTTTATATTACAAGATTTTAAATTTCTTATTTTAGACTAGTCATTTAACAAAGGAGAAGTAGTGCAAGTGGTATGCATGAGTCAGGTCACTCTGACAGGTGCTGTTTCCCAACCCACCAGCAGTTTCTTCCTGTTTCCTTTCATAAGAGCTGCTGAGAGGCTGGAACCATGAAATCCCAGGTGACCCTGCATTTCCAGTGCAAGATGAGGCAGTGGAGAGTGATTCCTGAGACCGTGTTCTAGATCTCATCGTGGCTCTCGTGTCATTCACAATAATGCACTCAGAGCGGCCTGGTTTGGGGTATCGGCTCCAGAAATGAAAAACCATTGAATCAAGCTGTTGCCCTTGTTTCTTCTTTTTCAGTATTTCACATCTCCTAGGTTTCTGCTCACTTTCTAGCAAATTTACATCCCAATTTCCCAACTCTAATCCCTCTTTCACAATCTAACCCAGGGGTAGGCAACCTAAGGTCCGTGGGCTGAATGCAGCCCAATTGCCTTCTCAATATGGCTCGCGAACTGTCCAGGAATCAGCATGTTTTTACATAAGTAGAATGTGTCCTTTTATTTAAAATGCATCTCTGGGTTATTTGTGGGGCATAGAAATTCGTTCATTATTTTTTTTTTTCAAAATATAGTCCAGCCCACCACATGGTCTGAGGGATGGTGGACCGGCCCACGGCTGAAAAAGGTTGCTTACCCCTAATCTAACCAGATACTGATTTCCTTTTGACACATCTTGTCCAAGACCTGGTCACCTAAGTCTGGTTTTTAAAAAGTGGGGTTTACCACCTGAAAGTTAAGCCATCAAATCCTTCAGGCTATGCTTGCAGTGTTGTGTTTGTTTTATCATTCATTATCACTATAAAAAGCAACACTTTTCAAATTAATCTTCAAATATTGAGATTTTTTCTTAAAAATATAAAGCGGTATAGAAATGAAATGAACAACAATAATAAATAAAATTAATGTACTTACATAGTGCTCCTTCTCAGCTGGGGTATTTATATTTGTGTGTGTGTGTTTTAAATCCCAAAACATTCTCTAAAACAATCCTAATCAGGGGAAGAGCAAAATATTTCCACATAGGAGTTTGCATGAGGAATAAGTAGTTACTTCCTAATACTTTTGCTAAACTCTATGCTTATTCATGTATATTTATTTATTTTAAAAATACTTCTACACCACAATTTTATATTTTAAAAAAACCAAAGCTGTTACACACACAAACTGAAAAAAGCACATAAGAATTTAAAATGGATCACCAGATATCCATTACGGAAATTGTTTTTCTTAACGGTCTACAAAACATGAGTCTGGCAGCGAAGCAAAGTTTTCAGCAACTGTTTAAAGATGATAGAAGGTGCGTGCTGAATCTCTATTGAAAGAGCACTCCCCAGGACTGGAACAACGACACTAAAGGCTCAGTTTCATGTTGATGTCACATAATCTCACTAATTGCAGAGTTTGAAAAATTGGGCTACCTGCAAATCTTCCTGAAGCTGGGACATTTACACCACTTGACAGCAGAGGGAGAGCTCAGTCGGTAATTTGTGAGACTCTTAATCAGGGGTCAGCAAACTTTTTCAGCAGGGGGCCAGTCCACTGTCCCTCAGACCTTGTGGGGGGCTGGACTATATTTTGAAGGGGTGGGGGAAATGAACGAATTCCTATGCCCCACAAATAACCCAGAGATGCATTTTAAATAAAAGGACACATTCTACTCATGTAAAAACACGCTGATTTCCGGACCGTCCGTGGGCCAGACTGAGAAGGCGATTGGGCCAGATCCAGCCCCCGGGCCTTAGTTTGCCTACCCATGCTCTTAATCTTATGGTCATGGGTCTGAGCCCCACGTTGGGCAAAATATTCCTGCCTTGCAAGGGGCCTGGACTAGATTCCCCTCACAATCCCTTCCAACTTTACAATTCTATGATTCAAAGCAGAGAGGCTGGTAGTTCATCCACTTAAGTTTCTTTTTGGTTATATCTTGATTTGGGACCTTCATAAGGATTTGAAGCATGGCAGCAGCACATCTGGATTCTGGAGAACCAGTATTTCTTAATTTGACTAAACAGCCTTAATTTCTAAGGTGATGAAGGTGACAGAAAAAGAGTGCATGCAGGCCCAGAGAGCTTCTGAGGTGCAGAGCCCCCCTGTGGCTAGCTGAAGTGTTATAGCTTTGAACTTTTACACAGTGCCTACAATTTTCTATGCACTTGAGAGAAAATACATAGCTGTCATTGTCTCATGCAAAAATAATAATTAAGGAAGAATAGTAGCTCTCGGCAAGCAAAAACTGAGAGCTAGAAACATTTTAAAACTGAAGCATATGGGTTTTGTTTTAATAAAATGAGCTTTCATAATACGTTTTGAGCAACAATGCCAAGCACTGTTTGACCTGGGTGGGGGTCTTTTCTTTCATTAAATTGTCATTTACCCCTTTTTTGTATTAATTCAGCCAAATCACTAGCATGCTAACTAAACCAAAAGCAAACAGGCTGCAATGATGTTAGTTTTCCTTGCCTTGCCATAGGATATTGTTTCAAACTTTTCTTTCAGATCGTTTTAGGCAGGACATTCTTCAGCTGTGCTCTTGGCACTAGTAGCTTGTTGGCATGTCATCTCATGAGGTAGATTCCTCCCCAACTTTACACATAAGGGAATTTACATGTGCAACTCCTATTAGTGCTGACATGCTTCTGAGTTAGCAAATGTTTATGTTACTCCCTGACTCACTGTTCCTTATGCAAGGGGGGAGGGGGAGGTGGATGGAACCTAATCTATCCCCTGCCCTCCACAAATTGGCTCTGGGGACATTAGGAGAACCCCCCAGAACAGCATGAGTAGAGAGGAGATGGGAGATTCTCCACTGAGCAACCAGAAATGGTTTCACTGATGGAACATCTATAACAGTGCTGTGTTGAATTCCTCCCGATGTAGTTCATTAGGCCCTGTTATGATAATTATGGGTTCAATTTTTCTCTCTTTATAAGTGGAAATATATAAAAGTGTCCCAAGATCCACATGCTAAAGTAAAATACGTTTGAATCACTGGGATTGACTTGTCTACAGTAGGGTGGGAAACCTCAGGGTTGGGCGACCAATGCTGTCCTCCAGGCCTCTCTATTCAGTCCTCAAAACTCTCCCTAAGTCACATAAGTCTCACCTCTAACCAGCCTTGCTCCAGGCCCTCCTTGAGTGCTTTGGCCTGGATGAAACACATCACTGAAGAGAGATAATGCCTCTTGCTGAGAGAGAGAGAGAGAGAGAGAGAGAGAGAGAGAGAGAGAGAGGGAGAGAGAGAGAGAGAGAGAGAGATTAAAACCTCTGGCTTTTATATAGCTGGAATACCATACGCTCCAACATTTCTCCAATGAAAATAGGGGCATTCCAAACAACAACAACAACAACAACAACAACAACAACAACAACAACAACAACAACAACAACATAAATCCCACCCATCTGACTGGGTTGCTCCAGTACTCTGGGCAACTTGCAACTTAAGAAAACATTAAACATTATAAAACTTCCCTATACAGGGCTGCCTTCTGATGTCTTCTAAAGATTGTAAAGTTACTTATCTCGTTGGCTTGGGGGTCACATAACTCCATACCCTCCAATATTTATCAAATGAAAATAAGGACTTCCTATTCAATAGTAGTAGTAGTAGTAGTAGTAGTAGTAGTAGTAGTAGTAGTAGTATGGCGCCCATTAAACATTAACAAACATCCCTATACAGGGCTACTTTCAGGTGTCTTCAAAAGGTTGTATAGTTACTTATCTCCTTGGTTTGGGAGTCACATAACTCCATAACCTCCAACATTTCTCCAATGAAAATAAGGATGTCCTAAAGAAAAGTTCAGGGATCAAATCAGAAAGCGGGATGGCTTCTGTAAATCTGGGACTGTTCCTGGAAAATAGGGACACATGGAGTGTCTAGAACACAATATACAAAAGTAAGACACACACTTTGGCCTCTCGCCCCACCCAACACTGGGATGCAGCCCCTGGAAGGTTGCCATGCGAGAATGAGGCCGTCGGATGAAAAAAATGTTCTCAACCTACAGTCAATGTAAATTCCAGCAAAGAGAGGCTTTTGGTAACTCTAGGATGCCTGGAGCCAACTGAGTTGCTTCTTGCCCAGTTCTAAACAGATCCAAACATTTGGGAATGTTTACAGGCCAGTTTTAAAGTCAGGAAACGGACCATGATAAATGCGCACATATTTTGTGGCCAGTGTTAAATGGTTTGTGGTGATTTTTTGGGCATAAGATTTGGATAAGAAATGTGGCAAATATAATAAGTGGGAAAGTAGGATATTCTATTATGATGTCAAGTGTATTAGGAATTGTGGATGATTTCCAATTTGTTCACAAGGAATTCGTCTGGTATTTAGTATTCAGAGCTAAATTTGCAAACACTTTGTCTATTGAAGAATGGTTAAGAACAATATGAGTCTCATTAAACTAACACATTATGTTAAATTAAGGGAAGAGATGTGGAAAAAGAGTTTATTGATTGAAAAGGAGAATCAGCTTATCGCCTTTTGGAGAAGGTATAATGGATCTTTCAATTCAGTTTTTTTTAATGTACTCAAACATTATCAGTTATTTTATTAATAGCATGTGCTAATTGTCAGAGAGTTTAAATTAAACACTCTCTGTCAAATTCTATATGAGGAATTTGTATATTATGAATCTGAATGGGGGGAAATAAACACTGGTCACAAAAAGATGTGCACACATTTAAATGAATTAGCACACTAACAAAAGACCATCTTTTCTCCTGAGAAATGTTGTAAACCTTGAGCCGTGAGACAAAAGCACCTGAATTTGTTTTCCACTTCAGAGTCTGTCTGTGGGTAGATTTATTGTAGATCGAATTTCACAGTAAGACTGATTACTTCTGACTTGCTCTCCTTTTGATGGTGTTTCACATACATGTGTATTGTAGAGCAGGTACTTCCTCTTAAGTATAAACCTCCTTTCGTAGAGGCACCAAAAATGGCCTCTGCAATCTCTTGAAAAACCAGGATGTCCCATTTTTCCTGGGGCCCCTGGCAGGTATGCAGATGCTCTACCACTGGGAGCTATTGTTGTTGTTGTTGTTTAGTCGTTTAGTCGTGTCTGACTCTTCGTGACCCCATGGACCAGAGCACGCCAGGCACTTCTGTCTTCCACTGCCTCCCACAGTTTGGTCAAACTCATGCTGGTAGCTTCAAGAACACCATCCAACCATCTCATCCTCTGGCCTCCCCTTCTCCTTGTGGCCTCAATCTTTGCCAACATCAGGGTCTTTTCCAGGGAGTCTTCTCTTCTCATGAGGTGGCCAAAGTATTGGAGTCTCAGCTTCAGGATCTGTCCTTCCAGTGAGCACTCAGGGCTGATTTCCTTCAGAATGGATGCGTTTGATCTTCTTGCAGTCCATGGGACTCTCAAGAGTCTCCTCCAGCACCATAATTCAAAAGCATCAATTCTTCGGCGATCAGCCTTCTTTATGGTCCAGCTCTCACTTCCATACATCACTCTGGGAGCTATTACTCCCAGATAATTGGGTATAGGATTGCAGCAGAAATGGATTTAACAGTGGGCCACAAATACCAAAGAAGACTGAATATATGCAAACCTAAAGGCTAGAGGGGCAGGAGGTAAGCACAGGGCAACACACTGGTTGCTCGTCATTTGACTATGGCTTTGACTATGGCTGCATCCAGACCAGCTGATTTTAGGGTTCACTCCCCCCCCCATTTCTTTTTTGTGCTATCCTTCCCTCCACCTAAGCACAGCGTCTCCTCTGCTTGCATAGTAATGAAATGAGGGTGATACTCACCTAGTCAAGCAGACAGCAAACAAATTGCAAACAAGTTTTGCAGCAATTATATATAACCTGTATCTCAAACCTGCCTCCTGTCCCTGTGGTTAAACTTAGGTATAGCCCATTTGATTAAAGAAACATTGGTCATACTTTATATTACATGCCTGGCGTAAGGATTTAATTTTGACTTAATACGTTATTGACTGCATGTTATTTGCCTTTTTTTTTATTAAAGCTATATTCGTTGAAGTTTTGCAGCTGTGTCAGGACAATATTCTATGCAGAACTGGAATTGTCAACAGGATATTGTTTAGTGAGTCTGACATCATGCATTCGGTTACATATTTTCACACATTCCATATCCTTCACTTTAAAAGAAATAGAATAGTTACAGCAAAATGAAGCTGGAAGGGAAATCTGCTCTGTGCTCTCACAAGCGCAGAGCACTGTACTGCATCACATCAAGAATGTGAAGAAATTTGACCCGTCACAAATTTTCTTGTTTGGCATGTCTAGAAATCACGTAAGTTGCCCAAATTCTTTCAGAAGATAGGGGAATGAGCCACCATTATCTGAAAATATATACAATTATAACATGCTTGGCATTTCCACTTGTTGAGATCATGATTAGCAAAGCTTCGACCTATACAATGTGTGGCAAAAAAATAATAATTCTTTTTTCAGATTACTACATTCATTTATCCCTGTGTAAAAGAGGAGTTTCAAGAAGTGAAGTTTCTTTTTGAAAAGCCTTGGAAGCTGAAGCAGGTTATCCAAAAGCCAATGGATTTCTGAATTCCTTGTGTTGTTATTAGGTAATGGGGTGTTGCTGTTGTTGTTGTTCCTAAATCACAGCTAATTCTACCTTGCAGTTATACCCTCTTCCCATCTGGACCTGTGTTTTCATGTCATCATTTTTTGATGCTGTGAAGACTACTCGAGCGATGACAACGTCAAAGAGCTAAGGAGAGGTGATAGGAGATGGTGAAGATATGAAGCTTTCCCCTCCCTCAAAAAAGTCTGTAATAGCACAAATAGAGAGCAATATTATTTATAAACATTTGAAAGGTAAATGGATCTGAGTTCATGCAAGCTGCGTTTGAAAGTTTTCCCCGGTGTGAAAATCCCTAGGTCTGTCCCTGTGTTCAAAGCTTTCTGTTAGCTTACACTAGTCCTCCTTCAATTACGCTTTCATGCAAAGAACTCTATAAGCCCAGGAGCAGTTATGATGATGCCGACATGGGAATCTGGCAACCCTATGAATACCTTGTTTGTCTCGTTTTACAGTTATATTTGGAGATAGGCCCAGGAGGCAAAATTCCCATCCATTATTCATTCATTATTCCAACTGCAGTGGCACCTAAGGACCCCAAGCAGGCCTCAGGGCCTCATGAGAGCAGGCAGCGTGAAGATGAAGTACACAAAGGCACACCCTGCCCCAGAGAAAACATAATCTAATATTTAAAGAATATGCATCAAGCAAATAAAGAAACAGGGAGCTTGTGAAGTGGTGGGGGGGGAGGAGAGAGGGGACAAGGAGGACAAACAGGCAGTGCGGGTTAAGACAGCAGGATGTGAATCTGCACAGATACACAAGCTCAAAAAAGGACTATAATAGACTCTGCTGTCATTCTAAAATTCCTTTCCAGTTAAGGAACACAAAACAAAGCTTGTAAACATCCCTGGTACAGCAGATAGAATAGAGCTGTGGTTCCCAACCTGGTGCCTGTGGGTGCCATAGAGCCCTCAGATACCCCTTTAGCCTCCTTTCTCCCCAAATTTTATTTTATTTTAGTTTGAAATGAGGTTTTAGGACTTAAAAAACAACAACCCCACACCATTGGCAGAGCTGGGCTGGCAGGAAAGCCGAGTGTATTGTATGTATCCCGCTCCCTTCTAACTGCAGAATGGTTCTGGGCCCACTTTCTTATCATAGGAAAAGAAAGAAGGGGTCAGAGTAACTGGAAGCCCTCTAAAACTCTTCAGAAATGGAAAGGAAGAGGCCCCTGCTGCTGCCTGGTAAATTCAGGGGACAAGGGTTGTTTTTCCTATTGGGTGGGTGTACAGTAGAAGGCTAAGTGTTTTCTTAGATCTGTGTGTGTGTGTGTATGTGTTGGGCCTTTTTTTTGGCAATGAGTATTGCCTGGGTTTTGCTTTTTTGTGAGGTGTGGGTGTTATGACTGTGGTTTTCTTTTGGGTGGAGTAGGGAGTACTCCCAGATGATGAACCTTCAGCAGTAGTATATCTCCATCTGGAGCAGGTCATTTACCATAAGCACCTCCATCATTCAGCTTCAGTTTGCTGGCTGTCATCCAGCCCAATGCTGCTTCGTGGGATTGACTCAGCACAAAGACAGCTACATCTGTTTCAGATGATACAGAGGGACAGAGCTGGGGGTCCTCCACATACTGATGGTTGTTAGATGATCACACCCAGAGATTCATATAGATGTCCAGTAGCACTGTGAATGGAAGGGAATTCCGGGGGCCTCTAGAGTGCAACTGCCGGGGGGCTGAGAAAGAGTCTCCCAATGCCTGTTTCTGGAAGCAACCCTGCAAGTAGGAGCAGAGCCATCATATCACTCTGTCTACAGCTCCTTGGCAATTGGATCCCGTGGCCAGATCTATCTCTCCCCCCAACCCCCATGTGCTAACTCTGACAAGTAATTGAGACAAGTAATTGAGTAATTGAGGTGTTAATGAACCGATATCTTTATGTCATGTTCACTTATCAAAGTTGGCCAGCACAGGTGGAGGGAAATAGTGACCAAGCAGGATCACTCTTCGCCGATCAGCTGATGGGAAGGAATCACTGTGTCCATCAACTTCCCCTCATAAGTTGATGCCACCTGATTGACAGGTGAGCATATTAAAATGGTTCCAAACTGGAACCCCCTGGTGTGCCAAGATTGGTCCATGAACCAGAGGTTCCTCACCCCTGCCATAGTTAATGGTATCAGAAGCCAGTGGGAGATCTCAGAGAGAATTAGCAGAGTCACACTCCTCCCAACTCTCTCCCAATGCAAGTTATTAATAAGAGTGTCCAAAGCTATGTTGGTGCCAAAGCAAGCCTGAAACAGCTTCTCCCAAGCTTGCCAAAGCTCTCTCGAGAACCTGGCCCAAGCAGTGGCTATTGACAATCAGTTGACTATCAGTGGCTATTGACAAGCAGTTCTCAGGGTTAGACTTCAGTGTCCATGGCGGGTTTCATGAAGGAAAGAGAGCACCACCACTTCATTTAAGACAGCTGGAACAATCCACCTGGTCTTCTGTGTTCACATTCAATCTCCGCTCAATGGAAACTTCAGCCCAGGTTGAAAATATAATCATTTCTGTCCAAATCAATAATGCTGATGATTTTAAAACACACACACACACACACACACACACACACACACACACACACCACGCCTGCATTATTTCCAGGGAAGGCATTCAGTGCCTGAATTTGACTTTAGTGGGCAAATCTATAAAATCCAAACAGAGGATTTTTATTCTTCTAAGTGTTTTGGGGAGTGGGCTCAAATGTGGAAGTGCTGGTATTAAAAAAATTTGTTACAAGAAGCATGGTGGCAAAATAAAAACTGATTTTACATGGCAGCTGAAGGATGCTGATCTGAAATGTATTGGGACAATTATATTTTACAGTTTTCCTAAATAGGGAAAAAGTTGCCTGGCTTTACTTCCCCCACCATTCAGGCCCTTTAATTAAAGCGGTATCACGGATTGCCTGCATTGTAATAAAACTCCACTGCATATCCAGGTACCAAGGGATTTATTAACTTGTACTTAGCTCTAGCAATCAGCAGCCGTGGTTAGATGTGCCTGTTGATGATGACATCATCGTTTTTGGCAGCTCCTTTCTATGAGTGTTGAGTGAGGTAATGTCCCCGGTATTAAAACTGACAACATGATTAATAATGATGGATTCACTGACTTTGTGTGTGAATGATCGAAATTGGTAGTCTATTCCTTCCACCTGGGATTACTTAGGGATCATCAAAATATTAACTTGGTCATCAGTGGACCCTACACAAACAGGGTATTTTAGGAGGCATAGTTTACGTATACACAAAGTGCAAGTGGATTCCTAGGGAAGATGTTTTTGTGCAAATCATGACACTGTGTAGATGCCAGCAAACCACTGTGATTTTTAGTGGACAGTTGCATTGGCTACTGCAGGCTTCCAAAGGCCTCTGCACCACATAAAGCAGCCCTACTCATGCCCTCTTAGCTCTCTTGCCCTTGTGGTGGTAGCTGAAGGAGTCCACACCAAGGAGCAGTGGGCTGATGCTACTTGACCCTGTGATCTGCCCATGATTTCAGCCCTGGGTAGATGGCTTAGCCCCGGAAGGCTCCATGGAAGACATGCATCTGAATCAGTGGGCTTGTGCTAATATATCTACTTTTCTTTAAATATCTATATCCCACCTCAGTCTTGATCCAGGAGACAACATACTTAGGATACAATAAAAGGGCACGCACAAAGGATTAAATCCAAAGTAATAAAAACGGTGGTGACAGCAGGACACAAAACATAATGCACTGAAAGTCATTTCAAATAAGCAACAGAAAATATACTCCAGAGATTCTAAATCCCATTAAGTGTTTTCACAGGGAAAGTGCCTTTAAAAGGAGGGTGCTGATGAACAGCTAGAAAAAGGTGAGTGTAATAAGAGCTTGTCTGCATCAGATTAAAGGCTCATGGAGTTCACAGTGGCCGAACCAGGTGTTTGTGGGTAGCCCACAAGCAGGACCTGAGGGCAACAGCACTCTTTGCTTGTGATTCCCAACAATTGGTATTCAGTACATAGCCAGTATGACTGGTAGACCTCAGTAGCCTCATCGCCAACTCATGGCACCACAATTGAAACACCCCTTTCTCTCATTGTCACCCACTTCACTTTGAGCCTCTGGGGAATATATCAATAATGAGGCAAGTTCAAATTGGGTAGGTATCCAGATGTAGTCATTTGGGGGTCTGTAGGTCAATATTAGCATTTTTAATTGTTCCTTAAATTGGTAGCCACTGACACTTCCAATTGAGTACTGGCTCTTAAGTATGAACATCTAGGAGCAGGCTCACTCCTGAGTTTAAAATTTACAAAACTAAACACTTCTTGATGGATAAACTGAGTGAGTGACAAAATAATCAAACTACCAGCTTGAATAAAGATTGACTCAACCCACACCAGTCCATGTGCTCATGTGAATTGGCCGCCACACAGCTCCAGTTGACCCCATGCTCCATCTCCTTGTGTTTCTGAGCAAAGAGGTCTTGTCTCAACCAAGCTGAAGAAATGGAAATCTGAAATCATGAGGGGAAGGAATGAGCAAACCTTGGGTCATTGTTTAATTTGCTAAAAGAACAACCCCACCTAAGATTCCTTCTGCCATCTGCCAATGATGACAAAACAGTGAAAGATAAAGACAAATATGCCTCAAAGATGGAGCACAGCTGTTGTAAAAGCAGCAAAAAAAAGGCCAAAAGGAGCTACGTTAATAAGAGCAATATGCTAGCTGTACACTCAGCCTAGTGCTACTGAGTCCAGCATTCCACACTTATTTCTTTGCCAGCTTTGTCCTTGAAAATACCTAACAACAATAATACATTGTCCTCTTAAAGCCTCTTACAGCCAAGGGTATCAAAGCAGTTTGTAATCACTACTGGATTAAGTTGCATAGCAGCACAGATGAAGGATTATGGAAACCAAACAGCCAAAAGAGGGAGAGCACCATCCATGGTTTTTCTGAGAATGTTTCTGGAGACATGTCAAGTTATTTCTCTCATTCAATAGTCTTCTCCATCAGTTAATTCCTAATGTGCTCTCTATTTTCCCATTGACTTCAGCAATGTGGAATTAAGTACTTGTTTAGCAATGCACACTGGCCAAATATCTGATGACTGTAATCTAAGGGTGTAGTCCTTGTCTTATTATCCTATTACCATGCACATTATTCTAGGTGCAATCCTCCTTTCCAGACTTTCCAAATAGTACCCTATGAGCAAACTCCCATTTGTTGGCCTACAAATGATGCTAGTGTAAAAAAAACATACAAAAAACAACAACAAAAAAACCCAAGCACAAAATCTCACAAGATATTAAGCTTTTCCTATACACAACAGCAGCAGCAAGAATTTTATTAGCACAGAAGTGGAAACGAGGAATTACCGACAAAGGAAGAATGGCAATTGAAGCTAATGGAGTATGCGGAACTGGCCAAAATGACAGGAAGAATCCGAGAACAGCGGGACCAAAAGTTCATCAAGGACTGGACCAAATTTGTAAATTATTTGAAAGAGAATTGTATTCAATCAAATACGCTGGTAGGATTGCAAGAAAAAACCACTGCAGATAAGAATAAGAATGTATGGTGTTTTAATGTTTTTGATTTTAAAGCAATGGTTAAATAGTGAAAATGCAGAAATTTGAAATGAAAGATAGGGAAGGTTTGAAGGAAGTCAGGGCCCTAAAAAGCCAAAATGTATAATATAAGAGGAGATATTGCAATGGAAAGTATTATTGTAAAACTAATAAAAATGATATGGGGGAAAAAATCTCACATCTCTCAACTGCATCAGCAAGGAAGTTGATTGGTAAGGGCAGCCCTCTCAAAGCTGTTGACCTCCACTGCCCATCAACCCGAGTCAGCAAGGTCAAGAGTTAGGAATTCAAGGTCAAGAGTTAGGAAATCAAGTTGTCCAAAAACATCTGGGAGGCACCATGTTGGGTAAAGCTGGTTTTCAGGGAATAATGAATACTATTCCCATTTAATGTTGTGACCTACACTTCAGTGTAATAAAGCCGTGATCACTCCTGCTCTGTATTAAAATATTTGCATATGCAGGTATTTGGTAACCGTTGCCTACTTCCCACTGCCAAGCAAACTATTAAATGTAAAGGTAAAGGTAAAGGGACCCCTGACCATTAGGTCCAGTCGTGACCGACTCTGGGGTTGCGGCGCTCATCTCACTTTATTGGCCGAGGGAGCCGGTGTACAGCTTCCGGGTCATGTGGCCAGCATGACTAAGCCGTTTCTGGCGAACCAGAGCAGCACACGGAAACGCCGTTTACCTTCCCCCTGGAGCGGTACCTATTTATCTACTTGCACTTTAGCGTGCTTTCGAACTGCTAGGTTGGCAGGAGCGGGGACCGGGCAATGGGAGCTCACCCCGTCGCGGGGATTTGAACCACCGACCTTCTGATCGGCAAGTCCTAGGCTCTGTGGTTTAACCCACAGTGCCACCCACATCCATTAAATGTACACAAACACAAATTAAATGTACATTCATTCCTGGTGTGCTCTGGTCCATGGGGTCACAAAGAGTCGGACACCACTAAACAACAACAACAACAACAACATTCATTCTGCCTCTTGTCTGTCCACTCGCCGGCAGAAGCTGCCAATCGCCCGCCCAATTATCGCAGCGTCAGTCAATCACCAGCCATTGCAACCTATAATACACCCAATAGCCACTGACAGCCACAACAGCAACCAATCAAATGTCCACCCTATGCACTACCCATGTATAAGATGACCCCCACTTTTTAACATGATTTTTAAAGAAAAAAACCCAGTCTTATACACAGAAAAGTACAGTATTCACAACTGTCCCACCTCCTCCCATATCTGCTATAGTGGCTGTGCTGGACAGGCTTCATAACAACAGCTGAAGTCAGAGCATTCCTACCAGGGCTGACTTTCTGGCAGCCCAATCAGTCACATGCTTTTTCTGCTTAGTTGCCATTCTATAGTGCTGGACTGGGATTGCCTGAGCAGGGCAGAGAGGTGATTGGTCAGAGAGCAGGAGATTGACAGCTATGCCTCCATATATTCAAGGAAGTATAAAATTGTGGGTCAGGAAAAAGTCTGTGGCTTTAAGACTGTGAGGATGATTAAACAAAAACAAAAACTTCTTGCCATTTTTAGTGGGAGGGCTGTGCCCCAGTAGCTCTATATCCAGCAGGGTGCGAAGTTGGATCTCTGAGTTTAGTGTGCCATTCCAATTAGTCCAAAGACATTTGGCTAAAAACGTCTTTGTTTTAATAATATGTGTTTAGTAGGGGTTTTTTTTTGGGGGGGTCATATTTATTGCTATACATACATACCCTGGCAGACTGAGGATGCTGTGCATTTGCTAGCAGTCTGGTATCTACTTCTGGACTGGGTACCATGTTAGCAGGATAGTGCTGAGTGATGTTTTCTGTAGCTGGATTAAAGCAGCTAGAACCCTGACCCACACAATGAAGCTACAATCCTAACCCCACTCAACCTGGGAGTAAGTCTCAGGTCTGATTCCACACTTGCTTTTCCTCTGTGCTTTCCAGACATGTTCCACACTTTTAATCTCCATCTCAGAGTGCTTTTTGTTTGCTTGAGCTTTTATGCACTTTCCTCATGAAAACTCATTTTTTAAAGCTGAACTAGATCAAGCGCCAATCTGCAGAAAAACCTGAATTGCCATTTGTTGTGCTTCAGCTTTAAAGAGCAGGTTTTCATGAGGAAAACTCTGGACAAGGCATGAGGACCTGTGCGTTGAAAGAGTAGAACGAAAGGTCAATGTGAAGATGCCCTCGCTGAATTCAGTGGAACTTACTTTTGAGCAGATATTGTCAGGCCCGCAGTCTCAGTCCCCACAGCTGGAGCCACAGAGGTAAAGTGGGCAGGGCAACATCTGTGACTTTTATCCTACAATAGGCTGAACTCTAGCCACATGCAAGTCAGAGATTTCTACATACACATGCTTCATATACACATCTCTCCATACTACACCTTGGCAAGTATGAGAATGATCAAAGTTCAGGGATGCATTCCAATTGGGCAAAAGCACTCAACCTAGGCACAGAGAAAGACTTGTGAGGTCTTGGGGAGGGGGAGTATGGCCCGTAGAGAATCCCTCAGGCTTGAAGATCCCCACTGTCCCCATCAGCATTTTGTTATTGATCTGATGCTCCTCTTTCTAGCACTGAGACTTAATTCTCTGCTACCTTGCAGTAAATGAGTGAGCAGCAAAGCCAAGCCTTCTGCCAGGCACCAATTTATAGAACGAGAAATAAAAGAAGATGTAATCAGCATGAGCCATCAAGAATTATAACAAAGGTGAGACATTTCTCGACATCACACACTGACTTCATTGCATTCAATGCTGCTGGGCCAGGGGATGTTTCCTGTGCTCCCAAAACCACAAATTAAATGTACAGTACATTCATTCTGTGTGTGGGGGGAAAATGAAATTCTTTCTTCCTTCCTGTTGGAAAACTCTTTGGCAGTAATGCTTGGATTGTTTTCTTTGTAAATTACATTTTTGCTGTTTTCAAGATGTTTTCCTGACTTTCTTGAAATTTGACCCACTTAACGAGTAATGTAGACCTTGTTTCCATGTTCAGGGGGGAGGGGGAACTCTCCCAGGGCTGCTTGAGAGTAATGATTAAAACTTCCATGTGTGCAGCAAAGTCAGCCACTTTTGCAGAGAGCAGAAAATAACCTCTCATAACCGAAGGACATTTCTCTCACCATTGGATAAACAATGTGAAATCAGGGGCAGCCAGTCCTCGTCTCGAGTCCAGAACTAACACTTGATTTTCATATTCACAGAAGAAAGCCATCTGATCACAGGTGAGGCCCTGATCCAGTCTTTAACAATATCGTTTAGCAGGAAGCTCAAATGGTAGAGCAGGTATGTGTTCCTTGCGCTGGCATCATACTGCTTACCCCTTATGAGCACATATGCACAAACACTCTTGCTCATTCCCCTTGGATACTCCTTGGTCCAACAGTAATATATGCACCATTCCTACCCATTGCAATGGAGAAAAGGCAGAGAAACAAAGGAAACCAAGAGGTGTTCATCTTTATACATGCTATTTTGTGAACTTCTTGTTATTATTTTGTTAAAAAGGTAAAGGTAAAGGTACCCCTGCCCGTACGGGCCAGTCTTGCCAGACTCTAGGGTTGTGCGCTCATCTCACTCTATAGGCCGGGAGCCAGCGCTGTCCGCAGACACTTCCAGGTCACGTGGCCAGCGTGACAAGCTGCATCTGGTGAGCCAGCGCAGCACACGGAACGCCGTTTACCTTCCCGCTAGAAAGCGGTCCCTATTTATCTACTTGCACCCGGGGGTGCTTTCAAACTGCTAGGTTGGCAGGCGCTGGGACCGAGCAACGGGAGCGCACCCTGCCGCGGGGATTCGAACCGCCGACCTGACCATCAGCAAGTCCTAGGCACTGAGGTTTTACCCACAGCGCCACCCGCGTCCCATTATTTTGTTAATCACAGCCTAATGTTGGAGGGGGTGACGTAGCATGAAAAGAGCTGTAGTAGCACACAGCACAGCATAGTACTGGAGAGGGGTGTAGCCTGCTGTAGTAACCCTCTCCTCAGCAGACCATTCAGCCTTCTCCTTCTTTGCATTACCTGTACTACAGTGACCACTTTATCGGCATCCTAGTCCTGAAATGCCAGCACAAAACATTTTAATAGTAAACAGGTGCCTTGTGAAAAGAATGCTTCATCTTCATGGTGTTGCAAAATCTAAGTTATGTGGTGTGGTTATGTCTCAGAGTTGGATACTGCAGCTCTCCTCGGCTTAGTATTATTCATGCATCATTATCACCACCATCACTATCATAATCACAATTGGTGATATCCAACATTAGCCAAACTCAGCATATACTCAATTGGTGTATTCCAACGTAGCACTAAGTCTCTTGTTCTGTCAACGCAATTATGCCTTCTTGGGCAATGGAATGTTCCCTCCCTCTCCTTCCCCTCTGCACTCCTTAAATTGCTTCTAGGAGTCTCTCCCCCCCCCCAACCCTCTGGAGCAAATATCAGGAGGTTGCAGTGCACACAGAGGGGGGTGAGAGGGGCAGAAGTACCATTGTGCAAGCAGAAATCCTTGGTAGTTGAATACTGTCCATTCAGTTTACTCTGAATATACCATGAATCAGATTCTTGGGTCAAGGCCTCAGCTGCAATCAGAGGACTTCCTTCAGTAAATATGAAAATCAGGTGTTAGTTTTGAACTCCTGACAAAAAGCCACAGAGGCCTCATGGGGGCTGATTGCCACTGATGCCACACTGTTTATCCATTGGGAGATTATATACAATGGATCTACTCTCAATATTACTTAGATGGACAACACCCAATATCACTAGCATGCATATAGTGTCTTAGAATATTCCAAGTGCTTCATGTAAATGTCTTGAAAAGGAAATACATATATAAAGAATACTAAGCATTTAGGTAGAGCACTGCAATTACTCAAAGTTTTTATTAGTGGTGGGCCAGTTTCCTCTGGCTCACCTCATAAGGAAATCCATTTTCCTGAGTGTTCTTGAAGAATTCTCAGGGTAAACTCAAGGACTTTCCAAGAAAGTTGGCTTGTCCAATGTAAGGGCAAGCCAACTCTCCCACTTCAGTTATTATTTTGTTGCCTTTATACTTAAACTTCCTTCAATGAATGAAGAGAGTGGTTTAACCTCCCCTGTAAAATAATGACTTGCCCAGAGCCGTGCCGTGAGTTTCAGAGCTGAGCAGAATTGGTTTGTTTGTATTCAATATTTGTATACTGCCCAATAACAAAAGTTCTCTGGGTAAATCCAAAAAACACCACACACAAAATAACAACTGGTTTGAAGACTGAGTTTCTAACTATCAGTCCTCCACTCAGTTTCTGAACAATATGGACTCCTTCAGGAAGAATCTGATTTTAAGGCTGAGCTATTTCCAACTCGCCAATACCACACGGGAGTTCTGCCAGCAGGGCTGTAGAGGAGCAGGACTGAGGCCGGGAGGGAGATGTAGCAGCTTCTTCACATTGTGGCAACTGCAACAGCCTTTCCCTGCTCCTTTGTACTTGTAGCTTACCACTTCCTCCTCCAGTTCTGTTCCTGCTCCCCACCTGCCCAGCTGTTGCAGTGCTGCCACTGCAGAATGCCACACTGACTGTAGCTACCCATGGTGTTGTAGTCTCTGACGAAACAAAAGAGTGAAATCATGAGAAGCAGCTCTGCCATTTGGTGATCTCAGAAAGAGATTCAGGGCTTGGGTTCTGCTTACCCAGCTCAAGAGATGCCCATAACTCCAATGGGGGGACAATACAACTCTAGAAGAAGAAGAAGAAGAAGAAGAAGAAGAAGAAGAAGAAGAGGAGGAGGAGTTTGGATTTGATATCCCGCCTTTCACTCCCTTTAAGGAGTCTCAAAGCGGCTAACATTCTCCTTTCCCTTCCTCCCCCACAACAAACACTCTGTGAGGTGAGTGAGGCTGAGAGACTTCAAGGAAGTATGACTGGCCCAAGGTCACCCAGCAGCTGCAAGTGGAGGAGCGGAGACGCGAACCCGGTTCCCCAGATTAGCAGACTACCGCTCTTAACCACTACACATCATGATCAGGGAAGGAGCCTACAAACTTTTTGGGAGGTGGTGTTGTTCAAATTTCAATTTGCGTGTTCAGACCCAGAGACCTCCCCCCCTAAATAAAGTCACACTTGACTCAAATTTTAGTTTTGGTTTTTGGCAGAATTTAGGCCACAACTTTATTGATTACAGTAGGTGAGTGGTTGCATAGGCTCTGGTTCGACTAGCTCCCTGCACCCTTGCAGGCAGCGCTGACCCAGGGCACCAGCATAGGTCAGCCAAGGGTGAACACCTGGGTAGGCAAAAAGCCGGGAACAGACTATGTTCACCTCCCAGATTCCCCCCTGGACTCAGGGGGCACAACCGCCTCTTGGGGGTTGACCAAACCATTGAGTCCCTGGATTCCTTTAACAGAATACCCTGCATATAGGGATGGCGAGAGCATTCTCCCATCCCTATCACCTGAACCAGTGCCTATCCGCAACCTTACAAGTTGTGACGATTTGCTACACGGCAGGCGAAACCCAAATGGCAACATCCAAACAGCCAAGTAGGGAAATTCCTGCCATGCCCCTGTCACAATGACAGATGACACACGACAGCATAGCAAGGTCAATCGCAAAATGCCCTAAAAGTAGGGAGAGGTGGGCGGGTGTTCTGAATGCACGAGCCGAAAGAGAAGCTCTGGGTCACGTGCATGGGTATATATAGGTCCCTCGATCCATTCAGACTGCGCCCCATTGGCCAGATTGAATCCAACATTGAGGGACCTACCAATTGGGTGTTGTGGCTGACCAATCTTACCTACCCACAACACAGGTGGTCTGTCTCCAAGTCTCACCACAACATGTGCCTTCTTTTAGGGAGGACACGATATATGAATAGATAAACTGAGAGCTCCCAAATACCGTAAATAGTGCATATTGATGGTAACCCATATTCTCAGCTAATACTCATGGTTAAGTCAGTCTCCAACCCAACTGCTAGAAGAGCGGGAGGGAGGGAATAAACAAGAGCAAACCTTCATACAGTAGGAGAGCATGAGTAAAGCTTCCCATTGCTTTTCTTCTGTCACTGCTGTGGCTTGTTCACAAACTGGCACCAGCACTCCAGACAGAGATGCCTTGCAGGTTACAAGCAAGGACCTTGCACTTCCTGGAGAAAAGCAATTCATCTGGGACAGGATTAAAGCTGTGTTAATGCCAGAGAATGTCTCTGACAGGCAGGCCACCTGTCAGGCAAGCGAGACACATTCTATTTGCTATTCAGATGGAAAGAGAAAGGCAAGCCTTCCAAGTTCTAAAGGCAAAGTTTTCTGCATGTGTGGTTTATGGAAGTGAAGTGGAGAGGCTGGCATTCTGAGGACTTTTCTGAATGAGAACATAGGGAGTTGCACTATATTGGGTCAGTGTTGTCTACACTGGCAGAAGCTCTCCAGAGTTTCAGATAGGGATCTCTCCCTGTCCTGCCTGGAGATACCAGCGATTCAACTTGGGTCCTTCTGCATGCAAAGCTGAGGCTCTATAGCCCTTCCCTTCCCCTAAAGAAATAAGAACACCTTTTGCTCCTATCTTTTCAAAGCAGCTGTGGAAAGATTTGGGCAGGGGTTCTGATTTGGCCTGCGAGGCCTTTTCGCCCAAACCATAGCCACTTGCCTCATGCCTGACGTCTCAGCTCTTCAGTAAGTAGCACAGTATGTGTCAATGCAGTCACTGTTTCTTTCTATTGTCCACACCCCTTTGCCAATATTTTCACCCCTGAACACTTCCAGCAAGTAAGGCAGCAACCAAGTGTCTGTAGATAACAATCTGGACGTAAAGCATTTACTGTCTTCACACTAGAGAACCTATGCAGGGCAGACCGCCAGGGACTTCAGGCCAGTGAGTTACATATAGCTCTGCATCAGGAATGGGGAACCTGTGGTACTCCAGATGTTACAGGACTGCAGTTTCTCCTATTCTTGGAGAATGGTCATGCAGGCAGGGACTGATGGGAGTTGGAGTCCAAGGGCTTCTGGAAGGTCACCCCTGCTTTGTTCAGTAGGTTACATTCTAGCCACGCAAAATTTAAAGGTGAATGCACAACACAACCTCTCCATTCTCCATCTGGACAAGCAAGACCCATTTTCATGGTTCAAGGGCACATTCTACTCAGGCAAAAGCACACAAGGCGTGTGCAGGGTCAGTGAAGGTTATGGCTGAAGGAGGGATGTATGTGTCCCGAGAATGGACAGAGAGGACTAGAGAGCCTCGTTCAGTTCCTTGGCCTGAAGACTCCAGCCTCTAGAGAACAGGAGTACTGGACTGACTCCACTGGTACAATTTGCAGTGTGTTGACCTCATTGCCGCCTTGTCTCTCCTGCCTCCCACCTCTCCCTCCCACTAAGCAACAGCAACCTATTTGCCAGAAATTAACGCAGCTGCTCTGCCCCAGCTGCTTCCTGATATGGGTATTGGAAACCTTGCAAAAGAAGTGGGGTGCTTTTAGGAGGGTACTTCCAGTGCACAAAGAAAAGAAAGACAGTGTTGACACTGCCCCTTCCCAGCCCACATAAACAAGTTCCCTCACCTGAAATATTCACAGATGAACACAGATTTAGCAGAGCTCTACTGAAATGCGCAGGTAGCTGCGTCAATAAGAAATGAGTGCTTTCTTATTTCATAATACAGTGGCAATGCCTAAAAGAAGCCAAATCTCACATTTATTTGCAGAGAAGCCTACTAAAGCCAGAATGGGTATACAGATGCTTATTTTCCTTTTTTGTGTCAGCTTGCAGAAAAACCCCCATCAAATGGCAGGTGAGTTTGCCATTATTTACTGTGGGTGTGTCAAAGAGTTATAAAGTGAGAAACACCTAAAATACTTTCTCTCCCCCCGCTTCGTACTGTCATGAGAGCACATTGACATATCCTGCAGCATGTTTATTAAAATGCAGCATTGTTCCAGCTTGAATGGCATTTCAATGTGAAAAGAAAAGTAATTTTGTTTGATTTGTACTCTTTTCCCCAATGGCACACAAGAAGGACGTGTGGGCTGAGGATTGCAAGCCTGCTGTTCTGTCTGCTGAAAAATGAATATGCCCCAAGATTTAGTTTCCTGAGATGAAGGGAAGCAAATGATGTGTGCTACTGGCAGGATAGCAGCACATGGGGTAGGGAGAAGGTAACTGGGGGAGCTGAACAAATAATTAAATCTCTCTGTTGTGTAGGGTGCTAGAGTTGTTAAGTTAGGAGAAGGGCAGTAACTCAGTGATGGAGCATTTGGTTGTATGCAGAAGGTCCCAGGTTCAAACCCTGATATCTCCAGTTGGGGCTGGGAAAGGTTCCCTGCCTGAAACCCTGGAGAATCACTTCTAGCCAGTGTAGACAATACTGAACTAAATGGTATTGTGTGACTCAGTAGCTTCCAATATTAACTTGCTTCTAATGTTTCTTAACTCTCTAGAATTTTTATTTTTATTTTTTGCAGTAAATACAATGTCATAGATAGAAAATGCAGAGGTCAAGTACATTGCCAATATTCAATATCCACATTCATTTCATAGAAACCATGGAGCTGGTTTCATAAAAGTGTCAAGTTGAAAGAGACCCAAAGGTTTGTCTAGTCCAATTTGAAATTATTCACTTTACAATGGGGATTCCTACTAATGCACCTACAAGTAATTCTAGATAATTTTTTTAATACTATTTTTCTGCTTGGTTTGTTTTAATTTTTGAAAACAAGACACAAAGAACCACATGGAGCAAACTGTTTAAAATAATTAAATAAATAAATAAAAGTGACCGAACATCTCCTCCCCTCCCAGGAAATAACTGTCGCAACACAGCTTCACAACCGAAAGGGTGAACTTGATCCTACTGCACTCAACAGAATTATAAAGAAATTCTAGGACAGAAAGCCTCTTTCGCAGGGCAAGAAAAATTTTGACAACCTGGAGGACATGTTTTGGAGCAACACTACTACAACTGGGTTCTCCCCAACTCTTTGTTTGTTTGTTTTGCTTTGTTTTCCATTTAGCCTGATGGAAGAGTTATGGAGAACTCAAAACTTTTGTGATATTTGGCTTGGCCTAATATGGGATTTGGATTTTTTTTCTTATGAGCCAACACAACTCCCTTTCGTAACACAAGGAAGTCAGGGTGGAGACAGTAGGCATTAGTCCTCTCCCTTCATACTGTATACCAGTTTGCTATTGCTCAAAAAGGTTGTATATCTTGTGAAGTATTCTCTGCATTTTCCCCATGCTTTTTGAAACTCTTGTCTAGTGTGATCTCTAATTGCCTCTTTTAATCTAGCCAGTTCAATATACTCTAACAGTTTGTCTTGCCATTCCTTTTTTGTTGGCACCAGTTTCTTTTTTCCAGTTTTTAGCCGTTAGGATCCTTGCTGCTCCTGTGGCATAGAGGAATATTTTCTGATCTTCTCTTGCTATACCTGTGTCCGTTATCCCTAGTAGAAAAGCTTCTGTATAAAGAAATTATACTTAAACATTTTTTTAAGTTCATCATATACTGTGTTCCAGAAGCTTTTGATTTTTTCACAGGTCCACCAAACACGTATAAGTGTCCCCTCTGTTTTACCACACCTCCAGCACAGATTTGTTTTTGTCTTATACGTTTTAGCTATTTTGGTGAGCACCGCAACCCCAGAGTCGGCCACGACTGGACCTAATGGTAAGGGGTCCCTTTACCTTAAGTACCATCTAGAAAACATCTCGATTAGGTTTTCCCTCAATACTTCAGTGGCCTAAAATACATGCCTGGACTTGTTTTGATAAATGTCTGCAGGAGACTTTGTGGATATTTAAGTTACATTTAGAAAAATCTTAATAATTATTCATAAAGGAAACAGTTTATAAGAAGTATATAAGGAGGCCAGATACAGGATAAAGGAAGTCTTTTATTTCGTTGTTTGTATTGTTGTATGTTATGCTCACTGTATGTTATGTTCACGTTTAATGAGGGTGGATTGTATCTTGGGGGAGGTGGGGGGTTTATGTTATATTGTAAATAAAATTCTAATAAAAATTAAAAATCTTTTTTTAAAAAAGGTTGTATGTCATTCAATAAACCCTTGATCTTCTGAACAATACATCCACCCTTGTATGTCGCTTCCGAGGAAACTTTCTGCATGTCTCTTTGAACACATGCTTAATCCTGTCCCCACCCTCTCAAAACTTGGGAGGAGGTATCCTAGACTCATTTGTCTGGGAATAATGGGGCATTTTCTGAATAGAATTGACTTTTTTTTTTTTTTTTTTGGCAAGTTTGAGAATTGTTCTTTTAAAAAAACCTAACATTAATTTTCCAATTGTATCCAACATATTTTCCTGGACACCAGATTGGAACAAAAAGAAATAGATCCACAGTAATAAGTTTATTTTATTTTTTCCAAAAAGCAACTCTTATTACTTTTTATTGAATATTTTTTCTGGCATGAATTGTTTCTGGATATTATTTTTCGTAATGTACAGCAGATATTCTGATGCCCAGTGAAGAAACTGAATCTCAGTATTAAAACTTATTTATTGCTTCATAAATAACAATATTTAAAACTATGAAAAAGAATTAGCCCTACTTAATGTCTACAGCTAATAAACGTCTGTTGACCCATTATGGATGCATTAGGGGCAGGGGGGGAGAGAATAAAAGACCACTGTCACCTATGACCTTAGAATCAAAATGGAAATTAAGAAACTAGGTGCTTTTCTGAAGGCTTGCTCTTTGTTAAGTCAATTGTTTGTTGAGAGAAATCCTACTCCATATCTTATAAGATCATATCTACATAAGACAATCTAGTTCTGTTTGAAGTAGCTCAGAAGTAGGATGACCAAATATATATTCGAAAGTAGACAAATAAAGCAAATCCTGGGTAACCAGAAGCAAGAGATAACAGACAAAAGCCGCCAGCAGATGGGTGAATGTAACACTGAATCAAGACCAAGAGTTCCAAATCACAAGCAGTAATAGGCTAATTTGGCTTAAATCTCCCTCGTTGCTGTGCTTGGTCTTTACAGTCTTTACAGATTTTAAAGCTGGAATGGATGCTTTTGGTTCGCTAAAATGTATGTGTGGGGCACAATGAGAATTTGGGGTATACTTTTACTGGCCTGTCTGGAAAACAGACCAGCTGCCTATTCTGGACAGAGTGGCCCTCCCTTTAAAGGAGCAGGTATGTAACTTGCTCCTTTAATCCAGGGTACTCCTGGATACACCTTTGTCATTGGAGGCCCAACTGACCTCTCGGAAATCACTCTACCAGGTTCATCTACAACCGTATCTGGATCATGATCACTTGGCCACTGTATTCCATGCAGCGTTTGATCCACTGGCGGACAAAGGTGGGGGCGGTCTGACATGGGTGCCATCTGGGGGGATGGCATCGCAGCCGCCCCCACCCCCCAGGACACTCGCCACTCGCCGTGCATGCCCCGAGATGCGCACTGCTTGCCACACACCCTCTCAATGCGCGCCACACCTCCTGAGACGCTCACCAGCCACGCCCCCGGATGTATGCCACTCCTGGTACCGGAGCAGGTAGCTTCACCACTGGGTTGACCTCAAGACTGGATTACACTCTACGTAAGGCTGGTCCAAAAGCTCCAAGCTCTCTGATCACATTCTTACATCACTATGCTAAACCAGCTACAAGAAGCATCCTCTACTTCATCCTTTAAAATATTCAATATGTTCATGCCAATAAAAATGCTGACATTTCAGTACAGTGGTCCCTTGAGGACTAGCAGGTAAATGGTGGCTCCATCCCTCTTGAAAGGGGAAATTTACCACATTTTACATGTTGGATTTTACGTTATTCCACCTAACAGAATATCCAAAAAGAGGTCTTAAAAACCCTCCAAGAGGGCTTTTGTGGATTGCATCCTCACTAGGAATGAGGGGAAATCTAATTCAGTCCACATTTAAAGATGAATCTACAGTGGTACCTCGGGTTACATATGAATCAGGTTACAGACTCCGCTAACCCAGAAATAGTGCTTCAGGTTAAGAACTTTGCTTCAGGATGAGAACAGAACAGAAATCGTGCTCCTGCGGCGGCAGCAGGAGGCCCCATTAGCTAAAGTGGTGCTTAAGGTTAAGAACAGTTTCAGGTTAAGTACGGACCTCCGGAACGAATTAAGTACTTAACCTGAGGTACCACTGTATGCTTATGATGACTCCCAGGTCTTTCTGTCTTTCCCAGCTAAGTCAGGTGGAGGCCAGCACTGCCTTCACTGGGCCCTCAGCATGGGGCCACTAATGGGCCCCCACCTGATGGCAACCAGGGCCTTTCCCCAATGCTGCTGCTTGCCACCATGGTGCCACACATTGCCTCCTTCTCTGTTGCTATGATATCACTAGTCTGATATCTGTTGGGCACTCTTCTCCAATATCAATCTGCCCATCCATTAAGATTGGTATAGAGATCTTTGTCTGGGTTTCCTGAAATCTAAAGTGTGGCCGGTGCCAACTGGAGAGGCCAACTTTTCAGTTCTGGCTCCTTGCCTTAGAATGTCTTCCCCAGGGAGACCTGCCTGGCACCAAGCAAAAACGGGATCTGTTTCTCCAGGCTTTAAAAAAACTGCCATTACTTATGTTTTTAAACTTAGAAATGTTTTTGATCTTACTGTCTAAACGAATGGGCTATTGCTATTGTTGTTTGTTGCATTAGTTGCTATGCTTTTTGGGGGGGGGGATAAGTTTTATTTTATTAGTTTTTACTTTTTGATGTACTTTGTTTATTACCTTGTTAGATGATCTGAGATTATGTTATGTTGGACATACTGGATATAACTAGTGTAAATAATAAGAAATGAAACATTTCCGCATGATTTGGAACATAATCCGAATTTGCACTAGGTATTGACATCCCATTTTCCAATTTGCCAGTATTTATCCTGTGGCTTATCTTAAATACAGACATAGTTCTATAAGAAAGGAAACCCGTCAGATTGTTCAAAACTGCATGATTGTTCCAGAATTGTGACCTCTGGGCCTTTAAGATAAATTTGATGCTGGAAAGTTCCCCATTGTTTTTCACAGTGGGCATTATTCCAAGTGATGGGGACTGCAGACAACATGACCTCCTCTTGTCATTCTAACATCAAGACAATAACAGCAGCTGATCCAAAGTCTGACATCTAAGGGATATCATTATCTAAGTAATAAGTCAATATGCATGACAAACAACCTTTCATCAAGTAATCACTTTTACCCTTGAACAAGTAAAACAGTATGGAGGACTCTAGGTCAGTGCAACAGCAACAGACTGATCAAATTATTACTGTGGCTATTATGGGACTATGAACAAGCAACATCTCCTGACTGCTCACAGAAGTAAACAGAGCATGTTCTTCTTTTACCAGCTGCAGTGCTAGATGTGGTAAAAAGTGAACAGTAGAAGGCAGTACTGAATGTCATTGCTATGCAAGAGAAAATGTGGCCAGTTTCTGACCATTATACTTTATGCTTTGTCATTTCAATATTAGCAAAGTCGATGGCCCTACAATTTTTCTAAAAAGAAAGTTAACATAAAGTTCATTATTTCTCAAAGGAAGCCTTCTGTGTGATCTTAACAATATATATATATATATATATATATATATATATATATATATATATATATATGCTTTCGTAGATTTTCACGGGTACAGGAATGCAGGTTTTGGTGTCCTCGGGTATCTTCCCGTGTAAAAGTTGGGGTGTCTAGGCGAAATACCCTGCAAAGTCTGCCCAGCCACGTACATTGGACAAACAAACAGACGAATAAATGCACGTATCGCAGAACACAAGAATGCCGTCAAAAAAGAAGAAAAAACTTCCTCTCTCTTCCAACACATGAAAGAAACAGGACACGAAATTAATTTTGCAGATTCCAAATTGCTCTCTAACATGGAACATCACCACAAGAGAATAATCATGGAAGCCATCGAGATAGAGAAACACCCTCACAACATGAACAAGCGTGACGACACATCCCGCTTGCCAGACATCTGGAAATTAGCCCTCCCCACAAAAACTGACACCAGATCCAGAGGCACACAGAACGCCATCACCAATCAACCACACCAGACCCAAACCCAGACCCTCTCCACAGATAAATTACAGACACCATCCAGTAGCCAAACCATGGTGGCACCTCCGGATGCTGCACCCCCCTGCAATCCCTACACAGATCTGGCTGGCACAGGCCACAAAACCACAGCTCGCCCCTATACACGAAGCCAAGCCAGAGCACAACTAAATGTAGTACACCCATCTTCTCAGAAAAACTCTTCACAAAGTTCAAGAGGTCAAGACACAAAGGCTTTAGCAACTAATCCACACCTAATGACCCACCTAAGTGGTACTCAGGATATCACTCAAGAAATCACTCAAGATATCCCTCAAGCAATTAAGGAACAAAAGAAGAAAAGGCACACTAGCCTGGGAACTTCCTCTCTGCCCAGAACATTGGAGGCCACACCTCCTCAACAGTATTTATAGGAACTCAAACACTGAGATCCTACTCTGTTCCAGTAACAAGAAGCCGAAAGCACCAGCCTGAAGATGACGAGTGAGACCTCGTCGAAACGTCGCCTACACACCCCAACTTTTACACGGGAAGATACCTGAGGACACCAAAACCTGCATATATATATATATATATATATATATATATATATATATATATATAAAATTTCACATCAGTTGCAAATATTTCATTTCAAACATAAAGTACAATCCTGGCTCCCCTTATAATAACCAGCCAGCTCATGCCAAAATTGGTGCCTGCTTTTGGTTATTATATTATAGACCGCAAGGGTTATTGTGCATAATTAAATGGGGTGGGGTGGGGGTGGGGGAGAAACTCTCCAACCTGGAATTATAAAACCGTCACCACAATCCAACAATTCCACTTGATGTGTATTAAGTCATTTAATTTATTTTGTTTTCTTCTTTTAAAGGGAGAGGGGAAAGCAAATGAGAGGAATTTTTTTCCCTGCCTTGTAAATCATAAAAAATGCATGAAGGTTTAAAGCATGCCAGAAACAACCCGCACATTCACTTAGGAGCATAGGCAGAAGAAACCTACTGCATTAAAAATAAGAAAGAAGGTTTTCTGAAACTGGCATGGCATTCTATCAAAATAAACACTATACGGCCTTTGGGAAGGAAATGCTTCAGGGAACTAAGGGGTATCTACTAGTTGCAATGTACTTTTGCTTAAAAAGGGGTGGGGGAAACGCAGTGCATCTGCCTTATAATAATTTAGTTTGCCAATGCTGTGAATTTTGCAACAGCCCATAAAATCTTTTTAAAGGTTCGTCCTAGAGGAGATGGAAAGGCGGAGAAGTATACTTTCCTGTTCTTATGTGTGGATCATGGAGCTGCTGACACAATTTCTGCCTCCAAATAATGCAGCCACAATGTCAGAACTCACCAAGTCAAACATGAGTATATTGAGAATTCTACACATACCTGAAGTGTGTCTTGCAAACAATGTGTCTAATAATTGAAGATGCTGGAGGTCCTCAGTTAGAGATGAAACAGCCATCTCTTGGGGAAGCTCCAGCTCTAGATTTCCTGCACTGAACAAGCAGGTGGTTTAGAAGGCCTGCCTATGGGAACCACCCCACCTCTATGATCCTATGATTTATATAGCAGCATCATTGTTCATAATGCTTTCCAGGATAACATAAGCTGAATATAAGTTCCTGACCCAAGGAGCTAATAATCTAAATTTAAAGACTGCATGTCGGGAGGTTGGGAGTCTCCTTTCTTGGAGGTTTTTGAGTAAAGGTTGGATGGCCTTCTTTCATAGATGCTTTAGTTGAGATTCCTGCATTGCAGGGGGTTGGACTAAATGACCCTTGGGATCCCTTCCAACTCTACAATTGCATGATTCTATGTGAGCAGAAATACCAGATTAAGAGAAATAATGGGAAGACAAAGTATCATTTCAGAGAGAGACAGGGAATGGGAAAAGCAAGGTACAGTAAGCAATGGATGAGTTTTAAGGAGAGCACTAGAAATCTTCTAATATTTTTGCCCAGGAGTGGGGTAGCAGAGCACTCACATGACAAGATGTTTGAGGGGGCAACAAGCTTAAATAGGAGGGTAGCTACTTATCAGCTTGAGAGCTCATTCAGTTCTGCTTCATGAGATGGAGATCAAAATCACTCTCAGTCATTGATTCCCTGGGATTCTGGAATATCCAGCTGCCCATGTTAGGGGCAAAATTCTTAAGCAGTGTTCCTAGAATTGATGTGTGAACCAAGAAATAGCTTCGTTTTAAAATCTTTGAAGGGATGCTATAAAAATAGCTCTGATTTTGGTGCCAAAGCCCTTTCTCATGGAATATAGACGCTGCAGAGTCCTGCAGGTTACCCGCATTCCTCTATGAGAGAGATGTGCCACATGAATGTAGGAATTTCTCGTTGCAAAGTGCTGAGTTGTTTCACTTTTCTTCCTAAGGAGCCACTTCTGTACATACATACACGTTCCTTAACTAGCATCAATAACAACAGCCTCTGTGGCATTTTAAGAGATTAACATATTTATTATGTTATGAGCTTGTGCAGGCAACAGGGCTCAGTTCATTAGGTGCCTTTCTAATGAATGGCTGTTGCCATTCACGCTTTGATGACTTCCAGATTTGACCATTGTAATGTGCTCTATGTGGGGCTGCCTCTGAAGATAGAAATTTAGTTAGTGCAGACTACAGTGGTCCACCTGTTTAACCAATACTCTGATACATCACGTAATATCCTGTTCATTTCTAGGCTCAATATCCAAGTACCAGTTCTCACCTTTCAATCCCTGTTTAGCTCAGGTACTGATTATCACAGGGAATGTCTCCTCCTGTGTAGGCACGTCCCCAGTACCAGTTAAGATCTTCTGTGGAGGCTCTGCTCCAGAGTCATGGGGGTTGGCGGCTGGATTAGCAGATTCGGAAGCAGCATCAGTGCTATGGATTTCTCTCCCAAAGTAAGTTCATACAGTTTCCACCTTGCTGGTAGGTAAACACTTTTTTGGGTCTCAGGTGGCATTAGGGAAAATTGCTCATTTTTCCTTCCTCAGAGGGAAGGTTGGGTGATGGTGTGCCATGCCCAAAAGGGAAAGGCAGAGTGCCTATGTGGACCATTGGTTGGATGCATGTGTCCATTGTGACAATCGCTAATGGAGAAGGACATGGGCAAGTGGTATATGAACAACCCATCCACCCCTTTCCCAGGGACAGAGATATCCAACCCATCTCATTGTGCTGGGGAGGGTGGCTTGGGCAGATGTAGCTTTCCACCCAGCTTTCTTAATTGAGCTGCAGATCTTCTTTGGAAAATATGTCTGATTAAGACTAAGCTTTTGCTGGATCAAATAGTAGCTCTCCCCTGATCCAGCTTGAAGCGTAGAAGACAGCAAGCATGGGCCTGTCTCTTCTGCCTACCTGGTGCACATGACTCAAGTCTGCACATCTATGCAGAATGACTGAACATGCCCTACATGTTAAATCCAAAGCATATAGGCCAAATGTTCTGCCGATCCCATGTTTTTTTTTCCTTAGCAACACAGGAATGCTAGGAAGACCAAGCCTACACTCATTCCTTTTCATGCAGTGATTGGATTGGGGGGGGGGTGTATAATAAGGACATAAGAAGAGTCACTCTGGTCAGACCAAAGACATATCTAGCCCTGCATTCCCACAAAAAAAGCTCAACAACTTTGGTCAATCCAATGGTTAGATCACTGCCAGTATTTTTATAGTGGGAGTAGACTGTGGTCTCTTGGAACCTGGTCTATGGGAACCCCACAAGTAGGCCTGTTTTTGTGTTGCCTCCTTCTGGACTTCTCACAGAGCAGACACACGAAGAAGGGCCTCAGATGATGATCACAGGGTCCGGGTCAGTTCATATAAGGAGAGGTGGTCCTCGCTGCCTCTTGTGAGAGCAAATCCCACAGTGCTGCTGGGTGAAGAACTATGCACTGTGTGAAGAAGTACTTTCTTTTGTTTGCACTGAATCTTCCAACCTTCAGCTGTGCTTGATGGTCCTGGGTTCTGCTGCCATCTGTCCACTTTCTCCACACCATGTATCATTTTACGAACTTATCAAGGCTTTCCTTTCTGCACAGGAGAGTTGGGGCAGCCTTGTCATCTTTTGGCGTGTTTATTTCTGCACAAGGAAGGGTCTAATTCCCTTTTAAGGAGAGCACAAAAAGACATCATCTGATGGAATCCCCCTTTTCATATCACAAAAGTAATCCCATAGGGGAATTTTACCCTGGTTTCAAAATATGTGGATTTAGTAATCATGTTCCAGATTTAGGGTTCTCTTTTCACCTGATCTCTCTGGCTAGCTGTTAAGAGAAGGTTGCATAACTGCAACCTCCCCCCCCCTCCCCCTGTGCTCTCTTTCCCTTAATGATGCCATTTCGTAACATAGTCACTAAGGTTGGCCTTAGTCAGCAATTTCCTACCTTTTGATTTTCTTGCCCCTTTTGTCAATATTCATTTTAAATGCTTGAAGTCAGGCTCCTTTTCAGCTGACATGGCTCCATAGCCTCCCACACCCTTCAGGTGTATAACTGACAGGTGACCAGTAGCGCATCGGGAGACTTTAAATGAATCCCAGAAGGCAGTATTTGTATAAGCATGAAAGGGCATCCCAGCCTTTCTGCTGAATAAAGGATGTGATCATAATTATAGGGAGCTAATACAAAAGGACTTTCTGCTAGCCAGGTTTTTGATCAAAAGATGTGAGAGCTTAAAAAAACCACGTGTATATGGCAAACATGTTGTTCTGCTGACTTTGAGAAGGAGCAGCTGCCAATTAGTGAATCAAAAAAACTAGCCATTGTAACACATATTCATGTCCTTCAGTTTACAAGTGAAATTAGTGATGCACACACATTGCTCCAGAATACGTTTACTTCAAATAAGTCCTGTGCAGTGCAGTCCTAGAGATGTCTACTTGGAAGTAAATTTCCTTGAGTTCAAAGGAATTTAGATGAAAGTTGAGTGTGCATAGGATTGCAGCACAATCCCCTCTGCATTTACTCAGAAGAAGCCCCATTGTAGTCAGTGGGGTGGAAATGGAAGCTCTTCAACATATAACAACACAGATTTGTAATAATGGTGGAAGGGCCATAGTGGTAGAGTTTTTGCTTTGCATGTAAAAGGTCCCAAGTTAATAGAATCACAGAATTGTAGAGTTGGAAGGGACTACTGGACTACTTCTGGACTACTAAGACCCCAAGATCCCTTTCACATGTACTACAAGTAATCCAGGTGTGCCCCATCTTATATTTGTGCAGCTGGTTCTTCCTGCCTAAGTGTAGAACCTTATATTTTAGGATCCTTTCCTTCATTCTACAAATAATCTCTTCCAATCCTATGATTCTGATTTCTGCCACCCCATCCCAAGTAAAACAGCTCTCAACTACACATATAATCTATTCCTTCAGGAATGCAGAGGGAAGAATGGGCTGGACTGAGAATTAAGGGGGTGGACATTTTTGTGGTATATTCCAAACCAAATTGTATTCCATTTCCTTGCGATTCCCCCCTGCCCCCATCCCCACCCACACACTTCATGATGAAAAGAGAAGTTTATGAGGGGGGAAACGTGGTTGCTGAGGAAGACTTGAACAAAGTTCCCTTGGGATTCAGCTGCTGCAAGACAGATGAACTCACTGAGTGACCTTGGGAAAATCTTTTCAAGGCAAACGCTCCTGCTGTTGGAATCAATTTGGGTGGGGTGAAACAATATTCACGAGAACACAATCAATTTAGTTTCTCAAAAAATCATCATAAACCCCTTGAGTCTTCCACAGGAATTGCAGCACCTCACAACTTTAGTATTCCAACACTGAAGGCACTTGGCAGGGAGAACATTGTTTGAGACTTTGAGCAAAACTGCAGGTCACAAATGGAGCCCAAGTCTTTGTACCTCTCTGTACATACACCCAAAATGGATAATGTAGCTTTGGGGCTGGGGTTATCATCCCTAAACCGTCTGATACTCCCCCCTGCTGACACCAGACAGCTGAGGCAGTAACTGAGGTTGGCACTCACCTCACAACCCCAACGTCCACATGCCAGGAACTTTAAAGCTTTTGAGAAGGAGGTCTGCTCTCCCTTTTACAGATCAAAAAGTCATCTGAGATGTAAATTTTAAGCGGAGAAAATGCTTTCACCTCCAATACCCTCATCCAAAGGTCCTTTTAGGGACACCGACTTTCTTCAAGGATCCTGGAAGAGACAAAATGGAATTAGGCTGTGTTTGTGTCCTCCCATTATTAGGTCCTAGGTCTGCCGCTTGCTTCCTGTCAGGCTCAGCCACCCATCATACCAAAGTTTTGCACCAGAACTCTGCTCTCTTGCTGCAATGTCTCCCTAATCTGACCTCTCCTTCTATTTCTCTATCAACCTACCAACCTACACACACAGACACACACACATTTACCTAGGCTGTTTCCCCTGATATGCAGAAGCCATTATCGTCTCTTGGGAATGGTACATCTAGGAGGCAAAGTACAAATGTATTGTTTTGAACTAGGGATGGATAATTCTGTGAATTATGGTTTCTCTCCATTTCCTCATCTTAAGTTCAGTTCTCCACATTTTCACATATGTTTGTCATTTTTAAAAAGTTCTCAAATCTTCTCATGACAACCAACATTTTAATGCAAATGTATCCTATTGTACAAAGTTTTGCCCATATTACTTGGCTGGAGAACTGTGTTGCAAAAATTGGAGTATGAATCACATACTTCTCCAGCCTCCATCCAGATGAGCAAGAGGTATCATCAGAGTTCAAGGACAAATTATTTGGGCCAGGCAGAAAATTCTCAAGGAAGGTAGTATAAAGCCCTATACAACTTAGGCCCAAACTGAAAGATCATATTCCCTCCTACACACTTGTATGAAGTTTTGAGCTCTTTGGGGGAGGCCCTTTTGGGGGAGGAAGCGGGAGAGGGCCTTCTTGGAGGCTACTCCCAGACTCTAGAACTCCCTCCGTGGAGAAGAAAGACTGGCTCCCTCCTGGTTGTCCTTCTGCCACCTTCTTGTTCCAACAAGCTTTGGGGAACTGGCTGCTTTTCATGAAACAGCTAGTGCCATGCTGTTTTTTCATGGTAATTATTTGTATATTTAAAACATATTTTATATACATATATCATTCTAATTCTATCCGTGTTTAATTGTTTTTTAATTATTATTATTTTTTGTGTTTTTAGCAATTCTTGTTTTTATCTGTAAGCCACGTTGAGTCCCATCAGGAAAAAAAGTGGGGTATAAATAAATTCATGTTGTTGTTGTTGTTGTTGTTGTTGATGATGATGATGATGATACAAAGCAGGGCTGAGAGGGAAGGCCTGGATGCAACAACAGCAGCAAGAATATTGATTGCCAAGAACTGGAAAACTCAGAAGCTACCCACTGTGGAAGAATGGCAGATGCAGCTGATGGACTATATGCAGCTAGCCGAGATGACCGGCAGAATCCGAGACCAGGGAGAAGAAAGGATGGAAGAAGACTGGAAGAAATTTAAGATCTATTTACAAAAATATTGTAATTTGGCTGAGTGTTGAACCGGATGCCAGAGTAGAAAACAATTGTCTATCACCAAATTAGACTTAAGGATGAATTATATGCTAATCAAAACTAAGACTATGAGCAAAATGATAATTTGTTTGAAATTAATTTAATAATGATGCAAGTGTATGCGGGAGGTGTGGGGGAGTCCTATGCAACAACTGAGAGATGTTAAATTGACAATGATGAACTGTGTTATTTCTGATGTATGTTTTATGTGAAAATCTTAATAAATATATTATAAAAAAAAAAAAATAGAAATCAAAAAAAAAAAAAAAAAAGAGAGGGAAGGCCTGGAGAGAGGAGGTATGACTGATAAGCAATGACCTGGTGGTAGTCTTGAGGGCTCCATTCATTTTGCCTCTGAGCCTGAGGTTCCCCACCAGCCTTTAGGATCTTTAAAAAACACACAAAAAAACAAACAAAAAACACCTTTTGCAGACTTGGGGGTTCCTCCCAGTATAGTGATGTGTCTCTTTTGCTTATCAGTGGCCAGTTTTAGATCCACTCCTGCCAGTCCTCAGCATTCAAACACTCTCTTAGTTGGAGTGAAGATGATGAAGATGTAACTTGCCCTGCAATGCTTCCCAGCTCTCTCCAGCAAAAGCTTAAGTTCCCCTTTCTGTCAAATACACGGTGAGAAGCTATTGGGCTGGAAAGATCCCGTCAGTCAAAATGTTGCCTCAAAACAACATGCTCTGAGGTTGGCTTGCTCTGTGTAATTTCAAAATTATCCGACGACAATGAGGATGCTACACATTCTGTACAAAGTTTTAGGATAAAGGGAAAAAGTGACACGCATCCTGAGATGCAAATGAAGACAAGCAAAGCCCCATGTATTCCGGATGAAGTCTCTGCAGCTGCCTGTGTTTGGCTGAGGATGCTGTCACTGTGAGTGATTATCCTACAGTGCCTCAGGAAAGGGCTTTTGTTTGTATTTCAGGTAGACAGCTTTACTGCATTATATATGATCCTGGTGATTGTTACCAATATCTGCTTCACCCTAAATACAGTGTGGATGTTCATTGCTTACACGACTGTCATCTCCACCATTCACACACCCACTCAAGGTGTCGCATATTGGTGCCAGCAGTTACAAATCAGTACAAATGAGTCCCTATGTTTAAGAGGTCAGAAATGGAGGGGGAGTGGATTCGGAGCAAACTTTCCTGCATATCTGTGAACAAATCGGAAGAGCCAGTATCTCACAAGCAGAACAGAAATCTTGTCCAGTGGGTCATGTCTATATCTTCGGTAAGACAGAGTTTGTTCTGACAGGCTTTCATTAGATTTATGACACATACAAGTCATACACAAACAAATTTTATCTGATCATTACGGAGTTTTCCACACATGGCACATTTCAAACTGGGAACATGTGCGAGAGCATTGGTTTTGGTTTTTTGATGAGTCTCTTTTCAAATGTCTTTTCGTGTTTAGGAGGGGTTGGAAGATGAAAGAGAAATCATTGGATTTTACTGTCTGATCTCAAACTAAAGCAGCACAGCGGGTGGAATTTAGGGTCAGATGAGCAACTCTTTAAAATGACATGACATCATGAATGTTCTATATTTATGCTCCTCTCTGTAATGCTCCTATCAAATCCACTCAATCTGAAGGTCAAAATACAGTAGTAGTAGTCACTGACTGAGCAGTAGGTTCAGCTTGGCACCTGAAAATCAAAATGGACTTTTGTTTAAAAAAAATATCTATCCTTGTCACCTTCCATCATTTTGACAGAGGTTGAGGGAAGGAGATCCTAACTAACAAGCAAGCTGTTATCAAGATATGTGAACTAGGACAAAACACAATTGTGTTCTGCCCTTGCTTGCTTTCTGTCAATTCTTGCACTGGTGATGTGTGTGTATATATGTGTGTGTGTGTGTGTGTGTGTGTGTGTGTGTGTGTGTGTGTGTGCGTGTGCGCACAAATCTGCTAAGGAGAGTATGATTCAAAAATAACTTAGTAGCACAGTGCCAAGATGACAGAGCCATACTTTTCCTAGGATACATGATTTCAAAGACATAAAATAAAACTGCAAGCAAGTACTTTCTGAGAACCAGTGTGATCCCAGTGAACTGAGGGAGGGTTCGAGCCAGAGTTGAGAAACATGACATGGGTTTTATAAATCAGTTTAACCAAGGAATGGGAGACCACTTAGCACACAGTGATTGCCCTACAAAGAGAATGCTCTGGTGAAGAAAAATAGTGCGTCCACAGCCTGCTTTCATTTAAGTGCAATGCATTTACTTCATAGTATTTACACACAGTGGAAAAGATAGGTATGTGTTTATCACATGTTATGGTGGTGTACATGCAATTTTCCTACAGTAAAGTGATATCTTTGAAGCAAAATTGCCATATCTCTCTCAGTGTATAGCCTTAGGAAAGTCAATCTCAGGTTTTTTTTCTTACCACCCCCAAAATAGGAATATGTATAGTGACATTTCTGAAAGGGATTGTTGTGAGGATAATGGAGGCAAAGTGCTGCAAAGCATTGCCTTTCCTTTCCTTACATTCCCCATAGTGCATGTATAGCATAAATGTGCAGATTTACATTGAATGGAATGAAAGTTTTTCTCATCTATAATCATTTGTTCCAAGGGAAAAATTTGTTTGAAGGGGAGGGGAAGGAGAAATCTGTACTTTTAATGTTGAGAAAACAGATGGAAACTGTTGACAGCTTTCCAACTGGAGCTAATAGGAATGAGTCCTGGAGAGGTGAAGGCAAATGTCAACACGGTGAGTCATTGGAGAGCAAAGAGGAAAAGCAGAAGGCCATGAGATGCTCTCAGATGAAATCCACCTAAAGAAGGGAAGGCAAGTTCACCCCTTGAGCTGCAGCTCATTAGCTTCCAAACCCTTCCAAGCTTGTTTTCAAAAGTAGGTGAACTTTGTGTCAGCATCGCAGCTGTAATTGCAGCTTTCCCTAAACACTGTCTGCTAAAATTCATCAGCTGTTAGCTTAATAAAAAATGTACACAATGAAGCAGACTCCTCTGCTATCAGCATGTGTCCTGGGTGGCATTCAGTCAAATGGAAGGACATTTACGGACAGCTTCAGATTGTTATGCTCTATCAGCAAAATGCTGTGGTGGTTTTTCATAGAATCATAGGAGGAGGAGGAGTTTGGATTTGATATCCTGCTTTATCACTACCCGAAGGAGTCTCAAAGCGGCTAACATTCTCCTTTCCCTTCCTCCCCCACAACAAACACTCTGTGAGGTGAGTAGGGCTGAGAGACTTCAGAGAAGTGTGACTAGCCCAAGGTCACCCAGCAGCTGCATGTGGAGGAGCAGAGACGTGAACCCAGTTCACCAGATTACAAGTCAACCACTCTTAACCTCTACACCAGGGAAAGGACCCCAATAGATAGAGTTGAAAGGACCCCAAGACTCATCTTGCCCAACCCCCTGCAATCTCTAACAGATGGCCATCCAACCTCTGCTTAAAAACCTCCATTGAAGGGAAGTCCACCATTTTTCGAGACAGTCCATTCCACTGTTGAACAGTTTTACCATCAGCATATTCTTCCTAATATTCAATTTCCTTTCCTGCAATTTGAATTCAATGTTTTGGGTCCTAACCTCTGGAGAAGCAGAAAACATTCACATGGAAGCTGCATCTTCCATGTGACAACCCTTCAGATATTAGAAGGCAGCTCTAATGGACTTGGATAGGACCCTGGCATGGGGTCAAAATCCACAGTTAGTCACTTGGGGTATGTTCCCTATACCAGATACAAACTGCCCTTACTATAATGCTCGTACTAGCTGCTGAACAGGTGGGACACATGACCACCACCAATTGAAAAATGATGACTTCGCTAAAGCACTGACTCAGCACTGCAGTGATGTGACTAAAGGTGACATCACAATAAAGCTAAAGGCTTCTCTCCATGAAATAATGCTTCTCTAGGGAATAGTTTCCGTAATTTCATTATGTGTATGTATGTGTGTCCTTTAACCAGCAGACGTTCTTCAATCTAAACTACATTAACTATGACAATAGTATGCAAACTAGTTTGCCAGATTAATTGACACACAGCTGCCACTGCCAGAGTTTGTTGCTCATTGCTCATTTTTGATTTCTGTGGAAAATGGGAAATCCAGAAAGAAAGAAATTTCTCCTTTCAGACTCCATTAATTATTTTGGAAGTTTTGGTTTGCTAGAAAATTGTGACAGTATTGTTACAGGTGCAGCACAGAACCTGCATGTTGTGGAGACAAGCTGTGCAAAATGATTCCCTCCCATGGAATGACATGACTACTGATGTTGTCATTAAAAAAATGTTGGGCAGAGCATGGGGACACAGAGTGCTACTGCCCTAGTATAAACTTCCCAAAGCTGATGCCCTTCACATGTTTTGGGCCATAACTCCAAACATTCCTGGCCACTGCCTTTGCTGGCTGGGGCTGATGGGAGTTCTAGTCCAAAACACCTGGAGGGCACCAGGTTGGGGAAGACTGCCCAACCATTTGGGAATGGAACCAATGCTACTGAATGAAAACAGCAAAACCAGGTAGGCATAATAATTGCATCCACTTCTTCAAGGACTCAGACTTCAATAAATAACCCTATGAAATATTGTGCTGGGAACTTTAACCTTTCCCATTTCCTTTTGTTGCTAAAGAGAATGATATGCATATTCTAGCTCTAAGATTAACTGGGTAGCAATGACTGAAAGGATTCCACTGATTAAAAATAGAATAAAAACTGCACAGACCACAATAATGTTTCATTTTATTGTGCCCTGTTGTTTTTTAAAGATTGACTGGAAAGCTACAATTTTAAAACCAGCTCAGAATGCGCACATTGAACTCACAAAACAAACTGGGTCCTGTCGAATTGTCATACCACTCACTGCTCCTGACACTTTCCACTCCTGAGTATGCCACCATATCCCACTTGTCTAAAATCTGAGATGACCAATTCAAAATGACACTGAGCCTCTCTTGCCTTCCACACATGCAAATGGAACATGGATAAATAATAGCACAACTATTGCTAGAGCTGATCTCTACTGGCAGAAGTAGTCTGACTGAAGCATCAGCTTGTAAAAAAACTAACATGTCACTAAAATCTGTGTTTTAACTTTGGTGTGTGTGTGTGTGTGTGTGTGTGCCCAGCTGTGTTTCAGTTGCATTTATGTGGCTCTGGATTTTATGTTTTTGTGTCTTTATTTTTTCAAATTGTTTTCTTAGTTTTTTTTACTGTAAGCCACCCAAATAACTTTATATCATGGGCTGCATGATAATTTAATAAACAAAATAAAAGAAGTACTTTATTTACTTTTTCAAGTGCCCATTCAGCATTCCTGATGTTTTATCAAATGCATGCAAACAGAATTGGTTAAAAATAAGGCCACATCATTTCACAAAATTGCAGCCCAGCACAAGGGAAGGGCCAGGTTCCATCCCCTTGCACACAGAAGGACCCTAGTGTAGCTGCTGATGTGACTGGTCTCTGCCTTAGGCCCTGGGAAGCCATCGCCAGTCAGAGTAGATCCCCTTAGTACAAGCAGTCTAGCCTGGTATAAGGCAGCTTCTTGTGTTCCTCTGGCTTCAAGAGTTAAACTACAAAATAGGAACTGAAATGGGGATACAGTGGTACCTCGGGTTACATATGCTTCAGGTTACATACGCTTCAGGTTACAGACTCTTCTAACCCAGAAATATTACCTCAGGTTAAGAACTTTGCTTCAGGATGAGAACAGAAATCGAGCTCTGGCAGCAGCAGGAGGCCCTATTAGCTAAAGTAATGCTTCAGGTTAAGAACGAACGTCCAGAACAAATAAGTACTTAACCTGAGGTACCACTGTATTTGTTTGGCAATTATAACACTTACGACACAGGCTACATATGCACCATACATTTTTAAAGTGCATTTAAAACACATCCCCCCTCCCAAAGAAACTTTGAAACTGTAGTTTGTTAAGGGTGCTGGAGATTGTAGCTTTGTGACAGATAAACTGCAGTTCCTGGGTTGTATGTCCTTTGAATGCATGGTGCACACACAGCCACAGTCTAATACAGAAATTACCGTATGTCAGGGGTTCAGGAGCAGAGGGACAGGAAAGGGAGGAATTAGAGACCGAGGGAGAGGAATCCGAGGGAGAGGTCAGCGATGATAGCCATCCGAGGTCTCTAAGTCTCTCCAGCGAATCAGAGGATTCACAGAAAGGGGCTCCCGTGGTCAGAGCTAGAGGGTTGCCAGAGGGAACACCACAGGAAGGAGGGGCCAGAGGGGACTCAGAGAGCAGCAGCTGGAAATCGGGACCAGCTTCCCCACCGGAGAGCAGTAAGGGGGAGGAGTCCCAAACATCGGCAGCAGGCAGCTTTCCGTCAGCGGAAGGACATGAGTCAGGGTTAGCCACGCCTGCATCAGAGAGCGAGGAAACGGTCAAAAGGAAGGTCAGGGGCAGCGCGCGCGCGCCAAGTTCAAATGTACAAGAGGGGGGCGCAATGAGCAGCCCGGAGAGGGAGCCGGGTCCCAAAGCCCGCCGAAGAGAGGGGGAGGAGTCCGAAGGGTCCGCTTCCGAGGCGTCCAGGAAGGAAGGCACCCAGGGGGGTAGTAGGACCCAGAGGCGGAAGGAGAAACGTAGAAGGTGGAGTAAGGCTAGAGTCTTAAACTGGTGTACAGGGGGCGGAGACTCAGACGAGGCTTCGCTGGTCTAGGGTCTAGACGTAGAGACGCACGCTAGGGTTTGAAAATGGGAACTAAACTTCAATAAAGACTTTGTACAGTTCTGCTGGCTAGCGTTGGTCTTCTGTGAGCTGGGACCTGGAGGCAGTCTCTGACACCGTACTTTTCGCTCCATAAGACGCACCTGACCATAAGACGCACCTAGTTTTTAGAGGAGGAAAACAAGAAAAATATATATTCTGAATGAAACAGTGGATGTATGATTTTTGTGGTTCATGCTGTGGCCACAGACATGTGTGATTTGATGGTGAGTTTGGGGTACCCCAATGCAAAAATCCCAAGAATCCATGTGGATCCGTGCTTTGTAACCATGTTTTTGCGCCATTACAGCTCCACAAAACAGTGGGTGCGTGATTTTTTTGGTGCAGGCTGTAGCCATGGACATGCTATGTGATCTGATGGTGAATTTGGGGTAACCCAATGCAAAAATCCTGAGGATCCATGTGCTTTTACCTCCCCCCTCCCAGGCAGCCTCCTTTATCTCTGGAGTCCCTTCTTTCCCTCCTGATCTCTTGCCGAACAGCTGCTCAGCTGCTTTGTTTCAACACCCCCTTCCCTCTTGTTTGCCTTAGTGTCTTTTCCTTAGCTGGAGCAGTTTTTTGCTCCTCGTTTTCTTCTAATTTCTCTCCTCATTGCTTTAATCTTCCTGTCTCCTCTCCTTTCAAGTTCACTGTCTTTACCTCCCCCCTCCCAGGCAGCCTCCTTTATCGCTAGAGTCCCTTATCTCCCTTCCCGATCACTTGCTGATCAGCTGATCAGTGGCTTTGTTTCAACACCCCCTTCCCTCTTTCTAAAAAAAAAGAGCACGATCTGCTTTTTGCCCCTGGGCAATTCGGCTCCAGGGACCACACATTCGCTCCATAAGACGCACAGACATTTCCCCTTACTTTTTAGGAGGAAAAAAGTGCGTCTTATGGAGCAAAAAATACAGTACATCATTTCCCAGAATGCTTTTAGAACCTTACAGGTCCACCCCATATGAAAGAAAGTGCCTTCCTTTTGCTTACATTTCCAGCAGATATTTGCACTTGTCTTATACGTTTTTGCAAGCTTACTAGGAGTCAAATAACATCATTTTCATATAATTTTCTTTCAGCATACAACATGCTGAGAATTTCACCACCGCCCAAGCCTCCCTTACCTGGATTGTGCAACGGTGCCTGGCTGCAACAATGGCAGATTCTGGTGAGATCTTGTGAGATCGCACTGAGCTCTTGCAAGATCTTACAGACCTCATGAGATCTTGTGAGATTTCAGGAAGATCTCACAAGATCTTGCTAGCCTAATACTGCTATTAAACCAACTAGATTTAGTAGGATTATGCATAGGGTTTCCATGTTGGGTTGCAGCTAGCACTGTCGGCAGGGTAAGGTCCTGGCACTTACATGACCTCCCACTATTGACATTGCTGGTGCTGGCAGGGTTGAGTAAGGTTGGCACAGTGCAAACACACCGGTGCAGCCAAACTGTGTCCCTGTGTCCCACAACTGTTCTAAAGGTTCTAAAGGTAAACAACTATTTCCTTTAAAAAAGCCAAAACTTTGGGGTCCCCCCCTAAAAAAAGGTCAACAACTCTGGGCAACCTAGGGGCGCCAGGTGGATCTTTGCACCCCGGCACTGCATATGCTTAAGACGGCCCTGTGAATGAGCTTAGTAGAAGACAGTTCTTTCTTCATGTTCTGCTTAGAGTGTCTCCTTTCCTCTTTGCAGACTGTAGTTTCAAGGAATGGACTGGGGCAATGACAAGAAGATTGTCACCTCCACTTGGGTTGACTGAGTGCTATAAGACTGGTCTCCTCATACATGAAAAGTCTTTTCTGTTCCTTTGGAATGTCGGTACCTACAATTCCTAACAAAAGGCTTCTGGGTTTGTTTTTACAAAAGTTATTTTTAACAATTTTTTTCAATTCATTATACCGGTAATCATTTATTTCAATGGGCAAAACATGCCTTACTTTGTGCCAGCCCATGGCTATAGTGTACTTGTGGACAATTTTCTGCACAACTTGCTACCATGACACATATCCCATGATCTCTTTACTGCACATCTCTTTTTGTCACACAAGGTTTTAGATAATTACAGATCAACAAAAAGCATGGTGGAAGAACCAACAGTGGGTGAACATCCTTTCCTATACCCTATCATGCTTATGCTGGAAGGTGGAACTCATGGTTTTTCCCATTTTTTCTCCTATTTTATGGAGTCCTCTTTATTATTATTTAAAATAATAGCTTCCTGCTCATTTATTCCAATGGGAAAATAATAAGCTAAGACAGCTTCAGAGCTGATGTGGTTTGTTCTCTATTCTGGAGGTATGTCAAGGGAAAGTGAGAACCACCCTGGAATTATGGCTGGAGGCTGGCATGCAAACTTTTTTTTTTTAAAAAAAGTTCTGTTTACTTAAATGCAACACATGAATGTTGGTCTGGCTGCCCCCTTATTCTCAAATAATCCGGTGAATTAATCACGAGTAAATGCTTTCAATATTGCAGCCTGTACAAATCCCCCCCAACAAAATTCCACGATCACTCACACCTGATGGGTAATCCCCAATGACAAGACAAAATGGTGCTAAACTGTTATGGAGACAAAAAAAGAAAGAAAAGAATATATTGATTTTAAAGGGAGTCAAGGAAAATACGTTGCTGTTAACATCATTAGCCAGCCCCCTTTATGTCGAGAAGCAGTGCAGCTCAGCCTCTCTCTTGCTGATCGCAAACTACATCAGCCCAGGACACAGGGAGAGCAGGGGAGCACGTGGTGAGTCCTAGAACTGCCTCTGAGATGATTTAGAGATTGACTCTTAAAGAGCGATTCATTATGAGCTGCTGCAGGCTTCCCAAATGTGGAAAATTCCAAAGATCGGTGGGCTATGCTCAGAAAATATCCAATAGACAAAAATGAAATCTAGACAGGCTTTTCTCAGGCAGGCTCTTGATTAGGGTGGGAGAAGAGCAGCTGGGAAAGTAAATCTGTTCTCAGCTCTTTTGCATAATTTCTTTTCTTTTCTTCTTTACTGCTTCCCTTGGCACCACGAGATTGGCTTTTGGAGCCTGGGAAGGAATATGAACAGCAGATGCTGCGCGTGTCTCTCTGTCACAGGGTAGAGCAAAGTAGAAATCGTGGGGCAGAATTCATCTGTGAAATATACACAACAGGTTAACCAGTTCTGGAGAGCCAAGGTCACAGATCTTCCTGTGAAAGGTTCTCTCTCTCTTTTACTATTATTGAGTGGAAATGATTCTGTAAAGCCACACCAGCAGTCCTGCATTTCCTTTCAGATGCACGTGCCCTATTCATGGAGTGGCTCCTTTGTTTTTCTTTGCAGCGACTTGACTTGCGAGTATTTTCTTGCTTTGATACAGAATGACAGAAAAACAAGCCTTTTTTGAAAAAAAAAAAAAGAAAGAAAAGAGAGGGAGAGAAGTAAACTTTGGGTGGAAACTAGCACCTCATCAGGCAATTGGCTGACATTAGCCCTCCTGAAATCAATGAATACTGTTGTTGTAGTAGTACGTAAAGGACCATTTGCTAAGAAATAAAAGATCATTCTGAAGTACTACAAAGTTACTTTCTAAAGTGCACCCAGCACTTTAGAAGCTGAGCTTCAGGACTGGTTTTCAGAGCCAGGGCTTATGCCTGAAATGCATTAGTGACTACAACTGATGAGCAATTGCAACTAACCTATATCCCTCTAGCATGGTGCTGGACTACAACTCCCAGATCATCCCTGATCATTGGCCATGCTGGCTGGGGCTGATGGGAGTTGGAGTCCAGCAGCAGCAGGGGGCAGGGGACAGAGGTTCCCATCCCTGGGTTTCAAGAGACCAAAGGCTTCCAGGACAAAAAGTGAAACTTCCCAATTTTTTGAAATCCCATGATATTTCATATTGGAAAGTAGTGTAAGATTCTAAATAAATTAAACGATGGTCCATCTATCTAGTAGGCAGCTGCATACACATTCCCAGCCTGAAAAGCTCAGGGCCAGTGAACTTGCTGGCGAAAGCAAAGGTATGGCAAATATACGACACCCAGTTCTAGGCAGATCTGGAGAGGGTGCAGACAGAGGCGGAGCAAGGTGGATGCGGTGGGGTGCGGTCCACCCCAGGTGTCAATGCTGTGTGGCACTGAACGTCTGTGAAAGACCCTGTGGCTTTGGCAACCCTCAGCTGTAGGGTGGCAGGCAGATGTGATCTCTGCCAAAAAGCTCAACAACTCTAGCTGCGCAATTTTTTTTGAAATAAAGTCAAACCAAATTTCAATGGGGGGGGGGTGGCAAGAAATTTTCCATTCCGGGTACCACCTGACCTTGCTAAGCCACTGGGTGCAGAGTGTGCATGAGGGGAAAAGTGGGGTGGAGACCTGTTGCACAAGAGGTAATCCTTGCACTGAAGTTCTATTCACGTGATGTAACTGGGAATCAATGTGGGGATAGAGAAGGGTGAGATCGCACACTGGCCTTTCTCCCTGTGTGTTCAATGGAAGCTCTCAACAGCTGCTTTTGCAGCACCTGCTCGTGCATGCATTTCCACATGCAGCTAAGCCTAGATAGGCTGAACGTTGTGTAGGGTCACAACGAGGGTATTAAAGTATTGCATTTTCAGAAGGCAAAAGTGCAACCTCATCTATCCTCTGTCAAGAAGCCTGACATTGAGGGCGTTAAGTTTCCAGGATGGAGATGAGACCTAGAATTAATGGCAGTTTCCCCGAATCGGAGTGCTTTCTGGTACTCTCCCTTCCCTCCACATGTGTCACGTTTTGAAGAGGATAATAGTGGTCCTCTGAATCTATAAAGCCACTTGTAATGGAGTACTCGGCAGTGCTTGAGAGAAGGATACGTATGTGTCAAAGCAGGGCAGGAGAGGAGGGAACTGTTGCAAGCACATAATAGTGCTTTCTGAACTTAGGCCTAGTCAGCTGAAAATAGCCTTCAAATTCTAAACTTCTCTCAGTAGCTAACTAGCTAGCTTGCTAGATATGGATATGTTGATTTTACATTTGACACACACAAACACATTGTCCCCGAATTCCCCCCCCCCCCAATAAAATTCAATTTTTCTAGTCTTTTCTTAAGCACAAGGGTTAGCCAAACTGCAGGAGACTAATAATACTGATTTCCTTTAAGCAACCACAAAACTCAGGCACAATAAAGGAAACTACATATATTCACTGCCCCGAGGCCTCATTTCTGACCTCAGAGGGCCACTGCTTATGTGAAAGATAATTAATCATCCATGCTGGCTCAGGCCTAGTCTTTTCCCCTGAGTAGCCGCCACCACTGGTGCCAAATTGGGCCTAGCAGTGTAGATGATAAACAGGGTCTGACATTCAGTCCCATGGACCAGCTGCCTGCAGTGGATCACTAGCCGCACTCTGCAAGCTAATTACCTCAAGCTCACCGCTTCTAAGCAGGCAGCCACTCCGCCGGTGACAATTTTTCATGCGCAAGCAGAAGAAACCGACAGTTTCGCTTTAAAACAAACGTTTCTAGATTGGAATATTGATTGCAAGCACAGGAAAATGCAGGCCCTTGACATGAAATTATCACATGCCTTTTATTCAAATTAAAATAAAACTTCCAGATCATGAGGGGGGAAATGGCCACAACAAAAGAAATAAACCCAAAATAAATAAATTTATTACAGTATTATTAAAGAGTAAAAAGAAATTACCCCAACCCTTTGGGGTTGAGACATAAAAGACTGGAGGGTAGTGGGTGCTGCTAGGTACTAATGCCAACTCTGAGGCTACTTTTGGATGTGAAGTTACTGGATATTTTTTACTTGACTTTATGGTTGGCTTTATGCCTACTACTAGTTGAATTAGCATGCTGGCTGAACGGTTAATTGTTTAATTTTATTTTGTAGGCATATACTTTTTGTTAGGAATCATTATTATGCTACCGTATTTTGACTGTTCGTTTTTAACGTGAACTGGTCTTGCTCTGCTGGCTCTTTACTGCACAGTGTGCTTGGCCACCCAGCTATTAGTTGAAATAAAGAAAAATCCTTCCCATTGCTCCCTTGTAAGCTTAGGTTTGGCAGAGAGCAGAGCAGAGCTACCAGGGTGGGTATAAATGATAAAAGTATTGTTGTTGATATAGACTAAGACGTCCCTATTTTCATCAGGGAAATGTTGGAAGGTATGCTAACCTATATGCCCTGAGCTTTGTGATAGAAGGGTGGAATAAAAAACCAAGAAAAACTGGACTGGTATAACACTAGAGGAAGGCAACAACGTGGAAGCAATTTGTTGTTGTTGTTGTTGTTTAGTCGTTTAGTCGTGTCCGACTCTTCGTGACCCCATGGACCAGAGCACGCCAGGCACTCCTGTCTTCCACTGCCTCCCGCAATTTGGCCAAACTCATGTTAGTGGAAGCAATAGCAGGAATGAAATTATGTTTTGAATTTTTAAAAGTCTAAATAAAGAGTGCAACTCTGGAAGTAATCCAAACCCCACCTCAAAGTTGATGGCTGAAGGTGTATGTGTGTTAGGACGAACCGTGGGTCCCTCTCCACGGTTCTCTGTGATGGAGGCGCAACCTCTGCCTGCAGAGATAGGAAGCTAGCACCAGCAGTCATCTTGTCTAGTAGTAGCTGGTACCAAAACGGAGTGCTTTGAGGCAGGGTGAAGCTGTGCTAGCCAAGGTCCCACTGGATCCTGTCCCGACCCATTTTCAGCTGAAAGTACAAACTCTGTGGTCAGTTTTATTTGGTTTTCTTGTAGTGTTTTGCAAAGAGCAGAGATGGCCTTGCCCTCCCATTCACCCTGTTTCTCTACAGCACTTTTTCAATGCAGCCTTCCAAACTCATCTATGGACAGAGTAACATCATGGTACTTTCCACATATACATGAAGAGAAAAAAATTGGGGGGGGGGCTGCACCCAATTCAGAGATATGGTATGAATTTCATTGTGGCCTATTTGCAGTAAAACCCTGCTGGATTCTACAGAAAAATTTAAGTGAATTACTATAGATCCCCATTTAATTTCTTCCCTTTATCCCCATCCCACAAAATACTTTTATTGATTTAAGAGTTTTTGTTTTTTTAAAAAAGTCAAACTGAAACTTGAAGATCACGCTTGATTGCATGGGACAAACCATTTTAAGTGGTGAGAGTGAGGGATGGAAAAAATGAAAATGGTGTAATTTAATCACATCCCACAACAATGGGGCAAGAAATCTTCCAGGAGCATTGCTGACAGTGATCATCTTGGCATGCCAACCCCCTTGGCTGAGAGGATCCAAGATTTTCCCACTCCCACCCTTTCTCAAACATAGGCCTTGCTTATTCCATATTTCCAAGTACATAACAGAATGTTGGCTGGTTTGCATTATGCTGCTACATACCAATTAGTTTTTGAGAAACTGGCAGATTAAATATTGGATACATATGAATTTCATATAGTTCTAGAATAATAACTCAGAGATGTTGGTGTTTTTTTGAAGAAAGCAGGCATCACTATTCATTTTACATAGATCACTTAGGAGTAGACTAACTTGACCAAAGCATAATGACCAGAAGGGTCTTTAAAATATATGACCAAGTAATGATGATTGTCCTTCCCCATTTGTCTGCAAATAAAACAAGACCTATCAAATAATACAGTATTCTAAACAAATTATAGATACTTAGATTTAAGTGAAGAATTAATACCCTTGCATTCCCAAGGTTTAATGGAAAAATCTTAACCTCCTTGTGATCTACAACCTCATGTGATGTTATTTATTTTGTTTCCTGTGAAAGCAGAGTTTAACAGATTATTAACAATGCAGGCACTGTGATCAAATATGGAGTACATATTGGATTAGGATCTGGACTAATAACCAAGATCAGTCAGGGGCTTGGGCAAATGAGTATGGGTCAGATTACACACCTGCTACCTAGAAAGACTGGTCATGTGATGGAACAGCAAAAAACATATATGCCTCCAAAAGCACGAGCATTTATATTGCATATATGCAATGTCCCAGACTTCTATAATCTTTCTTCTGCTTGATAGAAAAATATGATTCCTTTTGAAAGAAAGCACGTAATATAAATTTAATAAACTACAATGCAAAAGGCAGAAAGGGGGCAACACGCAGATCTACTGTCCTGTTTCATGTATAGGATTTCTGAACGATACATGTTTGAATTGACGCCATCTTGGTGCCCTACTTCTGCATTTGGGGGAAGTTTCTTTCATGCATACCAGTTGCATACATATATGAAATAGCTGCTGAAAAACATGTTTGCATATGTTAAGATTCTAATAATTAATAGTGAAAGCCCTGTCCATTGTAATGTTGGTTTTTATTTTTAACAGAAGGTAATTTGACTCTCTGTTTGTTTACTGGCAATTAAGTCTCACTGCATTCAGTGGGACTTTCTTGCTATGTATGCATAAGACTGGAACCCTAAGACAATGGACTTCTACCAAACCTATTCTTCTAAGTCCCAAGCCCTAGTCTTTAGTTCCCAAACTCTTATTTCAGCCAGCAAACACATCACAAACTGACCAGGTAATGTCTTCCCCATGATAATGAAAAGTCTGTAAGTTCTGCCTGTTAAATGCTTATTGAAGGCACACAAACCATACAGGGGACAGGCGGGAGATGGATTTCCAGAATACAAGTTTCATTCATTATATCAGTTTCATTCAGCTTCTGAAGAAGTGACTTCCAGTATGTAAATGGTTAATTCAGTCTTCAGTGTAGCTTAGCAGGGAGCCATCCTCAGCAGGGATGGATGCAGGGACTCCTGAAATGACAAAGGCCATTGCTCAACATTTCTAACTTTAAAGCTTGAGCCCGTCTTAGATTGACAGCCCTGACAAAGTCCTTTATGCTACAAGCCTGACATGCACTACCAGCTACCCATGAGTTCCAAACCAAACTCTTGCTATCACAATCCTCCAAGAGCAATATATGGAGGAAGACATGGGATTTCTTTATACTCATTAATGCATTTTAGCATTAACCATTTTATGTGGAAGGCAATAGCCTATTAGGTTTATGAGATTCGATATTAAATAGGTAACCCAGGAGCTACTAAAAATTTAACAGGATAAAATTAACAGCAGATGAAACAAGAAATCCACAGCACACTTATGTATGTTGCCCTTTCTTGCATGCAGTTTTGTTAATTGTCCATCAGTGGTATGAAACTAACAAGCCAGGCTTTGCTAAAGTTACAAAAGCCGTACTTGCATAAGGCAATCTGATACCCATCTCAGTGGCACAACATGGTGGAGAAAGACACAGGTGTCATCAATTCTCTGAAGTATCTTCAGTTTATAAGCAGTTGAAGGCAGGAGGAAACATCCAGAGGCATTCTCCCATACCAAGAGAGCTATCTCCACTGTCAACCTACTTTTGCCCCTGCTGAATTGTTTCAATTTTCTTGCCCTTGGAGAATGGAGATGGGTAGCAAGCAGTGGGAGAATGAAACCCTTTGAACGCTGTTTTAAATGGTCAAACCCACCGTTCCATGCATTGAATGAAAATACCACACACCATACATCACAAGGCTATTTATCTACCTAACCAGCAGCTACCAAAGTCTTTATCTTTGTTTTCTATCTCTCACAGGATGACATTCATAGGGCTATTTCATTGGGGGGGGGAGATTCTTAAATTAGCTAGTAAGAGCTTCAACATTTTGCTATAAATAAGTAATAAAACCAAACGAGAATCGATTGCTCCTCCGGATGTTCTGAGAACAAATAAGACATATAGGGAGGCCGACTCTGTCCAAAAAGATAGATTAGGATTCAAAATTTCATTTTCTTTTTCTTTTCTTTTTTAACTAGAAACACTTTTCAAGAAGATATTTTTAGTGTGCCTTAGGGGAAGGGAGAGTGGGGAAACAAGCCTCAATAGGAAGAATTAAAATTAGTTGGGTAGTAATAAATGCCAACCCCAAAGTGGTATAGCTGTCAAAAACCCAGATTGTCCTAGGCTGGAAGGCTGGTCTATTTCTGTATCCTGGGAGAGCCCCCTGATCTCTCTTTCTCTCTGCAGCTTTGACACAACCCTGACTTATGGAAGGGATTATCCCTTCCTATCAAAAAAGGAAAGCTGCAGAGCAGACACCCGTCTATTCTTCCAAAGCAATGAGCCTGAAAGGCTTCTTTTCAGCCAAGCTCCCATTACCAGCTGCCCTACAGTGAGAAAGCTAAACTCTACATAAGGCTTGTGTCAGGCCACTGAAGGAGCTGGGGCTTGAGGATGGGAGACAGGTGAAGTGTGTGCTGGCGGGCGTGAGGGGGAGGGGAGAGAAGAAGCCTGCGCAGACTATGGAAGTGCTAATCCTATTTAGCACATACAGTATATATTACCAAGGAGAGAGTGTGTGTGTGTGTGTGTGTGTGTGTGTGTGTGTGTGTGTGTGGTGACTGAGGTGGGGGGAGAAACAGGGAAGCTGAGAAACAGCAACAATGACACAAAGCCATTCACAAGTGGCTTGCAGTGTCAAAAAGGTGACACAGCCTGCTTCTGGCTTGACTCCAGATGCTTAATTCATATTAAAATAAAAGCATCCTGTGCAAGTAGCCAACCATCCCTCTGACAGCTTGTTTCTATTCAGTACCTTCCACTAGGACCCACCACAGCCTGTTTTCTGTCACAACAGTAACAATTTGAAGCAAGTTGGCCAAATCCGCCAATGCAACATTTCCGTGTAACATCAGGCCATTAAAATAATGCTTCGGTGGCAGCACTTGGTGGATTGTGCCCAGATTCTGAAATTCTCACCTGAATTTTGAAGTCTTGAATTCTGTGGGGTTGCTCCTGACGTACTATGCCCAATAGACAAAATAAAAATTGACAAATCTCCAGGTCAAAGAACTCAGATGTGAAATTGCTGTTCTTCTAAGAAAGCATGGCACTTCCCTCCCCACCCCCAGGATCTGGGAGTGGGAGTGGGATCCTGGAAATTACGGACTGGTTAGTTTAATGCCTGCCCCTAGAAAACTGGTGGGAAGTATTGTTAAAGATAAAATAGCCAACCATAAAGAAAAAGCATTGCTGAAGCAAAACCAACATGGCTTCTGCAAGGGCAGAGCCTTTCCCATAAAACTATTAGAGCTATTTGAGAGTGTTAGAAAGCATATAGATAGAAGTGATCTGGGTGACATTCTGTACTTGGATTTTGAAAACGTTTCAACAAAGTATCTCACCAAAGAGGTAAGTTTAGAGGTCCTCTTGTGGATCAGTAACTGGTTAAGTAACAGGAAGCAAAGAGTAGGGATAAATGGACAGTCCCTTGAATGGAGAGAAGCAGAAAGTCGAGTTTGCCCAGGATTGGTCTTGGGACCTGTGCTTTTTAACTTATTGATAAATTATCTAGAGTTAGTAGTTAGGTGACTGATGATAGTAAATTCTTTAGGGTCATTAAAATAAAAAGAGATCCAAAAGAACCTTTCCAAATTGAGTGAATGGGTAGTAAAATGGCCAATGTAGTGATGCAAGTTGTGCCAAAAAAAGAATAATAATTTCACATATATGCTCATGGGGAATGAACTGGCAATGACTGACCAGGAGTGACATCCTGGGTTCGTAGTGAACAGCTTGATGAAGATGTCAAACTAGTGTGCAACAGCAGTGGAAAGAGCAAATTCCATGCTAGGGATCGTTAGGAAAGGAATTGGAAACAAAACTCCTGATATCATAATGCCATTATACAAAACTATGATGTGGCCATATTTGGAACACTGGACAGTTCTGGTTGCCTTATCTCAAAAAGGAAATTATAGAGTTGTATCACAGTCTGACTGGGGCTGATGGGAGTTCCTCTGCTATCCAAAAGATCCTGATTAACTCATTAATAAGTCCCTTGTCTATCCTGAGCAAACTTTGCACTAGATTTCTATGAACTTAAAAGGTCATATGAAACCCCGTTAAATTTCTTCTGGACCTTTAAGGGGGGGGGACCCTAAACCTTAAAAGTCTTATTAGTGAACAGTTTGCAGCTATAATGGTAAATACTGATAGGTCAAGTTTATTGTTGAATATATAAAATTTTTATATTTTATATTATATTAATATATTATATTAAATTAATGTGTTAATTTTTGCAAGTTAGATGACTCACACGTTTGTTTCATTTCTAGCTTTTGGGCAATTTAAATTAAAACAAACACAAATACAAACATTTTGGCTTGTCACAAATCCTTCACACAGAAAAAGATTGACAACTTTAAAGGGACTTGAAACCCACATTTATTTTAAATTACAGGGAGATCAAAGGCTAGCTGGGGCAAGTGATTTGAAATGCATAAGGAATCTTAGGCCGTGGATCTTCTCTTCCCCGCACCCCTAAAACTACAAGATGTATTTTGGACAAACCACTTGACTGCTAATGAACCACAAACATGGCTCCTTAATTTGCATTCAGTACCAGAAGAGACCAGCTTCTAATGAGCACTGCTGGTCACCCTTCCACAGCTGCTGAAAGGCGCTTGCTATTCCTCCAGGGAAGCCGCGACTGGGTAAATCCTCAGGCTTTGGATGGCAAATCACATTGTGCTGCATACCTCTGGCTCCCGTTTCCATCAGCGATGCTCTTGCATTCTGCCTGCCATCTCCATAGGAATCAAAAGGGCAGCAGGGGTCCTCAGATCCCCATACTGTACACACAGAGAGATTTTAATCCAATTATGCAGCTTCTGCTCAGCAAGAGATGCTCCCTCCTTCTCTCCCCCCCCCCTTTCTCCATTTGCTTTCAATAAAGAAGCTTAATATGTTTGGGAACTTTCCAGAGCTACAGAATCAGCCCTTGACCAAGAGAAAGCAGCAAATCATGGCATGTGTTTATGTGATGGGGTGGAAATAGCATTGTGATTTCAGAAAATAAAAATGAAATAAATAAAACAGAACCTTATTAAGCAAGCTGTATTTCAAAAGAGGCCTCGATTATTCATATAGCTAAAGACTCTACATAGCCTGTCTCTTTTTAAAACACACACACACCTAGTAATGGACAGTGCAATCCTATATGTGTCTACTTAGAAATAAGTAACACTGAGTGCAGTGGAGCTTACTCCTAGATAAGTGGGTGTAGGATTGCAGCCATAGGCACCAACAGAGCCCATGAAGCATTGATTTTGTTACTTAACAGAATTAGAAATGCCATCTTGCACCTGCCTTCTTAAGCTTGAACAGATAATGAATACTCATCATAAAAACCATTAAGGAAGCTCCCTTTTATTGCCAAGATCCTGTTATCTTTAAAGTGTTATATGTAACATGCACACATGCTGAAAAAAGCTACAGAATGTTAACTCTGTTCTAAGAAATGGGCCAATTTACTGCACCTCAGTTGTGGGCAGTATAAAGCCCTTGAGCCACACACAGTGCTGCCCCATAGCGCATACAGCCTGTGGAATAAAAAAAAAAAGGTAAGGGATCATCAAGATAAATGGATCTTCTGCTTTCCATTGAGGACTAGCAGGTAAATGGTGGCTCCATCCCTCTTGAAAGGGGAAATTTACCACATTTTACATGCAGGATTTTAGGTTATTCCACCTAACAGAATATCCAAAAAGAGGTCTTTAAAAAACCTCCAAGAGGGCTTTTGTGGATTGCATCCTCAGTAGGAATGAGGGAGAAATCTGATTCAGTCCACATTTAAAGATGAACCTACCTAGTTTGAGCCATTCTGAGAAATGGAGCACCTCCATACTTGGAAATCCACACTTCAAGGAATGTGAGTGCAGTTCTTCAGCCAAGTAATGTGCACAGAAATACATGTAACTGGGGGAAAGTGTGCATAAAAATCCAGGTGTTCGTGACACCGACGTAACAAAAAAATAAATTCTATTAGGAGAAATTGCTTTGCAAAAATGTGCATCTTAGGGAAAACTGCATACCATCCTGTGTATATTAGTGCTAGATGTACTAAAATGCTGGTGTATTTTCACGAGGACTTTTCAAACTGATGTGGAAATGTGGAGGACAGAACTTTAGACTGAAAACATGAGAACATGATGTACGTAAATGGAAAATGATTTTCCCATCCCTAATCCTTAGTTGTAATGGGACTTGGCTCCTGGCTATTTATTAAAGCAACTGTTGAAGGAGAAAAGAGTTGAACGTCCACCAGTGTTGCTCAATACGTGGTAAGGGTTCCATTGGCAGACTAGGGAGAGAAGCAATTTTCATCAATTTCCCCTTCCCTTGGCACCTCTCTAAATTTGGACAATTCCCAAAAAGAGGATCCCCCAAAAGAGCAGATTCAGGGGCATAAGGGTGCTGGGGGGGGGGGTAAATTGCAAAAAAACTTGCTTCCCTCCCCATTCTGCCAACAAAAGCCTTACCATCAGCTGAGTGATGCTGCTGGATACAACCCAATATATATTTCATACGTGTTAGTTTAACAATTTTGGAAATGAAACAGTTATTTTAAAATGCATTGCCCAAGTTTTACAGCTTACTTCATTTTAATTGCTCATTGTGCAGAGGGACAGGGCATTAGTTGTTTGGAGCAATTTTGCCATACAACTTCTCAAAGTACAGACAATTTTTGTACTGCCATTAGAGCAATAAATGCTTTCACTGCCTCCAACTCTGTAAATCCCTAAACATCACAAAAAGCTATGAGTTTCTCCTGCAAGAGATTAGAGATGGGACTTTTGTAGGTCACAACTGGGAACACTAAGAAGAGGTTTTCTACCATTTGCTTACTTTTTTCCTTTTCTCTTTTAATAGTTATTTTTGTGAAATGGATATCCTGAAAGAGGGGGAGAAAGACAGCAAGAAAGTAATCAGTTTTCACTATGAAGACCTGCTTCTCTTATTTCAGAAAGAGTTTTTGAGTTACTATCAATGAAAAAGGTGTGATATAACCAAATAAAGTAGTAGTAGTAGCAGCAGCAGTAATAGTAGTAGTAGTAGTAAAGGTAAAGGGTAAAGGGACCCCTGACCATTAGGTCCAGTCGCGGACGACTCTGGGGTTGCGGCGCTCATCTCGCTTTATTGGCCAAGGGAGCCAGCGTACAGCTTCCGGGTCATGTGGCCAGCATGACTAAGCCGCTTCTGGTGAACCAGAGCAGCGCACGGAAATGCCGTTTACCTTCCCACCACAGCGGTACCTATTTATCTACTTGCACTTTGACGTGCTTTCGAACTGCTAGGTTGGCAGGAACAGGGACCGAACAACGGGAGCTCACCCCATTGTGGGGGTAGTAGTAGCAGTAATGCTAATAATAATAATATGTCGGATTTGATTTCAAGTGATTAATTGCTTTAAAAAAAAAAACTTATTCCTGCAACCAGAAGACAATAAAGATCATACAACTATTCATGGACATGTATCTTTAAATGTTTATCTGCATTTGTGGCATATAATATATAGGTTATATATTTACTCTAATGTAATGCACACCTTTTTTTTTACCAAATTACATCGTGAAAATTAGGGTGCACATTAGATTTGATGGTGCATTAGATTTGAGTAAATACGGTATGTAGTGATTACACTGCATGTTATATACAGGGTGAGTCCTTTAAAAGAGGCCCAATGGAACATGCATACTCTGTACCTATGGGGCCTCTTTTAAAGGATTCACCGTGTGTGTGTGCGCGCGCACACACACACAAAGAACAATTCTGAAGATATGGGTGTTGGCCCTCAGAATATTTTAAAAGAAATTAACTATTTTGCTGGGTTTCGGTCAAATTATTTTTCTTAGGCATGGAAAATGGAAGCTTGCATCAAAGTTGAAGGCTAAAAGGCAAACAGCATGCTATCATAGGCTCCCATTGAGCTTTTCTCTTCTCACCATAATATATAGGTGGACTTCTTCTCATCTGAATTTTCCACAGCTTCCCTTTCTGAATTCATTGGTTAGTTCGTTGTGGGAAATGGGAGGAAGGAGTCACAAGACCAACTCCTTACTCTACAGTAGCCTGTCCAGCAATCAGCTCAGATGGGCGGCAGATGGGGCTGGCAAGATGCTGCAAGCTTTCAGACTCCTCCCAATGGCTTATAAGGAGGAGTTGTGGAAGCCAGAGAGAAGTCAGAGACAACCAAGCAAGCAAGCACCCTGAATCTGGGTGGGTACAGCAACCAGTAGGGAGAGGTTATCTGGGCTATCTTCTTCCCCCTGCCTCTGTGTTTTCTTACTTCTGTCTGGCAATAAAATGGCTGATCTGCCCAGTGACTGCCTTCATAAGAGTCAAAAGCTGCTGATTCCCACCTGCCGTGGAGCAGGGGAGGTTGGAATGATTGAAACTGTGGTGGTCATGCATAGTGGGAAGAGATGCAAATGAACTGAAGCTAAAAACTAAGTTCTCAGAGCTAGGCTAGAATTCAGAAAGGGTGGAGCCCAGGGCAGACCGGACAACAAAATACAGGGGAAAACCTTTAATCTCTCAGTTTGATATGACATTGTTATGTCAAGTATTCTTTGCATTGCATTTTCCCTTTTCTCCTCCAACATGTAATTTATTTCAGCTACCCATGATGTGATATCGTCTTGTGCCTCTTTGCACTTTTTTTCTTACTTGCCACAATAGTTTCCATGTCTGAAGACACAACATTGCTTCCCCACCCACCAGTGACAGCCGGTGTCACAGAGAGAGTCGGTGGGGAAGAAACAACATTATGCCTTGGAAAAATAGAATTATATGTTTCAAGGAGAAAGGGGAGATATCAAGGATAACAGGGAGATGTCATTCTCCAACCACCACTGCATATCTGTCATAACATGTAGTTTGGCCTTTACGATTAAGCTGGTGAGATGTAGAGATGTTAGAGTGTCGCACTTGGACCAAGGAGATCAGGGTGCTCCTACTCAGCCACAAAGCTCACTGTGGGCCAGTCACTGTCTCGCAACCTAACCTACCTCACAGGAGCGTTGTGAGGATGATTGGGCAACCATATTAGGGACATATGCAGGCCCTGAAACAAAACAAAGCCATTTGTCTACTAGCTAGCACTGCCACCAGTGTCATGTCTGCCTGTCCTTTGAGTAGTCCACATAAGTACAGTACAAGTTGGGGCCTGCCAGAACCCAGAGATTTCAAAGGTTTTCTGAATCACTGTGGATGAACATTCCTTTCAAGAACGTCTGTGTGTATACCTGTTATTTTCCACGTCTTGTTTTGCTTTCCATGGAAACGGCTTTCCTCATTTTGGCAGGAAGAGGAAAGGAGGATGTTGCCCACAGGGTCTTACTGTTCAGTCCCGTTTCCCATTGGCGAAAAGATTGGTTAACACACTCCTTTAAAGCAGGTATCTCACTCTATGACACTATAATTAACCATTATTCCTAGTCACTCTGTGGGTGTTTTGATATCCTCTTCCTGTTGCCTTACAGAACTAGATTCAGAAAGTGGCAGAATTCTCTGAGGACAGAAACACATATGTTGCTATTAACTCCAGTCAAGTCTAATCTTTTGGAAAAGAAAATATCTGCCCTTTTGAACACTGTTCTCGGGTTTTGAATCAGACACCTTTCTCCCATACCACTGCTTCTTAAAGAGAAAGGCTCTTGTGGTGTTGTGTCAAAGCAAGAATGGTCATAATTTAAAATGACAGCTCTAAGGAGCCTCAGTATCCCTAATAGCATCATTAATTTCAAGGGGAAGCCTAAAGTGAGGTATTCTGTAACCTGATCTCTTCCAATAAATCTACCTTCAGAAATTCTCTTGAGCCCCAAAGCTTCAGCTGCAAGAAAAGTGCATGGCCTCCCTTGCAGGTTTGGCATGGGGGGCTGAGGTGGGATGCCAATACCTGAGTGACAGCAGCAAGCACATATTAAAATAACAGCAATTTTAATGAGTAAGCTTGCATTTTTCATGTGGGCTTGTCTGCGCAATTTCATATCCCTGGTGAGCAATTTTCTGCCACTGGAGCTCTACTGCAGTTGCAAACCATTAATGGAATAATATTTTCATTGAGCCGCTCTATATGAATGGGGCATTTAAAAAATGTATCCATTAATGGTGGTAGATATCAGTTATATGCTACCATTAAGGGTCTTGGAAATATTATTGCAAAGGTGGTTCTCCTCTGACATATCTTCTCTAGACCAGGGCTGAGGGGAAATGAACTGAAAGTTCTATTTGTTTGGTTCTTTGTGAAGTTGAAATTTTAAAGGTTGACCCTGAACTTCCCAATGCAAACATTCTCATGTTTGGAGTTTAGAGGAGAACTCAGCCCCTTTGTCAAATTCACATTGGGGTTGCAATTCTATCCCTGCTTCTTTGGGATTAAGCCCCATGGAGTTCAACAAAACTTAGTTTCAAGTAAACCAACAGATAAAATTATAGGCTTGCCTAAGATGCAGATATTGTCATGGAGCTTCTAAGTGGCTGTCAGTCTGAACAAGAAACGTGTCACAGATGTGGAAGTTCCAGTATGTGCACAAAACTCTGCATCCTATTTCAGCAGAGAAAGCTGAACTACATGCACGCTCCTCTATACAAGCAAATTCTCCATGGAAATTAAAAGGGAACTTTGCAGATACAGGAGCTCTGTGTGAACCTCTTTGTAGTCATGATCCTCTGGGTCATAAGAACATAAGAAAAGCCCTGCTGAATTAGCCCCCAAAGCTATCTGTTTCAGCATCCTGTTTCCCACAGTGGTCAACTAGATATGGTCAAAGCGAGTCATTCTTGTTTAATGCCATTGGTCTGGTTCCAGTTCCATTAAAATCACTAAATTTTTCAAATTCCATTTAAAAATACATCCTACACCCCATAAATAATATCATGAGTTTTACAGTCATTATGACGAAATTAACAAAACAGGAAATACTAGTGAACAAAAATCAAATTTTGAAATTAAGAAACATAAAAATGGTAAGTGTATTTTAGCTTTAGCTGTAGTAAGTACGGTAGATATGGTTCAGACCCCCATTTGGTGCTTTAGAAAACATTATCAGGTACTTGATCTGAATGATCTTTGTCTCCCTTCCTCCCCTTCTGGTCCCCATTTGCTATTGGAAAATCAAACAATGGCTACAGCATCTTTTATTTTTATTATTCATTTCATTTCTATACCGCTTTATATTTTTAAGAACAAATCTCAAAAATCTTTTCTTTTGGCAGAAGTGAATGAAATTTCAATGTGTGATAAGCCCTCTAGAACAGATAAATCCTGCCAAATCACAGGTAAATAGGACCAGGTGCTTTCATGCTGAGCACCTTTAAATTTTGATTATAGTCGTACCTTGGTTTTCAAACAGCTTTGTTCTCAAACATTTTGGCTCCTGAACGCCACAAACTCGAAAGTGAGTGTTCTGGTTTGTGAACTATTTTTGGAAGTCGAACGTCTGACGGGGCTTCTGCACACTTTGGTTTTCAAACGTTTTGGAAGTCAAACAGACTTCCAGAATAGGTTCCATTTGACTTCCAAGGTACGACTGTATTATTATTATCATTATTATTATTATTATGAAATAATAAATTTTTTTCAGCCTGAGGGCCACATTGCCTTTCAGCCCAAGGGCCAGCTTGCCAGGAACCAAACCCCTCTCTATTCTCCATCCTGTCAAGCGAGGTGTTTTGTCACGATTCAAGAACTAATGTCAGACAGACAAAACGCTCAAGAAGGGTGGAAAGCAGAGCCAGAGGGGGATGTGGCCTGGGGAAAGAGTGTAGCCTGCATGGTGGATGTGGTCTAAAAAGACCGGGGGGGGGGGACTTTATGGAGGCCCCACCTGCAGCTCCTCATCCCTGCTGTAAGAAGATGATGGAATGCCATGCTATATCACCTCTTGCCTATCATTTCAAATGATCACAACACCACTTGCTCTTTTTCTTTTTGGTAAGAAAGTGTTGTCTTTCCCCTCCACCTTTGCATATTTAGAGCTGAGTAAGACAATATACATGGCACACGGGTGTCGCTGTGGGTTAAACCACAGAGCCTAGGACTTGCTGATCAGAAGGTCGGCGGTTCAAATCCCCACCACGGGGTGAGCTCCCGTTGCTCGGTCCCTGCTCCTGCCAACCTAGCAGTTCGAAAGCACACCAAAAAGTGCAAGTAGATAAATAGGTACTGCTCTGGCGGGAAGGTAAATGGCGTTTCCGTGCGCTGCTCTGGTTCACCAGAAGCAGCTTAGTCATGCTGGCCACATGACCCAGAAGCTGTACGCTGGCTCCCTCGGCCAATAAAGCGAGATGAGCACCGCAACCCCAGAGTCGGTCACGACTGGACCTAATGGTCAGGGGTTCCTTTACCTTTACCTTTAAGACAATATACATGGCAGGGAAGAAAATGAAATTTTGCTATGCTAAATCCATGCTTGCTTAATGTTTTCAAATGTTAAGGGCATAAGAAAACAGCCTTATGGTGATTCAAACCCCTGGCCCATCTAGGATAATATTCTCTACACTGATTGGCAATGGCTCTCAAGGGTTTCAGATAGGAGCATTCCCCATGCATACCTGGAACATTTCTCTTGCAAACTATATGTGGTCTTCCACTGAACTAAAAGATCACAACTTAGCCTAAGCAGTGAGAACCTATTAAATTTGCAAAACACTCCCTGGGAATTTTAGTAAATATTGAGGTTCCTGTGAGTTGTAAGCATGAAAGACTTAAGAAAATGGAACCTTTGAAGTGCAGCACCTTGGATCTGCCTTCCAATAGCCAGTTTGGATGGGGGGGGGGGGAGAGAGAATCCTCATTTGTTTTTTGGCACCGTGTGTCTGCTTTTCTTTGTCAATAGTTGTAAGTGGATGTCTGGAGCCAAGTGCACCTTATTTGGCGACATAGAAGTGATTACTTCTTTATTTTAGTAGCAGACCCTTGAGGAGCATAACTGAGCTGAGATGAATTATGTGCAGAGCAATGGAAGTTTAATGAATAGAAGGCCAGTGGAATTCAATTGCTGTTGGCACATTAGCACACTTTTTCCTTTGCAAAGTAACTTGTATCATTTTCCGCACATTAAGGGTAAAAAGGGCCCCTTCCACGTTATTTAAGAAGTTTGCTCATTTGAAAAATATGCTTTATAGTTAAACCTGGGTCACTAAGGTGATCTCTCCTTCTCTCTCTCTCTCGTACCTTGACACAAAATCCATATTCAGAATACCCTTTCTCCGCCATGCACATGTATAGCATTATTTTTATTATTATGACTTCATTTGTTCTCTAAAAAGCATTTGAATAGAAATCAGGGAATGAAAAGGCCCATGCTGATGGATGTGAATTTCAAGGCAACAAGTGATTAAAAAACCCCTCAATTCACACATCATAAGAGCCCCCAGGCCTGAGGCTCCCCATCCCTACATTAAAGAATTACATTAAACATAATCAGTATCTTGAAAATCTGAGTGAACCGAATGGCTTGAAGAACCTGCTCGTATGAATGTCATATCCATAAGAAACTGTGTATCTGAAGAAGTGTGCATGCACACGAAAGCTCATACCAAGAACTAACTTAGTTGGTCTTTAAGGTGCTACTGGAAGGAATTTTTTTGTTTTGACTATGGCAGACCAACACGGCTACCTATCTGTAACCATAAGAAACTATCATTGTCTATTTTGTTGTGTTTTAAATATATTGTAAACTACGGTGAGAACTTGGGTTAGTAGATGGGGCATAAATTTTACCAAAGCACAACAACACTTTACTGGAGGATGGTGAGCTTTGTTTCACTCACAAATACTCCAGAAAACCAAAGACCAGTTTGAAGGGTTCATACTAACTTGTGAATCACTTGATAAGAACGTGTTTTACAGATGTATACTGTTCTAAGTAGTGGTGTATGTACGGGAATACAGGTTTTCATAATGTATTTTCAGGGGTCTCCAGGAAAATTTCTTTTTCCCCAGTATGCGTTTGGGTTATCTTTGTTTCTAGAATGTATATGTGATAATAATACTTTTATTTTAAAAATATTCCCAAATAATAAAGAGTAATGCGGATTAATGGGCTTGCATAGAAAGGTGTTAATAAATTAATCATTCCCCAGTCTTGTGCCCTCTGGATATTTTGGACTATAAGTCCCATCAGCAGCAGCCAATACTGGGAACTGTAGTCTAAAACATCTGGAGGGTACCAGGGTGGGGCAGGCTGATATAGAAAATGACCATCTTAGAGACTGTAAGTTGTGGATAAGCAAAGAACCTGTGGCAGGATAAAATTGTGAGGAAATCTGAGGAAAAGATTTTGGACAACTTTTGAAAGTAATCCAATAGGGCTCGGTTGTCACTAATTTTTGCAAGATGACAAACTTTGCTGTGCCCTTGGCTATTTTTTACCAAACTCGGGATTCATTGTTCAGTCTGCCATACAAGTTTGTCAAAGGCTTACACTCAGGCACATATATATGTGGCTTCAATTATCTCATGTTTTCATGATCGTTTTGATAATACAAAAATGAAGTTGATGCCAATGATGTGATTCTCTTTTGAGCTGTGATATGGCTGATAAAAACATACGCACAAGAGGGGAAATAGGGTGATGGTAGAATGAATGGATGATTTCCCCCTGTGACTTAGTAAACAAAATTTGAAGAGAAACTGTTATATGAAATATTTTTCCTTACAGTGAAGAGTAAAATAAATTAAGTTAATGATAATATTTATGCTATTCTGATATTTATGTGATTGTTACATTTAGCTCTTCCATATTGTTTTCTTACTTGTATACTAATAGCAGCCACTGGCCCCACCCACCCACCAAATTCCCATGTGCTCCTGCAAGCACAAACTGCTCTACAGATTTTTTGGCCCTCAGTCTACACCACACGGATTTGCCTACACGTTGAGATGTGTGTCAGAATCACATTCCAGTGTGGATGAGAATGTGCATTCCATAAAAACTAATGCAGCATGGCTAGAGCAGCTGAATTGGAAAATGTGTAAGAATAGTCAAGAACACCTCTCTAATGGAACCAGAAGACACCTTCTCTGGCAGAAAAGAGTTTTAAGGCGTAGCTAGATGTTATGCATGGAGAATGCACAGCTGCCATTAAACCTTATCTGCCTTGTGTGATTCTCAGGTAACATTTACTAAAATGTGAGGTCAGTGCATTCAGCGACCCTCACCCCCTGGAAGCTGCAGACAATGAAATGCAGCAGAGATAGAAAAATGTTGCACACACTGAGGTCAAGCACCGAGGGCCTTCTGGCGGTTCCCTCACTGAGAGAAGTGAGGTTACAGGGAACCAGGCAGAGGGCCTTCTTGATAGTGATACCCGCCCTGTGGTATGCCCTCCCATCAGATGTGAAGGAAATAAACAACTATCTGACTTTTAGAAGACATCTGAAGGCAGCCCTGTTTAGGGAACTTTTTAATGTTTGATGTTTTATCGTGTTTTAATATTCTGTTGGGGGCCACCCAGAGTGGCTGGGGAAACCCAGTCAGATGGGCGGGGTATAAATAAATTATTATTATTACTATTACTATTATTTACAATAACATCACAGATCCTCACATAATATATAGCTAGGCCTTATACTGCTGCCATCACCAAACCACTGAGCAAGTGCTTGAAACTTTACAGTTTCACGCGTGTCAGACAATTCAGCAGTGGTAGCAGTACCTTTGGTTTTTCTTCTTATGGTATTTCTACAAATTATTTCTACTGGAGGCTGGGTTGCATTATTTTGTGTACTTTGGCAAGGAAATAACAGAGAACATTGTGATGTGAAAGGTAGAGCTATGTGTGTGAGGACGAGTATTGTGTGGCAGGGGCAGCTAATTATGTACTTGAAGAATTAGGAAAGCCAGACTTGTGAATACAGTGGTACCTCGGGTTAAGAACTTAATTCATTCCGAAGGTCCGTTCTTAACCTGAAACTGTTCTTAACCTGAGGTACCATTTTAGCTAATGGGGCCTCCCGCTGCTGCCACGCCACGGCCACGTGATTTCTGTACTCATCCTAAAGCAAAGTTCTTAACCCGAGGTACTATTTCTGGCTTAACCGAGTCTGTAACCTGAAGCGTCTGTAACCCGAGGTACCACTGTATTGGAGAAAGGTGGGAAGACCATTTTCAGGCAACCACTGTATAGTTACGTCCATTCTTAAGGAATCTGTAACTTAAGATGTCTATAACTGAGCATTTGTAAAAATCGTTTACCTTCACAGCTATGCAATGGAACATTAGAAGAAAGGATGGTGATGTCACTCCAGATGAAACACTTGGACCAATAAGAACCTTGGAGTAAAGAGAACTGCCAAGATGGCTGAAGTACCATTCTGGGTCTTTGGTACTGTCAAAATGCTTCTCCTTTCCCTCCTCCCACGCACTCATCTCACTTCATTATGAGCAGCCCAAAGAGCTGTCATGGACTCTCTTAACACATACACACACCACTCCCCAGAGCTTGGTAACTACCTTGCATTGTCTCTTTGATAGGCATGTAAGAAACAAATGAGGAGGAGGAGATGCCTGAAGGGTCCATTAACATTGTTAGGTTAGATGCGCTGACAATAAGTCGATTCTTTTTGACATGACTGTCGCAGTAATGAAGGTATGTTTCTCAACGACTCTCCTTAATATAAGATAAGATATGGATGGCCCATGTTTTTCCTCTGACACACGTCCAGTATATCAAAGGGTGGCAGAAGAAAAGGTTTGCTTATTGACACACTAATAGGAGATAAAAGTTTAAGATTAATAGCAACGCTGCCTTTGTCTGTCCCGTTCCGTTTGGTGGGTCCTCCAGAGAATGGAAAATTCACTGCTCTGGCTTCTGAAAAGCAAAGGGAACAGAGAAGAGAAGAGGGATGCATGGAGGCCACAGTAAAAGGTCCTCCTTTCCCCCAGAGTATAAGGAAAATGCATGCAGAAGGAAAATGTGTGTCTTCCTGAATGTCATGCTACGTTCCATTCTCCGTCTATGACTCTGGTATTTAGATGGGCTTTTTGTAAAGAAGGAGCATGGCACAAGAATGGCTGAGGACTTTGTGTACATGCACTGGCAGGTAAGCGGAGTTTTTCCTCCCCCTGCGTTAAACCCAAAATGAAAGCAATAAATGGGTTGTTATATAGCCTTGGAGGTCGAACAAGAGCTGTAGCCTTGGGATTAAAAGAGGTGCTGCTATTGCATTTCTCTTCTATAACCCCTTTCCCCCATGCCTTAGGCACAGGCATCCAGACACCAAATGATCTATTTTTCCAACAGTGTGGGAAATATAATGTCTGCTTCAATATGTCTGTGGGTCTAAGAGACTTATGAGAGGGGCAAAGCTTCATGTTATGTCCCTGTGCATTGGGGTGGGGGGGCCTCGGAGATAACAGGCTTGAGATTTCCCTGTCAGCACTGAATGAAGCTTTTCCATTCCAGGGATTGAACCTGGGACCTTATGAAAGAAAGGCAGACACTCTGCCACTGAGCAATGTCCATGCCTGCTAAGAAAACCACAGATCTTAGGCTCTTACTCTGGGCTTTTCTAAACTACTAGCAGACAGTCTCCAAGTAACCTTGGAGTCCACCTGTCCTCTCCTGACTCCTTGTTTGCCCCAACCTTGGAGCGCACAGCACAAGCAGTGAATCTCGTGAGAGATATAGCTTGGGGTGTCTACAATAACCCACCACATTCCAGCATTCACATTTATGAGGCTTCAAAACAAAGGAGGTAGGAAGTGGGAGGGGATAGGATAGGGGGGGGGAGCATAAACTTAGCATCCAGTTTTATCTAAAGCAAGGAATTTAAAAGGTGCCACACTAATGCTGGGGAAAACATGGATCTTCTGAGTGGTATAAGACCTTTGAACAGACTAGACTGCAATTACTCAGGGTCTTCTTGAATCCTGGCTAGAATCAAAACATGGATCTATTATAAACTTTATACCTCCCAAGAAGTCACTAGGATATACTGCTAAGTTGTAAACCTACAGGACCAAAATGAATTATCATAACTATAAATGACCTGCTTCTAGAGACAAGCCTCCAGGGTGGCGGCAGCTAGAAATCAATCAAGGTGGTTTTGGAGGAGCTTAGCAACATGGAGATGATTGGGCAAGTCCCCTAATTATTTCAGCAGCATAAATATTTGCATCTGCTGATTATGATTTTTATGCTATCGATTTTCATTAGCAAAATTCCTTGCAATCCACCTTCCCTCTCAGAACCATTTTGCCTTTTAATAGAAACACAAAGCCATACAACATAGCAGCTCATAAATGGATATGATAATACCTCAAAAGCAGATATGAACATACTGGATTATACAAGCTTATGCTAAGACATCTTTGATCAGCTTTGTATATTGTCATCATCATCATCATCCACTTCTACATTGGGTGTAGAACTCAAGGAAACTTTCTGTTCCCCAGACCCAATTTCTCCCTCTTTTTCTGAGAGAATTCAGGGCTCTTCACATAAATTATCCAAGTGATCCTTGTGAGAGGAGTTGTTAGGCTAGCCTGCTGCATCAAGCCAAAGATCCGTCTAGTCCAGCCTCCAGTTTCTTGCAGTGACCAATCTCATGCTGCTGCTAAGCCCACAGGTAGGACAGGAGGACAATATCCTTCAACTGCTCTTGCCACTTCCCAGCAAGCGGCGTTCAGAGGTATACACTTCTGAACCTGGAACCAGCAATCATGTCTAAAGGAGTTCTCTGGAGTGGTCTACAAACCATAAATTAGCTCAATATTGATAAGGTGCTTTAGTTTGAGTGTTTGAATCTACTGCCAGTCAATTTCATTGGGTGACCTTGAATTCTGTTGTCTTGGGGTGGGGAGAAAGAATATGTAACTATTGAAGACACTTTTGTTTAAGAAGGCTTTCCACGAAGTCATATTTTGGACTATTAATTCTACAATGGTAGAAATGATTTTATAGCTTTTAGTTTTTGAATCCATGATTTATCTTATTTTTATCTTCTTGTGCATTGCTTTGGTAGCTGTGAAGTGATTTATAAATCTGCAAATAAATGAACAACACTAGTTCTGCCCACTTTCTTCACAATATGCATAATTTTATAAACCTTTACCATGTACACCCTTTCTGACATTATTTTTGTTCCTAAATGCAGAAGCTCCAAATGCTTTGGTGTTCCAATTCCTTGGTCATTTTGGTTGCCTTTTTCTGGAAGCTCCGTTGTAAGAACTGTCCATTTCCATTTACTCCTACATTTATTTTGTTGTGTAGAGTTCTCCTGCCCTACTTTTTAGTCCCAAAGGGCTGTCACAGCTGCCTACAAAAGATTTGCACAAAACGTTCTCATTTAAGTGTAGTACCAGGAACATAAATGACATGATGTCCATATGGTGCCAGGTTTATCCAGTCAGCAAGCCCACTAAGGACCTCGTAGGCAAGGGATTGGGGCCGAAAAGCCGGAACTGTTTCAGCCCATGATGGAGGCATGTCTACATAGCACTTCCTGTTCTTTAAGCAATCAGTGATCCGTAAGGGAAACAATCTTCCTATCCCATGACTGCAAAATTTTCTAAATAGACTTCTTTTTTTAGTTCAACTCATAGTGCTTTTTCAGGAGATGACTGCAACAAAGCAAAGACAATCCACAGATATTCACATGCACAAGAAAATAAGAATAAACAAAACGAAATGTAAGCACTTAAAGCACGTTATCATTTTTGTTTTTATATAAATCATGGGAACTTTTATATTTACTTGATGCTTTATAAGCATCTAAATGTGTGTAGCACTTGACGGAGCATGGAGAGTGGATGGATATGTGCAGCAGAAATATTCGTTGTAGATATCATGGCATGCCTCATCCATAATAAGATTTTTTCCAGATGCTTCTGAAAATTGCTGAATGGAAAAAAATCTCGCTTTAAACTAGTACATAATGATTTCCCTTATTTATTGCCTTCAGTTTCCTTTCCATTTTGGCGAAAAGAGACTAAAGTTTTTCTTCTTAATCCAGGTTCTGAGAACATGTATGCGTGCATGAATGTAACACATCCATGAATATAAGGAAGCATTTTAAAACAGGGGTAGCTGACATGGCATCCACCAGATGTTGCTGGACTACCACTCCCATCATCCCTCTCCATTAGCCACATTGATGGGCAACATCTGGAAGGCTGCACATTGGATACCTCCACCCTTTCAGAATTCTGCAAAGCCTTGTTTATCTAGACCTCTCTGGCCTGGATCTTTCAACATACTGTACATCTCTTAAATAAATCTATTGCTTTCTACCTTGACAGTCCTTCACCTAACCTCTTACTTCCTAAGCTGAGCAGAGCTCACAGGCCGCTTACAGAATTCCACCCGAGAAATAATATAATAATCTCCTAGTATTGTTGATTGCTTGGGGATTCAGAAAGGTTTGTCAAGAACCTAGCAGACCACAGTGAAGGGCTGGAGAATTGTTTTCGACTTGGTGAGGTATAAAATGTGCAGGGCAGCCTTGCTATACTGGTTCATAGGACCAAGAATACAACAGCTCGCTAGCAAGATCAACATTCTGCTCCATTCTTTTGCATGAAATAAACAAGTTGATTAGTTGCTGAGGCCAAGTTCCTTCCAATCCAGCTTCACACAACTTCTTTTTGAAGAAATGCCTACAGTTGGCCTCTAATCCCCCACAACTTTAAGCAAGAGTCTTGCTTAATAGAATTTATGATACTAAAACGATGCTGCATTCTAGCATTATAGGGGGAATCAGGGCATTAAAGAATTCCCCATAGCACCAATTTGCTGCCCTTCTAGCACAATGGTAGAATCTTAGTCATCTTTACCAGAGCTGTGAACTTGGCTTTGCGCCAAAGAGGCTGATTTCCAACTTCCTTGCTCATGTTTTCTCCTTTCCTGGTTCTGCGTCAGAAGGTTCCTTTAAAGCCCAACAATCTATGTGGGTAATGGACTGCGAGAAGCTAGCATTATTTATTTTCATGAAGTCTAATGTAGGCATATCTGACTACCAGCATCTTCTGCTCCTCTGCCAACCCCTACTCCTACGTTGTCTGATGCCCCTTGCTCAGGATGCCTCACTGTGCAATAGAGACTGGCCTTCTCCACAGTGACTTCACCACTAACACGTCCATCATCTTCCAGAACTATGAAGTGGGGGGAAGATGCCTTCAAGCAGAGAGCCCAAGAAACATCCTGTCCTGAGGGCCCAGCATATTATTCTCTATCCATCATACTGCTGAAGGAGGAAACATGTGAGCCTCGTTGGCTCCATGACTGAAGCACCCTACTCCTTGCCGCTAGAAACCAACTGCACTGGCAGTTAAATCTTCCTTTGGCACTGGTAATGGGATAGCATTGCCCAGTGTACCAGAGGACAGCAGCCAGTCAGTTTAGGTAATACAGGCCAGGCCTAGTTGAACACATAGGCTACGTACACATTAAAGACACTTTCCCTCAAAGAATTCCAGGCACTGTTATTTACCCTTCCCAGAGTTGCAATTCCCAGTAACCCTTAACAAACCACAAGGTCCAGAATTCTTTGAGGCAGGAAATGTGCTTTATATGTATATTGTGCAAATCTTAAAAAAAAATGTAGTATAAACACTGACAACTGGGAAACACTGGCCTGCGAGTGCTCCAGTTGGAGAACAGCCTTTACCAAAGGTGTCATGGGCTTTAAAGACACTCAAACTCAGGACGCAAGGGAGGAACACGCTAAGAGAAAGGTAGGCCTGGCAAATCCACACCATGATCAATTCCCGCCTGGAAACCAACGTCCCCACTGTGGAAGGACATGTGGATCCAGAATTGGCCTCCACAGTCACTTAAGGACTCGTTGTTAAAACTGTGTTTATGGAAGACAATCTTACTCGGATACGAGTGATCGCCAAAGAAGAAGAAGATATTGTGTACATAGCCCAACATTTACCCTCCAACACCTCAGCACCATTCCATGCTACCCTAGCAACTGCTGCCCAAAGTGGCCATTTTACTCTGCCAGATTGGCCATGGGGGAAGGGAACTGTGGAAAAAAAGCTTTCCCTCAGTGAGGACTTCCCTCCTAGTAAATATGTGTAGGGTTGCCTAAGGCTGTGATCCAAAGGGCAGTAGCTCAGTAGCAGAGCATTTGCTTTGCATGCAAGATGTCCCAGGTTCAATCCACAACATCTCCAGGTAGAGCTGGTAAAGAGTGAAACCTTGGAGAGCTGCTGCCAATCAGTGTAGGCAATACTGAGCTGGGTGGACCAATGGTCGGTCTCAGTATAAGGCAGCTTCCTAGGTTCATATGCATACCTACTAGAAAGGAAGTCCCATGGAACTAAGTGAGACTTACTGCTGAATAAATCTGTTTGGAATTTGGCCATAAAAGTGCTGTGTAAATGATTAATATTAAAAACAGTCCACCCTTTTTATTTGCAGTAACACAGTTCCCTGTGTGCATGGTGGGGGGAAGTAACAGTGAACATAATGAAAGCGTGCCACATTTGGAAGGATAAATCCTCACAGACTGACTCAGTAATGGATTTCTGACACAATCCTGGCACTCATCCATAAAAACCGGACCAGGTCAAAGATTCAGTTTTCTGTGATATATTTTCTTTCCCAAAATATTTATGTACATGGTAGTAAATCATGTCATGGCCCATTGCATGAGCATCGCAACATGTTTAGCATAGCATTTGCCTGTAGTCTGAACTTCAGAAAGGATCAGTTTATGGAGTCGTAATCTGGCGAAAGCTTTTCCTAGGTTGTACACTTCAGAATGAGGACTTGCATGTGTGAATGGTCACCTGATTTAAAACTCCCAACGTGTAGAAACTTGCATGTCAGGAAGAAGCGTTTGGTCATTCCTTGACATGCTTTTTTATATGCCCCGATAACCTTGCTGGTGGGGGGAGCATCCAAATTTGCACCACCCATCCTACATACTCCCTCTACAGTCTTAAGTGGTACATCTCAGGAACAGCTTTGTCATTTGTATGTTTGCACCAGGATTGCTGCTGCACCTTTCCACCCTCTAAAGAGCATCGTGCAATATAAACAGAACACAAACCTCACTTTTATCAACACGGCAAAAGAGCAGTTATTGAAAGTATACTAGAGGAAAAGGAAATCATATGCAAGTCAGGCCTCACTTGAACGATTCTGCTGAATTGACTGCAGGTATTCTCACAAATGGAGGACTACAGTATTCAAGTCATGACCCCTGCAAACAAATAACCTTCCCATCCCCAAAGTTAAGTATCTTTGGGGAAACCAGTTAACCTAAGCAGAGGGTTGGCTGTCAAAGTCCTCGTGGTCCTTGAAAAGGCCTTCTAGGATTTGAGCTGCCTCTCCTGCCACTCAAATCCTTGCCAGTCATTCTGGCATTTTACAGGGCAGAGCCTTTAGTGCAGGTCCTGGCTAATGACTGATGAAAGAATGTTGCTATTTCTTTTTAAATATTTTTGACAAGCAACGTCAGGGCAGAGTTCAGAGTGGTTTCAGATTCCCACAACAACAATGAGGCTCTGCACTTTCCCAAACACTTGCACATTTCCTTAGAAACAGGTGACAGACATCTGTGAAGCTGATCTCAGAGCTGGAACGGGCCTGGCCTCACATGCTCAATTGTGGGTGTTCTGCTCTGACAGCAGTGAGAAGGATATCGTTTAAATATTTCCAGACTTTACTGCAATTCCCGCCCCCCCCCCCAAGTGTAACTGGGTGTGGGAAGAGGTCAACTTACTAAGGAACAGAATATGAATGCAGAGGAAAATCAAAGATATTTGAACTTAATAGTTATGTAAAGCCTGACGTAGGGTACGCTTAAAGGGTTAACTGGAGCCTATGCAACATCCCATCTATTATTCAGCACATTAAAATTAATCAAGCACAGAAAATCGCTTGTCAGGTGGTATATGGGAGCTCCACACACTTAATGTGAACAACTTCCAGAGGACTAGCCTGGGTCAGTTTGCTTCAGAAAAAAAGGTTTGTAATTTCCTTTGGATGTCACAGTAAACCATGGTTTACTATTATGGGAATAGGCCTGCCCCCCTTTGCATTTAGATGCTCCCCCCTCATCCTGCAGTGCTGCTGTAAGGAGGAGTTCAGAAGCTTCAGATTCCATTTTTGATTGACTGCCCATTGTCATTTCATCCAAATACAGCAAACCTTAAGTATGGTTTGTTTAAAGCAAGCCAACTTCAAACAATGGGTTATGAAACAAACCACAGCCATTGCTTAGGGCAGAGAACCTGTAGCCCTCTAGATGTTGTTAGATTCCTACTCCCATCAGCCCTAGTCAACATGGTCAAGGGTCAAGGGTGATTGCAGTTGTAGTGTAGAAACTTCCGGAGGGCCACAGGTTTCATAGCCCTGGTTTAGAGTTTTTATGTAGCCCAAACTGTGGCTACTCAAAAATAGAAGCTAAGCTTCTGACCTCCTTGCAACAGCTGTGCCAGAAGAGGAGAGGGGAGAGGGAAGTGCAAGAGGCTGAGGCTCACCTTGACTTGTTCTTGACATGCTAAAGCATGGTTTGTCATTATATCTGAGCACAGACTATATGGCCTAAGCTTTCATGGTTTAGAGTCCATTTGATTGAATGTGCTACTCTGCATAATCAGAAGGATATCACTAGCTTATGCAACATTTCTGCACCCTGAAAAGGAGCTGGAGCCCTGAACTGAGGGAGCTTGTATCTTTGGGAAACTGAGGTAGACCAGCAGTAAGGACAGTGATGGATATATCTGGAGGCAGGAATTGGACAGGGATTAAGAATCAATCACTCACCTGGATGTTAAAAATTCATAATGTTTATTGCAATCCCAAAATAACGCACACAAAAAACCACCACCCAAATATATTTATTTCCTTCCCCTACACAAACACACATATACACATTTAGAGGGAAAAGAAAAGAATCATTACATGTGGTGTGACTTTTCTGTTTCCACTAAGAAATCACAATTTACATTATATTGTTGATAATAATTAGTGGAAGTCGTTTTGAAATCCACAGCTCAAAATCATAGTCTTATTGGGCTGAGAACTATGGAATTGTAGAGATATATATGGAATAAAATGAACAATGTTCATTTTATCTCTTAAAACTGCCTTTCTAACAGTGTTTAAGTATACTAACAGCCCAAATTTAAAGCTTGCTTGCTTGGAAAGAAGTCCCATGGACTTCAGTGACTATATTCTAGCCTAAGTATAATTGTACATTGAGATTATGAAACCAAAAAAGAGTAAAAGAACTGACAACACTGCCTCTCTCTTTTTCTCATCGAACAAGTGTTCATTAATTCAGCACTCATCCAAGTATATTTGTAATGTTTTTTGGAACAGAAATATTTGTGTTGGAGAGCATCATCCTTTGTGGAAAAAATATATAAAATACCATTTTTTAAAAAAAACCTCTCTACATCTGTGGAAATCTCATTAGGTAGTTTCAGATCAGCTGGCATCTGGAAAAGATCATTCCTTCTAAACAGAAAAATATGTCATAAATGTCATGAGGGGTGTTGGGAGAACCACATGAAATTAGTTTGGTTCCTCAAATCAGCAATGGGGGCCTGAATTGTAACTGGAAAACAGATTTCTTGAATAGGCATTAAATGGATTTTGGTCAAGGTTTAGCTGAATGGCCTCTGCATTAGAAGGAACATGTTCCAAGTCAAAGCGGCCTCAATATTTTAGTGGACAGGACGAGTTCTGTCTTCTCATACTTGCAATGTGTTAAGGGTTGTTTTCTAATTTATGTTTCCATTGTGATGAATTCATGGTTGCAATTCCGCACAAAGTTACACCCCGCCCAGTACTTAATGCACACTGCAATAAACAAGATTCAGATTCATGAAACTGTCTGCAAAACTGAAGCTTAACTAATTAAAGGAACCCACAGCAGAATGAAACAGGTTGCAGCCGTAATGGATTGTTAAGTTATTTATCATGTTCCTTTTCATCTAAGGAGTACAGGGTGGCATATATGGGTTTGTCCCAGTTTGTTTCTACAAAGAGAAATGGGTCCGAGTTCTACCTGAGCAGAAATCCAAGCAAGATGGGCTCCAGTTGGGGCAGGTGCGCTTCTGGGTTCCAGTTTCATTCCATATGAGGTGGAGTTAGTGGACCTGGGGACATCTCTGTGCCATGCCATGCTCACTTTGTATGATGCAGTTTCTTTTTGGTTTTTTAAATATATCCTTGTGCTCACAAAAACAACATTGCAATATACCCTGCTCTATCTGCATGCTATGGAGGAATGTTCTACATGCACAGCAGATGCTCTTATTTCAAGTTGGGGCCAATCCACTATGATCTGGAGCCAAACTGAGATAGGGCTCACACCAAACTTCCACCACTTCCCTGCCAGTGCTCTATTTTTATGAAGCAAAAGAGGCTTACCTTTTGTAAAAGAGGTAACAGGAAGTGGTGGGCAAGAAAGTGGATCAGGAAAGACCTGGCAGGGCCATTTATCAGCCACAAATGATGTTCCTGTCAGGCATTATCTACTGCCAGGGATTAGAGGGTTTGGCTATGTGCTCCATGATCCTCTATGGAAAATAGGGCAAGCTTTACAGTTGAGGAAAGACCCTGTGAGGTCTCCCTCTTCCATTCATCTGCATGCAACCACCCATTATCCCCTCTTCCTTTCCCAAGATAATGTCCACAATACCTGGTGGGAAATGACCCACAGAACATGTTTCTGCTAGGCACCATACAGGTTATATTCAAGGTTCTCCTGGCCTCCTGACTTTCTGTCCTGCCTCCCACCACTTGGGTGTCACTCCTAAGGTAAGTTGCTTCTAAAGGGGGAAAGATGGAAGAGGAGCATATGGCAGTAGGGACAGAAGCACGGAGGTTTGTGGAAAGAGGGTAACTGGGCTTTTCGAATGCCCAAGTTGAACTAATTTGTGGAGTGAGCTAGAGGACATTTCACCCAGCTCTAGAAAATGTTCCCTGAATGCAGAAAACCTGAAAACCACTATGGTGTACCATTTTTCAAATCAGCAAACAATACATTCACATACTGAATGTGGCTGCAGACTGCAAATATTCCAAGATATCAGCTGTCTGTTGAGTGTCAAATACCTGGAGATATTCAGAGAGAATGTGAGCCACCAAAGAATAGCTGGGAAATAGCATCACAATTAGCAAAAGGGAATTTGGGACAGAGCAGTGGGGAGATAGAGACAAGCCCACCAGAGCTCTAGCTTCCAGAGGAATACATTGCTATTAAGTGCACAAATCAAGAACGCAAATACAAAATGACTCTCATTGACAACACTTATTTATTTCCTTTTTTGTTTTGCTCTTCCCACAGCACAACTGGTAGAACTGTGTGAGGAGAGGAACAATTGCCAGAGACAACTTGGAATGATATCAGGATAAATATCATCAGAAACAGGGCCTCCTAAGTACAATTATCTTCAGATACACAGCGTTTTGGTCTAAATTTGTGCAGTGGCAAAACTGAAGGTGATGTACCTCCTGCTGCACCATTAGTGGAACCACTAGCGAATGCAAGGTAAAAGCAGGAGGGTGCCAACAGATTGCTCAGATAGAGCCACTTTCCAGGCTTCAAACCATGCTAACCTTGCACATAGGACAGTACAGCAAATTTCTGTCTCCCATTTCTTGGAGCTCCAGGCAAACTATCTTAACGAGGCTGTATGACAAGAGCAGGCCACGTATTTCCACAGTCCATTGGGCCGCATATATTCTCTCAGTCACTACTGTGTGCCTTGCAGGGCCCTTACTGACATCTCAATCGAGTGGCAGTGTTCATTAACACGGAGAAGCCATAGTCTCCTGACTGGGGCTAGAAAACTTTGAAAACAAAACAGGAAAGCAGCTGAAAAGCTCAGGAAACAGAAGGCATGCACACAGAAGTCCTCTAATGTATTTCATGTTTAAATGCCATGGTTTCCAATCTTAATATTATGGTTTTGAAGAGCAGGGTTGCAAATTTGAATTTGCACTGGATTTTTGCAGAATTTCTAATATCACACCCACCCACACCATTCGTCAATTTCTCCAGATAATTGAAAAATCCCAAAGAGAGTTTTTCTGGCTCAAGTGACATCACAAAAGAAATGTGACATGACCCTCATAGCCTGTTATGCAGCTTATCCATGTAAATGTTATGTCAATGATATAAATCTATGAACATGTACATGCAAATTGGTGCCAACCATCCCGAGTCCATAGTATGTACTATGTTTAGTTTCTATGATTTGCTTAACATTGACTTTTTTATATATAAAAAAGTAAATTAAAACAAGATTGAAAACCTGAACTAAACTCACTCCTTCCACCCCACAGCCCAGGCTTTAGTCATGATAATGGCTTGGAATTTCAAACCTCCTGAATTGTACAACTGGAGAAGTTGCTGTTTTCACCATGAGGATTAGTAATGTAATATGACTGTATCAGTGGTGCTGCGCCTTTCTATGCTTAAAATGTATGTTATTATGATGGAGATAGTGATGGTTGTATACTGCGAGAATCTCTGGGGAACACAATGCACTTCTTCACTCTGTGAACACAGACACAAATTGCCCGTGCATAAACTCATGCAAAGACATAGCTGCTACCAGGCCCATGCAGGGGGAGGAGGCAGGCAGGCACATTGCCTCAGGTCTTGGAGGGTTAGGCTGGCCGCGGTGCCCCGCCAGGGACCAGCTGCTTTTTTGTTTGAGTTTATTCTATCAACACTCCCACCCCCAGGCCTCAAACAAGCTCTGCAGAGGCCTGCTTGCTACTGCAGGGATGTGAAACCTGTGACCCTTCAAATGTGCCATCCCCAACTCTGCTTTGAAAGGTTGGAGGGAGGGGAAACCCCATAACAGATTGGAGGGCATTCATGAGGAGAAGAGCGGAAGAAGTTTCTATCGCACGAAGGAACCTCAGTCATGCCAAGAGACCCTCTAGGCACCTGCCTAGTTGTTCTCAGGTCCAGCCATGAAGAATCAAGTCTGCTGTTGTCCGCACAGGCCCTTGCTGGGTTATGTTTCTTTGTCCCTCCAAAGTAACAGAATGTTGGCAACTAGAGGAGGGGTGAGGAGAGAAGAACCATCTCTGGAGGAAGAAGTTTACTGCTTGGAACTGAACTTGCTATGAAACTCACTTCAAGACTCATTTCACATCACACACAAAAACCATGCAGCTGCTGGGCAGCCAGAATAGGAGAGAGCGAGTGCCTTGATGTCCTTCTTCTGGGCTTCTTGGAAGTTCTTGCTGGCCACTCTGGGGAACAGGATGCTGTGGTTCCCATAGCGCAGAAATAACAGGAGTTGATCCCCCAATGCATGGGCTTTGATGATTCTCCCAGGGATAGTGTCCCACAGCTGTAAGGCTGAGAGTCTTTCCTCTATGCCCTCAGAGTGCTTAGTAAGGTGCATAGTGTCGTGAAGTTACTGTCAGTTGGCCTTAAGGACATATGGAACTCAATGGATGTTGCTTATCCTAATTTAATAGGTAGGCCAGGTATTCAATGAGGCAGATGCCCTCCTGGGCAGCACAGGTGATCCTTCAGAGATTATGTCATTGATTTAAGCCAGATCAGCATTTTGATCTGACATTTTAATTTAACGATATTCATACTATCTGAATAAGAGAGAGAAAATGGAAATGTAGAAATGAGCAGACTTGCCCCCTTGATGTTACAAGCTGCAAATGAACTGACATTTTCTCATCTGGTCTAAGTGCCTGGGAAGTCTTGGTGCTAACAGGTACATGTTAACAAGGAACATGCTCATGTCACATTGCTAAGTATTTTTGGGTGGCCGGTCAAGCATAGCTGCCTTTCAAGCTGCTTCAGAAAGGAGAAATATTAATAAACTCCTGGCAGCATGCAGATTTGATTGAATTTCTCATGGATCACAGCCCGCCCACAGCTGTGTGGCGTACCTGTCAAGCAAAGACATTGTTCCATAATTGTTCTTGATGCATTGTGTGCTAATTACCATTGCTGAAAATAATCTCCAAAGATTATGGCAGGCGTCATAAATAACAAGCCGGCAGTTCGACACTGCATTATGACAGGACCTCAATCGCTCTTATCTTTTACTAGAGTGCAGCTTATGCATTAGTGTTACTAATGAATCTTTTTCATTTGTACAAGTGATGTTTCCATTTGACAATGACATGAACATAAAGTGGAGGTTAATTTACTCTATTCCAAGAGGTTCATTATTTAACCTGACGTTGAGGACAAAACAATGTAGCCTAATAGACGGCAAATAGAAATTAGTTGTGATGAATTTTGCCTTTTAACGCTCTTGAATTCAGTGGCTTGTTTGGCAGAAACGTGGCAGGAGACTGCAGGTTGCCTCGCAGGCTCAGTCACCTTATCTGGCTGTGTAGCGAGGGGAAATTTTCTGCCCTTTCATGAACTCGCCCTGATAACTTGTAAAACTGCAATGGATTTACAATAACATAAAGGGCTGTCTGTACTAACGGCCAAGCACTGTCACTGTGTCAATTTTTATCAGATTAGTTGGCATTAACGCTGTATCACCAATTGCTTTACAAGTCAAGCCGCAGTGAATTGAATTGGATTCGGGTAGCTATTAGAATTGCCAATTTAAACACTCTGAGCTTATCTAAGCTTTAAGCCATTGACAAAAAGGCTTGGTCACTCTCACAACATTTTTCAACACACATAGGTAGGTGCTCCTAGCAGACACTGAACTATCCAGTCATCGGAGAGCAACCGGAGATCGGAACCTTATCATAAGGGATAGTTACTGAGTTGATGGTGGTAGATGCCCTGAAAGGAAGTAGCTTTCATGAGCCATTGCCATAAATTTTGCATAGAATGGACATGAACTTTGGAGGCTGAGAGGCTATGGAAGGTGAACACACTGCATATTTTCTTTACAGTTAGTTCCAGCTACAGTTTTTTCTTCTAAATATTGCACAGGACAGGGTGATCACAGAAAGGCAAGGGGAACAGGCCATGGTGAAGTTATAAAGAGGATGGGATAGAAAAGGTTTAACTGCACCTTTCAGAAAAGTTTGTTTATTCTTTATTGAAATATTTATACTCGGTGTTTCCATCCCTAAGGGACCATTAAGGTAAAGAAATGTGCACCGACCACAAGATTCAGATAGGATCCTGATTTGGTGCTGCAGAAAACAGCATTTGTAATTTGGTTTAGGTATGAATCCAAATTCCAATTCAGGGGGGGGGATTGTTCCTCCTTCATTCACTACCTTAGGGAAATTCTAAAAGATTATAGGTTTGGCAGAATTGAATGGAATTTGCAAACATCGTAGTGAAATGTGCTAGGTTGCATTAAAACAGGGAGGGGATTAAAGGGAATTTCTTCCCAACCTGTGGTTTCATTGGGAAAATTGTGGAAGTGCCCCAAGAAAATATTAGAAGACTGGGTGTGGGAGTTATGGTGAATGTAGGTGGGCAGCTTCAAGCTCATGTTCTGCTGAATTGGCATCACAGTTTAGAGAAACTGAGTGTAATGCTGATTTGACAGAGGTGGGTGTGTGGACAGAAATACTTGAATGTGCAGAATCTTTGTTGTTGTTGTTGTTGTTGTTGTTGTTGCTGCTGCTGCTGTTGTTGTTGTTGTTGTTGTTGTTGTTGTTATGTCCAAATAGCCCTGCATTTTTGTTTGACAAGCCAGGGGAGAAATGTTTCAGCTTTTGCAGACACAGTATCTGCATAGTTGTTGTTGTTTAAAAAATCTGAATCACCAAATCACTTCAGAGGTGCCCACTTTGGATTAGGGAATTTTGCAGAGATCCTGTTTTGACTTCAATAAGTGCCAAATCTGCCCAAAGTAGCTCATTTCAGTTCTTGATTTGGAATCCACCCAAAACTGTAGTATGTTGGAAAGTGAGGGAAGTTTTCTATGGTTTGAGAAACTCCTGATAACATTATCTCTATATGGCAAAATGTTTGTGTGGAGGTTCTTGTTATCACCATATAACTATCCTAGGGATATAAGCCCCATATCAAGCCTTGCTTCTTCTTTTTATACCTGAAGAAGCATCTCCACCTCCATCTTTCAGCCCAGACACTGAAGTCCAGCTCCAATAGCCTTTTGGCAGTTCCCTCACTGCGAGAAGTGAGGTTACAGGGAACTAGGCAGAGAGCCTTCTCGGTAGTCACACCCGCCCTGTGGAACACCCTCCTGTCTGATGTCAAGGAAATCAACAACAATCTGACCTAGAAGACATCTGAAGGCAGCCCTGTATAGAGAAGTTTTTAATGTTCTATTGTGTTTTTAATATTCTCTTGGGAGCTGCCCAGAGTGGCAGGGGCAACCCAGTTAGATAGGCAGCATATAAATGATAAATTGGTTGCTGCTGTTGTTCTTGTTGTTAGCTGGTGTATCAAAATATATATTTAGAAACTATGAGATCTGAAATATTGATTGTCATCATTTGGCTCACTTCTTTTTTCACTTTGTGGATTCCTTGTTGTCAAGTATTCAGGTCCTTTCCCCCCTGCAGCATTAAGATATAGAAGCTTGCTTCAAAAGGAAGCTTGAGGGTTCCAGAATGCTATTGGCATCCTACACAGCATGGACATAGTTGAAGCCCAGATCTAGCTTGTGTCAATGCTTTCTCATCACCTAAGAAGTGTAACTTTGCCAGTAGGTTTATCTAATTGCACCCAAAATGGCACATGAATGCTGACTGAAAGTGGGAAAGCACATTCCTGAGAATACACAATTCAAAGACTAGGCCGTGCCAATTAACATGTTATCATCAATATGGTTTGAATCAAGCGAATAGTTTCCTTGTTTATTGCAGGAGCATATTGTGCTGTTTTCAAGCAGTGTTATTTATAGTTTGTGGTAAATTAGCAGAGCAATTTGCCATAAATTATTGGAGTCATATTTTTAGCAGTGACACATTGTACAGGACAAAAATTGACCTTTCCCATGCCATAAACAGAAGGAAGGTCTGTGGGGGCATCCATCATAACCCTGCCTTTGGTGATTGCATATCACCGATGCATCAGCTTCTCACAGACCATAAGATGCATCTACTCAATCTCACTTGTATTTTAGTATTTTATTTTATTTACAACTAATTTAGTTCTCTAGCATTGTCTTTGTATTTTCAGACCTTGCATAAAGAGACCATGGCTTCCCCGCCCACCAACTAAGAGATTCTTTTTTCTTTCTTTCTTTTTTTGTCATATAGAAAGGCCTGAAATATTCATTTTAGGTATGCTTCCAGGATATTACTATCTATAATGGGCCAAATATTCCTCTTCTCAAGAGCTTGGTTTACATCCATCTGGGATAGCTCCTGTATAGAGAATATTCAAATGACATGCCTTCATAACTTGTGCTTTTCAACCAGGGAGAAGGTAGAAACCTGAATCTGCATCAGTATCAATTCATTAGTGGTCAATTCATTTTGAGCTAGGCTCTCCTTGACCAAGCTCTTCACTGGCCAGAGACCTCTGGTCAAGACATCATTCTGCCAGCCCAGGCATCTGCAGTGACCTCTCATTTCCCAGCAAGAAAGGCTCTCATCAGGTGACAAACAGGGCCTGACTCTCCCCTACACGGCTTTAACATGGGACAACGCCATGTCTGTCCTGAGCAAAGTTGCCCAATAAGCAGTGACACTTTTGACTTGTGCAGCTCTCTTCCCCCTTAGGGAAAATTATCCCAGGCATGGTGTTTTCATTGTAATTATTTGTATAGTTTTAATATATCATAGGTAGATAGGCAGGCAGATATTTTAAATTCTAAGAATGTTTAATTGTTTTTAATTATTGGTTTCCCCCTATGCTTTTAGCAGTTCTTTTTTTTTATCTGTAAGTTGCCTTGAGTCCCATCAGGAAGAAAGGCGGAGTATAAATAACTATATAATCATCACCATAATTAACTCAAATCACCCCAACATTTCCCTAGCAATATATTATCCAGGGTTCTCTGAATGCTCCACCAGCTGTGCCACTCTCCTTGCTTAGGAAATGTGCTGTGCCTGTTGACAGGATTTTCTACTTGCAGTTGATTGCATTAAGTATCTTTAAGAAGGGAGAAACATACTTCCTAATATTCAGCTACCTACAAATTGTGAGAGGGAATAATCCCAGTGGGCAGTGCCGGAAAGACTATTGTTGTTGCTGCTGCTGCATCCTTCATCTAACCACACCGACTCAGCCAAGTAAATAAAAGTGAAGAGAATATTTCAATTCCAGGTTTTGGAGATGAACGTGCTCATGAGTCTGCTATTAGCACCTCAGATTTCACTAAGGCTGACCTATTTGCTTCAGAAGTCTTGTTGGCTGATAAAAAGTTCCACAATCTCCCATCACCTTTTTCTCTGCTGCCACTAATTTATAGTCCCAATTGCAGTAATGACTTGGTTATCTGCTGCTGCTGCTGCTGCTGGACATCCTTTTATTTTGGGGCCTTGGCTTCAGCCATATATAATCAGATACAGCAACATTTTATTGACTTAGGGTTTTATACGCTGCCCATGCATGAGTGAATAAACTTCCACTCGTGAACTGGGATTTCACCTTCTTTTCTTGACTCCTGCAGCCCTCTGAATAGCCTCACAATCTGCTCTGCAGAGCTGGGAAACCCTGTGGATCAGATTTGCAGGGGGGGGTGCACGGAGCTGCAGGTGGCCAGAGAGGAAGCTAATGGAGCAGGGCCACTGATATAGTGTTGCCCCAATGGAGGTTCTTGTGCGTTTTAACAGTGGCATGACCAACTGAAATTCAGCTGTTGAAGAGTTCACCATCACTGCATGTCTACTGCTAGGAAAAGCAATATCTATTGAACTGTTTAGGTCTATTTAAAACTTGCTAGCTTACCTATTACATTTACAGTAGTACCTCTAATTATGAACTTAATTCGTTCCAGAGGTCCGTTCTTAACCTGAAACTGTTCTTAACTAGAGGTGTGCTTTCACTAATGGGGCCTCTTGTTGCCGCTGCGCCACTGGCACACGATTTCTGTTCTCATCATGGGGCAAAGTTCTCAACTCGAGGTAACTCTTCCAGGTTAGCAGAGTTTGTAACCTGAAGCATTTGTAACCTGAGGCATTTGTAACTTGAGGTACCACTGTATAGCCCAACTTTTCCCCAAGGAGCTCAAGGTAATATACATGGTTCTCTCCATCACCACTTCGGTTGGGGGACTCTAACCACTACACGATACTAGCTTCTGTAGATAGGGGGCCTGCTTCCAAGGAAAATATGAATTCCCCATGGCACCTTGCTATTAAAAACAATTATTTCATAAGTTGAATTTTTTTCAGGCATTTTCAACCTGTCATTTTGGCTTGCATATTCCTTTTCTGCACCATCAAGAACATAAATAACGCATAGAGGAGTGAACAAGGGGAATGGTCTTTCTGCTACTTTGGATGCTTCTATATGTAATGCTTGTATATATTCAGCACTCAGAGCCAATCATAGGCGCCGACTCCATGGGGCTTGAGGGGGCCCGAGCCCCCTCAAAAATTCGTTTGGGGGGGCTCCGTCCCCCCAATAATCTCCGGCGCCCCTCCAGCAGAGCGCCATCGCCGCCCCTCTCCCAGCCCAAAATGCACAGGGAGGGGCGGGCTGCATGCCTCCTGCCCTCCCTCCCGAGCAAAAGCTCCACCCAATTTCCTTTGGAGCTGATTAATAGGCGCAGCACGCTCTCCCCTATTCGCTCACGAGGAGGCGGCGCCACTTTATTTGCATATTCATGAGCTTATTTATTATTCATGAGCTTTCCCGGGCCCCCCCAATATTTTTTATAAGTCCGCGTCCCTGGAGCCAATTGCTCATAAGATAAATGTGGTAGGTCTTTTTTTCTAATGACTGCTGATCTACACAGTCTAGAGGACCTGATTTGGAAGAAAGAGCCACTGTCTTGCCAAAGCCCAATCTAGCAGATCAAGTGCCTATAACAGGGAATAGCACTTTAATTAAGTATTTCCTGCTGCACTTCCTGTTTTCCTGATAACAACATTACAGCTCAGCATGTGAAAAGGCACGTAGTTCTTCATTTGTTTCTACATTGTTGCAGCTGTATAAAAAGCACTGCCATCCTGCCTTGCACTTTGTGAGAAGTCACCAATCTTGCATGAGACAATCCAGTTGAAAGGGGTTATTTTCCTTGTACTAAAACTGGAGGAATGTTTTGAATAAATGGACACCATGTGCAATTAATACAATACTGAAATAGCAAATGCTGTCATTTGAAATCATATCCATGGAGGGTCCTTATCTACATAACCATCTTGCACATGAATAGAATAATTATGATTTTTTTCTTTCCAGTCCCTTCACAGGCACAAAAAGAATATTGCTTCTAAGGTTCTAGGTGTGCAAATAACCACTCGCCTTAGAGAATTTTGTGTGTGTGTGTGTGTGTGTGTGTGTGTGAGAGAGAGAGAGAGAGAGAGAGAGAGAGAGAGAGATTTACAATATTAAATATGGTCCACTAAGAAAAGTCCTCTGGATAGTTTGCAATTTAGAATTAAGATCATAAAGTATAAAAATAAAATCTAAAACAAAACATAACTGACAGTAGAATAAAACCAGAATAAAATCAGTGGCAGATGATAACAACAGCATAACAGATCTAAACACATACAATTTAAGAGCAGTAAAGGAAAGGTAGTCTGGCACCAGAATTGTTGCAATGTGGTTCCCGGGAAGTATCTCTAAGGAGAACATTCCACAGCAGAGATACTGCTGCTGTAGGCCTTCTCTGTCCCTCCTTATTTTGGACCTGGAGCCAGAGAAGATAATCCAGGGAGGTAAATGTGGGAGGAGGCAGTCTTTCAGGTAACCTGGCCCCATCCATGTAAGGTTTTCAAGACTATGACCAGCACTTTGATATGACATGAACTGGAAGACAATGAAGATAATAAAGCATTGGTGTAATATTACTGGATCAATCTAGTCCCAGTTTCTGGGCTGCTTTCAAAGGTAGTCCCATGCATTGTTGTTGTTTAGTTGTTTAGACGTGTCCGACTTCATGACCCCATGGACCAGAGCACGCCAGGCACTCCTGTCTTCCACTGCCTCCCACAGTTTGGTCAGGCTCATGTTTGTAGCTTCGAGAACACTGTCCAACCATCTCGTCCTCTGTCGTCCCCTTCTCCTTGTGCCCTCCATCTTTCCCAGCATCAGGGTCTTTTCCAGGGAGTCTTCTCTTCTCATGAGGTGGCCAAAGTATTGGAGCCTCAGCTTCACGATCTGTCCTTCCAGTGAGCACTCAGGGCTGATTTCCTTAAGAATGGATACATTTGATCTTCTTGCAGTCCATGGGACTCTCAAGAGTCTCAAGACTCTCCTCCAACACCATAATTCAAAAGCATCAATTCTTCGGCGATCAGCCTTCTTGATGGTCCAGCTCTCACTTCCATACATCACTACTGGGAAAACCATGCCTTTAACTATACGGACCTTTGTTGACAAGGTGATGTCTCTGCTTTTTTAAGATGCTGTCTAGGTCCCATGTATAACACACTGCAGTAATCCAAACAGGAGTTTATCAGAGAATACAAAACTGTAGCAGGACTCGTTCTGTCGAGACAGAGTCATGGTTGGGTACATCAATCAAAGCTGATAAAAGTCAATGAATTCAAAATTTTCAAAGAACATCTTGGTATGGTTTTACAAAATGAGAACCCAAATTGTCCATGGTCAGATGTTGAAAGAAAACTTTAGTGAACAGAACCTGAATTAGCTTTAGTTTTGTGAAGGCTTTCTCCAGAAGATATTGACTAGGGAATACAAAAGACTTCTAAAGTAGCAAATGGATATTTGTTTTCACAGCAACATAGAAGAGAGTGACACCTACTGAATTGAAAAGCTAAACCTACCAAGGTAGCCATGATGGTGGTAAAGAGGGAATGGAGTTACAATCCTTCAGCAAAATGAATTTATTCTGGAAAGAAAGAGTATCGTTCCCGGAGTGGTTTGGGTAGCAGTTCTACGATGCTGTATTTTTACTGCATATTATTATAGCATTACATTCATAGTTAGGGTCAGCTGCCATTTCCTGAGGTTTATAACTTGCCTGTTTTAATTAACATCAGGCCGAAACTTGGTAGGGGAGTTAGGGTTAGCCCAGATGTTAATGTTATTCTACAAATGCCTTATATCAGTTAAAGCATTCAAAAATATATTAGGTAGTAAACATTTGGAGATGTGGTTTTGGGTGTAGTTTTCAGAAATGAAGTTAAGGAAAGGCTTGTTTTCAGGAGAGGGAATAATGCCTTTCATTTTCTTTCTGCATGAATTTGTTGTTGACAGGCAGGTAGGTAGGTTGAGCAATGGAAACAACTTTAGAGAGGTTTTTTTTACTTCACTCACAAAATAATATAAAAATATGATGCATAACTAATTGCGAAGTTGTCCACTGTGCCTTTAATTGTATGGAAGTGATTTGATATGCTTGGAAGTGTATTAGAGACCTGGAATGACCTCCTCATGCTAATGAGATGGTCTCATGACATTGTGAGTAGAATAAAGGACACACAAATTCACGACAGCTTAAATCTCCTGCAGAACGTACTATATAAACAATTCCATTGACTTTGTTCAAGAGAAGCAATTTGTATTTTACCTTGTGATACAAGTGTCTTACGATGGAAAATCCAAGGAGAAAGAGGAAACTATGGAAACATGAGTTCCCGCCCCCGCCCCGCGGTTGTTTCAATAAAAGTCGGTGGCAGTGATATGACCAAAGTAGCACAAGGAAGATCCAAGAGGAAGCATTCTTCACTAATACAACCCTGCTTTGTTGGGCAGTTGATATCATCGTGTGACTTGAAGTGGCCAAAATATACTATCTGTGGTTGAATTACTTAAATTTCCTTGTTAAATTCCTCCCAGCACCCAAACTGCCTTGCCTGCTTTCTTCACCCAAGGCACCACTCCCTCTTCTACATCCCTCTTTCATCTCTTCCTCTCGATCTGCATAAACTGTGCCACTTTCCTTCTCACTTGGTTTCCAGTTCTTAGCCGCATCTTGCTCCCTCAGGATAGTACCCAGAGCATGATTTCAATAGGAGAACTATGGGGAGCTGATACAGCAACAAGACCCAAACTATTCAAGGCTTTAAAGGTGAAGGCCACACCAGCGCTGGGCACTGAAACAGTTTGACAGCCAATGGAGATGTTTCATACCAGCTGTTTATACGCTCACAACAGCAATGACCCATCAGCAGATGAATTCCAATGTCCAGACATTTCCCTCTTCCCACTTCCCACTCCTACTGCAGATCACCCCAAATGTCTTTCTCTCTCTTTGCACTCTACCACTCCTATTTTTCTGACTAACATGAGTCTTGGAAGAATAAATTATTCTAATTTTGTCAATATGGCCGCAATTTACATGATTTATTCCAAGAGCAGGTTCTGGGGCTCTCTCTGCCGCACAGTCTGGATGTTTGGGGACAGTGAATATACACAGCCCCAAGCATAGCTCATCTTAAAGGATGCTGTCATCTGGCATGACAAGCAAGTGGAACTGGAGAAGGGGAGACCAGATCCCACTAACCGTCCCCACATCCCTTGCATTTGTGGACGGAACTGTTTAAATACAGCCCCACTGAAAACAAAAAAGGTGACTGGAAGAATTGTGCTTGCCTCTGCATTTTCCTTAAAAAAACTTTTTACATTTTTTTTAAAAAAAACAACAAAATAAAATAAATATCTTATACTAATGAGAAATGCAATCCTCCAGCTAATTCCTTTAATTTCCATCGGCCGTTTGTTTTCTAGAAGTAAAGCTTTGATTCAGATGAAGGCTAAAGTGTGCCATTTGTTTTGCTTCTCTCATTAGTGAACAGCAGGAAGGCAAGCTTGCAGACGCTAGATGATTCGAGTGGTGTTGTTCTAGTCTTCTTTCACAGGCTGATCATGGAAATTCCTCGGGACTCCCAGATTGCTGCATCTTTGGGTAGATCACATGGCACTTTAAGTAAAGAAGATCCTATTGGATCAAGCCAGTAGCCCATCTACTACAGCATCCTCTTCTCACAAGGGCCAACCAGATGCCAATGAGAAGTTCATAGGCAGGATCTGAATGCAGTAGTGCTCACCCTTCCTCTGTATTCCATCAGCTGGTATTCAGAAGTATTTTACCTCCAACAGTGCAGATATAACATTTCCTCCAATGCACAGGAAGGGGACAACTTATCCATTCTTTGCCAGGTACCCTTTGGCGTGGTTATAGCCTTCAGAAGCTATCAGATGTTGTTATATGCTCAGAGGTTGCTGCACATTAGTCACAAATTATTTTCAAGACTTCCTCCATTGCTACTTCCGCAGGCCTATGCCTTAACAGAAGAAAAAAATATATATAATTTTCTTGCACTACTTACATGAAAATGCAGGGCAATTAGATCCTTTGCTCTCACTTTCCTCTAAATAAGGAGTACGGTAATTTAGCTGAAACGTATAAGCAGAGTTCTTGCCATGTAATCTGCATCTTGCAGTAAAAACTGACTTGACTGTCAAAAACTGTACTGATTAATTCTAATCCAGCTCTCTGCTGGGGGGGGGGGTGGAATTATTTGACAAAGAACAGTTTCTCTTTGCTAAATAGGCTTCGTTTATCAGACTGTTGGTTTGTCCATAACGAAAGGAAAATAATGGGTAAATCCTGGTTCTTCTTTTCTACCAACTTTAGAACAGGTTTGGGCAAATGCATGGTGAATAAGGCTATCAGTGGCTACTAACCATGATGGCTGTGTTCCGCCTCCACTGTCAGAGGCAGCAAGCCCTGCACACTAGTTGCTGGTGCTCACAAGTGGGGAGAGTACTATTGCACTCAAGTCAAGCTTTTGAGCTTCCCATAAACATCTGGTTGGCTACTGTGAGAACAGGATGTTGGACTAGATGGACCTTTGGCCTGATCCAGCAGTCATCTTCTGACACTCTGATGTTTTTCCCATTCCATTCTAATGTGCAAAGTGGGATTTGGGAATCTTAGATCTATTAGATGCAGATGACTTTTAGACCTCAGGGTTTGCAACTCAAAAAGACCTGTGCATTTCACTTCCAACAACAAGGGGGGGAGAAGAAAATTCACGTGTGGCTCCTGTGACTTCCTACCCTGTTTTTCGGGAATGTCTAGTTAGGACCTAAAATTAACGAAAGTATTGTTGTGTTCTCCAATGCTTTGCATTACACCACAGAAGAATGTGCTCATATGAGCATGCTGCTCTGTCTTATGTTGAATCAGGCTTTTTTTTTTATCTTGCCCAGCAGTTTAACTAGGTAGCTTTTAAAGTTTCCAAACAAATGTCATTTTACCCGGGATCTTTTTTTATTACTTCAGACAAACTATTAACCACATAGAATGGATGGATAAATGGATGCATGGGTGGATAGAGATTATTTTCCAAGGATTCCTAAGCAAGTTCCAGCAGAGGTGTACTGTACCTAGAGGTTGGTGAAAGCGACCTCTGCTGGGGGCATAGACCCAGATAGGGCACAAAAGTCACCCCATAAATTTGTTTCCAGTTATCTGTAAGGCCTTGAGTATCCATCTCAGATAAGAGATGGGAGCTGAGCGGTAGGAGCAATGGTAAGACGGTATGAAGGTAAAATGATCAGAGAACGTGCAAGTGAGAATTCACCAACAAAATAACTGCATTAGTGTGGCAAGATGTGGCATTAGACAAGGTGGCTAGGGGGCGGGCCCACGGCTGTCAATCAGCCAAGCATAGAGCAGGCAGCTGCAGATCAGCATCAATTTCTTTCTCTCTTCCTCCTGCTCCCCCATGACTGAGTTGAATTCCTCCCTCCTTTCCCCCAAAATCAGAAAAACAAAAAATGTAATAAGTGCCTTTTCAAAGTTAGAGATTTGCAGGCTTCTTGCCAGCCAGCCACTTGAGTGGAAGCAAATTTACCAGGTGGGGTGCTTAGGCTGCAATCCTTATCTTGCTTACTTGAGAGTAAACTCCACTGAATTCAATGGGCTTTACTTCAGTGAGTGGGTTTGTGGGGCTCTGGGTCGGTGGAGCACCTCCATCCCATGCATAAAAGCTGTGGCTGTTCACTGGGATCATTGTGGGGAGAAACAGGAGCATGTTTGAGGAATACAGTAGAAGTTGTGATGCCTTGTGGTCTCTGAGCTTTGGAAATAGTAAACTTCAAGCTGCTACCCCAAAAATGAGCATTGCTCTTTGACCATCAACACCAGCTAGCTAACAAAGGAAGTTGTCCTTTATTCAACACAATAAGAGGGCAAGGATAAACCCCCTCAAGGGCTGGAACACCAGAGTTACCTTGAATTGCACAGCTATCCCACAGACTTCCCACATAAGTTGTGGCTGATTCAATCTCACACCACTATAGGGAGAGATGAGATAAGGAGGAAGTCTGCTCGAAGGATACTTTGAACTATGCTTTTCATCTTTTCCTCCTTCATCTGGTTCAGCAGCAAGGTTCTATTTGGAGCCACATGCAATTTATTCACAGCTAGACTAGTTTCTTTTTTTAACTCTTCAATTTCTATGTTGGTCGGTGGGCCATGTCTACAGTTGTGTGTGTTTTGCACCAACTTGAAAATAACATCGAATTAACCAACTTGGGTTATTTGTACATTTTGATAAATATATTGTTCATCTTCTATAGAGAATTCCTGCATTGAATTTAGACATGTCTGTTGCCTACCAAATAATGATGAATGATGATACACAAGGACTACACTGGCATGAGATCTTCCAATGAAACAGTCATGTCAGTTCAGATGTGCAAGTCACAAAAAAGGGATAGAAGATTGGATTGATAATCTAACAACTAGGTGGAGCTAGAAAGAAAAGACATTTCGCTACTTTCCCCACTTCACACAAACTGATCAGACTGGCAATGGAATCTTACTTTGGCATGGGCAATGGGGCAGTGTCCTCCACTACACCAGAGGGCAGCAAACCAGCTTGGAGGGCACAGGGCACACCTTGTTTCATGCACAGCTCTCTCCATTCCCTGTCCTCCAGCATTTCCCACCTGGGGACACAGCCTCACTCTGACTCAAAATAGGGCCGGCTTTGTCACTACTAGACCATTTGTCCAGGCTTCTGCTACTCCCTCCTCTATGACTTTTGCCTAGCCCCAGTTAAGAGGCAGAGCATGGAAAACAAGTGTTAAGCATGCTGTGTGCTCCTGCAAATCGCAGCAGAGGCTCTCCCCGCCACCCACCCTGCGCAGCATTCTCTCTGCAATCCACATGTCACAACAGAGGGCTCAGCGCTGAGTTATTGCCAAGAGCAACATTTCCCTCCAGACCTCAGAAAGGAAAGGAACCATATTAGAAAATTTATCGAGTATTTCGTTAGATCAATATGGGGTATGATTTAGGAATCCCTGCCTAGGCTCTTTAAATCTATTTAATCAAACCAATTAATAAAAAAAATGCAGAAAGTTGAAGCGTCTCCTCTAAGGTGCATCATAAATATACTCCCTTTACTTAGGCTTTTGATCGTAGCCAGGTAATTAACGGCTTTAGTTAAGTTCGAGTCATTCCCTCATGCTTGCTCCTGGTCATAAAACGCCCAGGGCTACATGTAGCTCATGGATTTATTATGTTTTTCTTGAAGCAAGAGCTTCTCTCACTCCTTTTTCCTTTCTTTCACTTTATGTATCCATTGCTTTTGCAGCTGTCCTGTCAGCCACAATGGCTGATAGGCTTTGTGTCCAATGCAAAATTGACTTTCTGGCTCAGCAATAAGCATTCCTCCCCCACCCACCCCACCCCTCCTTATCCTCTTTTTTGGGGACAATGCATAACATCCACCTCTTTCTCTTCCATTCCCATAAATATAAATGAAAGAATATGAGCTGCTTTGCCAGAGTTTCCTGATGGAGCCATTGTGCACGCCAAGCTTGGCCCAGTGTTGTTAATCAGTGGGGGGACATCCTCACATCAAGGGGAATGAACTCAATGGATCAGTCTCTACCTTCCTGACCTAGAAGCAAAGGGGATGAAATGATATCCCCCAAGAGGCCTCAAAGGTTCCTGAATCTTCAGCTGTAATACTTCCAGCCTGCCAAGAAAACAAGTGAGGATGTTGCCAGCCCATCAACAGGAAGTTGGGGGTGGGGAGAGCGAAGTGTGTTTCATGCTTTAGGGAAGGAAGCGACCAGAGAGGGAGAGGGAGCATTCCTTCCCAGAGTATTTAGAGGCAAGATAGGAGTTTTTATCTCATTTTGCAATCAAGGAAATCCAGGCTTAGAGAGAGGCAAGGCAGATGAATGGTTTCCCTCTCAACTCTTGTAATGTATATCAATATGTGAAGAATGTTGGCTATAACTCTTGGTATTCAGTGCAACAAAATAAATAATACAGAACAGCAGGAATTGGTTAGTTTGTAGGAATGGGTGAACTGAAACTGAAAATGTTAACAATGAGGAGGCCCCACTGTCTGCTTCCAATAGAGAGTCAATATTATTTCACTGAAAGAAGAGGTGGGAAAACGAGAAGTTAAAGCTAATTTGATTTATCCTTCCAGGAAGATTCCTCTATGAGCTGCACCATCGCAGATAGCTGGACTGTGACAGCTCTCAGTAACTGAAGATCGGGCCCCATGGTCAATTCTAATATGGAATAATGCACTGTTTGTACAGAGCAAAGCATATTAAGAGTCAATTTAGGCACTGAAAGAAGCAGAGCTTGTGGTAGCTCATGCTTTGGATTTCCCACTTAGGATATAATCAGGTCCCAAGGGGGGCTCATAGAAGTACAACTGTGTGTCGGGTGGCCACTTATGCAGAAAGAAATGCATCGCCCAAAAAGAGGGCATGGATCCAGTGTAAAATTTGTATGGATGCAAATTTGAAAAAATAATTTGAATAGAAATACAGTACCATTCATCATAGTGGGGGAAACTGACAAGTTGACCTTTGTGCTTACTTAAATCTGCGGTTGAAGATGCTACCTTTTGATGGGAAGCTTCAAGGCCCCTACTGTCCATTCTGGTGGTTCTTTAAACCAGATCTGGAGCAGGCAGCCCTTCAAATAGAGGATTCCTTCTTGTAGAAGACTTTCCACTGTAAAGTAGGACACGTGACCACCCAAAAAAAGTAGAGATGGACAGCAGCAGGTGTTCTACCTCGACAGTCAGTTGCTGGGAATCGCAGGTGGGCAGAGTGCTGTTGTACTCATATCCTACTTTCAGGCTTCCCAAGGGCATCTAGTTGGCAAAGTAAGAACAAGATGGTAGACAAGATGGACCAATGGCCTGATTCAACAGGCTCTTCTTATGTTGGCTAGTCATAGACCCTGCTGGTCCCTTGATTCAATCAAGTTACATACAGGTTTTATACAGGTTTTGTTCTATTTATTTAGGAGATATTGTACCCACCCTTCATCATAAGGTTCAAGAGCAAGTTACAACAGTACAGCATATAGTTATGAAAATAGTGACCATTATCAAAAACGGATAAAACTAAATAGAACAGAACAGTATGATTTCAGCAAAGGCCAGAGTAAGAGTTGTGGCTTCAGCATATGGCGAAAGCCATACCGCAAAGATGCCAGATGCATCACTGTGGGGAGGGAGTTTCACAATTTAGGGACTGCCCCAGAGAAAACCTCTAAGCCAACGTTCATGGTATTTCTGAGGGTACTTCTGAACTGCCAAGACAGCCCCCTCTGCAGATCTTAACACTCAATAAGGTTGGTAGGAATGGGGTCTTTCAGATATTTCAGACGTTCAGGGCTTTAAACACTCATGTGAGCTCCTTCCATTCTGGTTCCCAGAAACAAAGTGGCACCACCTTAGGTTTCTTATTAAGTTTCATTATCCCACGGGTGGTGCTGTGGGTTAAACCACAGAGCCTAGGACTTGCCGATCAGAAGGTCGGTGGTTTGAATCCCCGCAGCGGGGTGAGCTCCCATTGTTCGGTCACTGCTCCTGCCAACCTAGCAGTTTGAAAGCACGTCAAAGTGCAAGTAGATAAATAGGTACCACTCCGGCAGGAAGGTAAACGGCGTTTCTGTGCACTGCTCTGGTTCGCCAGAAGTGGCTTAGTCATGCTGGCCACATGACCCGGAAGCTGTACGCCGGCTCCCTCGGCCAATAAAGCGAGATGAGCGCCACAACCCCAGAGTCGGTCACGACTGGACCTAATGGTCAGGGGTCCCTTTACCTTTTTATCCCAGTATCAGATCATGAAGCAATTTACAAGCAAGGAGAAGTGCAATAATAAAATATATACATACAAAAACATATTAAAAACCGACTTAACTATAATATTACTGATGCTGCCCAAATGCCCGGGAAAATAAAAACTTATTTACCAGGTGCTGAAATGATGAGAAAGTTGGTGCCAGATGCGCCTCCCTGGGGAGAATATTCCATGCATTTAATAATGAAACAGCACAAATGGCAGGGGGTTGGACTCGATGGCCCTTGTGGTCTCTTCCAACTCTATGATTCTATGATTCTATGAAATATGGTTTTGTTGAGTGTCTTAGACATTCTACACTGGCCAGAAAATGCAAAAGGTTGGGTCCAGTGGTTTCCTTTTGTGCACAGAAAGATCTTTGTTCCAAGGGTTTTTGTAAATGGAAGGAGGGAAGCAATATTTACTGATTCTCCCTTCTCTATGCAGCCCTATATACCCTCAGAAATTGGTTCAAGAGTGTTGAGGAACACTCTGGAAGAGCTTGGGAGGCAAAGTGGGGTAAGGGCTGCAGGCGAAAGGGGTTTGTGAAAATTGCCTTGCATTTCTGAAGAAATGTCCCATCAATAACACTTGCCAGCAGTGGCACACCTGTTTTGAAGCCATGGCTCTCCTCTTGCCTAGCCACGCATGATCTTGAAACGATTTGTTCTTTTCAGCCAGAAACTGCTCTACTTACATTTTGGCAAAAACTTTCTTTTTAAATTTCTGTCATTCCACAGCGAAAGGAAAGGTTATCTGTTCCTGTGGACATTGGGGATCGATACCGGGAAAAGGGGGAGGGAGATTTGGAATCCAAAGGGTGTAAAATTATATTTTGAATCTTTTTTTTTATTTCTTTTAATTTTTGTGTGTATTAAAAAGGGGAACTCGTGGAAGGGAATTGGGGTCGTCCTTGGGGGGGGGGGAATTTGAAGTTGAAAGAAGGTGGATTTTTAAGGGAAAGTGATTATATAAGATGAACTAAATTGAATATTGGGTTAAATATAATAAGTTTTAAATTTGGGGTAAAAACTTGTGGAACTAATTAAATGGAAATGGAATACAAGAGGGGGAGGGGTGGGGAAGTCCTGGAAAGATGTTAATGAAAATAAGGTTTTAAATGTTTTTCTTTTTTCTTTTTTCTTTTTTTCTTTTTTTTTTTTTCTTTCTCTTTTTTTCTTTTTTTATGTTTTGGAAACTTCAATAAATATGATTTAAAAAGAAAGGTTATCTGTTGCTGAGCTACCACTTCCATCATACCCGACCACTGGCCACTCTGTCTGGGGATGACGGGAGTTGGACTCCATCAGGAGAGTCACCACACTGCCTATTCCTGGCCTAAGCAATATTGTGGTGGCCATCAGCAAACAAGCTCTACTTTTGCTTTCTCTTGCCCAGCTTGGTACAGAAACCTAGAACAATTGCCTGTCGCAGCCCTTCTGCACTATAATTCATGGTCGGCAATAGGGACAGGAGAAGGAGCCTTTTGAAAGCAAGACAACAAATCCATAGCTTTTAAATTATACATAGCTCTTATCCCACAATTAGTTTCTAATTCAAAAAGACTGCAGACAGTCAGACTCCTATGTAATAATCCATGAGATCGGATTCACATTGAACTGACAGGCTTTGAAGAACAATGTAAAAGGAATGCAAGAAAATCTCCAATCCTTGAGCTTCATCAATACACACCAACAGAAGATTCCTATTCCAATTCATCTCATATTGGCAGCTTTCTCCGAGTAAATTTGCACATTTTCTTCTGAACAAGGCAGTAGGTGGCATGATTCTGGACCGCACCAAAAAATAATAAGAGTAGCATAATTCATATTAGAAACTCTCTTTCCGTTTCTTCTTAGCACTCCTGATGTTTACTGAGGCAGGATCAGGAATCTGCTACCAGAAACCTTTTTACATGGGTATCTGATCCCTGACTGCTAAGAAAGAAACGGGATATTTTAAATATGAAATATGCTATGTGTTAATTGTTCATTAGTAATTCCCTGCTTGGCTGGTTAGAAAGGTATATCCTGCCCATCAAGAAGGTGTTTCTAGGGGGGAGGAGCCATAGCTCAGCATGCAGCAAGTACAAGGTTCAATTCCTGGCATCTCTAGGTCTTTTGCCTTGTACATTGGTAGTTCATTGGCACATGTACTCTCTAAGTTTTGCTTCAGGGTATCACCAATGAACAAATCTGGTAGCTGTTATAAAGTGTCTTGAGTTTCCAGAAATCCTGTATTTCCAAGGCTGGGTTTTTTCATTTTCATGATGATTTCCTGACACACACCTTGCTCCCTGTTGATGTGCGAGAAGTATTACAATGTCTGTTACAGAAGTTTTTCTGTGCACCTAAATGTATGTTTGGTCTATTGTAATCTGTTGTTTATGTCACAACACATGGTGTAATCATTAGTCTCAAGAACAGGGCCAACACTATAGTTCTGTAGGAACTGAATGTTTCTGAACCATTTAGTTGGCTCTGCATGTGCCATTAGCAGTGAATGAATTTTTGCAACCTCATTGTGTCTGGCAAGATAATTATGTACTGGGCAAAACAGGGCAGCCCACTCCAGCAGGTAAACTTTTGATCAGCCTGGAGTCCTTAGAGAATTGAGTGTTCAGATGTTCCAAGTAATTATGGAATGGTGGTGCCTGTTTTTCGCAGTTTGAACATGTGTGTCATCTCCTTCTATCTCCTTCAGATCTTCCTTTCTTAATGAATATGACTAAGTTTAGACCATTAATTGCAATTGGTCTACTCTGAGCAAAACTTAGTTGAATGCCACCCATTGCCCTTATATATCACTGAATTTGAGGTGGTATATATAACTGGTAAGCAGGTGATAGGGCAACATGGATTGCCAGACTTATATTTATTTATTCTTTCAATAACTTTTTATACTGCCCCTAGTTATAAATAACCTCAGGGCACATAGAGCACGTATGTGACGCCATGTCATAAAGAAATGTGATTGAATGATACCAATAGATTTTTATGTGTACTTTCAAAATGTTTCCACCAATTATACTATATTTTATCCTTTCCAGGGGCTTTCCAACTTACATCTTTTTCAGCTGTCCTTCTCCCAACCTTTTCTTCCATATCATTGATTTCCAATTCCAAGTCATTTATAATATTACTTCTAATGGCTGTGAAAAGAAACCATTTATATTTACGGCATTATGAGCCATCAGTCTGGAGCAGGTCACTTTTCAAGAGATCATTTTTTTATCATCATCATCATCATTTTTAATATTAATACTTGCCTGCTTTTTTTGTAGTAGCATTTTGCCTCTTTCTCCAAATTTCTGTAGAATTGTTTTTAATTAGTATTATACATTATTGGGTCTATGTATGTCTTACATGTTATGAGATACAATACATTCTCCCAAAGTCTTTGCTCTCTGTTTCTTGGTTTCTGTTTCTCTATATCAAGGTGATCCAAAAGTGATGCCATAAAATTTCTTTTCACTGAAGTGATAGGAATTTTTATTATTATTATAGTTAATGAAAAAAGTTTATTTGTGAGAATTCATGTATATGACACTTACAGCATCTAGATCAGCTTTTTTTTGGTTATCAATTTCTTAAGTATCCTGTTTGAAGAACTATTTATCTTTTCCCATTTTATTCTTTATCAGCTTCAAACCTACAGCTTCCTCAGCTACGGTAGCTCCACAATATACTCCTGTGTGCTTGTTTCAGAATACTGCATTTATGTTTTCCTTTTTATATTAATATTTAAAAAAACAGATGAGGGTTTATAATATCAATTACATGTTGATATCATTCATAATTTAGGATGCAATCCTATGGTTCATGGAAAGGCAAAAGAGGCTGATCAGTTGGCAATGCCAGAAGAGAATGTGAGTTTTAAATACACACCATAGAGTAAGAATCGGGCTGATCTCTTGCAAACTTGGTCCTTGTTCTTTGATTGGAGATTAGGACCAGATTCTTCTTTGTCTTGCAAGGGAAGGCGTCGTTGCACAAAATATCAAGCTCTCTCATTTTATCAATATAATGGACAGTGTTTGATTCTCTAGAAATACAATACCTAGGAATAGTTCTAAAATTCAGGGGGAAATGCTCAGTGTGTAGACGTGGGCAATCCCCTGTTGTAGAATTATAAAGCAATACACAGTATTTGTTTATAGGTATCTATCTATCTATATATCTATCATCTATCTATCTAGTTATAGATATGCAAATAAATACATATGTAAGAAGATATTACATACTAAGCAGTCCATAAAATTATCCACATGCCATAAATATTGATTACGGACCTAGTGCACAATAAATCAAAGGACCACAATCATTAAATCAAAGATTTACACTAGTAAAAGAGCAACAATGCAATCCATCAATTCCCTGTTACAGCCAATGATTAATTAGGCTTCAGTGTGAAAGCTTAGAAGTTGGGTTTGGAGATGAAACCAGATCTGGGGGCACATTTTGTGACCTTTTTGTCCCCTGTGAAAATCTTCTATGATAGAAAGTTAGGCAATGGGTGGCTAGAGGAAAACATTACACCCTTCAGTATACGTTCAGACAATCTTGCCCTGAACTCCTCATAATAATAATAATAATAATAATAATAATAATAATAATATCTTTATTGTCATTGCCCCCTCTCGGGGACAACGAAATTGCCTTTTAAGTGGTAGTGGCTTATCCCAGGGCATGGTCTGCTGATGCCACCTTGTTAAAGCCAAGCAGGTCTAGTTCTAGTCAGTACCACAGTGGAGAACCCCATCTATGTCGCCTTGGGATATAAGTGTATTAAATAACAGACCAATGAGCCTCTTTCCCATTGAAGCTCCCCTCTGGCCTCAGTGGCATCCTTACTTTGTCACCATTATTACTAGGAAGATAAGAAATCTGCAGCCAACTGGGTCTACCCTGCCTGCCAGATTCCCAGAGGAACCAGCACTGAGTGTTATATACACATGCAAGTGTCGCATCTCCACACTTGTGCCATTTTCACATCCAAATAGATACGCCATCTACTGAGAATTTACATATTCTGCATTGGACTGGCTAAAATAGTATATTGAGTCCATTCATTTCCATTTAGGATGTGACATACAGACTGGATGCCAAAGCAGTATCTACCACAGCATGTTCAGAAGGTGGCAGCATTTTATATGGGGGGGCCGGCTAGGTTAATTAGCTTCCCCCACATTTCGAGCTCCATAGTCTCTGGACACTAAATCATCACTGACATATTTAGGTTGCCATTTGTTATAGGGGGGAAAATTAGGTTTAAACCCTTGCCATTAACAAGACGTTTTTAAAGAGCCCAGTACTATACTTTCAGTGGGACTCATATTTTGATCCTTTCTAACCTAAGAATCTGATAACTGATGATATCTACAAACTGGGTTGCTAAAAAAAAAATCTAGGTCCTCCCAAAGCCCAATTCATCACCCATTGACCCATGGTACACGAGGAAGTACTGCTGTGACCAGTGACAAATTCAGGCACCTTCGATTCTCCTAATTCAAAAAGTTCATGTGTCCACCTGCAGCTAAATTAAATTGTGCCAGCCAGCTAATATGACAGAAATGAGAATCTTATACAAATGGGATAATAGAAATTGCCTCTTTGCACATTATCTCTTCAGTAGCAGTCAGCTGGGAATTTTTCACATGAAGGTAGGTGGGTGCAGCATACTAAAAGAAGGAAAAGCACAGCAGTTGACATGGCTTATCCCCAGGAACACTGAGCAGAAATGGATCCTTGAACACTCAGGAGAACTTTGCAAGGAAGTCCATCGCTGCCACCCCTTCCCTGCTCCCCTGACAGTTGCCCTAGATCCAAACCACATAAATAAACTTGCCTCTTGGGCAGCAGCCTAGTTCTGATTGTTTAGAATGAAGGCTCCATCCCTATTCGCAAGGAATCCAGGAGGCTCTTGAAGTGCTCACCAGTGGTGGCTAATCTTCCCTATTTCCCTTCTGAAGTGATGAGAACAATAGTGGCTGGTGTGGTGGGAAAAAATCACAGGGCTGCCACAGGATCACTACAGCTGCCTGGACAGGGCAGGGCAATGTCAAGGCTCAGGCTGCAGTGGCAAGAGTGTTATATTGCCTCCATTGCTGTTGTTAAGCGTTATTACTCAGTCCCTGCCTACTTTCTGACGTTATTCTCCGCACAAATTCACCAAATGCCAGGCAGTTATTCTTTACTGTGAAGAGGCACTGTGGGTTAAACCACAGAGCCTAGGACTTGCTGATCAGAAGGTCGGCGGTTCGAATCCCCGTGACGGGGTGAGCTCCCGTTGCTCGGTCCCTGCTCCTGCCAACCTAGCAGTTTGAAAGCATGCCAAAGTGCAAGTAGATAAATAGGTACTGCTCTGGCGGGAAGGTAAACAGCGTTCTGTGCGCTGCTCTGGTTCGCCAGAAGCAGCTTAGTCATGCTGGCCACATGACCCAGAAGCTGTACGCCGGCTCCTCGGCCAATAAAGCGAGATGAGCGACGCAACCCCAGAGTCGTCCGCAACTGGACCTAACGGTCAGGGGTCCCTTTACCTTTACCTTTACCCCTGTCAATAGGCAAAGTGAGGCAGCAGAATTCGCACATCATTTAAGGACAGTAAGTTGTCAGTGGTGTAACTCATCATGACGTTTAAAATTTTATCTTCAGAGCACAACTTGTTGGTATCAGGGTATATTTATTTTATTTTATTTTTTAATCTAGCAAATTTCCAATTTTAAAAACAACATTTACAATACAGTGGTGCCTCGCAAGGCGAAAAGAATCCGTTCCGCGATTCTCTTCGTCTTGCGGTTTTTTCATCTTGCGAAGCAAGCCCATTAGCGGCTTAGCGGATTAGCGCTATTAGCGGCTTAGCGGGCTTAGCGGATCAGCTGATAAGCGGCTTAGCGGATCAGCTGATAAGCGGCTTAGCGGATCAGCTGTTAAGCAGCTTAGCGGATCAGCTGATAAGCAGCTTAGCGATCAGCTGTTAAGCGGCTTAGCGGCTTAGCAGATCAGCTGTTAAGCGGCTTAGCGGCTTGGGGGAAAGAGGGGGGAAAGGAAAAAAAACCTGCAGGAACTCGCAAGACATTTTCGTCTTGCGAAGCAAGCCCATAGGAAATTCGTTTTGCGAAGCACCTCCAAAACGGAAAACCCTTTCGTCTAGCGGGTTTTCCGTCTTGCGAGGCATTCGTCTTGCGGGGCACCACTGTACAATAAAACGATTGCTAAAACAGCACCCGTACTAAAAGGCTAGCAGACCAAGCAGAGCACAGAACATAACGATCAGACTCCATTTCCAAAGGATTTCTGAAAAAGGCAAAGCTTTCGTCGACATCAGGAAAGCCAGTAAGTAGGGAGGAAGCTGTTCACATCTCTCTTGGAAGAGAGCCCCAGAACATTAGAATGTCCTCTCAAGAAGCCTCTGCTGCTGGTAGGAGCTACTTATTGAGGCATCATTATTGCACGCACAAGAGAGGGCACTGCGTGAGTCACTGCCACAACCATCTCACTCCTGCTCTTCATCTCTTCCTGTGGCCTCTCTACCTCTTCATATGCTGTCAGTGCCACCTTTCTTCCCTTGCTCTGTGCCTCCTCTCTCCTCATCTCACTCTAGCAAGGCCCTAAAGGAGCCTTTCTCAGCTTGAGATATTCTGCATGGGCTGACCAGAATAGTACCTGTACTGCCCTCAGTTCACAACAGTGACTAGAAATGTTGCCTAATCTTAGGAGGCAAGTTTAAAGTTACAGCAACTTCAGGTTAATCATAAAGTCTCAAGTAACAAGAGGGTCAAGGGGACGCGGGTGGCGCTGTGGGTAAAACCTCAGCACCTAGGACTTGCCGATCGAAAGGTCGGCGGCGGTTCGAATCCCCGCTGCGGGGTGCGCTCCCGTTGCTCGGTCCCAGCGCCTGCCAACCTAGCAGTTCGAAAGCACCCCCGGGTGCAAGTAGATAAATAGGGACCGCTTACTAGCGGGAAGGTAAACGGCGTTCCGTGTGCTGTGCTGGCTCGCCAGAAGCAGCTTTGTCACGCTGGCCACGTGACCCGGAAGTGTCTCCGGACATCTCTTAAGTGAGATGGGCGCACAACCCTAGAGTCTGTCAAGACTGGCCCGTACGGGCAGGGGTACCTTTACCTTTAACAAGAGGGTCATGTAGGAGAAGTGGGAGGTAGAAAGTAAGCTACAAAGCTGTAGAAGTAAATGACCCCATCAGTTTTTCTATGTTCACGGAAGCCAAGGGGTTCATATATGGTTGCTGTTTTTCATTCAGTGACATTAGAGCATGCAGTTGAATTTAAGGGTATGGCTTTTGTGAGTCAATCCAACCTCATTCAGTTGAAATAAAAAGGTGCACTTTCAAATCTGCCTCCATCAAGATATATAGGAGGACAGTAATGAATTACTCCCAACAATCTCAGCCCGCTCACATCTCCAGTTAGCATAAACAAAATGCTCAGCCAGTGCTACAAAAGAGATGCTTAGAAGTTAAAAGCGCCCTTTAAAGTAAAATTATGTTGTACATCATCCCAAAATTTAATATGACTTTATGCACAATAGCAACATGCCGGGTAATGCAAAGGTATTTCTAAAATAGCTTAATAATAGTTCAGTATTCTCCCCTTTAAAATATGAAAATGTATGTCAAAAAAGGGGTGTAATGTAGCTGCATCTTGTATCCATTGATGGAGGTGATTTACATAGATAGCATTTAACATGCTATCATCATTATCCTATCAGTCTTCTGTCTAACGCAGATGTCTTGAGACAGAGTTCTCAAAGGTAAAAAAAAAACACCCCAAAGCAACATTATGGGAAGTAGAGTACTGAAAACCAGAAACGGGAACAGCAGAATTTCAATTAAGTGATTTTTCTACAAAATAAAAAGATGCCTGGCTCCCCTTAAATTTAGCCAAAGAATCAAATGATAAATAGTGGGCATACCAAATGTTAGTTAAGAATATACTACATGCAACCAGAAAGAAAAGTAATGAACAATGTGCTTTCTTGCTATTAGATGGCAAGGAGCAACAGAGGCGAGTATCATCAACCTACTGGTGGCACTTCATTACAAAACTCCAAATGACCTGCCCCAGAGGTTTAATGTAGATATTCAATAACAGCAGGGACAATAAAGGACCCAGTGGGACAACATAGGCCATAAGCTGAGGTGTCAAACAGCAGTCCCTAAGGGCCACCTTCTGGACACAACTGAATAGGAGGAACTAGAACCACTGTAATGTAGAGAATACTCTAAATGTCAGCCAAGCCAGCTGGTCCAAGAGGATAGCATGGTCAATGGTACCAAAGGCTGCCAAGAGGCTCTGGAGAATGACAACAGAACTTAATACCAGTGCATAGTCCGCTGTATGAGAATTGTGAGCCAGAGGTGGCCATTGCCTAAGCAGAACATTCCCCCATGCAGAAAAGTATGGGTAGAGCTCTATGCAGCATTCCTTGCAAACCTGTAGAAGCACAGGTTGTGGCCATAAAGTTGCTGAAATCTTATTATGAATGCAACATCTTACCAGTTATTAAAAATGAACTGCAGACCCACTAGGAATAAGTCCTTCTGAGATTATATCCACAAATGGCCAAAATGGAAAGCTTTTTAACATGGGCACAGCCTTCCCTTATATTTTAGTGTGAGGTTTGGAGACTCCTGCATGGAAACATGATATGACTTTATACCTAGAGAATCTAGTGCTTCTAGCGATTTCACAATCACAATTTGGAAGTAGTGAGGGTCAGGGAGGTAGTATCTTTGATCCAGTCCTTCTCTATTATTAAAAGCATCACCAATATTGAAATCTCATACCATGTCTATGCATTAACTAGTTACCTGAGGCACAAATCAGCCAAAGTTAAGCACTTTTCATTTCTGTTAATTTACTTACTTTTCAACAGAACTCATATCTTATTTCCAAAATGACATTAATACATAGATCTTACTAAAACAAGAAAACACAGTGCGACATGTTGACCATATACTTACATAAATTTTACTGTTGCATAATAGTTATTTTGTCATTGGATATATATAATATACTTTAGTATCTTATGGTGCATTGTGCATCTAGCATCTACTTTAATATTTTTTCATATATTATAATTCCTATGATCGATCTCAACTTCCTCTAATTCTATTTTTGTAAAAACAGGTTTAATATTTTGATATAAAGCATTATTGTTGCAAAAATCAATAAAATTTATAGTGTTCCATTTCTGTCTTCTTCCTTTTCCTTTTGTTTATTTATTTTTCTTTATCTATTTGATTTTATTTATTGATTTATTGATTTATTTGACAGAATGCATATACTGCTTGTTTGTAACAAAACCTCTAAGCAGTTTACGAGAAACATTAAAATTATCAATAAAAATGTTTAAAAACAAGTGATTAAAAGCATTTTTAAAAGTAAACTAAAAAGAGATTAAACAACATAACAGCATCTACGTGTCTGGAGAGACTTGCCTGAACAAAAATGTTTTAAGCAAGTTCCAATAATAATAATAATACAGCAATGAGGGAAAATATATGCTTAACTTGTCCTTTGAAATCATTTGGCCCTAAAGTACTTAGATCACAGGTGGAGAACCTGTGGCACTCCAGATGTTTTTGGATGCCAACTTGCATGGGCCCCAGCCAGCGTGGTCATTGGTAAGGGATGATGGGAGCCGTAGTCCAGCACCATCTAGAAGGCCAAAGCTTCTCTATCCCTGGACTTGATCATCCTCTCCCAGTGTAGTGCCCTTTAGATATTTTGGGTGACAAGTCCCATAATCTCTGACCATTGTCCATGTTCATTGGGGCTGGCAGGAGTTGTAGACAAAAACATCTGGCAGGTACCTTTGTTGGGACAGGACCATGTTCTTGATTATTTAGTTAAAAGCCCATACCACCAAAATAATAGCAGCTAAAAGCAATAGCAGCATAGTGTCTTTTTTTGTGGGGTGCACTGGATCTGACTTTCCTTTGAAGCAAAGGCATGGCTAGTCAAATGCTTTTAAAAGATCAAGACCCCATACTTCCCCGAACTGCAACTTTGTAGCCCTCTCTCTGCTTTCCTAAGAGAGGAGCAAACAGATGTCATTGAAATGACAGGATCCTGTGACAGAAATGACAGCTTCAAAAAAATGAAATGCTATGAGACTGACAAGCATTTCTACAGACTGCTGTGACAGTTTATGCTAGAGCATTCCTAAAGAACAATGATCAGTTTCCTAAGGCAGTAAAACCTGTATCCGAATGATGATTTGAGAACCGGGGTACAAAGTGAGCTATGCATTCTAATGCACAAAGAATGCAGCTGGAAGTGTCAGCCTATGCCGACTTACTCTTTCTAAAACACAACCCTAGCCACTAAACCCTGACCAACTCCCCAGATTGACCACAAACCTGAATGAAGAACAAAAGAAGAACCTGCTAAATCAGGCCAATGGCTCATCTAGTCCTGCATTCTGTTCTCACAGTGGCCAACCAAGTGCCTATGGGAAAACTGCAAGCAGGACCTGAATACCTCTCTCTCATGGTTTCCACCAACTGTTATTCTGCATCATACTGTTCTCCAACCATGGAAGCGCAGCATTGCCTCCCTGGTCCATAAAGGCAGAGCACAGCCTCAATTATGGCTAGTAGCCATTGACAGACTTATTGTCCATTAGGCTACTGCGCTTGAATGTTTGTAACATGGCACAATTTTCGTTTGGCACCTTTGTTTATTTTTCTCCCCAAACTTCATCATCAGTCAGCTGCCTTAAACAGAAAGCCAATCCCTCTGGTACAAAATTCATAATGTTTCACATTCCCTATTCCAAGTAAAAAGTACTTAAAAAACAAACAAACACCTCACAATTATAGGTGCTTCTGAAGAAGCTGGCTACAAGAAGAAGGCAATTTTATAGCAAAAATGTTTACAATATTAAAGCATCTGGTGTTCATTTACATGTTTCAGTTAATACAAATTTGCTGCAATAATGTGTCAAAACTGCAATTATCACTTTCTTTTGGGTGTTGTTTGAAACTACGATCATTTTTCCAGTATTTTTCAGCCCAGTTTCCAAAACGGCTTTCTGTTCTGACTTTTACTGAAGCAGGAATCTAAAAGGGAATGGATCTCAGAGCTCTAAAAAGGGCACAGCATTCTGCAAGTTTTCATTTGCTGCAATGGATCCTTTGCAGGAGGGGTTATCTCTGCCTTTTGTAAACTGTACCTAGATACTGAATCAAATTCAGCCATCCAGTCAAGATACAAGCCCTTGTCACATCTTACTCACGTGTAAAGTAATGGCACAGTCATACCTCAAGTTGAATGCACTTCAGGTTGAGCGCGTTCGAGTTGCGCTCCATGGCAACCTGAAAGTAACGGAGCACATGCGCAGATGCTCAAAATGACATCACGTGCATGCGCGGAAGCGGCAAAACGCGGTACACACACGCTCAGACGCGCCGTCGCGTCTTGCGTTCCATTCGGGATGCAAACGGGGCTCCGGAATGGATCCCGTTCGCATCCCGAGGTACCACTGTACTGGGCTATACCATACAGTTCTTATATTTTCCATACAGTAGTATAAAAGAATTCCGAACAGTAGATATACAAAACTATTTGCATTCTCCCTAAGCTTTTTTATATTTCTATTTTCTCACAAAATGCTGAGAGATGAACTAATCTCTGCATAACATAAAACATCTCTGTGTGCTTTCTATTAATTAGAATATTGCTTTAAAACATACTCAAAGTGATAGTAACTTCCTTTGTTTTTCTAAGGACATCAGAACTATCCCCACTATTGTGCCAATTGTTTGATCAACATCCTAGGAGAAAAAAGCCATCTCAAGCACATCTAGATTTACTATATACTGGAATTTACCTCACGTTTTTTAGTATCACTGATAAATATCTCTCCCTATATCAACCTGTCTGTGCTGAAGACCATAGGGATGGAGTGCTCTTGGCGGGTCTGATCCCAGCAGAGGTGTGCCACTAGGGGCATGAGGTACCGCCTTCTCTGTGGTGCCACCAAACCTCTGGAATGATCCCCGCCCGGAAGTGCATCTGGCTCAATCACTGATGTTCTTTTCCAGCAGCTGAAGACACACCTGTTTGCCCAGACCTTTGGAAACAGCTAGTCACGTGTCATTTCTATGACTGGTATTCAGCTAAGGAGGCTTCCACACATACTATTTATAGTGGAATAGTTGCTGCTTGGTCCAACCTTCTTAAGAGTGAATTTGTAACTGATGGTCTGCACCTTCGCTCACATGTCACTATTATTAGGGAGTGAGTGCAGGGTTTTCCCTTCTGCACTAATGGCAGGCTCTGCCTGAATTTAGAAAACATCAGTGGCGGCAGTCAGACCCCTAAAGGACCTCTGTGTTCCTTTGGCCAGGAAATGTCAAAGTTATGGGCATGCGCATAGGGACAGCCCTTTTTCAGTGGTGTGAATGGGGTTGCATTTGGAGGCACGGCTATAACACAGCCATAGCCGTTTTCCCTGGACTTGCAGCAGCTTCAAGAGGTTTCTCATTCTGCAGCAACGCAAGCCTTGAGTTGATTGAAGGAAGAATCATCACACAGGAATGTCACATATTGTGACACAACGTATACTGCCTGCTAAAACCGCAAGACATTGCAGATAGTATCATTTTATTTTATTTTATTTTTTTAAAGTGCTGAACGGCATGGTAAAATATGGATATAAGAATAAAAACAGATTTAATTTGTCTGAGGCATAAGAGCAATGGGAATGTTCAAAGTGCCGTAGTGGCACATGGGACTCCGCTGGGGGAGTTTTCTTCGAGGCAAGAATGCTAATGCACACCATATCGTTGTTATTTGTTCAACGTTCTTCCCCTCCGCCCCTTGGGGTGAGGGAGGGGACTGGAGGGGAAAGCCTGTGGTCATATCGGCTAGGCTGCATGTTTGCTCAGAAATGACTTCTCTCCCTTCTGGCTGCGCTGCAGATTGTCTTTCAGGTTAAACAAATTTAACAGACAGGATTCCAGCTCGCTTTTCTGTTTGGCTTTTGCTTTGCAAATGGAAGGACAAATGCGCCAGCGGTTCATATCCTGCCCAAGGAAGGGTGCGAGTAAATTCAGCATCTGTGTTGACATTTCAGCTTCTCAGAGGTTAAAAAAGATAAAGGCAAACGGCAGGAAAGGTGACAATCTAATTGTTTGGCTTTACACAAAGGTAATAAGCAGAGTTATGAACCCAAGAGAGTCTTGACGTATATCCCTTTTAAAAATGCCGTGTGGTTTTTAGCTCCCCTTACAATTTACTCTAAGCACATGGCTAATAGGTGCAGACCCTCCAAGTGTCCCTATTTTCCAGGGTTAGTCCCAGATTGACAAAAGCTGTCTCAGTTTCAGATTCGATCCCAGAATGTTCCACTTTTCCTTAGGACTTTTCCAATATTTTCATAAGAGAAAATATTGTATTGTTTTAGCTATGCAAAGAACGTAAAAGGGGGAGCCCAGCTGCATCATTCTATACAGGCCTATCTAGTCTATCTAGTCTGGCATCCTGTTACTCACAGTGGCCCACCACTTGTCTTAAAGAACAGAAATTATAATTTGAATTAGTGGTATGGAACAGATCCTGCCTGGAGTAACTGGCAAATGTTTTGAACCAAGTTCAAAGCAGCAAAATGAGGAAAGGAAAAGCAGCATTTCAAACATATCTTTTAAAATGTTATGGAAGATCTGAAGAAATGCAATGGAATTTGCTATCATATGGTGTAGTGACAGTCCCTTGCTTGGATGGATTTAAAAGGAGATTAGAAAATTTCATGTGGCATAAGACTATCAGTCAGTGGTGGTCATAGCTGCTATTGTGTTGGCCAAATAATGAAGCAAATTAGGTGATTCAAGAGTCTTTCTCCTCTCCCATGTCGAAGTGGTACGTCAATAAAAACCCTGAGTTATCAGGGCCCCACACAAAGCCTTGTGTCTCCCAGTTCTACTGCCTATAATTCTATGTTTTCCTATAGTCATTGGCTTTGCAAGAAGTGAGGCTGTCTAAAAATGTAAGAGCACTGAAAAGCACAGGGAGCGGGCCTGTGATAACATACAGCAGCACGGGATTTATTTATTTATTTATTTAAAGTTTTTAAAACTTCATTGATTAAAAAAAAAACTTACATTGCTGTTATTTGACTGAAAGCAAGCAACTCCCCTCCCCAGAGCTTTTCAGAACTCCACAGGCATCCTTCTAGACAGCGTTGGGGCTCATGGAAGCACAAAATTGCACCGGAACAGCTGGTATGAAGTTGCAGTGTTTGAAAAATTTTACAAGGAAGAATACACACCAAGCGACCACCCCTTATTTATTTTAAGATAAGAAAGTAAACACCTCATGGTGTTCTGGGCACAGCTGAAGATAGGGCTTTTGCTCCAAAGCAAGTCTAGACCACAGGTAATCAATATGGCGCCTCTGCATGTTGTTAGACTACAGTTCCCACCAGCACCACCCAGCATAAATGGTCAGGGATGATGGGAAATGTAGTCTAAAAGCAACAAGAGCCCCCTCACATTGGTGACCCCTGGCCTTGACCAATCATATACATGTCTACTCAGAAGTAAGTCCCATTTAATTCACTTGGGCTATGTGGGTATAAGTATGTGGGTACAGGATTGCAGCCTGAGCCAGTTGTTGATGCTTCAACTAATCATTAGTAGGTAGTGGTTGGCATCACACAGTGCAAAGCACTTTATTGTGAATCAGTTACTATTCATGTGTGTGAATTTTTGTTCCACATTGCGCTTGAGGAAGTTTAAAAATGAGCCTTTCTCCCTCTTAGGACTATGTTTAATAGCAGAAGTATAAAGTTAAATTTTATGTCTTTGGTCCCATAGGCATAGAAAATGAAATTTTAAAAGTCTCTTTAGCATAACCCTGCTATGCTGGGACCCAGACTGCCAAGTGGCTTGCATCTTGCTTTCTAAATAGAGAATTATTTCCAATTTATCCAGATGCTGATGGTTTAAATAGAGCTACTGCTTCCTTTCAAGCACCTAGAGAAATATATGTATATATATATATATTCTTCCAATTCCAATTGCTGGCTACAGTTCCAAGACTACTCTGCTAATGTGCATATAAATAAAAACTGGGGGAAATGCTTTATAGCAATAAGTACAGAAGACATTTCTGCCATCCTGCATGAAGACAGCTTGATACATTACTGATAATATCCATAGTGCATTTAAATAGACAGTCTGGAGGTTCAAGGCTGAACATTTCTGATACCAGAAACATAAATTTTAGTGAGGGGTTTGGTTTGGGGGTTTTTGTGATTGCTTTAGGAAAAGCATGGCAATAATCCATTACCACTAGTATAATATAGAGAACATGCGAACCAAACACAAGACTTCTCCAATCTAGTAAGTCAGCTGCCTGTGGGCAGGACTGTTCCATGTCCTTCTGAAGCCAAAGTATTTTGCATTTATCAATATTGTCCATGTTGATCACACACACACTTTTCCACCACTGAGCTTAGAGCTGTGTGCCTGTATATGGGTCCCCCCACTCTTTATCCTCTGGACAAATTAGTTATCCTAGCTCAAAGGCAGCCAATGACCTTAGTTGTTGACTGAAGATTTGGCCATAGATCTTTCCCGCTCTAACTACTACAGCCACATTGCCTCTCAACTGTATCCACACTGAACTGCAAGAATATATACAATTTTATCTATGAACGAACTCCCTTCTAGCTTTCATTGTAATCCCATTTACAATGCATGAGAAATAAATTCATTCAGATCTTGCATTGTTGGCCTGCAGGGTACGTTCATATAGAAATTAAGCTTCCAAGCATTTTCCCCCCTGCCAAAAATTCCCAGGAGTCTTCCTTAACAGCTATTAAAAATGCTACTAAAAGAAGAGTGCACATTTAATAGTCCTAGGGAGCCTAGTCATCATAGCACTTCATGCCTGCAATGTACAATGTCGGAGGGTAAAGCTACAGAGGCCCTGGTTTGCCAAAATGAGGAAATGCCTTATCTCATAGGAGACCTTTCAGGAATCCCATGCTCTCCTTGACTCAGCAGCAGCAACATTTTCCTGTACAGTGGTACCTTGCAAGACGAATGCCTCGCAAGACGGAAAACTCGCAAGACGAAAGGGTTTTTGGTTTTTTGAGTTGCTTCGCAAGACGATTTTCCCTATGGGCTTGCTTCGCAAGACGGAAACGTCTTGCAAGTTTGTTTCCTTTTTCTTAACACCGTTAATACAGTTGCGACTTGACTTCGAGGAGCAACTCATAGCACGCGGTGCGGTAGCCTTTTTTGAGGTTTTTAAAGACTTTGGTGATTTTTGAAGCTTTTCCAAAACTTTTCCAAAACCGTGCTTCGCAAGACGAAAAAAATTGCAAGACGACAAAACTCGCGGAACGAATTAATTTCGTCTTGCGAGGCACCACTGTATGCACAAAAATTATCCTTTAAATGTAATGCCATTTTAACTTTAAGAATTGCAATTTTTCTATGCAACTTTTCCTCCTTATTTTTTCAATTGTTATTAGCAGAAGACATTTTATTCTTCAGTGAGATACACTCCAGTCTCTCAATCAGAGATACAAACTGACTGTATTCTTGCTATGGTCATTTTTCCAAGAGACTATTGTAGGCATGATTTCATGGGAAATTTATAAAAAAATGGGGGGGGGTCAATTAATCCATCCATTGATCTATCCACTCACCCATCCATTGTATCATCAAGCACACTGTCAATTACAGTACAGAAGTACTGTTTCTGGGGGACAGGAGGCGGGCAGGTGTGGAGGATTCCCTGGTCCTGAATGGGGTAACCGTGCCCCTGAAGGACCAGGTGCGCAGCCTGGGAGTCATTTTGGACTCACAGCTGTCCATGGAGGCACAGGTTAAATCCGTGTCCAGGGCAGCTGTGTACCAGCTCCATCTGGTACGTAGGCTGAGACCCTATCTGCCCGCGGACTGCCTTGCCAGAGTGGTGCATGCTCTGGTTATCTCCCGCTTGGACTACTGCAATGCGCTCTACGTGGGGCTACCTTTGAAGGTGACCCGGAAACTACAACTAATCCAGAATGCAGCAGCCAGACTGGTGACTGGGAACGGCCGCCGAGACCATATAACACCGGTCTTGAAAGACCTACATTGGCTCCCAGTACGTTTCCGAGCACAATTCAAAGTGTTGGTGCTGACCTTTAAAGCCCTAAACGGCCTCGGTCCAGTATACCTGAAGGAGCGTCTCCACCCCCATCGTTCTACCCGGACACTGAGGTCCAGCACCGAGGGCCTTCTGGCGGTTCCCTCACTGCGAGAAGCCAAGTTACAGGGAACCAGGCAGAGGGCCTTCTCGGTAGTGGCGCCCTCCCTGTGGAACGCCCTCCCACCAGATGTCAAAGAGAACAACAACTACCAGACTTTTAGAAGACATCTGAAGGCAGCCCTGTTTAGGGAAGCTTTTAATGTTTGATGTATCACAGTATTTTAATATTCTTTTGGAAGCCGCCCAGAGTGGCTGGGGAAACCCAGCCAGATGGGCGGGGTATAAATAATAAATTATTATTATTATTATTATTATTATTATTATTAATCGCCTGACCCATTGGCTTATCCATTCCTCATGTCGTCCATATATATTACACAGCAGTGTTGATTTTCCTGTTGGGATCTATCTGTTCTTCACTGTGGATCCATAAGCCTTCTCATAAACTACCAAAGTCAGTCACAACAATTCTATTGATTTCAGCTGGAAGCATCACAGAATTTGCTGATGACACATTTTTACAGACATTTTAATGTCTGGTGAAGAGCCTACTGGATCAGCCCAGTGGCCCATCACAGAAGCCCACAGGAAACCCACAAGCCTGACCTGAGTGCAAGAGCACCTTCCCCCATTGTTTCCATCAACTGGTATTCAGAAACATACTACCTCCAACCAGTGGCGTAGCGTGGGTTGTCAGCACCCGGGGCAAGGCAAGTAATTTGCGCCCCCTAACCCGTGGATTTTAGCACTCGAGTCTCTTCCACTAGATTAGTTAAAGAAACCCTTACCCCCTAAGCACATGTATTGTTTGTTATTAAAATACTGATGTAATTAAAGTAAAATGCATCTAAATACAAGTTTATTTTCAAACACTTTATTGGTCAGCTCAACATGCAGAATGACCAGCGTGCCCCCTTTCATTGCAGAATGACCAGTGTGCCCCCTTTCAATGCAATACTCAGTTCCCCGCGTCTCCTCGAGTCCTCCCGCCTCCTGCTCAGCAGCTCAGCCAATTGCATACATTCGCCTTTCGGCCAATGAGGAAGTGGATCCCACTTCCTGATTGGCTAGGAGGAAGATCCGTGTGACAATAGCGAAATTTTTGCGAAATCTGTGACAACGCTGAGAGAGAGTGAGTGAGCCAGGTAGGGGCAGAGAGCTGCGAGTGCAAGTGCGCCCCCCCCCCGATGTTGCGCCCAGTGCGGCCAGCACCCCCTGCACCCCCCACGCTACGCCACTGCCTCCAACTGCGGAGGTTGAAATACCTACCAGGGTTGTTCAGGAGTGGTCTGGCCCATTTCACTGCCTGAGGTGCCACCCCACCCCCCAAGCTCTCATCAGAAGCCAGCACCACCACTTCTCTTCACTTCTCTAGCATTGGCAGTGGTGGGTGGGGCATCCATAGGAGTGCTGTCCCATGGGAGGATGCTGGCCCAGGGGTTAGGAGCCATTGGTAGCCTTACCTTCAATTAATTTGCCTAACCCACTTGTCAAGTCTCACCTCCGTCACTGGTGTTGTGCAATGCCAGGTCTATAGGCAACAAAACCGCCACCCTGCGAGATTTCTTCATCTCTCAGGGGGTCGACCTGGCTTGTGTGACGGAGACCTGGGTGCGCGAAGGGGATACTGTTACCTTACGAGAGATGGCGCCCCCGGGTTTCTCCGTCCTCCACCAGTCGCGGACTGTGGGCCGGGGGGGAGGGGTGGCATTATTAATCCGGGAAGATTGTTCTTTCAGGGCTCTACCATCGCCATCGATCCCCGGCATTGAATGTGTTGGCCTAGTGTGGGGCTCCGAGGTGAGCTTGGCTGTCTGGCTGGTGTACCGGCCACCTAGCGCACCAGCAGCCACCCTGTCAGGCCTGCTGGAGGCGGTGGCCGGCTGGGCCTTGGAGTTCCCTAACCTATTGGTATTGGGGGACTTCAACATCCATGCTGATGCCACTCCCTCCTCACAAGCTCTGGACCTGGTGTCTTCCATGGCGACACTAGGGCTCTCCCAGTTTGTTTCGGGCCCCACACATCAAGCAGGCCACACGCTGGATTTGATCTTTGGCGTCGGTATAGATGTGATCATGTTTCCTTCGATGAAGGTGCCATGGTCTGATCACTACGCTCTGAAAGCCAGGATTGACGTTCCACCCCCACCCTGCTTGGGTGGCGAGCCGATTTGGGCTCGCCCGCGGAGGCTGATGGACCCTGATAGATTCCGTCAAGCCTTGCGGGACCTTGCTCCCCCTGGCGACTCATTGACTGAGCTTGTTGAGGGCTGGAATACCCAGCTCCTGGCAGCCATCAATGAGATCGCACCTAAGCGCCCTCTGCGACCCCGCAGAAACCGGGCTCCCTCGGTTTACCGAGGAGCTCCGGAAAATGAAGCGGGACCTCAGACGGCTAGAGCGAGTATGGCGGGGTGCCCGTGACGGAGCTTCAAGAACATCCTATAGAGTTTTTATGAAAACCTATGAGATGGCAGTGAAGGCCGCTAAGAAGTCCTACTTCTCGGCCTCCATTGCATCCGCTAGCTCTCGCCCGGCGCAATTATTTAGTATAATTCGGTCTTTAACGTCCCTCGAAGGACAGCCAAATTTAAATAACAATTGGACACACAGCTGTGAGGCATTTGCGAGCTTTTTTGCGGAGAAGGTCCTGTTGCTCCGCCATGACCTCCCCGCCAATTTCGATACAATAAAGGAACTGGAGGCCCCTCGACTGTCCTCGGGTCCAGTATTGGACCACTTTGACCGGATATCCCCAGCCGATGTGGACAGACTCCTCCGAGCTGGAAAGCCCACCACTTGTCCTCTCGACCCGTGCCCGTCCTGGCTGATTAGAGCGTGTCCAGACGAGGTGCGGGCCCCCCTGGGGGATATCATCAATTTGTCCCTTGGCACCGGGACATTCCCAGGGGAACTGAAGGAGGCAGTGGTGCGCCCGCTTTTAAAGAAAACATCATTAGATCCCTTAGATCTATCCAATTACCGCCCGGTTTCGAATCTTCCATTCCTGGGTAAGGTGATTGAGAGAGCGGTTGCGGAACAGCTTGGTAGGTTTCTGGATGAAACATCGGCTCTGGATCCATTCCAGTCCGGCTTCCGCGCTGGTCATGGGACCGAGACGGCTCTGGTCGCCTTAACAGATGATCTCCGTAGGCAGCTGGATCAAGGCGGGTCGGGGCTGCTGATTCTTCTAGACCTGTCAGCAGCCTTCGACATGGTCGATCACGAACTCCTGGACCACCGCCTTGCCGACGTGGGGATCCAGGGCACAGCCCTTCAATGGCTGCGCTCGTTTCTCTCTGGTCGGGGACAGAGGGTGGCGCTTGGGGGGGAATTGTCATCCCGCCACTCCTTGGTGTGTGGAGTGCCTCAGGGTGCGATTCTCTCCCCGATGCTTTTTAACATCTTTATGCGCCCCCTTGCCCAGCTTGTCCGGAGTTTTGGGCTGGGCTGCCATCAGTATGCTGATGACACCCAACTCTATCTGTTGATGGATGGCCATCCTGACTCGGCCCCAGACACACTGATCAGATGCTTGGAAGCTGTGGCTGGATGGTTACGTGGGAGCCGGTTGAAGTTAAATCCTTCGAAGACAGAGGTCCTCTGGCTGGGACGGGACGATATGAGATTGAGGGGGCAACTCCCTTCTCTTGCGGGGGTGCAATTAGTGCCAGCACCGTCCGTTAAGAGTTTGGGTGTAATCTTCGATACCTCCCTCTCCATGGAGGCGCAGATTGCAGCTATAACAAAGGTGGCATTTTTTCATCTCCGCCAAGCTAAGCAGTTGGCTCCTTACCTCTCTCGCCCTGACCTAGCCACTGTGATCCACGCGACGGTCACCTCCAGACTGGATTATTGTAACTCGCTCTACGTGGGGCTGCCCTTGAGACTGACCCAGAAACTCCAGCGGGTGCAGAATGCCGCAGCGAGACTCCTTACGGGGTCTTCGCTGCGAGATCACATTCATCCGGTGCTATACCAGCTGCACTGGCTCCCGGTGGAGTACAGGATCAGGTTTAAGGTGCTGGTTTTAACCTTTAAAGCCCTATACGGCCTAGGACCCTCGTACCTACGGGACCGCCTCTCCTGGTATGCCCCACAGAGGAACTTACGGTCTTCAAATAAAAACATCTTGAAGGTCCCAGGCCACAGAGAGGTTAGGCTGGCCTCAACTAGAGCCAGAGCTTTTTCGACTGCGGCTCCAACCTGGTGGAATGCCCTGTCGCAAGAGACAAGGGCCCTGCAGGACTTGACATCTTTTCGCAGGGCCTGTAAGACAGAGCTGTTCCACCAGGCCTTTGGTCAGGGCGCAGCCTGACTCCCTCCTTTGGCAATCTCTACAAAGCTTTAGTCTATGGTTGCCATCAATTTGTATTTTAATTAATTTTTAGAATGTATTTATAATGTTGTACTGTTTTAGTGTTGTTAGCCGCCCTGAGCCCGGCTTCGGCTGGGGAGGGCGGGATATAAATAAAATTTATTATTATTATTATTATTAAGTCATTCAGGTTAGACAAATATTATTTAGGGCAGGAACATGGAAAACACATGGAAAACCATAGGCAAGCTTTCTCTAACAATAGCTTGCACACCAAGCTCAGCTGGTGAATGGTACTCCCAGTGGCGGATCTTGGGGTCTCGAATTTAAGCAGTGCCAAAATCCAGTGCCTCTCACACTCCGTAGTAAGTCAAAGTTGCAGCCCCGAGGCTCCACGGCCAGTACGACTGAACTGGTTGTGCTCTCCTCAATCCACCTCTGTTACTCCATGCCAATGATGCCACTTAAGCCTCTAGCTACAACGCCGGATCAATAACCACTCTCAGTCTGTGAATCTGGTCCTTTAGGGCAGCCTCCCCCAGTTCCCCAGAAGTTTGGCCATCCTGCTCAATGGCCATGCTGGCGGAGACCAATGGGAATTGTAGTCCAAAACATCTGGAGGGCACTAAGCTGGGAAATACTACTTAAGGGGAATATAAAGGAAAAACAAGGTTGATTGTCACTGCATATTGATGACACCCAATTCCAGATCTCATTCATCAGTTTCAGGGAGACATTAAAACATGATGTGATTGTGCCTGAATTAAACAGAGACTTGCCCAAATATGCTCACTCATAATATTAATGATGCTCTGAGTCCATTAAATTTGAAACATTATCATTACTCCTCTAAATTTTGAGATGCTATCACTACTTCAGAGCAGAGAGATATGGTCCGTATACAGTATAGTTCCCTTTTACACTATTGCCAAATGCAAAGGCAACAAGGTGTATGATCAGCAGCAACATGGAACAAGCATAACTTGTGGCTGAGATCCCACTTCTTCCCTTCTACATTCATTGAACTTGTAGATGGGAAGCCCTGGTTTGCTGAAAAGGTGTTCTTCCATTAACTGTATGATGGCTCTGGAGTAAATGTGTATTCATTTGCTGATGTCATTTTGATAGATTGTTGTGGATTTAATTTGTTCTGATTACATTCTCGCTTTGATATTTGTGCTGGATTTTAATGATCACGGGCTGCGTTCTGATTTATTTATTTTCCCATGGAAAGTCGGGATGTAAATGTTTTGATACATAAATAACTGTGTAACAAGGAAACTAGTAATTATTAAATGATTGGCACGTGTGCACGCACACACACAAGGTATTGGTTCTAAATCCAAGCCTTCAAACTTTCTACACTGCTTAAACTTAAAGAAAACAATTTCTCTGAAAGAAAGGAGTATTTAATGGACTTAGTGAAACTTTTAAAAAATGAACAGAACAGTTTGTGAGTCTGATCAACCGCAGTGTTTTTCCCCTTTTATTTTTTTTATTTAAAAAATCCAAATTTGGTTATGCTGGCAGTTATATTCACAAGTGACAATTACTTTGACATTAATTTGATAGCTCAGCAGCCCAAAAGTGGTATGGAATCTACTAGTAGCTGGCAGTTTTCATTGTGCCACCCTGTCTACATGGTAACTGTCATCTTCCGTTCAGTATAGTAATGCTATCAGCAGACAGTCTTCTAAAAAAGTTATAATTTATTCCAAATGATTGAAGCCCCCATCCCCTTCTTTCAAGACATAGCACCATGAAGCAGTATTGATGACAGGTCGTTTAACACCAGTTCTCGGTGAGATTAAGTAGTTGTCAGACAGATATCATTGGAGACTTACGGATTGCTTTTGGAAATCATCCTGAATTGCTAACTAATGCAGGGACGTGTTCTTAGATGGGTGTTGATTCTTTTGTGTCCCAATTCAGATGCCTGAAACATCAAAGTTGTTTGTGCTCTCCAAAGTTAGCCACAAATTATTTGTATTGGCCACCACAATACAAATATGATTGTCCTGCGTGAGCATAATTTACAAAGGCAGAAGACACCCAAAGCTCTTGGTCTTCCATATTTTATAGAAAATGTGACCTCTTCCCTATATGTAGCTATAGGGAATGTAATGAAAGAAGTTTGACTATGATTGACTCATTCAGCTAATATATTCATAACCAACCCTTTATCATACAAGCCCAGGGTGTGGTACATACAGTGGTACCTTGGTTTTTGAAGAGAAAGCGTTCCAGGAGTCTGTTCAACTCCTGGAACCGTTCGAAAACCAAAGTGTGGCTTCCGATTGGCTTCTGAAGCATCCTTGCAGCCAATTGGAAGCTGCAGAAGCTGCGCCAGATGTTTGGCTTCTGAAAATCGTTCGGAAACTGGAACACTCACTTCCGCGGTTCGATCGTTTGGGAGCCGATTTGTCTGGAAGCCAAGGCGTTCGGCTTCCAAGGTACGACTGTATAATCAATAAAATATATATAGTTCATTGACTATCCTTTGGATTCCACTTGTAGCTGATTCCATATTTAACTACTTTGTGATTGATAAGCCAAAGGAAAGCACATATTGATGTAATTCATCTGACTGGCGCATGTCAGGGCTGTAGGGAGTCATATCAAATCCAGACCTTGAGTGTCTATTCTCCGAACTCCCCAAGTTCAGTTGCTGCAGCTGGAGTGAAAGTGGAGGCTTTAGGTGCAGCAGAAAGTATAGCTTTGTTAACTAGGCAATAGAAGAGGAAGTTCCTGATATTTATATAGCATTCTCACTTGCTGTATAATCCTAGGTGGGTTTTGATTCTTGAAGTCCTTGGCAGACTCATCAGTTGAGCTGAGGCATTGCAATGTATTGTTTCCATTCTGGACCAAGCCCTTGATGTGGCAGCCCCTCCACATCATTCCAAGCATGATGGATTAGATCAAGAAGCATCTCCCATTCTTTACAGCCATCCCAGCAAGCTGCCCACACTGAAGGAAATGGAGAACTCCTGCTCCATTGACTAAGTTCCCTGTTGACTTTAATATTGGAGCATGGGCACCAACTCGATATTTGTTTCAAGGGGTCCCAGCCCCCTCAATGCTGAGGGGGCCAGTCGTGTATTGTGCACACACAACATCACATGCAACATGCATTGCAGCTTCAGCACTCGGCTCCACCAGAGGACATGACTTTGCGCACATTCTGCATGTGATGTCACAAGCATGCAACACGCGTGCGATATCACACACAGGAACAATGCGCCCTGGATCCCCTCAATCTTGGGGGCAACCTGGCCCCTGTGGAATAATAGCACTGTAGAATTGGAATGCAAGAATCTTTCTCCCAGTGTGGGGCTTCAAACCCCCTACCCACCATGCTCTACTGACTGATGAATGCAGAGGTGCCACCCTCCACTGAAATCAATGGGAAAGCCCTATACAACACTTCCCTGTGTATATCAGCCCACCCTCATGCACAAGGCTCAGCAGGTTGAATCCTGGTCTCATTTGCTGGATATCAGAGGTCAAATATCAACAGTTTGATGCAAGATTACCTGTTGGATGACCAACACTCCCCTCCCCAATTCCATAACTGTAAAAGAGTGATTATAGAGACTTACCTGACAACGGTATTGTGCTATTATTAGAGCGGGGAAAATATTGCTGTGAGCTTTCAGTGACAAAACAATTACATCGAGACACTCTCATAAATACTGAGTTGGAGACAAAGACTTATGAATGGGTAGGGATAATTGTTAATAAACAGAGAACTGGTTCCATCATCACAATATGTTCAGTGGCATTCCGTTTCAGATACAGGACTCCTCTTGCCATCCCTAGGTCAATAAGGGATCAGAAGCTAGTCTCATGGTCTACACCAGCCTTCCAGGCATTTTGGACACCAGCTGCCATCAGCCCCAGGCAGCATGGCCAACGGTCAGAATGATGGAAGCTGCAATCCAATAGCATGTGGAGGGTGCCCATTTGGGAAAGCTGGTCTACACCCATATATGCGGTATACGTTTACAAGAAGCTGCATGACGTCTTTCACACTTGCACATTTCTAGGAGAACCTCTTGCCATTTCAGAGCCTCTCCTCTGAAAGTCCTCTTCCTCCCTGCTATACCCTGCCCCTCCCTTACACTTTGCGAGACAAAGGCAGCAGCTGTTTCCCAGGCCCTTGACCAGTGGTTCTGCCAGATTAACATATCCATGTATATATATACTTATGCCGGTGAGAAGGAGGGAAAGCGCGACTTTGACTTGGTGCCTAAATTTCCTGCTTCCAAAGCCCAGCTGGATAGCAGGAGTTATAACAGAAAACAGCAGCACAATTAGTTCGGAGTTCTGTAGCTGTCTGCAGCAGACTGCTTGCTCCTATCTCTCTATAGGTGGTCTCCCAGTTCATCAGTTCATAAATAAGTAATTTGAAATGTGTTCCTGGGGGAAATTTCCCTCCTTCTCTCCTGAACAGACTGTACTCATCAGTTTTCCTGTTCTCAAGGTACCCGGTGTTCTCATTTATAATGGCCAGAGGAACTGTGCTGTTCTAATTCCTGCTTCATTACATCTCCTAATGCTTGTTTTCAACAGCTTCACAACTCCACATTTTCTTTATATATTGATAAAAAAAACTCTTTGCATATATTATTTATTGGCACTTTCATGTTAGCTTTACTGCTGATTTAAATGGAATATTTTTACATACCAAGTAAGTCTGTGAAGTTAGGTTTCTGGTCTGAGGGTTAGAGATTTCAATTTCCATGACGGCACCAGTCACTTCGAGAGGAGAACAGAACAACGAGGAAGCAGAATTATTGTTGCCGGACCATTCCCTTCCACTCTCATCTGGCGCCTTCATCTTGGGCTCTGCTGCCTTCCAGGGATGCCTGACTGCTGGACAACACTGGCCACAACTGGTAAAGGTACGAAGAAGACAGCAACAAAGGAATATATGGCATATAGGCAAAAATAGCACATTCCCATTCCCACCCCTGCAATAAAGACGCTGAAAACAGTGCACTGGAGCTATAGAGACTCAGGCTTGTTTCATGCCTTTTCAGAAGTGGCTTCAGTAGCTGCTGAAATACCTGCCTCTGGTTATCCAGATCAACTGAGTTGTTTTATTACTCATTGTCTGTGTGCATTTGCACAATGAAGTCCACGTCTGCTGAGCAGCAGTCAAACAAAGCACCTAGATAGCTCAGTTGGTTAGAGTATGGTGCTGATAACACCAAGGTTGCAGGTTCGATCCCCGTATGGAATAGCTGCATATTCCTGCATTGCAGGGGGTTGGACTAGATGATCCTCAGGGTCCCTTCCAACTCTATGATTCTATGAAAGGGGGAGGTCGAGCACCCTCACTAAGCCACCACTGCTGGGTAATAATCAGGTTGGGGATGGGATCCCAGTTTGGGCCTTGCAGGCACCACAACTGTGGTCTCTAGCCTCTTCCACAGAATCATCATGATGATCTGGGCATGTACAGTGAGCACCCATGGAAAAGCCATGACCGTGCTTTAATTTTATGTCACCATAGGGCACAGAATTTGTCCAGCAGTGTGGCAATTTCAGTAGCTTTCAGTAGTCCAAGAGTGGTATAAGCAGGGTATCATTTCTTATGAGGTGTAAGTTGTGCTTTTGAATAACCATTTGGGGGCCCCAAAAGTGGCTGTCTAATACAAAACACAAATTCCACAGTCATCAGGAATGCATTGAAGGGCCATAGAAATTTAACCATAGTATGTGAATACTAGGGCTGCAAGCTTTCATCATATTAATCCGTTATTTCCTCCTAATGCTGAGAAGTCGCGTGTGTTTATTGAATTTTCTCTTAGATTTCCTTCAGTATGTCAAAAATTGTACCTATACTGAAGTTTGGAGCATATGTAAACATAATCAGTCAATTTATCAATCAATTTAAAGGCAGGTGATTAAGCAGCTAATAATTCCTTAATAGAATCACAGTATAATCCTTTTTGTGCCTACTGAGAAGTAAGTCTCCTTGGGTTTTATGGGATTTAATGTCAAGTAAGAGGGTATAGGATTGCAGCCTCAGAACCCTAGAGATTTTAAGCCTACAATTCTAAACATACATGCTAGGGAATAAGTCCCATTCAACACAGTCAGACTTACTTCTGAGTAGGTCCATGCTATGATTGTGGTGTTAGTCAAATGCCTGATTCTCTTTAAAGCATTGACTGCACCTTTAAATATAGCAATATATTTCAATGATGATGAAGATGATGAACAATAATTTCTCTGCCTCTCTTTTTGTTCATTTGAGCTTACCTTCCATTGGGCTTGGTGGATATGTCAGCAACAGTCCTAAGGATGATGTCTGTATGCACCTTAAACTGCATAGTACTAAGTTAGGGGTAGCCAATGTTGTGTGCACCTGACCATTGGCCATGCTGGCTGGAGCTGATGGAAATTGTAATCCAGCGACATCTGGGGGCGCTATGTTGGTTATCTCTGCATTAAGCAGTAGTTAGTAGTTGCATAGGGGGAAGCGCCTTTTAAACAAGTAAAGAGGATGAAAAATCTGTGGCATATGAAAATCATTTCTAAGTCCCCTGAAAAACTGGGAAATAAACAGTAATAATGATGACTAGCATTGATTATTGTCACTAAACCACCACTAAAAGGCTTAACACGAATATGGGAGTATTTTACCTTTCCAGACAAATGGGAAAACAAAACAGAGTATTCTAACCTCGCACGAAATAAAATACAACAACAAAATGCGGGTGTGGGGTGTGGAATGAACCAGGAAGCAGAAACTGACTCAGTGATAAGCATGCCTCTTTAGCAGTACAGGAATCTGTTGCGTTTTTTCACAGAGGTAGGGGAGCAAGATGACTTATTTTCAGGTTGCAGCGATTTTCAGTTGAGATTAATTCAATGTGTGCATGCAGGGATACTGTCAGTGAGTGAGAGCATTGCACAATTGGCTCCTAACAAATCTTTTGGACAACCTGATTCTGAACATGCTTAGAATTGGCCAAAAAAAAGAGCAGCTTGCCTTTTACACACATAGGCATGTGTGTGTGCGTACACACACACACACACACACACACACACACGGCTCTTCTTTCTTATACCCCCAGCTCATTAGTATGCATCTGCTCCCTCATCTCAGTGCCTGCTGTTACCCCCACAGCACATTCTAGGCAAAGCAGGAGAATGGCTGATGGAAGAAGGAATGCGCAAGGGGTTACTTTGCCCCAGGACCCCTTATCTAAAGTCCTCCTCAAAAGAGGAAATGAGTTGATTTGCATTTTCCTACTGAAGCATGCAGAGTGGTGGAGGAAGGTTTCTTGTTACATTAGACCATATTCCTGGGTTTGCCCCCAGGCCCTGCTCGCAGGCGCTCCACAGCTCAGAAAACACCTGTATGGCTCCCATTAAAATACAGGCTTCAGACAAATCTTTTCAGAGGCTTTCAAAAGACATAGACTAATATTTTCCCTTGCTTGCATGTATTTTCTTTTTTCCTGGTGCCGAAGGCAGAAATTAACCATTTGATTCCCATGTTCTTTCTTGCCCCTCAGAAAATGTTCCTACAAAGACTTCGGCTATAGGCTGAGCCAAAGCAGATAACTTCCTTCTAAGCAAAACATTTGGGAAATGGGCTCCTAGCAGGGCTATTGTAAGGCAAGTCTACATTTTTACTATTTGCCGAAATGGTAACACACAAACACACGCTCACACACAGGGAATCCTGTATTCTTCTATAATTATATTTTCTTTTCAAAACGTTGCTGGAAAATTATCCCAGTCTAACTTTGCTCCAATTTCTGAAAGGTTTTTTTTAATGCTTTAAAAAATACATTAAAACCAAAACAACTTTAAACACACCCTCACACAAAGCCTGAATTTTTAAAAAGTGAAAAATGCACATTTTTGTCAGATTTTATCCTGTCAATGACGGATTTGGCAGTGTTAATTTCAATTAGTCTATTTGTACAAAATGGTGATATGCTCAATGTGTTGTTACCTGTACCCTATTATATATATATAATGAGTGAGAGTGGGAGAGATGCAGTTTGTCTGACCACACCAGGTGGCTGCACAACTCACTTTCTGCAGAAACACTTAATAGGAAACCAATACAGAACTCCCCCAAGCTCATTGTCACCCATCTCCATCCCAGTGAGCGCAGCCCTGCGGACACCAAGAGGGCCCTGCTGTCACTCTTTCTGGCCCCGCCCCTTATGCTGCTGCTGCTGCTGTAGAAGGATCCTCAGGGCTGGGTTATGCTTTGAATGAGCCAGCCTTGAACAGGAGTATCTAGTCTCATATGGTGTTTTCTACCTTCAGCCTAGCATGTGGATCCCGCCAATGCTCACGAGCTGGAGTTTCTTGTGTTAACGGAAGAAGAACTTTTTTTTATTAAAAAAATAATAATGAGCAGATCAACTCTTGCTCTTTCTTTCTGACATACATGCATACATTTCTTTTTTCTTTTTTAATCCCCAGATAGAAACAATCATTCTACCTGTAAAAAGAAAAAAGAAGGAGGGGAAGGGAAGCTACTTTCCTCCTTTCTCCCCTCCTTTCTGAACATATAGCATAACTGTAAAGGCTAATTATGAAATAATGTTTAAACCTTTGGGACTAAGACAGGAAGTTACAAGAATGCGTTAAACTCCCACTGCAGCAATAGAAGAATTTGATTAACTAAAGCAACAGAAGCATTGGTGGAAGTTTTCAATAAAGCAAAGTATTCAGAACCCTTCTCTCTCCCTCCCTCCCTCCCTCAAATAAACCCTTGTTATTGATATGCTACGCACAAGCATTTCTATTATTCAGACCAATTATGCAATAAAATTTAGAATTCAGGGTCTGCGTACCTTTCTTGTCCCTGGTGCTGAAATCTACTGTGGATGCTCAGGTGGCAGCTGCAGCTGGGAGTGCTTTTGTCCAGCTTAGGCTGGTATGCCAACTGCATCCATTCCTGATGAGGTCAGGCCCATCCACTATGACACATGCCATAATTAGCCATCTGACGGGATTATCACAATACAAGGTACGCTGGTGCTACCTTGAAACTGTGTTGGGTCCAAATGCAATAGTAAATACAGTGGTACTTCGGGTTACATATGCTTCAGGTTACATACGCTTCAGGTTACAGACTCCTCTAACCCAGAAATAGTACCTCGGGTTAAGAACTTTGCTTCAGGATGAGAACAGAAATCGTGCTCCGGTGGCATGGAAGCAGTGGGAGGCCCCATTAGCTAATGTGGTGCTTCAGGTTAAGAACAGAACTCCGGAACGAATTAAGTACTTAACCCGAGGTACCACTGTAGTAAATGCATCATATTACACCTGTCCTCAAAGTTTAGATGGGCTTCTGATTTAGTAAACAGAGAACTGGTTTTGTCCCGTGCCTGCTTGAATCTGCTGCACCAGTTTCTGTTCTTAATATACCGTATTTTTCACTCTATAGGGCGCACCGGACCATAGGGCACACCTAGTCTTTTTTGGGAGGGAAATAAAGAAAAAAAAATATCCCCCCCCCCCAGCCCCAAAGAGCAAAGAAGCCAAGACAGCCAATGGGATCCTCTTTAGCCACGCACAACCTCTCCAGCCAGGAGATACTGCGCGTGGCTTTGGCAGAAGCCAGGACAGCGAGCGGGATGGATCCCGCTCGCTGTCTTGGTTCCTTTTTAGCTGTGGGGCTGGGGTGGGGGAAGCCCGAGCTTCCCCCGACCCCAGCCCCCAGAAGGGGTCCGGGAGCGGGAGCGAGGTTGCGCACAACTTCGCCTTTGCTCCTGAAGCTTGCTGCTATCCGCAAGCCTTCTGAGCCCGGCGAGAACTCCCGCCAGGCTCCCCAGACTTGTGGATATCTGCCCGAAGCCAGGGGTGCGCTGTGCAGCGCTCCCTGGGCTTCGGGATGCAGGCTGCTATCCGCAAGCCTGGGGATAGCTTCCTGTGGATAGCTTCTGACCCCTCTCACTCTCCAGGCTTCAGCGAAAGCCTGCATTCGCTCCATAGGACACACACACATGTCCCCTTCATTTTTGGAGGGGGGAAAGTGTGTGCATCCTGTAGAGCGAAAAATACGGTAGTGTGTTTTTGGAAAGTATTGTATTTTGTAGTGGTTGTTAGCAACCCTGCGTGACTTCTAAGCAGTGCTTTTCTTCTAGAAAAAAATATGTGCCAGTAGCCATGAAGTTGCTACATTAAGTGCCATACTTCTAAACAATGCTTTTCCTCTAGAAAAAATGTGCTGGTACTGCGTACACTTGGGTACCCCCAGAAAAAAAGCACCGCTCTCAAGCACTAGAAAGGTGAGATACAAATTCCTGTCTAAATCAAAACAAACGAAAAGCCAGATTTGCCACTGAGTAGACACATAACAGGGTGCATACACCCATAGATAACCCATGCATCTATGTTATACAAATGTTTGTTGCATTCCCAGGTTACAAATGATCTGTACCAGAATGATAGTTTCATAAACTCTGTCAAATTGGGATGGGATGGAGTTTATCCCATCTTTAGTTTGTGGGTTTTTAGCCAGCCAAACTTGTATAATTGACCGACAGGCGTTACAACTGAGATGAACCATGACAAATGTAATTGATGTAAAACAGCACATGATCAGGATTTGCCAAACCATGGCAGGCAGTTATTAGACCTGCCTCAGGCTGCTAGCTCCCTTCTCCTTCTCCTGAGAAAGAACAGTAGCAGTTACACCTGCCTCGTTTCAAGCCAATCTTTATGGAAAGCAGGAATGGTTGGGCTGAAGCTGCAATGGCTGCTGTGACCCCACAAACTGTGGACTCGGGGAACAGTGGGCTTCACACAAAATGTAAGTGCTCTTGAATCTCTATACAATAAAGGTAAAGGTACCCCTGCCCATACGGGCCAGTCTTGACAGACTCTAGGGTTGTGCGCCCATCTCACTCAAGAGGCCGGGGGCCAGCGCTGTCCAGAGACACTTCCGGGTCACGTGGCCAGCGTGACATCGCTGCTCTGGCGAGCCAGAGCCGCACACGGAAACGCCGTTTACCTTCCCGCCAGTAAGTGGTCCCTATTTATCTACTTGCACCCGGGGGTGCTTTCGAACTGCTAGGTTGGCAGGCGCTGGGACCGAGCAATGGGAGCGCACCCCGCCGCGGGGATTCGAACCGCCAACCTTTCAATCGGCAAGCCCTAGGCACTGAGGCTTTTACCCACAGCGCCACCCGCGTCCCTACCTCTATACAATAGAGACTCATTATAAAAGTAAGCTCTGACCCACAAAGTCCAGTTCTCAAATACTCACAGGCAAACCCTCAAACCAGATGAGTTTGGTGTCAAAGCATCTACCAAATTTAGTGAGTGTACTTACTCCAACCCTCATTTTGTAGTGTCTATATTCTCCAGATATTATGTGGCAGCCACAGAGGGGGTGCCAGGGTTGAGGAGGGCCAGGGCAAGGTCCAAGGTGGCCACTGTGTCACCCTGGGGTCTTCTTGTCTTTCTTTCTTCCTAACTTTTGTACTAGTGTGCTGGGTATGCTGCAAACCAAAGGAGGGCCAAGAGGCATTCTGGGAAAATGAGGATGGTTGGAAGCTACAGCAATTGTTTCCATTTGTATTACACTGTTCTAGGTAAAGAGAGAACAGCTTTAAAAGGAAGGATGTCTGCAAGGAGTGTCAGCCCCTGTCAACCTGGTATTTGCCTAAGCATACCAGGTGCTGTTGCCAGGCCAGGCCAGGCCAGCCACATGATAAAATGGCAAGCCTGTGGTAGGAGCATGGAGGGAACATTAGTTCTACTGAAATCCAATACAAAAGTAAACCAGCATCCATGGCCCCTCTTCTCTAAGAGAAAGCAGAGTCAATGGTTGTCTCATAAACTAGCCTGTCTACCCTAGTGTTTGACATCTTCAATGGTAATCTCTCAGTGGTGGAATCTCTACAATCTTTGAAGATTTCAAATGTTATTCATGTTAAAGAAAGCACAGATTGACCGGAGGCACACAACAAGACTGACTCTGCTCCTGCAGACTCTGCTCTGTCATGTGTATAACACTGGTATGCGAGATCAATTCATCTGGGATGCTAAGGCAACTTTAGCATGGAAATGGGGTTATCCCCTCCTTTGCATAAAAATCTTCAGCAGGGTAATACACAAGCTACAGTTCAGTTCAGGAGAATTTAATGCAACATGAACTGATGTTAAATAAAGTGGAAAAATAGAGGTTTGGTAAAGTATTTATTTAAATGAAGCACACCCGCTCCATGGCATTACTGCATAAATGTGCAAGCAAACATCAGCAAGGCGGGGTTTTTTTCAATAAAAAAATGAAATTTTTTACATCTTGGAAAAAGAAATGCCAGCATGGCGATCCAAAATAGGTAAAGTAACGACTAGTATTAGGTTAATTTACTCATGGTGTACTGAGTATGTGAACCTTTAACTTACACTGGCAGAATGGAAGTGTTATTCTATATATTCTGCTCTATCTAAGCTATCCTATTTATTCCACTTTATGTAAAGGAGATTTATTAGATTAGGATTAGATTTCTTTAAAAAATAAAATAAGAATTTTTCTTTTGTACATCAGTTGTATGGAACAAATGTAACAACTGGGCTTGCCGGTCAGAAGGCAGTACAAATCCCTGCGACGGGGTGAGCTCCCTTTGCTCTGCCCCAGCTCCTGCCAACATAGCAATTCTAAAGCATGCCAGTGCAAGTAGATAAATAGGTACCATTGCGGTGAGAAGGTAAACGGTGTTTCCGTGTGCTCTGGTTTCTTTTGTGCCAGAAGCGGTTTAGTCATGCTGGCTACATGACCCAGAAAGCTGCCTGCAGACAAACACTGGCTCCCTCAGCCTGAAGCAAGATGAGCGCCACAACCCCATAATCACCTTTGACTGAACTTAACCGTCCAGGGGTCCTTTACCTTTTTACCCTGTATGGAAGAAAACAGTTCCATAAGAACGTAAGAGCCCTTTTGTATCAGGTCCATGACCCATCTAGTCCAGCATCCTCTTCTCACAGTGGCTGACCCATGGAAAACCTGCAAACGGGATTTGAGCACAAGAGCACTCTCCCCTCTAGTGGTTTCCAGCAACTGATATTCAGAAGCATGGCTGCCTCCAGCTACAGAGGTAGAGCCTAGTCATTGTGTAGGTTTCTGGTTATTGCATGGAATTGTTCCTTTTGCACATTCTTCACTCTGTGTGCAGTTAAACTACGGAACCTGCTCTCACGAGAGGTAGTGGCGGCTACCAAGTTAGATAGCTTCAAAAGTAGTTTTGACAAGTTAACAGAGGATAAGGCTATCAATGGGGACTGGCCACGAGGGCTACGTTCTGCCTTCACAGTCAGAAACAGAACGCCTCTGAGCATCAGTTGCTGGGGATCACAGGTGGGCAGGGTGATGTTGTGCATCTGACTGGTCACAGTGAGAAGAGATGCTGGACTAGTCATTGGCGTGATCCAGCAGGACTCTTCTTTTGCCTTTGGCCATGGTTCCTGGTACTGATGGGAGTTGTCATCCAACAACATATGGAGGGCACCACGTTGGCTACTGCCCCCGGCACAGTTGACCAGCCAAGCAACTTCCTTTGGTTTTTTGTAGTTCTCCCCTGAAGGACTAACATATAGGTTTCTTTTTCTTTTCTTTCTCCTTTTCTAATAAATACTTGTCCCTTTCCCAACAACTTCCACAAGATTTGACATATTTTGATTATTAGTACCCCAGGCTCCAAAGCAGGAGTTGTAATACCAGTTTCCACGGATGCTAACATCTGTGTGCAGTGTATAAATTTTAAACATTCCAGCCTTGCAGCCGTTATTAGTGGGGGTGTTTGATTGTATAAATACTCTAAGGGCTGCTTCTGCATGCAACAGCCAGGAACTTATATCTTGGAAACAGTCTTAAAGTCCGTTCTCAGAACCTGATCTGTTCTGGTTGGTTCTCCTTACAAAGAATAGCAAAATGTTGGGAAAGGTAAAGAAAGGGACAAGGAAGGCTGCAATCTTATACTCGCTTGCGTGAGCCTAGACCCCAGATAAGTGTACTTCTGAGTTGACATGCATAGATATTGCACTACAAAATGATAAAGTGGTAACAACAGGGGTGAGGTGTCTGTAGTCATCCAGAGTGCCGTTGGACTCTGCCTCCCGTCAGCTCCAGCCATCATGGCCAACCGTTGGAGAAGATGGGAGATACCACTCAGCAACATCTGGAGGGCCAAAGGTTATCCTCCCTGGATTAGAGCATCAGCCCTGCAAGAAAAGGCTACGAGACTGATATTTCTATCTACAGAAAATATGACTAGGAAAAGGCATGAACCCTGATTATACCCTTATGATCGGTGCAAAGAGAGTGGCTATGTTGGAGTGACAATGCAAACAGATTCCAGAAAAAGTCACAAGACCTTCAAAGGCTGCATACGCATCATACATTAAAAGCACATGGCTTCCCCCCAAAGAATCCTGGGAACTGTAGTTTACCCCCCTCACAGAGCTACGATTCCCAGCACCCTTTAAAACTACAGTTTCCAGGTTTTGTGGGGAGGAAATGTACTTTAAATGCACAGTATGTGTGCTGCCAAAGCACATCTGGGTCCTTCCAGCATCACACAAAATATGTTATCTTACAACGTGAGCAAAGATGTTTATCAGGCGTTGGGTGCCTGACTTTGGAAGCCAGAGAAAGGTAGGAGAAAATAACTGAGCTTAATGAGTACTTTAGACAGGATTTGAGGCTTTTTAAAAGGGTTGTTCTTTCTCCTTTGCCGGATTTACAGACTGATAGAGTGAGGTCTGCCTCCTCTATGCAGAGAGGAAAGGACTGGCCCTGCACCAGAGCCTGACATTCCTGTCCCTTCCTCTGCACCATCTCCACCCACACTCTGGGAACTGACTGCCGGGACTATCAAACTTTGGAGACGCACCAGCTTATACCACAAGGATAAAGAGGGAGAGAAACGTACTTCTTTTTATTTGCTGATATTTCCAGCTTACTTTAAATCTGCCGTCAGATTGTATCAACCAGAACCCTTTTATGGGAGCTTTCCCATCCATTTTTTACTTCGTCCCCTTCAAACGAACTTTCTTCCTCCCTGTTATAAAATTAATTTTATCCTCTTTGTTCATTTCCCTAATCTGCAAATTACATCCTCCTGTAGCCTGATGACTTATACTATTGGAAAAACAGACCTTCTATATATCCCCCACAAAACTCTGCTTCCAGTTTGAATATTCTTTGTATTATCTTGATGACCTTAATCTCTTCCTTCCCCCCCCCCTCCCTTGCTGCCCTTCCAAGGAAGAAGTCAGCATACTAGCAGCACTTAGGGCATCTTGGTCACAGAAGAAAAGACAGAGGGAGGAAAGGAAAATAGAGACTTTTGGTTGCTGCTGTCTATGCAGCCCTTAAGCTTGCTTGCTCCTTTTCCTTGCAATTGCTTTCCTCTCCATTGAACCCCCACCCTCCAAAAAAAGTGAGATGGAACAACACCATGATAGGGTGGCCAATTACAAATCAAATGAACTACCCTTCTCCATGTAATCTCTCCTTTCCTATTAGAAAGGGCCGTGGATACGATCAGCCCAGAAGCCAGAGACTGATGATTCAGGAACTAGTGGCTGAGTAATATAACAGGAGGATGCTAAACTTGCTCTGTGATAACTTTGGAAGAGGGGGATGTTTCCACTGACCAGTCAGCCTTTCTCAACCTTGGGTCCCCAGATGTTTTTGGCCTACAACTCCCATCATCCCTGACCACTGGTCCTGTGAGCTAGGGATCATGGGAGTTGTAGGCCAAAAACATCTGGGGACCCAAGGTTGAGAACCACTGAATAGTCAATGTTTCCAAACTGAGATTATTATCATGAAACTGTCTATGTCATCTATTCCATGGAAATAACCACTGGGTCAAAACATTTCCTTGCATTACCCTCCATTTTTTTACCGATAGGGGAAACATTTTTCATCCTTTCAATGAACATTTGAAGATGGGTTTGCAGCCCCCAGCAGTGGTTGTGCAAACATTCTACACAAATAAACACAAGATCAGGGTGTGCAAGGAAAGCTGTGAGGGGAAACACACACAACCCCAAAGCCTGGCTTTAAAAAAAAAAGTTTGGTTCTGGGGAATTGCAATGACATGAAAACAATGCAAACATTATACTTCTTGTGGAGATCAAATGCAGAGATTCACAAATCTGGAAGGCAGCGCATTAGATTAGAAGAATGGCAACAGAGCCACATGACCCATTTGCAGACCTTAAAAGGCATGCAAAAGAATTCCCAAGGATCAAATGGCTTGTGAAACAATAAAGAGTTGTCCCATTGACCAAAGAGGCATTTGGTATTCAGAATAGATTTCCTTTGACAAAAGATATTGAATATATATATAACATCAGGAAGAACATGCTGACAGGAAGAGCTGTTTGACAGAGGAACAGACTCCCACAAGAGGTGGTGGACTCTCCTTCCTTGGAAGTTTTTTAGCAGAGGTTGGATGGCCATCTGCCGTGGATGATCTAGTTGAGATTCCTACATTCCATTGGGTTGAACTAGATGACCCTCAGGGTACCTTCCAGCTCTGCAATTCTAGGATTCTATAACCCTTTACATCCTGTTCAAGTAAAACAAGAGCAACCCCCCCTATTGATGAGGGTCAGGCGTAATACTTTTGCATTAGTGAGTAGCATGGTGGAGCTACATCACTCACCTGACCTTCCTCCAGCTGTCTCGGCTGCATACTAGGATGGAGAGAGGGAAGGGCAAGGTGGCATCAAGCCAATCCGGTGCTCCTGCCAGCACAATAGCACTGTGCCAACCTTGCTGCTGCCTTGCCCCTCTCATCCTGGTATGGAGCAACAACTTAGCTGAAGGGAAGTCAGGTGAGCAGAGCGGCCCCACCATGCCATCTGTTATTTTGCTTATGACACTCCTGGTAGATGTTTGGTAAAGAAACCCAAAACATGTCAAAAACAAAGAGCTTAGAAGTCAGCGTAAGATGACAAAGGAAGTCAGACTTGGCTTACGCTTATATGTGTGAATGAAAACCAGCAGATAACATGCATCTGGCTGAACAGTGAATGCATATTAAGTGCTTTGAATTCTTGAGAGTGTTATCCAAACATTTACTACTATTACATGTGTGTGTGTGTGTGTGTGTGTGTGTGTGTGTGTGTGTGTGTGATAAGAAACCTGTCCAGTTTTGCAATTCATCAAAGAAGTACTTTCACGCAGGGAAACTTGCAGAAATCAATAAACATGAAGACAGAGTTGATCGCTTTATTCCACAACGTGTGTGAGAATTCCAGCAAGAGAAGGAACAAGGAAGGCCACATTTCTCCTATCTCAGTTTTGTCAAGTTTGCAGCGGGGAGTTTTGTGTTTTGGTTTTTGCCCTAAGTCTTTTGTGCCAGAGTTCACCTCAGCATCCATCTCCATACCTGAAACCATCGCTTCCCTAAAACCAGTGGTGACACCAGGGGGAAATGAATCGGGGGAGGAGAAGAGGGCAAAGAAGAGACAGAGTATATTTCTAGGTGGTCGAGTTGTGTCCCACATGTTAAGAGTTCTGAAAGAAAAATAACCAGGTGGGGGGGTCAGGTGGGGCTGCCGCTGCCCCTCTCTGGTGCCTCCCCTGCATAAAACACACACACACACACAATCTTGGCTATACCTAGTGGTTTTTTTGGGGGGAGCAGGGGTACACATACCCCATAGCATTTGTGAATCTAAGTTTGGCCTCATTGAGGGGCAGTATTTCAATATGAGTAGGAAAACGAGAGTATCCCTAAACATTTTTTTAGGGGGGGGAGCACTGGCTAAAGCATTCAAGAGCCAGGAAACATACAAAACATACATACAAACATTCAAAGCAAAGTGTATTCAGTTCCCAATCACTGAGGGACTCCCTGCCCTGAAAGGTCCACCAAACACTGAACTTGAATATTTGGGCTGGGCATCAACAGAGCTGGTTAAGCAAACAGAGGATAATTTTAATATAATTGGTTATTACGAGAACAAGCTGGCCACTTTTACACCTCATTGGTTAGAATTTTGTGTGTGTGTAGAGAGAGAGATGGGCATAAATCACTCCAACTGAGATCAGGGGCACTTTCAAGACATTTAATTCTGGTAGAGATCGCTCTCTGTTATTACGGTCAACTTTAAGTATTTTGATACTCACCCCAAGTCTTGAGGAGCAGGACAGAAATTCAACTAAATAATGACAACCCCAATAACTTAGTGTTAGTATTTAAACTGATCTAACTTAAATTCTTTCTTCTTTGGCAGTGGCCTTGGCGTACAGAGCTTTTACCACACAAGGCAATCTCGAAACTAACTTTTGTTAGAAAGCAGCGCCATCTAGCAAGAAAAGCCAGGAATGCTCGCTCAATCGGCAACTATAAATTAAGCCCCTGAATTTGAGAATGTTTTCCAGGAACAGTCTGAAAAGCAGACTTTTTACTGGACAATATTCCTGAGCATCTTGTTCTCCCTTTATCTCCTAATGGTTACATTCTGGATTTAGAAACTGCACAAATAATTGCGGAGGCTTCGCAGAGGGAAACTTTCGTTTTCTGGCCAGCTTTTGTCTTGATGTTTCAGGCTTTTTAATCTGCCAGTCCTGGTTTTATCATTGTTTTATAATGGATTGTGATATTTTAATTGTTGTGAACCACTGTGGGTAATACGACCACATTAGAACAGCAAAATAAATAAATAAAAATCTGGAGAAATTAAAAAATCCTGTGAATCTGCTTTCCCTCCTTTGACTACAAACACAGTAGGTCACATTCGCACAGTATAACTAGTTATAGTAGCATCTTCAACTGATGAGGTATTGCTAGCCCTGCAACTCCAGTCAAACGTATTTCTTTTATGACTTAGTAGTCAGCTGAAACTGATTTGTCAATATGTTTAATCTGTTTGTTAACTGCAGGTTATAACTGTGGATTTTTAATCAGAGCTGCCACTTGTATAAAGGAATTGATTGCTTATAACAATGGCGCCATGCCGATGCATGCCTGGAGTTCAATATTACATTTACAGTGCAACACCGTGTACGTTAACTCAGAAGTAATACCCACTATGTTCAATGGGGCTTACTCTCAGGTATACACTTGCCTACAAGAAAGCCTCCCTGAAATGAAAGGGACTTACCTCTGAATAGTCATGCAGAGGGCTGCAATGTAGGATATTTCCCCACCATGAGCTAATAATTTATCTGTACTACTTAGCCTATTGATTGATTTCTCTCCACTAATTATCCTCAAAATATCATCTGTCTTTGATGATGCAAATATTGGAAAGAAAAGAAGAAGACAAGAAGGTGAAGACGAAGATGGTGAATGGTGTTAACCTGGCTTGATCCATATTACACTGGAATCAGCTCAGTCATATTCACTCCAAAAGAAACTCAAACAAGGGTTTAACACTGTTTTATGGGCACTGGTCAATCAGGTCCATAATAGAGACTTGTTCTAGTCCATAATTAATTCACTTGAAAATTTCACATGCTTATTGCAGGCAATTTGCTTACAGGACAAAAAAAAAAAAAAAGAGGCAACATTCATTGGATCAATAATTCATCGTGAATTATCCTTGTAGCTGTGCAAAGCCTAAAATGCCTTACTGTACAGCCTTGCTGAGCTTCTGCATTGAGCCATGAACATCCTTGCTTGGTCGTATTTGTATTTTCAGCTTGCCATGTCATAAATATTTGCACACTTCCCCAATTTTCACAGCAATTAATAGTTGCATTTAATGAAAGAGTTCTCTAAATAAAATCATTTTGTTTATGGATTTTACTCCTGGGAAGTCTTGCAAACCAGACTTGCCCTATCTCAAACTGTAAAGCCTACAGCAGTTCCTATCTAATTATTAGAGAATCTTAAGGCAGACATATATTTGCAAGCTAAGCTGCCTGATTCTCTGTACCACAATATATCTGTTTCCTTTCATAGTCACGCTGCTCCTAAAGACCCATGTTCACAGGGTTTAGTAGTGATCATAGTTGAATGCAATCACGTGCACCCTGTGATGTTGTTTTTTCAGTCCCACTGAATTTAAGGAACCCACTATTTCCTTTAGTGAAAGCTTTAAATGTTTAAGGCAAATCTGATGCATTTGAATTAGATATTTTCGGACTCTGGTTGAATAGATATAATCATGCCAGTAGCATGACAATGTAACTATAGTGGTATCATACGTTTGGCAGGTTGAAAATGCCCATCCTGTTAAGGCTGCCTGACACAGAGATTAATCTCCATTGGATAAACCACGGATAGAGAATCTGTGATCTCCAATGTTGTTGGACTCCAACTCCCTTCATCCCCAGTCTGCATCGGCCAATGGTCTTGGATTATAGTCTTAACAACGTCTGGAAAGGTTCCCCTTCCCTTGTATAAACAAATCATGTAAAAGGTAAAGGTAAAGGTACCCCTGCCCGTACGGGCCAGTCGTGTCCGACTCTAGGGTTGTGCGCTCATTTCACTTAAGAGGCCGGGAGCCAGCGCTGTCCGCAGACACTTCTGTGTCACGTGGCCAGCGTGACGAAGCTGCAGTTGGCAAGCCAGCACCAGCGCAGCACACGGAAACGCCGTTTACCTTCCCGCTATAAAGCGGTACCTATTTATCTAATTGCACTTAGGGGTGCTTTCGAACTGCTAGGTGGGCAGGAGCTGGGACCGAAAGACGGGAGCTCACCCCGCCGTGGGGATTTGAACCGCCGACCATACGATCGGCAAGTCCTAGACACTGAGGTTTTACCCACAGCGCCACCCGCATCCCAAACAAATCATGTAGCTGGGAGTAAATAAATAGCAGTTGGGTTACCCCTTTTAAACACCAGATTACACAACAAGTCATAAGAGATACGCAGAAAATGTGCCAATTATTGTAAGGCAGTTATGAGGAACAGGAAGCCTCAGTCAGGAAGTCTCAGGGAGAAACTACCTATGACAACAAAGACTTTAAGACCATGCATTAAACATTGTATTAGCCTTTCAGGGTCTCTAAAGACCCTCTGTTGAATGGCTAGGCTGTGTTGCATAGACCAGGTGTGTTCTTCCCCATTGTGTGCCATCTGGTGATAGCTGAGAAAGAAAATGTCCATCCTTCGTACTCTCTTCAGCTGTGACACAGTGCAGAGATCTGGCCCACATACAATCATCTAAACAAGGCCCCACACATACAAAAGCCTCCATGCCGTGCAACAGCTATCAGCTCTGGCAACTACTCATGGCCAAAGAAGCCCTCTCTTTGTTACCAGCTGCGGCTCATGCATCCTTCCCTCATGAGCCAACATTTTTTCCTTGAACAGGCAGATAGGTGGAGAAAATTGATACTGCTGGGCTGTTTTACTTCTCTTTTATTCTCTTGCTCAGTTGCTTTTCCCTCCCTTTAGAAACAGAATCAGAAAGGATCCTCTGACCTTTGAACAGTAATAATAATAATAATAATAATAATAATAATAATAATAATAATAATAATAGATTTTATTTATTCTCCGCCCTCCCCGGCTGAGACTGAGCTCAGGGCGGCTAACACCAAATATACAATACATTAAAAACACAAAATCAAACGATTGGTTTAAAATACAATTTGAATCACATTTAAAACAAAATAAAATTAAGTGGGAACCCACGAATCATAACCGTAGGGGTAGGGAATTAAAACTTCACGAGGCCTGTCCACTTGCTGGTCCTATATGGGCCGATAGAGAGAGCCAAGGAGGCCACTTACATACAGGATCCCATAGGAAGAAGGGGGTCAGACTGGGCCCAGACCAAAGGCCTGGCAGAACAGCTCCGTCTTGCAGGCCCTGTGGAAAGATGTCAAATCCCGCAGGGCCCTGGTCTCTTGCGACAGAGCGTTCCACCAGACCGGGGCTGAAAAGGAACTATTTCTAACTATTTCTATACTAACGCAAGGTGCCTCACAGACCCAGCATACTGGGCATTTGCCAGGACCCACATGAGTCTTAAGGGCTCACCTGAACTGGCACCTAGTCTTCGCCCACCATCACTCACTACCACTTGGGACCCTGACATCAGTGTTGCCTTCTCCCATGCACTTATGACTGAGTACAGGCTAGTGATGGGCAAGTTTCATTTCCAGTTTCTGTCAGTTTCTCATTTATTAAATTTAGTTCTCCACATTTCCACATCAGATTGTTATTTAAAATCCGACTACTCGGCTGGGGAACTGCATTGCAAAATTCAGATAAGTGTTGGGGATAGCTGTCTTTTTGTTTGCATCTTCTTTTCAAAAAAGCGAATTGGGTAAACTCCCCTTTAACTGTGGACTGAATCAAATTTCTCCCCTATCCCTAGTGCAGGTTCACCTAAGGAGCAACACTAATAAACAAATTAACACTTCCTGTACTGTTGGAGATAAAATATGACACCTATCATATGACCTTCAGAGGTAAAATGGTGGCTCAACTCTTGCCCCACCAAGACACCACCACTCTTGGCCCACTCTTGACACCACCACTTGCAAGTAAGCAGACAAGGGAGCATGAGGAGGTGAATGACTGCAGCAATGTCATTACCAGGCAGCCCAAGTGTTGGTGGGCAGGGGGATTGGTCAGTGCTGGGGACTGCCCAGTGCTTTCTGGTCAGTGCTGAGGGCATCCCACCAAGGACATCCTTTCCAGATGCTTTCCTTCAAATTCTTGAGCCAGGTTTGGTGCCTGATACCAGTACATGACACCAGCAAAGACAGTGGGTTGAATGAATACTCAGAGCAAGTCCTTTAGCTGTGACCCCAATGGACTCCATTCTACAAAGTTCATGTCATAGCAGAGTTTGTTAGACTTTCAGATTCCACAAGACTCTTTGTTCCTTTCAATGAGAACGGCGTGGGTTTACATCAGTTGGGAATTATAGGAGCTCGGGTTTCCATTATCATCACCCCAGAGCCAACATATGTGCCTTAACCTGTTCAATGTGGCTGGAAACAAAGAAACAGAATGAGATCACTCAAAATGTCACCATTTGTCATATTTGTTATCTGCTCATGCAATAGAAAATAGTACCATTCAAAGTAGTTTGCTATGTTTCAACAGAGGAATCAAGATTAAGAAGTGTATTTTTTATTATCACCCATCAAAGCTTTATCATACTTTAAAAACACCTGTTTTCACCTTCCTGATCCCAGTAATGCAACTTCTTGTGCTATTAAAAGCATGGATGTATAGCCACACGTTGTGGTTGGTCAAAATTCAACCTGCAAAGAATTCACACAAATTCCATGAACAATGTTTCCACTAGAATAGGGATTCTTATGAGGGGGAAACCCTCTCGGTCCATATAGACAGTCTTCTAGGGGCCACGTGCCTGTGGTGGGTGAGGCCAGAGGCAAAAGTGGGCAGAACAAGCCACTTCACTTCCTTTATTTCCTTCTTGGTTTTAAGCTCTCTACACATTACTCACACATGCAAGGAAGGCATGTTGAAATGGACCCTTGAGTGAGCATTTAGCTTCAACCTCCAAAATCATGCTAAATCTTCTCTCCTCACCCTTGCCACTGTTGTATCGAGAATAATGCCTTCTTGGAAGCCTTCTTGATGTGTGGAGGCTTCTCTTGCCTCCCTGAATTCTCTAAATCTTGCGGGAAGCTCTACTCAGAGAGAGAAGGCTCCACACCACAGACATTATTCTCAAAATGATGGCAGCAAGAGTGTTGGCAGGAGAAGCAGGCGTCTTAGAAGCAGAGCTAAAGGAATGGCCCCAAGGTCTCTGTCAGGGTACTTTTTCTCTACATGCAGCTGGCATGCAAAGAGGAATTTGGCTCCTCTAACGAACTCACACATCCCAGCCGCTGCAAAAGCACAATGACCTGCCTTAGATCACATTATTCCTGGCTGAGTAGTGGAACCCTTACATATAAGATAAGGCTGAGAAAGTTGAAAGCTTGTGTACATTCTCACCCACCTAAAGTGTTTTTACAAAACATGTCATCAATGATTTCTCAATCATTTTCTCAGCAACAACACTGCAAACTACAAGAGAAAACAGAACAAAACAGTCCCTATAAATGAGAGGTGTTAAACTGAAAACACTGACTTACAACATTATCCTAAGCCTTGCTGTGCTAGGAAATAAATCCAGCGTGGAACATCTTGTGATGCTCTAGGTTACCATTGCAGCTGACTATTCATTGGTATATTGTGCATTACTAGGGAGAGCAGGGACTGAGTCATAGAAGATTTCCCCATATCCTATGAGCGATCATACATAGTATTTTGCATGAGTGGAAAATCTCTCCTAAGTGTACAGAGACTATACAAAGTGTATAAGATTCTATGTACTGCAGTCATCTCAGTCAACTCATCAGATGTCCAAATTCGGAATCACCTATGAAGAGTAGACCCTACATACAGATCCTTGAAGGCCAGGTTTCAGGTGTTGATGGCTGTGGTAGTGAACCATATTAGTCCACAAGCTTGCTTTGAACTGGGAATTGCTACTGAAGGTGGAAAACTGCAACGCTTCCTTCCCCAAGTCTGAAGTCATGCATGGAGACACTATGGATGTGCCCTGGGATCATGACTGCCATCTGGACTCAGAAGAGGATTTCTCCATATGTGTTGGAAAGTGTCAAACACATTATAGGAGAGGTGCAAGGCACAGAAGAGTGATATAGATAAACTGTTCTGTATACACATTGTGTGTCTCAATACACTATTGAAGACTGAGGCAAGCAAAGAGAGAAAATATTATACCTATACCAGAGTATCAGGTATATAACTCCACTTCCTTTGTACAAATTCATCACAGAAATCATTGGAAAGCAACTTCACCGACTCACCAAGGTAGCTATGTGGCGGCTTTGCAGTTCTTATCTTACCGGTGACTCTGTCGCAAGGCAGATATAAAAGCCTTATTCTTTCCAAGGAAGGTTTGCATGGAAGAGAACGTTGCAAGGCCATTGGAAGACGGGCTGTATAATATCTGAAATTGCTAGACACTGGAAGAGAGAAATGTCTTCCTCTCTCTCTCTCTCTCTCCTTTGAGCATTGCATCCGAAGTGCCAGCTGCCGATGATTTATACACGCTCGTGCTTATTATGGACTACACATAATAAAGAAATGATAGAAATCATATCTGCATAGCTTCAGACAGCTCCAAGAGAGCTGCTGCCACTTTTGTTTGACAAGACATTCAATCAAGAGGAAGGGTTCAAAATATTCCAGGAGGAGCCTTTTGCATTTTTAAGACCCAATATTTGTATCCAGATAACAGAAATCCTAAATGAGTAACATTAGTATACATTCCCCATAAGCTGCGTTCTGTGAGGCAGGGGCAGGGGGGGGGGGGGATATTGTGAGCCCGGTTGCCAACATTTCTGTTACGGCTAACATAAACACGTTCGTCATTTTATCATCTCAGGACTAGCAGAAGTATTCCTATAGCCTCTCTTTCTTCCTTTTTCATTTCGCTATATGAAAGTGCATGAATACCACATTGGCGGGAAAGGCTCATCATGCACTCCGTATGCATGGTTTTGTTAATTGGATGAGAAAGATTCCCGAGCTACTTCCTTTTAAGAACAGAAGAGGAGTCCTGCTGGTTCAGATCTAAGGTTCATGTAGTCTAGCATTCTGTTCCCAACAGCCGCCAGCCAGCTGCTTCTGAGAAGCTTACAAGCGGGGCATGAAGGCAACAGCCCTCCCCTGTGAATCTGGCATTCACTGCCTTCTGCCTCTGAGCACAGAGGTGGTTCCTAGATCTATTCCTCCACTGTGAATTTGTCCAGTGCTTTTATTAAATTAACAATGCGCAGGCCAATCCGACTTGGCCAGAGGGAGAAAGCAGATGAACCACCAAAGGCAGAGCCATCTTGGCTTACACTGGTAGGGTAGACATTCGAGTTATTTCCTTTTATTTGTTCTGCATCATTTTGGGGTGTTCTTTTTGTTTGTCTGTTGCAATTTTCCTCCCATAGGAGAGGAAAAATCACTATCCCTGGCCTAGTCTTCTCCCTGGTTTCGGGGTGTTCCAGAGGTATGAAAATTCTATGCTCTGCATCCGCAACACACACCACATGCAGTGATGTGTTTTAAATGTTCAAGTCTTCAGCTGATGTGGAACACAAGTGTGAAAATAATTATCTTTGTAAGGTGCCTTGGAAGGCCTTTGTCCTGAAATGTGTTCACAGTACTTGTCAATAGGGTTTGCACCCAACCCAGATAATTTTTTTAAGTGAACATTGATTGAATACTCAGCCATAAAGGAAATTATTTAGCAAACAAACTAAAGGAACTAAAACTTAATGGAACTTGTTTTTCTTTAATTAACCACTAAATTTACTTTAAAAATAAAAACTTAACAAATGAGACACAAAGAGCCACGTTTTTGCTATAGTGATAACCAGGTGTATTGTTTTTGGCATCTGTCTGCCTTGGGAGACAATGGAGGAGTGTGCCTTTGGGAATGAAGTCAAACCATTGGAGAGACATGTAGCTGCGGCTGTAGGCTGTTGCAACTACTGCTAATAATAACAATATTGAAATAATATTACGGGGGGGGGAGCTTTCTGGATATGTGATATAATCTATGAGACTGGATTTCAGTTCTGTCAGGTTCAGATGAGGAGGGCAAAGGGCAAAGTCCCACCAAGTCTCCCACTGCTTATGTCAAGCACATGGACCTCTTGGGAACAACCCTGAATCTAGAATAGTTCTCTGATTTCAGCTTTCAGGATCAGGCCCTCTTTCTTCAAGCGCGGCGCTTCTTTTCCAGATTAGGCCCAGGGCACACTATATGTTCATTAAGGCTTGTATTTATACAAGAATCTGAGAATAAATGTGTTTGCTCACACAGAGCAAGAAGCTTTTGAGGAATTTTGCATTTGAGGTTGCCAAACATTTTCAAAACAAAGAATCTTTAAAAATTATTTATGTGATAAGTTTTTTAGAAATGGAAATCCCAGACCGACTGGTGAAAGATTAGTCAGTGTGATGTATCAGCAGCAGTAAATACTTTGAGGATGTTTGTCTCCTCTCTCTTCTGATATTCAGCCTTTTTCTAAGGGCTTGCAAATAACACTGTCATGTGTTTTTAGATTAATGAAAGAGAAGTCTGGAAAGCGAAGTCCTTCCACAGCCTCTATAGGGATGGGCAAATCAATTTCTTACGTTTTCTAATTTTCCCCCATTTAAATTCAATTCGCCACATTCTACATCAGTCTATTTTTTAAAAAATCATCATGAAAATTTGTCAGCATTTTAGGACAGATTTCCAGTATCCACATTTTGTATGCAATTTTGCCTAATATGCACTGTTTGAAAGCAGCTTCCCTTAACAGAATACAATTGTATACTATTAATATGTGCCTTTTGTGCACACTTTCCCCTAGTTTATGCAATGTTGTAATCATTCTTGTTGGAAAACTGCACTGCAAAATTGAGAGAAGTATGAATTCTGAAGACTAGCTTCATTTTGGTATGCTCAAAAAGCGTAAATTAGTTTGGTTCTTGTTAAAATATGAATCAGTTTCTCCCCTATCCCTACTTTTGTGCACACAGAAACATTAATATGAGTGGATGTGAACATTTGGTTTGAATTACCAGCATCATATAAGCAGTTTTTCCCTTGACGAAAATACATTTCTGAACTCATCAGCAGACCCACCTCCCACTGAAGTTAAGACCAATAACAAGAGAGTAGTTCAGAGTTGCAGCTCTTCTTTCTGATTGGGCCTAGAGGAACAGGCAAGCAAATAGGCAATTAAAACAGCCAATAAGGGAGGAAGTGGCAGCACTCCGGCACCCTGTTGGCATCTTGTCCGCAGGCCTCACAAAACCCAGATCCATCACTGGGCAGGCAAGCTTCATTTTCATGATAAAGTTATCAATGGCCACAAGCCATAATGGCTATGTTCTACCCCCACTGTCACAGGTCCTGCTTTCAGGCTTCTCACAGGTACAGTGGTGCCTCGCAAGACGAAATTAATTCGTTCCGCAAGTCTCTACGTCTTGCGAGTTTTTCGTCTTGCGATGCACGGTTTCCCATAGGAATGCATTGAAAATCAATTAATGCATTCCTATGGAAACCGCCTTCAGACCAGGTCCGGGGACAGTCTGTCCCCCGACCTCTTCTGAAGGCTGGGGGGGGGCAAGGGCTTTTCTTCCCACCCCCAGCATTTAAAAAAACCCCGGGAGAGCTGTTCGGGACAGCGGAGAAACGCGCTGCCTTTCTCCGCTCTCCCGGGAAGGCAGGCAGGGGGGAGGTCCAGGACCTCTTCTGAAGGCGGGCGGGGGACGAAAGTCTTGGCTCCCCCCCCCCCCCCGCCTTCAAAAGCTGTCCTGGACAGGCTTCACTCCCGCTGCTTGCGGAGAGTTGCCAGCATGCCGAAGCCAGGCGGCCCCGCCGCCCGGCTTCGGAACATCGTTCCGAAGCCAGGCGGTGGGGGGAGGTGTTCCCGCCCCGTCGCCCGGCTTCGGAGGAGCCTTCCGAAGCCGGGCGGCGGTGGGAGGTGTTCCCGCCCTGCCGCCCGGCTTCAGAGGAGCCTTCCGAAGCCCGGCGGCGGGTGGAGGTGCTCCCGCCCCACCGCCCGGCTTCGGAGGAGCCTTCCGAAGCCCGGCGGCGGCGGGAGGAGGTGTCCCCGCCCTGCCGCCAGGCTTCGGAGGAGGTCCGAGGACAGTGGGGAAGACGCGCTGCGCTTCCCCGCTGTCCCGGAGATTTCCCTATGGGCTGTCGTCTTGCGAAGCAAGCCCACAGGGAAATTCGTTTTGCGAAGCGCCTCCAAAACGGAAAACCCTTTCGTCTAGCGGGTTTTCCGTCTTGCGGGGCACCACTGTATCTAGGTAACAACTGTGAGAACAGGATGCTGGACTAGATGGGCCATTGACCTGAGCCAGCAGGCTCTTCTTACGTTCCCAAGCTTTGTGGAAAGCATCCCCTGAATATATTTTCTTTTAAAACCCCACTAGTCTAGACCACAGGCCAAAAGAACTAGTAAATAACAGCCCTATAAAACCAAACAATGAATGTGCTCAGACTCTTATGTGCAATGAGTGAGAAAACAGTTACAGACCAGCAGATAATACAGTAGAAAACATCTAATTACCCTTATAACAAACTACCGCAAGCTGAAATTGCCATTGCAACAGCAAAGAAAACTACTTTTCCAGCATTCCCCATCTGTGTTAGCAAGCAGGTACTTGGTTTTCTGCTGGTTACAGGAGTTAGCACAGTCAAAGGGAATAACCAGATCTTTCCATCTTATTTCCTGCTAAATAAGAGGACTGCAACATATAGGGAGGAATTCAGTGTAGCGCTATGGGAACCGCCCAGCAGTCCAAGCTTTTCAGCTTGCCAAAGGGAACAACCTCCCCTCTCTTCCCCTCTGGCGAAAAGGTGCAAGAGGAGTTCTCCCCAGCCGCACCACGGGTTAAGTTTCCTGCGGTCCTGTCTCCTGCCGGTGCCGATTGGATAGCGGGGCCACCCCTGGGTGGGGGACCACCTGGTGCCAGTACCACAGCCCAGATGGAAACAAAGGGGAGCGCCAATCTCTGCCCCCGCCGGATCACTGCAGGGGCCCTGATGCCTGCCCACCCGAAAAGGAGAGCGGACTTTTTGGGTTTCTCCCAAAAAGCAAAGAGCTTCTGGGATAGTTCTATCACACACACCCCTTTTAAACCCCCATTATTCTAGACTAGTCACTAAACGATCACGGGCAAAAGTCTGTCTCTAGCAATACATAAGGCAGAGTGTGCCATATGTAGGCCAGAAAAAAGAACCATAGCAAAGTGATGAAAGTACAACATTTCTTTGCGGCACTTTTCAGATCTGACAGTTAGATAAAAAATGCTTCAAGGTGTTATGTTCCAACAGAGATGGGGAGAGATTTCTTTTTTTAAGGGTAATAATAAAGTTAAATGTAATAGTTTTCATGTATAATTCTTTAGAGAGAGTGGTTTATGTTGGCCTATCATTTGAAGGAGCACCAGTCATTATTAACAGGAAGCGCAGAGAAAGTGGATTTAAATCACTGAAGTAATAAAATTGGAACAAGAGCTAGCACCTTGAAAGGCATTTGGAGAGAAGATTGCATACAAATGCAATTAAAACGATGCTTATAAAATACTAAGATGTTAATTGGGTTTGGTCCCAGAAGCCCCAGCCGTACAGTATGTCAGAAGTTAGCTGGTTTGAAGTTTTAAAAGAGTGGTTTAATTTGTACACCTTGTCCTAATTACGAGGCTTTCTGCAGCCTGTGTATCTGCGTGGTTTATTGTAGCTTAGAGTTTTGTAAAACAAACACACACCAGTTAATTGGGTTATTGCGATGGAAAATTGGGCCGGAGAACTGAGAGCTCTCTTGCTTGTGTTCCTTTACAGCTTGTAATGAATGCCCCAGCACAATGTCAGGCTCAACTGATTTGTATGTTGTGTCATTTACAACTTGCTTGCGCCACTGACCCCAAGCACCCGAGAAGGCTAAGCAGGGAAAACAAAGGCTTGCATGATAAGAGGTTGCTGTGCGAGTGGGTTCAAGCCCTCCAGCTGGTGCACTTTGGTTTTTCCAAACCTAAATAGATTCCAGCAGGGTTGAGCTTCACTTTCCCATACTGAAGAGGCATTTGTTCAGTGAGGAAGGGAAACATTCATTTCCAGAAACCTTTAATTCACCTTGTAATACTATTTGAGATCACAGGTTACTCTTGGAATCAGTGAGAGAATAAGACGTTTGCCTTCCTTACAATACTCCTAGTTTGAGGAACAGTTCACTCAGTCCTTCCCTCTGCACACAGAAGCTCCATTGCCATTATGCGTAGAACATCATCGTGAATGTAGTGTATGGGTACATGTATTTGTGCAAGACGCGGGTGGCGCTGTGGGTAAAACCTAAGCGCCTAGGACTTGCCGATCACATGGTCGGCGGTTCGAATCCCTGTGGCGGGGTGCGCTCCCGTTGCTCGGTCCCAGCGCCTGCCAACCTAGCAGTTCGAAAGCACATCCAAGTGCAAGTAGATAAATAGGGACCGCTTACTAGCGGGAAGGTAAACAGCGTTTCCGTGTGTGGCTCTGGCTCTGGCTCGCCAGAGTAGCTTCGTCACGCTACCCGGAAGTGACCCGGAAGTGTCTGCGGACAGCGCTGGCTCCCGGCCTCTAGAGTGAGATGAGCGCACAACCCTAGAGTCTGGCAAGACTGGCCCGAACGGGCAGGGGTACCTTTACCTTTACTATTTGTGCAAGAAGTGGGTGGACAAACACGAACACATGTAAGTATTGTAAGCCATAGGTTACAAATGACATTCTGCTTAGAAGCATGCAAATCTGAGAATCAAACAGCCCTTATATAGAGATTACTCAGCAGAGAACTTTGTGAACCAGACTTTGAATGATGTCCATGTGGCAACACAACTCTTATCTAGCTGATGATCCTCTTTGCATAACTTGTGCACAGGCATACATTCAACAATGCACAGTAAGCATCAGAGGCAGGCACTTCACATGGGATTTCATAAGCATGGAGGCTGAATTTCTGCCCCTCAACCAAAGAAGACGAAGAAGAGAAGCTTGTGTAAATCAGACTTATCACCATACTTCCTCTCCATGAAGCATCTGGTTTGTGGTACATGGCAGAAGGGGTAGTGTATACCCGCCTCTCCATCGTACAAAGAGGGCTGCAAACTCAGAAGGAATGTGAAGCAGCACTTTATGCTTTCATGATAAAGTATATGAAGTACAATATGTACTCAGTCAATGCATAAAACTGGTTTGTATCAAGAGATCTGCAGGGTGTTTTTTAAAATATTTGAATGTTTTAAATTATTGTATACCACTTAGAAATATTTCACACATTAAGTGGTATAGGAATGGCAATAATAATGATAGCTGTATTAAAAGAAGAAGAAGAAGAAGAGTTTGGATTTGATATCCCACCTTTCACTCCCTTTAAGGAGTCTCAAAGCGGCTAACATTCTCCTTTCCCTTCCTCCCCCATAACAAACACTCTGTGAGGTGAGTGGGGCTGAGAGACTTCAAAGAAGTGTGACTGGCCCAAGGTCACCCAGCAGCTGCATGTGGAGGAGCGGAGACGCGAACCCGGTTCCCCAGATTACGAGACTACCGCTCTTAACCACTACACCACACTGGCAAATATAAATGAAAATACAAATGAAATTCAGGAAAGTATTGCTATTGAACATTGGTTAGGGAAAATTGCATTGCGTTCATGGCCAATGTAACCCTTGTCCTCCCTGAATTTGTCTACAGTTGTACCTCGTTGTGCAGCCAGGATCCGTTCCAGAGCCCTGGCCACTAGCTGAAAAGGACATAGGGCAAAGCACTGCGTCTGCGCGCGGAGCGGTTTGTGCTTCTACACATGTGCAAAGCGCAATTTACCGCTTCTGCGCATGCGCAAGAGGCAAACCCGGAAGTAACCCGTTCTGGTACTTCCGGGTTTGCTGTGGATGTTTGCCGGAATGGACGCTAGACAAGGTGGACATTTGTGGAGATATTGCTGTAATCTTCTTTTAAAGCCATTCAAATTGGTGGCCATCACCATTTTTTATTTCCATGTTTATTAGAGTTTCAGAGCATGATACAAATGAAACAAACAAGAATATTACAAGAATCCAAACAGCAGAAAAATAATAATGAAGCCGATAGTTTTTTCCCCATTTTATCTGTAAGCCTTCTTGATTCTGGGGAATATGTAGGATATAAATAAATATAGGTAAAAAGGTAAAGGTAATGGACCCCTGGATTGTTAAGTCCAGTCAAAGGTGACTATGGTGTGTAGCGCTCATCTCACATCAGGCTGAGGGAGACAGCGTTTGTCCACAGACAGCTTTCTGGGTCATGTGGCTAGCATAACTAAACATCTTTTGGCACAACGAAACACCGTGATGGAAGCCAGAGCACACAGAAATGCCATTTACCTTCCCGTCGCAGTGATACCTATTTATCTACTTGTACTGCTAGGCTTTCGAACTCCTAGGTTGACAGAAGCTAATGCGCTGGCCTCTTATCCAAACATCACCATTCTTTGGGCCTCGTTGATGGAAAGCCAGGTTTGGAGAAAGAGCAGGTGCCCGATAGCCACAAATAGGGCTAGGAAAGCCTTGGATCGGGCGGTGGTGCGTAAGGCCCCTTATCCAAACATCACCATTCTTGGGGCCTTGTTGATGGAAAGCCAGGTTTGGATAGAGAGCAGGTGCCCGATAGCCACAAATAGGGCTAGGAAAGCCTTGGATCGGGCGGTGGTGCGTAGAGTGGCAGCCCTGGGTGGGTGGGTCATTGACCACCCAGGCAACTGCGAGGCCCTCTACCGGCTTGATGGCGTGCATCTTTCGGATGCAGGAAATGATATTTGGCTTGATGGCGTGCATCTTCAGATGCGGGAAATGACATGTGGCTGACTGATATAGCAAAGGGGGTAAGGGATTGGTTTCAGGCATGAGAGTATTGGCGGCGAGCAATTGCTCATGTGGCGGTAGGCATTGGTAAGAAGGGGTTAAGAGGATGTGGGGGGGGAGGAACGCCATCACCTCCCCCCAGTGAGAGAAGGGTAGTCCGTTAAAGGACTCCGGGGGGCGTGGCCCTGCCCGAAGCCTATGGAGGTGAGGGCCAAAGGCACGCCCCAGAGCGGTGACCCGGGGGAGCTCCTAGTTGACGTGCCTCGGCGGGAGACTCCCCCGATATAGTGTTAACCCTTCCCCGTGTCTCCAGCAAGTGGGCTGGAGCCGGATAGTCGTTAGGACCAATGCCTAAGCCAATGCCTCTCATTCCTGAATTCAATAAAGTTGTGGCCTAATTCGCCCATTTAACCTTAAACTATGGTGTCTCGTGTCTTTATTTATCCTGGTGGGGGGCGGGAACTCGCCACGCAACAACTTACTCCACTGCCTGCCCCATTTTGCACTTTTGTTTATCTTTTCCTGTCTTGTTCCTTATCACCTTACTTATCTGACTGGAAACAAAAGATTGAGTTTTCCATTATTCAGAAGCCCAAGACTGCAGCACCAGCAGGAACATAATTTGATTATTAGAAGACTCTTTCCTTCCCAAGAGCTTTGTACCACCCAAAGTTTAGTTTTTGTTCTACTTCTAGTTACAATTCATCACTTTCATTTCTGGTATGATTTATCGGTAATGGTAAATCTTAATAAACGACTGATAAGGAAGGGGGAAAGTTCATTGTTCAACAGCAAAGCACACCACAGTGATTTGCTAATGGCAGATAATGTTGACTTGGTGAAATGAATATCCTGTCATTCATTTATTATACAGGTGTGTTGATGGCTGTGGGATGCAACCCCTAGATAGTCACTTCTGCGTTAAAGTTGTTTTAAAACACCCCTACGGTGCATCGGTGTAAGAAGGAGCATCACCTTGCTTTCAGGCAATCACAACCCACAAGGGCATCTTAGCTGTCATGGCACAAGCATCTGCTTATAGCAAAAGTTGTCTCCTAAGCATGGCAGGTGGTAAAGAGCAGTAGAGTTGGTCATTGAAAAGCCTCTCAAAGTCATTAACTGCTCGACATCAAAGGTTCAGTATTGCACTAGTAATGGAGTTTCAGGTTTGCTCTGATGACCCCTGTTATCCCATGGAAAACATAAACCCTTGCACCAAGAATGAGTTGGGGCACAGCAGGAATGTGACCGAACTGATGGCAGCTGATGCAAAGATTATGTGACGAGATCCTAGCACTGGCGCCAAGAGGACACACCTATCTCCTTTTACGTGGGGCATAGGTTGCAAACAGTGGTGTCAGTAGAATAGCTGATAGGATAGGTCCAGTCACAAAGTAGCACAGGGATGTCCTCTTTGTTTCATGTAAGGAACTGATATCCAAATCACTTGAGCCTGCTCTTTTTAATTGTCTGCATTGCAGAAGGTTTTAATACAACCCTTTAATTTAGTGTTCACTCATTTCATGATATGAATCCAGGCTTATTACTTTTTTTATCAATTCTTATTTTTATATGACTCAGTCGCTCATATAAAAAGACTACTGTAGGTTATAGACTTTTAAAAGCGATTCCCCATAGGAAGTGTAAAATATGGTGTCTATTCCATGACAGCTTAGTGTTTATTGCTAATTTTGGCGTATTGTTCAAGAGAAACCCATTGAAAGATGACAGAGAATAGATTCTTCGTCTTGTAAAACAGAAAAAGTAAAGTAGCAGTTCTCTTTAAGTGTTTCTCGCAGTGTTTTTATATCGTATCACCATGGATGTTCCATATAATCCTTTTAAGAAATGTAATAATAAAAGAACATCACTCTTAGAGTACAAAAAAAATGGCGCAGGTTCCCCAGCACCAGCACCCTTTTAAAACGGCATGTAGAACTGTAATCTTGCTGAAATCTATTGCTACTCTTGATTAATGACCAGTGTGTTAGTTAGCAGATGCTATTTTAACTAGAGAGGAAGATGGCTTACAAGAGTGATTCTTAAGCATGATGATGGAGTGCGGAAGAGGACTGGAATAATCTATCACACTGTCACTGATGGCAACCCCAAAAGGAGGAAGCATACCTTGGACCAGGAATGAGAGATGGCATTGTGGCAAACAGTACTATTGGGGGCTCCTGTTTATCTGAACCTCAGTTGTTGCACCATGTAACCAAAGGTTAACCAAGCATGCATAAAATCATTTGTTATTCCAAACCTCTGGCCATCTGTTACAGATCTACTCTACATTTTGGGGGGAGAATATTAGGAAAACCTTACTAAGGAGTTAGAAGAAGTCAGATCTGAGTTGGCTTTACATGGGAGCGGCCATGAGTCAGTGGTAGAGTGTATGTTTTGTAGGTTCAATCCCTGGCATTTCCCAATAAAGAGGAAATTTGGAGGGCGAAGGCTGGAAAGTGATCCTCAATAGCAGCAGCCAGTGGGAAGCCCCCAAATCTGTCATTCTGAGGGCAGGGAGGATCTCAATTAGTATCCTTGCCTCCTCCCCACAACTTACATAATGGTTTTTTTTGGTAAGCAATCCTAATTTCACGTTGTCTGAACTGGTGGTGAGAGACCAGGAAAGGACCTTGGGGTTATAATGCATAGCTCAGTGAAGATGTCGACCCAGTGCGCAACAGCTGTGAAAAAGGCAAATTCCATACCAGGAATCGTTAGGAAAGGAATTGAAAATAAAATTGCCAATATCGTAATCCCATTATACAAATCTGTGGTGCAAACATATGTGGAATACTATGTACAGTTCTGGTCACCTCACCTTAAAAAAGGATATTATAGAGTTGGGTAAAGTTCAGAAAAAGGCAACCAAAATGATCAAGGGGGTGGAGCAAGTCTTTGGGACTTTTTAGTTTAGAGAAAAGGCGAGCAAGACATAACGTGATTGAAGTTTATAAAATTATACATGGCATTGAGAAACTGGGTTTTTCTCCCAGTGGATATCCAACGAAGCTGAATGTTAGAAGGTTCAGGGTGGATTAGGACTGTCTCCTGTGAAGTCCTCTGGTGCTTTGTTGTTGTTGTTTAGTCGTTTAGTTGTGTCCGACTCTTCGTGACCCCATGGACCAGAGCACGCCAGGCACTTCTGTCTTCCACTGCCTCCCGCAGTTTGGTCAAACTCATGCTGGTAGCTTCGAGAACACTGTCCAACCATCTCATCCTCTGTCGTCCCCTTCTCCTTGTGCCCTCCATCTTTCCCAACATCAGGGTCTTTTCCAGGGAGTCATCTCTTCTCATGAGGTGGCCAAAGTATTGGAGTCTCAGCTTCAGGATCTGTCCTTCCAGTGAGCACTCAGGGCTGATTTCCTTCAGAATGGAGAGGTTTGATCTTCTTGCAGTCCATGGGACTCTCAAGAGTCTCCTCCAGCACCATAATTCAAAAGCATCAATTCTTCGGTGATCAGCCTTCTTTATGGTCCAGCTCTCACTTCCATCACTACTGGGAAAACCATAGTTTTTACTATATGGACCTTTGTTGGCAAGGTGATGTCTCTACTTTTTAAAATGCTGTCTAGGTTTGTCATTGCTTTTCTCCCAAGAAGCAGGCGTCTTTTAATTTCGTGGCTGCTGTCACTTCTGGCTCTTGTTGTTGTTGTTTAGTCGATTAGTCGTGTCCGACTCTTCGTGACCCCATGGACCAGAGCACGCCAGGCACTCCTGTCTTCCACCGCCTCCCGCAGTTTGGTCAGGCTCATGTTTGTAGCTTCGAGAACACTATCCAACCATCTCATCCTCTGTCGTCCCCTTCTCCTTGTGCCCTCCATCTTTCCCAACATCAGGGTCTTTTCCAGGGAGTCTTCTCTTCTCATGAGGTGGCCAAAGTATTGGAGTCTCAGCTTCAGGATCTGTCCTTCCAGTGAGCACTCAGGGCTGATTTCCTTCAGAATGGAGAGGTTTGATCTTCTTGCAGTCCATGGGACTCTCAAGAGTCTCCTCCAGCACCATAATTCAAAAGCATCAATTCTTTGGTGATCAGCCTTCTTTATGGTCCAGCTCTCACTTCCATCACTACTGGGAAAACCATAGTTTTTACTATATGGACCTTTGTTGGCAAGGTGATGTCTCTACTTTTTAAAATGCTGTCTAGGTTTGTCATTGCTTTTCTCCCAAGAAGCAGGCGTCTTTTAATTTCGTGGCTGCTGTCACCTCTGGCTCTTGTTGTTGTTGTTGTTTAGTCGATTAGTCGTGTCCGACTCTTCGTGACCCCATGGACCAGAGCACGCCAGGCACTCCTGTCTTCCACCGCCTCCCGCAGTTTGGTCAGGCTCATGTTTGTAGCTTCGAGAACACTATCCAACCATCTCATCCTCTGTCGTCCCCTTCTCCTTGTGCCCTCCATCTTTCCCAACATCAGGGTCTTTTCCAGGGAGTCTTCTCTTCTCATGAGGTGGCCAAAGTATTGGAGCCTCAACTTCACGATCTGTCCTTCCAGTGAAAACTCAGGTCTGATTTCCTTAAGAATGGATGCGTTTGATCTTCTTGCAGTCCATGGGACTCTCAAGAGTCTCCTCCAGCACCATAATTCAAAAGCATCAATTCTTCGGCGATCAGCCTTCTTTATGGTCCAGCTCTCACTTCCATACATCACTACTGGGAAAACCATGGCTTTAACTATACGGACCTTTGTTGGTAAGGTGATGTCTCTACTTTTTAAGATGTTGTCTAGATTTGCCATCGCCTTTCTCCCAAGGAGCAGGCGTCTTTTAATTTCGTGACTGCTGTCACCATCTGCAGTGATCATGGAGCCCAAGAAAATAAAATCTCTCACTGCCTCCATTTCTTCCCCTTCTATTTGCCAGGAGGTGATGGGACCAGTGGCCATGATCTTCGTTTTTTTGATGTTGAGCTTCAGACCATATTTTGCGCTCCCTCTGGCTCTAGGACCCACTAAATTTGATGTGATTTTCTTCCTAGTAAGAGTGCTTTGTGTGGCATTTTCTCTGGTGCCCAGGGCAGTATCCCAGAGCAATAATTATGCACAGAGCAGCATATCAAGCCAAAAGAAAAGGTATTTTTCTTTTTGCCTTCTATTTCCTGTCTCTGTTCTATCGCTTCTAACATGAGAATAATAATTTATATATATATATATATATATATATATATATATATATATATATATATATATATATATAATGTCTCAGTGACATACATTTCCCCTCTTAAACTTTGACAGGAAATTGGGGGAAAATGATTAATAGAGTTAAAAATTAGTGTGAATTTCCTGACAAGTTTTTTTTTCTTTTTACACAAGTTAGGAAAATGTTAAAATAACCAAGTCAAAACATTTACAAAGGGCCAGAGGTGGCACCTGGGCTTCCAGGGACTACAAAGAAACCATTGGGCTCGGGATAAAGATGAGAAGTTGGATACAACTACAAAATAATTTCTTTCCATTCAATATAATAATAGACCCATGGCTGACCTTGATACTTCCCAAAGATGTCTCTCTATTGTGGGATTGAAATAGGGGAGACAGTAGAAACAGCAGAGGGCCTCTGATCTTTGAGAATTTCACTCACTTGCTGAACTTTTGAGCCACACATTCCAATAAATTCAGCTGCAGATGAACCAGAACTTTATTTTAAAAAATAAAAAAGTTGGGGGAAGGCCGCTATTCATAGTTTTAAAAAAGAATGGTGGGGTTCTTCTTTTTTCTTTGTTGTCCCATCTGACTTCCAAAAGAAATCTATGAGGTCCTTGTCAAGTAGAAAATGAAACAGATGGAAGGGGACAAAATGATAAGAATCACATTTCAATGAAACCACAAGCAACAGAAGAGGAAACCTTTAAAGACTCCAAACCCAAAGGGAGGGGAAATCAAGGGGATAAAGTAAAAATGCTTTCGAGCAAGTGGATCATGAATGTCCCAAGAATAATCTGGAAATATCATATAGACTTTTTTTCATTTTCACACCAGATTGATGACGATCAGCATTTAAGATGTAAATGAGAAGCTCTCCATCATCAAAAGGGTTGAGTTATCAATAGCAAAATATGAATTGAATTCCAAATCCGTACGTCCCAGTGATGTATCTCTAGAGGATGGCCAAAAGTGATCTGCTATTGAATGCCAGTGAGAGAGTTGGAAAAGAAGGTTGTCAAGCACTCAGCCGACAGAAAAGAAGGAATTGAAAAGAACTGAAAAGTCACAACAGCCACAGTAATTCTACCTATGGTGCTCTTAATGGAAAGAAATACATATTACAATTATGAAAGAAAGAAAGACCATATTACATATTATAACTTTGTGGTTTTTGTGTAAAAAACCCAGTTGTAGTAGTAGGGGGGAAACCACTTATACTTAGCATTCATTTGGAGCATTTCAGAGTTAAAAGCACTTTTCCTGCTTTCCCAGTATAATCCTTACAAGATCAGAGTTATTTTCCGTATATTCCATATATATGTGAACTGGGGAGTACCTGGCTCACACTCTGGGTCAGTTCCACCAATGGAGTAATAAGTCCTTCTGTATCATCTTAAAAGGGAAGGATATCAATGTTCTAATACACAAAATAAGTAATTTCATTGTCAAACAGTGCATTTAAATAATGAGTTGCCACATACACAGCACTGCACTGTCTCGCGTGTGTGTGTGTGTTTTGAAATCTGGAGAGCATCTACACGGAGATATGTGATTGTGCTGCAGGAATATATGACTCTCGTGATCTGTTTTCGAGGTGCCCTTATTGGTGAACACATTGCTTGGCTCTATTCTATTGTAATTGAGTTTGAACGTTATATTCCGTTACAGCTTTTGCAAAATGCCAGAGCTGATAATACACTTGTCTCCAAACTACTGCACAAACACAGGGGTAATGCAACTCAATATCTGTTTTAAAGAGATTAGGTTCAACAAGAACACTTCCAGCAGCACTGAAAGTATTTGCGGGAATGTCTGGCTTATTTACTTGTCTACATGCTAGGTACATCACAAGGATAACTCTGCTGTAAATGGAACTGAGACATGTCCCCATGACTCAAAAATAACCTTAACAGTACGATCCTCTATATGTCTTCTCAGAGTTTAATGTGCCACTGAGTTTAATGTGTCTAGGATTCCAGCCATAGTATATTAGAAATAGAGATGGCATAAACTAAGATTAACAAACACTACATCTTATTCTACTTTTTTTTAATTGAGAACATAAGAAGAGTCTTGCTGGATCAGACCAAAGGCTGGTCTTTTTCTAGTGCACCATCCTGTTTCTGAAGAGGCCAACCAGATGCAGATGAGAAGCCCCCAAGGAAGACATGAAAAGGGCAATAGTCCTCTTGTGTTGCTGTTCCCTAGCGACTGGCATTCAGAAGTATTCATTCTGCCTCTGATCCTGATGGCAGTATATAGCAGCCATCATGTCTTGTTAGCAGCTTGAAAATCATTGTACTGATATGTTACACGTATACTGATCTTATTTTATTTTTAAGTGCAAGCTTTCGGTTCTTAAAAGATCAACATTGGCCCAGGCTCTTCTAGATGTAAAGAAAACTGACATGTCTATCAGAATAGACATGCTAGAAAAGACTGGAGAAATCGACTCGAAAGATCCTTTAAGAAAAATGGTACAAATTATAAACGAAGGGAAATCTATCCAGATTTTGTTTTTGTCCCCCCTGGACCTACAACTGGAGGAAAAGTACGTTGTTTCCATTCTGTTAAGACAGCAAGCAATGCAGATCTACTGAGATCCATCAATCTGGCCATGCTTACAGTGCTATTCTTGCAGTCCACCTGAGGTGGTGGTGTGCTTGATGATTTACAGTGAGTTATGACAGCTCGGCTGCACTTTGTGGAAATTGTTCACTTTCTTGTTGTCTGAAACCCATGGTTTAGTATCCAGTCCAACAACCAAGATGCCTGTCAAGAGTGGAGAACTCTTCTACCAAGGTGGTCTGTTTGTCTTATACAAGGATATACTACTTTCAGAGGTTGACTTTGTTTTTCTCTTGCTTGTCAGACTGCTTGGCTCAAAGCACCTCACACATACCCCACTGGAACTGCAATAGCATTTTTATCCATATATTGGGCAATAAATACTGCTGCCTTTTTCTTTTCATGGTGCTTCCACAGTAGAAGACCAACCTGTGGGGAGATATTACTCATTCATAGTAGATGGGAGGTTATTGAATGTATTTTGCTGTGCCAGTAAATGATTTGTATTGAGCCACAAGCTTTCATTCAGTAGCAAATATCATTAATTCAAGGTGTTGCTTGTATCTCTGAGCATCAATTTTCATTCAGTTCATCTGGTATCATAAACAGCTGTGCTCCTAAATCACCATTATTTCTTTTCTTAAGTTGTTGGTATACAGTGTTTGGGGGGGGGGGAGTGGAATAGGCCTCAAAAAACAACTTATTAAAAATGTATACAGCTTATGACAGCCTCTTTCAGAAACACAACCCCTAACTAATTCATGTTCACTTACCCTGCAGATTTCTATTTATAATACTTTACAATTTCCCTGTATTTGTATTATAAATTATTCAGTGACATCAAGGTTTTTATTTTGATGAGGGAATTTTTGATGAATTTGACAGAGTAATTACTTCAGATCCTGTTCAGGATTGCTATGAAAATATTTAATTTTATTGACTCCAATAAATAATTAAAGCAAGAGAGTAGCAGGCATCCTTGAATCACTTATGGCTCCTTGTTTCTGTTTGCTTCTTTCTAATTAAAACAGTAATGCTGATATGTGCACCAATTTTAATATGTTTATGTCCACTTGGGTTATTTTTAAAACGTACTAAGAAAGTGTAGCCCACCAGTGATGACTGGTGTTCATATGGAACTGTTCCAGCCACACCTAATTTCCTGGTCACAACCCACATTTTCCTTTTGCCTTTAATATCCTCAATATAAAAGCTTTTGGTTGGCTCCCAGTGAGCAGAACTGCCCTTACACCATTCAGGAGTTTCTCATTTGAACCACACAACTAGCCCAAGTAGTGACAAAATTTGATAGTTAATCTTTTGAAATGACAATGAATCTCCTTCTGTAAAAGATAATGGGGGAGCTCAGTGATAGGAGAGCATGTGTTTTTCAATCTCCTAAATAGCAACACTGATTGTGATGTGAAACTCTTATGAATACTGCTTCAGGTGTTAATTTTGTTGCCCCTGACAAAACCCAATGTTTACTGGTGGGGATGATGAAGACTGTGAATTACCTGATGTTTGAGGAGTGAATGGGTTACAGGACTTTATGGACTGGCTGGCAGATGGTGATGGAGAAGATAATGGAATCAGTCTAGGGTCAGAACCTTGGATAGCTCCTGTGGGAGCTGGATAGAATGGAGACAGCAGGAAGCACTGCTCCAGTGCTGGTCTGAAGCATTCTCAGGCATGAAAATCATCTACAGTATTTCAGCATGTCCTCTCCCTATGGAAGTGGAATTTTCTTGGTTAAAGGCACAGGGCTCATGAGCCTTGGTGATGTTGGTACTGCTGCCAGTGCCTCTAAGACTGGCATGGTGGCAATGTCAAGATCTGGGTTTCCATCATGGCTGCCTCTTCAGGTAGTCCAGGAAAATATTCACAGTCTTGCTGTCCCAAGTGGCCTCCTCTTCTGATGCAGAAGCGTCTGAGCCTCCGTGTAACTATGCCATAATACTGGCAGACACTGACCAAATGTCGTACACGCGGACATTGACAAATTGTCAAGCTGTTTACATTAAAAAGGTGATTTTGTTAATTATTTCATCATTTTAAAAATAACATTCTGTTTTCTTTTCTTATGAAAAACTAAGGCAGCCAACAATGGCAATTAAAAATAGTTGCAAAAGAAGGTGGCAATAACAAGTAGACAGCAAAATGAGGTACAAACCTTACACCTTAGTTGAAGCAGCAGCAACAAGTAGTTAGACACCCTGAAAGACCTCTCAGAAAAGCCTATCTTTGACATAGGCATTGAACAACACTTAAAAATGGAGTCAGGTGGGGTTCCCAAGAGACAGCATTCTGCAGAGTTGCCACAACTGAAAAGGCCCTGCACCTTGCAGATACCCGCTGTATTTCCAATAGTGCAGGGACACAGAACAGGATCTCTAATGTTGAGCAGCACACATGGGGAGGAACATTCAGGAGAAGGCTGTTCTTGAGATACCCAGATGTCAAACCATTTAGGACTCTAAAGAATTGAGCCTAGAAACCAATCAGTACCTGGTGCAGATTAAACATCCCTGGAAGCCCCCTTCATAAGAGATTTGAAATGAACACATTTGGGCGTAAATCTACTAAAAACTGATTAAAGGGCAAAAGGGGCTCATTCAGGTGAGGGCCTCATTACTCAGCAGCATTCACATCCCTGTCTTTCAGCCAGGGGTCATGTGTGGCATCTGGGTGACAAGAAAAACACCCAGAGTAGAGAGTAACTAGAGAAGGGTAAGCTGAAAGGCAGGGTGAAGCATTCTGCATTCCTTGCCCTTTGTGCTCTTAAAACCAGACCCTTGACTTTCTTTCTTTTTTTACATGTGGTTGGGGAAGTTCCACATTTTTTAAACACAGGGAACTGCTGCCTTCACATCCAGTTTGGCCCTAATAGGCACTCACTGCTGGTATCTGACTTGATTGCACATCAGTGAGTTAATGCAACAGCAGACTCTAATAACATGACTTTCAGGTAACTGCAAACATCTTTCTGTGGCAACCTCCAAGAGCTTGTGCAGCAGTGAGTAATGCATTCTGTCACTGAGAGTTGCTGGCATTCTGGCTGCTCGGCATGTGTTGTGAACAATTCATCTGCACTGAAACCTAAAATCTTGCACCTGACTGTTCCGTTCATTATCAAGCCTAAATAAAAATGCACTGGCACCAACCAAATCGGAAGCATAAACCTGATGTGACTGGTACGCAAAAGCCTAAAGTAGACATGACACCCAGTCGTCTGTATCTCCCTCCCCAACACACACACACCTCTGCCTATATAAGAATATAGGCAACTGCCTTATATTGAGCCAGACCCTAAGTTCATGTAACTCAATATTCTGCAGGGACCAAGAGTGGCTCTTGAGAGTTTCAGGTGGGCATCTCTCACAGCATGGCCTGGAGATGCCAGAGATTGAACCAAAGACCTTCCACATGCGAAACAGATGCTATGTCACTGAGCTATGGCTCTTCACAGTAACAGCAGCAGCAGCAGCAGCAGACATGAGCTATGAGTTAAAGCAGAGAAATGGCAGAGGAAAGGGCTGTTCAATCCTTTCAAATGACTGCCTCCCTACCCAAAATCTTTTCCCCTTATGGAGAAAAGCAGAAATTTTGAACAGAAAAAAAAGAGAAAGTATGAGTTAAGCCACCAGTTATGCACTTAAAATCCTAAATATATTCAGGGAAAAGATACAAACAAGTGCATGTGAAAAACCTAGCAATCAGTAACTTTATTTTGTCTTTACAAAATACTTTTTTTAAAGTTGCAGAAGGAGCAAACCTAAGGCTGCAGCTGTAGGGATAACTGATGGCTACTGTGAGCTAGGTGGGAACCTGCATTCATCCTGACTGAAAATACTCAACCATTCTCTGTTGAAATGCTGACAGGAATATTGACAATGAAAGAACCTTGTGTATACATACGTTATATTCTTGAATTTTAATAGGGACAAATGTACTTAGGCAGGAATAACCAACTGCACAAATATAAGATGGGGAACACCTGGCTTACTAGTAGTACATGTGAAAAGGATCTAGGTGTCTTAATGGACATGAGTCAACAGTGTGATGCAGCAGCAAAAAAAAAAAAAAAGCTAACGCTATTCTAGGCTGCATCAACAGAAGTATAGTGTCCAGATCAAGGTAAATAATAGTACCACTCTATTCTGCCTTTATCAGACCACACCTGGGCTACTGTGTCCAATTCTGGGCACCACAATTTAAGAAGGATATTGACAAGCTGGAACGTGTGTAGAGGAGGACAACCAAGAAGATCAGGGGTCTGGAAACTAAGCCTGACAAGGAGCGCTTGAAGGAGCTGGGTATGTTTAGCCTGGAAAAGACTATACCAAGAGGACATAAGATAGCATCTTCAAATATATCAAATGCTGCCACGTGGAAGATGGAGGAAACCTGTTTTCTCTTGCTCTGGAGGGCAGGACTCAAACCAATGGCTTCAAGTTACAAGAAAGGAGATTCCGACTAAACATCAGGAAAAAACTTTATGACAGTAAGAGCTGTTTGTCAGTGGAACAGACTCCCATGAGAGGTAATGGACTCTCCTTCATTGGAGGTTTTTAAGCAGAGGTTGGATGGCCATCTGTCATGGATGCTTAAGATTTCCACTTTGCAGGGGGTTGGACTAGATGACCCTTGGGGTCCCTTCCAACTCTTTGTTGTTGTTTAGTCGTTTAGTCGTGTCCGACTCTTCGTGACCCCATGGACCAGAGCACGCCAGGCACTCCTGTCTTCCACTGCCTCCTGCAGTTTGGTCAGACTCATGTTTGTAGCTTCGAGAACACTGTCCAACCATCTCGTCCTCTGTCGTCCCCTTCTTCTTGTGCCCTCAATCTTTCCCAACATCAGGGTCTTTTCCAGGGAGTCTTCTCTTCTCATGAGGTGGCCAAAGTATTGGAGCCTCAGCTTCATGATCTGTCCTTCCAGTGAACACTCAGGGCTGATTTCCTTCAGAATGGATACGTTTGATCTTCTTGCAGTCCATGGGACTCTCAAGAGTCTCCTCCAGCACCATAATTCAAAAGCATCAATTCTTCGGCGATCAGCCTTCTTTATGGTCCAGCTCTACAATTCTATGATTCTATACACTACCCTGCCTGAGTGGGCTGCACACATATGCTGTCAGACAGGTGTGCTTGGTGTGTTTTTTTACCATTTTACGCTTTTTGTGAAACACCCTAAGAATATGATTGAAGGGTACTATAAAAATACTTATAATAAATCATTAAATAGCGTATGAAAAGCTGTTTGACGGTTCATTCAGAGCTAGGAGTTGCTGTGGGGAAAACTCCAGAGAAAACAATGGTGTTACCTGGCATTTATAGCCCTGCAGATTACTATCGGAGTGTGCACAAACTCCCTGAGGTTATAACCCATATCTGGGAATTTGTGCATATATGTATTAATCAGCTGGAGTAAAAGCTTCGGTTAGGGATGTTTGAGGGGCTGGATCTTTGCGGCTTCCCCTACAAAATGATCCGATCTGTTCCTCTTCAGCTAACATGTGGATCAGAACTTAGCTATCCACGAGATTTTGTACTCCTTTTAATATTACAACACTTCTTGGTAGTTTACACGTGTCATAATATGTGGTTTGAGAGAAAACCAGAAATGTATTCTGAAATACATTTTAAGAGTAGCTCCTATGAGGTACTCCTATGAGCCGCTTTATATGAGGAAAGGTTGTGGCACTCGGGATTTTTTAGTTTAGGTGGGAAAGGCAAATAAGAGATGGCATGATACAATTCTAGAACATCATGCATGGCAAGGAGAAAGTGGATAGAGAAACCGTTCTCTCTCTCTCTCTCTCTCTCATACACACACACACACACACATACACACACACCCCACTGGAACTCGTGCACATCCAGTGAAGCTGAATGTTCAAAGACTCAGGACAGATAAAGTATTTCTTCACGCAGTGCATAGCTAAACTATGGTATTTGATTCCAAAGGAGGCAGTGTGTGGGGAAAAGGTTAACCCTCTCCCACACTATGGTCCAAATCTAGATTCTCCTCTCCCTCAGCTGTTGTTGTTTTTTAAAGAAAGAGACCTGGCCTGTTCTAAGCACATTGGATAAAATTAGCAAGTAAGGATACGTCGCAAAGACGGAATAAAGTGCTGTCTGAATGAGGACAAAGTCATTTCCCATTCCATCTCTGGCATGCACTGGTGACACTGGGCCTAGGTTGCTCCAGGAAATTGAATGCTTCCATGGCAATGGGGAGGAGGAATCTGACACTGAGATCCAGCTCCAAGGGCCTTCTGATGGTTCCCTCATTGCGAGAAGTGAGGTTACAGGGAACCAGACAAAGGGCCTTCTCGGTAGTGGCACCCACACTGTGGAACACCCTTCCTTCAGATGTGAAGGAAATAAGCAGCTATCCTATCTTTAAAAGGGCTGAAGGCAGCCCTGTTTAGGGAAGTTTTTAATATTTAATGCTGTACTGCTTTTAACACTTGATTGGGAGTCGCCCAGGGTGGCTGGGGAGGCTCAGCTGGATGGGAGGGGTATAAATAAATTATTATTATTATTGTTGTTGTTATTATTGTTATTATTATTATTCAAAATGGAGAATTATGAGAAGAATTTTCAGAAACGAGTTCACTGCAGCTTTTTTCTAAAAAAAGTTAAATGATCATACATGGAAGAGGAATTTATTTCTTTTACCAAATATCTTCACATTATTTCGCTTCTGATAAAGTGCAATAGTTAAATGTCATTGAATCAACTGTGAATTAGAAGCACCCTGGCTCCAACCTACATATTTTGTTATACCAGGTCAATGATGACACTTTCACCTAGTATAACAAAATACTGCAAGTTATAGATATGAAATGTCACAAGTTATACCATTCTGTGCTCTGCAAATTCAGATGAAAAATCAATAGAAAATCTCATGATACATTTTTGCAGTTTTGAAGATCTCCCTTTTTAAAAAAATCTAGAAAAACATTCCAGATAAGGATCGGTTCACTGGCAATTGCAAGCAGTTGATCATTTGTGATTATTAATATTATATTGATTGTTGTCAATGCTGGCTGCATGTGATTTCCTACCCAGAAAGCAGTTTCCATGTAGAATGAACATGAGCAACAGTGATCTGATGATGCAAGCGTGCCTTTAATTTTCATACATATAATGTTATAGGAAGCCATATTGTACTCAACTATTGATGGATGCAGTACCTCAATTCCAAACAGCTATAAATAGATGATTTTGCAGGTATGGTATTGCAGGGACACTGCGATAGAAGAAACAGCACCACCAGAACTTGAGTGGACAGTCTCTCTAAGAAGCCATCTGCACTATACATTTAAAACAGTATCATACCACTTTAAGCAGTCATGGCTTCTTCCAAAGAATCCTGGGAATCATCGTTATTAAGGGTGCAGTTCCCAGAGATCCCTGGGAAGAGGGATTGACTATGAAACCACTGTGGTCCTAGAGTACAATTGCCCCCATACACAGATTAATTTAACAGGCATCAGAAACTTCCAATAGGAGCACAGGAACACCTCACAAACCTTCCCCAAACAAAAATGAAAGCCTTACCTTGGGGAAAGGGAAAGGGAAGAGGGCTGGCTTAACTACCATAGTGAAGGGCTGTAGGCTGGTGGTAATGTACACACTTTACATCCCAGGTTCAATTACAGGTATTTCCCGGTAGGTCTGAGAAAGTCTTCTATCTGGAACCCTGGAGAACCAGGGTAAACAAATGAAGTGCTTGGTAGGCCAATAGATGAACTTAGTGTAAGGCAGTTTCCTGTGCTTGTAAGAATTGGTAAAAAGCAAAGCAGGACCTTTTTAATACACTATTTTCTAGAATCTCTTGAGGTCTACTCACGTCTGTTTTTTGGAGCTGCCCTACCATTTATGTATACAACCATCCTAACCCTCAAAAGAGGGAGAGAAAATTAATTTATTTCTATTTATTCCCTGCCTTTTGGTCCTCCAGAGGCCCTAGTTGTATTACCTCAGAATTGGCCCTAGAGAGTGTATCTGGAAGCAATCATTGGGGCAAATGTATGGGATATATATTAGTCAAATGTATATACATCACTCTCATGCATATGTTCGTGGAGTCGGGGTGAGAGGTTAATTCCTATGGGGCTCCAGGCCTCCGCACAGTGCAACTCATCCCAGGGGATGGGAAGAGTGATTTTGCAGAATCTCCAGCCTCAATCACTGGAAAGATTATTCCCTAAAACAATTTGCATTTGCATATTTGCTTCCTAGCACTCTAAAGAGGCTCATTTAGTCTGTCACAATGTGATTATCCTTTCGAAACCACCTATTGTCCATTACGAGGGAAATAAGCATAATAGAAAAAGCAATACACAATTTATATTTTAACACAAGTGCTTCTCTCCTCTGAGAACAAGCATATTAACTGTACCGGGTCTCCTGTGTCATTTGCATTTCCTCCTCCCCTCCCCTCCCTTTTTTTTTTAAAAAAAAAAGATAAAACAACTGTTAAAATCTCCAATGAGGGGAAAGGCAAAAGGAGGAAGGGGAAACGACAAAAGAGTAAAGGAGAGAAGGGAACCACTCAGGACTGCCAGAAACATGGTGTGTTCAGAAAGGCATCAGCCCTGCCACAAGCTATGAAGGAGCAAAGGGGGTTTTTACTGAGAAATAAAGGTGTAGGAAAATCTCTCCTGACATATATAAAAAGCTCCTTTCTGATTTAATTAGGAGTCGCCAATTGAGATAACCAGCAATGCAGTGGCACTTGTTAAGGAGGTCCACATTTCATCACAACCAAGCACATGGCGAAAAAGCAGGAAAATGGGATTAAGGCCTGCTATAAAGGCGCAGCCTTGGAAACCAGATGGCCTTTCCCGCCTCCTAACATGTCATGTTTTGTTTTCTTTCCAACATTATTTTCAATGTATAATTCTCCCCTGCCGCCTGCTGCTTTGGCAACCGCAAATAAGAATACCATATGTTATGGATTTTATATTGTCTTAAAACAAAATTTCCCCTTCCCATCTACTCCACCCATGCTTCCTCTTCTCCCAAAGACATCCAGTGCCGCTGATCAATACAAGGCATATTCAACTGATCTCTTTTGTCCCCACCACATTGCAACCTCAGTAATCTTAAATCAGCCTTGCAAGGTCGGCCAGTCTTATTCCCATAGTACAGATGAAGGCCTGAAACAGAGAATGATTCACCAACTTTTGCATGTCAGTAATTGCATGTCTGATCTGACGTGTGAACCAGGGACTGCCAGGTTACAGCCCCTGTTCTTAGGCACTGCACTGCACCTCTCAATGTTTCCGTTTCCCTGAGAGAAGTAACTCGTGTGTGCATCCCATCCAGCAAACACACTAATGTCAGAAGCAGCCCTCAAAGACAAATATGGAAACAGCCCAAACAGCAGCTATTCACATGGAACTTTTTTTTTTTTTAGGCTCAACTAAGAAAGCAATCCAATTTTAAAGAGAAATGTGCTACTTTAATAGCATGTAGGAAGGGATAATGATGATTACACCTTCCTTGGGATGAAGCCTTCATAAATACAATGCAAATTGCATTATACTAATGCAAGAAATAAAGATTCAGAAGAACGGTGAGCGGAAAGGTTAGGATAAAAGAAGAAAGTATAGGATGTTTTCTGACACTTTAAGTTAAGAAACACCATAATGACCAAAATTCATTGCCTTAAACTACGGGCTATAATATGCTATCCAATTTTTAACCTCCCTTCCAAGGATTCCTCTTGTGAGATATACTGGATGCCATCAATGCTGATTTGGATTAGAGCGGCATACATGTGCCCTCACTTTTCGATTCTATTAAAACACCAAGATCAATAACACAGCATAGCTTTCAGAAGTGATAATAAAACACCCTAAAATATTCCCAGAATACTTCTATAAATAATTTGCTTAGCGTACTTATGTTAAAAAGCTTGTCAGTTACAGCACTCTGAAAAGCTCTAAAAGTACACGCTATCGTATTTGGATTTGATAAACCTCCCACTGCTTTGGGTCACAGAGGGCTACACCATGCACCCAAAGAAATCATTATTTTCCTTAATAAATAAATTACTGGCCTATATTTCATGTATCACTCAGGTCTGCTGGTATCAAGGGTTTAAATAATAAATAACAAATAGCTCCATTCATTTATTAATAATAATGCCTCTTGTCTCCCTTTTTTGCCCCTTTTTTTGTCTTAATATATATCCCCGGCACCGTATTGACTAGTAGTCATGTGAAAGGACAAATAGCTGGGCCACTGGGAACATTTAAAATTTTCCAGTTTAAGGAAACTGTGTCTAAGCTCTGACAGCCAGCTTTACTTTGTCAATTGCTCAGGCGCTGACAGTGTCATGATTGGTGAGTTTCAAAGCCACAAAAACACTTTAAAGCCATATTAGCTAATGGAGCTCCTTCCTCATGCTGTTTCTCAGAAGGAAATGTGCTTAGAAATGCCTACCTAGAAATGCTCACATGAGACCTCCCCTGACCATAATCATAGCTGAGAATTGCAAATTCCTATATCCTTAGTAAGGTAAAAGAGAGATGCTGGTGTTCATAATCCGGGGCTGGGTTTACAAACAATGCAAGTCAACAGGCTGTACAATATATAAGTAGGAATAAATTGGCATTTCCCTTCTGTTTACCCCCAGGAGCAACAGAACAGCACTGCAGATCTGGCTTCCTGCCAACAGAACTGCCGCCGCACACCGAGAAGGTGCAGAGGTGGATGAGGCCATGTCAGGCACACCAGCAGGAGTGCCAGACTGGTGCCACTGGTGTGTCTACACTGCCCTCCCCTCAGCACTACCCTGCCACGCTCCATGAACCTATGGTTGCGTACACACCATACATTTAAAGCACATTACTTCCCCCAAAGAATCCTGGAAACTGTAGTTTGTTAAGGGTGCTGAGAATTGTAGCTGTTGGTGGGTGGAAACTGCAGCTCCCAGGACGCTATGGGGGAAACCACGTCCTTTAAATGTATGGTGTGTTTGCAGGCTACTTAGGGCAGGTTGTGGGGGGCAGGTCCCCACTCAACAAAAGGAGCAAGAGGGCAGGGAACACACAACCATATTTTGAAGCAGATTATGCCATCTGCCATTATGGAGTGGGTGACAATATTTTTTGCTAGAGGGCAAGGGACCACGAGTCCCTAAAAATACAGATGAGAAAGCTGGCGCACTCCCAGTAACCCAGCTTAATTGGGCTCTTGACGGTTGTGGTAGTTAAGTCACCTTTTGCCCGAATCATTTATTGCCCCCCGGCATGCCACTGCCCCCTTTGTGATGTGTGCAATTTGTTATTTTCTTTCATTTGGTCCTTCCTTGAGTCGCCCTCGTCCCCAATCCTGGAGCATAAACACATGGCAGATGCACAATAGGCTGTGCAGAGGCTTGATCTCTGCATAAAGAGCAGGGTCAGCCCCTCGCTGTGAACAGATATTTCGTCTTTGGGAACAGGTTCATGCCTATGTTTCAAGTCCCAGTGACATATTCTGGATTTCCAACATGTGTTACACATCTGCTGGAGCCAAGGATTTATGAAGAAACCTGCATTTAATTTTACTGGGCCCGGGCATTGTTACTGCTGTGTTATGCCCCTTTCATTCCTCCCTCCCCTTCTTTAACTAGAATGGTTGCGTTTGGGTTATATAAAAGCCCTGATTCCAAGTCATATAATTTTATAGGCAAAAGCGGGGGGAGGGGGAAACAACACCCCAAAATGTTCTTTTGTATAGCACCTGAGCTCATTAACAATCCCCCAAATTCCATAATTTTACACCACCATGTGCTGCACATTGTACTTAGTACCTAGCAGCCTAATTTAATTGGCTGGAATCCTCTCAGGGCAGGCTGCACACAGACATTAGGGAAATGGTGGAACAGGTGGGACCCTTGTCCTGCACTTGATAATCATAGGTTCTTAACCTCCGCACAACACATCTGATGCAAAGCTGGGCGCAGGGAGAGAGGAGTGGCTAAGGGACCTGGACTGCACTCTTTTGTTAGGCCTCATAATGATGTACGTCAAGGCCCGGATATCAACTGACTGCTGCTTCCAACTCGCACAATGCCTTTTGAAGTAGGCCAGATAAGACCAAAATTGTACACCAGGAGCATTTAACAAACAGGGTGTCATTCAAGAAACTCTGAGAAGGAGAAATTCAATGGGAAAGATGAGCTCGTTCCCAAGGAGACACGGGATTCATCCATTTATTTATTTTTTACAAAATGTATACCCCAAACTTTCTGCTTTTTTTAAAAAAAAGCACTCAAGGCAGTTTACAGAGTGAATGTTAATAACAAATAAGCATAAAAATACAAACACGATATAAAAGCTTTAAGAAAGAAAAACAAGAGTGGGGGTTTGTTTGTTTGTTTGTTTGTTTGTTTGTTTGTTTGTTTGTTTAGACAAAAATATATTCCAGAGAGCATAAAACAACTACAAACTTGACTAGGCCCAAAGTCCTTTTTTTGTGTGTGAAATGTTAGAAGACCACCTCAACTGGTCAAGTCAGCCTCTCTAGGCAGGGAAGTATTTTAGCCTAGGCATGGCCACAGAAGGGCTCCGCTGGATGGTTGCTACAGCTGTTTATGAGAAATATTTGTTGAAAACATAACAATCATTTCATTTTTGCTAATGAATGCTTTTGTTCTAGTTTGTGGGCTCCAACATGAGCTCACTACCACAGTGAAACCAAAACTCTTTCAGCCCAAGAGCCGCATTCCCTTCTAAGCAACCTTCTGGGGACCATATTCCAGCGGCAGGTGGGGCCAGAGGCAAATGCAGGCAGAGCAATGACCTTTGTGCAGTGGACTGCTTTCTGCACATGCTCAGACACCACTCTCTACCCTCCATCCAGGAAAGCAAAGGGGCATTGTCAGGGTTTATGGGCGCATCCTAAGCAGACAAAATGATTCCAGGTGGGTGTTAAGGGTGTGGCCTGGAAAGAGTCCCAAGGGCCAAACAGAGAGAGCCACATCAGCTCCTGTGTCTTAGGTTCCCCAACATGGTCTATACTGACTTCAACTCTAGAGTTTCAGTCAAGAGTCTTTCACATCAATGCCAGGGTTTGAACCATATGCAAAGCACTGAGCTGGGAGGGGCAGACTGGCCATCTTGTCTTCTTACTGCTTTCATCCCTAATCACAATCAGCTCACTGGGAAAAGAACTTCCCAGTCAAACACTGTGATTTTTACTGGTGTAGTGGTTAAGAGCAATGGACTCATAATCTGGTGAACTGGGTTCGCGTCCCCGCTCTTCCACATGCAGCTGCTGGGTGACATTGGGCCAGTCACACTTCTCTGAAGTCTCTCAACCTCACTCACCTCACAGCGTGTTTGTTGAGGAAGGGAAAGGAAAATGTTAGCCGCTTTGAGACTCCTTAAGGGGAGTGAAAGGCGGGATATCAAATCCAAACTCTTCTTCTTCTAAATCGGTCACCTAAAAATCCACCGCTAAAAAGACCACGCAGTGCACAAGCCAATCATCATATCCCCAGTCGTCAACAGCAAACGCAAAACGACCCACCACAACGACCCACCACAACATGCAACGGAAGGGAAGAGCGAGGGACCCGGGGGTGGGAGAGGCGGACACATTCATTCCCAAGTATTTTCCATCCCATGATAGATAAGGAGCCTGTGATTGACAACGATCACCTGGGGATCTACCTGTAGATCACGGTCGACCGGTTGAACATGCCTGATCTAGTCCAATGCCCTACAATGCAGGAAGATGCAGCTGAGTGAACCTGCAACCTTGATGTTTTCAGCACCATGCTCTAACCAACTGAGCTCTCCAGCTGTCAGATTTTATCCAATACCAACCCTAAAGATCCAATACTGACTGATACTCTTTGTCAGATAGAGTCAGGTACCAGCTTCTTCCTGTACTGTTAGTTCTTGTTGACTGTTCCAATAATCACTAGAAGGTTGGGTTCAATGTCAAATTGAGGCAGCCCAATAGCTTTAAAACTCCCTGCCTGAGTAGATTTGCCAAAGGCCAATATTTTCCAGGGAAGAGACAAAAATGTTAAAAATAAGGAAGGAAGGAAGGAAGGAAGGAAGGAAGGAAGGAAGGAAGGAAGGTAGGTCTGGTTTTTACAGCTGGGATAAAGCAACTACAGAATATTTTTTACTTCTGATTCTGCACTTTTAATTGGGATTTTAATGGGTTTCGTTGAATTTTGATTCTAATATCACTAACTTGGGATAGGGCAAATGGGAATAAATAAATAAAATTGCTTAATTAACTCCTAATTAACAATCTAAGCAGGAGATGCCTATATTAGAATTAGCAGGGTTAGAAGAAAGGCTGAAATTTGCTGTTCTGCCTTGAAGCACAGCAGTAAGATGCACCTCAATGTTTTTGCTTTTAACCTACATTTAGCACAGCCGTCATTAAGAAGTAACAGAGAAGCAGGCAGCTTGCTCAGTTCCTGGCAGTCCCAACCTTGTAGCAGAGACAAAGCAGGCAGGGCTGGTTAATGGTAAGTGTCATCAGTTTGAACTTGCTGTGGTTTCCAAGAGCAGCTGTGAAGGTTTACAATGATAGCATCTAGGTACACAGCGCTAGTATTCAAATACAGCCTTAGCTATGTTCAGAAAGCTGTATCTAGGTTATAGTCTGTAAGTATACCTGGAAGTAGAGATGGATGAATCTGTCAAATTTCATTTTCTTCCAGCTGCTCATATTTTCAATCTTAATTCCAGTTTGCTACATCTCTGCACCAGTTTAGAGGGGGAAAGTCATCAGAACAATTCTTGAGCATTTTAAGATATGGTTTAGGTAATATACACCTTTCCAGTGCTTTTTTTTTCTTTTAAAAAATGTTTAGGGGTACTCTCATTTTCCTACTCATATTTAAATATTGCCCCTCAATGAGGCCAAACGTAGATTCAAAAAATGTTTAGGGGTATGCATACCCCTGCTTCCCCCCAGAAAAAAGCACTGCACTTTTCTATGCAGTTATGCCCAACAAACATATTTATGCAAGGATATACCCTAATATCATGTATACGTTGTTTTCACTAATATATGTCCACTTTCCTCTAACATAGGCACTTTTGTATAGTTTCTGGTTGAAGAAATGCACTGCAACATTCAGGAAAAGATGAATTTCGGAGGATAGCTGAGTATTTTGGTTTGCGTTTTATTACAGGAAGTGCAGATTAGTAAAATTCCACCGCGTCCCTACTTGGAAGCAGCATTAATTGAGCTTTGACAGTACAGAAGAACAGAAGAACAAATGCTAAATGGCAGCAATGTTATTGTGGAAATGAAGGGATAGGTTCCACTTTTATTTGGTTTCTTACAACTTTCAGTACTACTACACAGGCACGGCCTCTTAACATTTAATGTATTCCAAAACTTCCTTGCATGGAATGCTTGTGTCCCAAGATGTATGCGTTTCAATGCCTTATCATTTATTTTAGATATATAATCAATGCAAACAATATTCCTTCTTGGTAACAAGTCTGTGGTTCATTAGCCCCTAATTAGCAAGATGAGAAAAAAGAGTGAGAAATACCTTTCCTTGGAAGGATTTCTTACTGTTTATTTCTTCAGACTTGCCAGATGTATTATGGCCCAGATGTGGCATCATCCATCTTTCTTGTGATGTGTAATAACCAGATAAGGACACCTGCAATAGCACGTTTGTCCAATTTCTTTGTGGGCTTCCCTTGAGACTGGTCTGGAAGCTGCAGCCAGTGCAGAATGCTGCAACCAGGTTGTTGAGTGGAGAACCTGGACACATACATACATTACAGCTGTGCTGAGGGAACTCCACCGGCTGCCAATCAGCTCCAGGTCTGCTTGCTAACATATAAAGCCCTTGGGACCAGGTCATCTGAAAGACCGGCTGCCCCTGTAAGACCACTTAGGATCATCTGGACTTGTCTTTTTGCTCAGGCTTTCCATGGCCAATAAGATTGAACCCCATTTTATGTGTCTGAATCCCCCAAATTCCTGTTTTTTATTTGTTTTTATTCACTTTTAGATGCTTTTCTTCTGCAGCATTATTGGTTTCAGGCTATATTTTTGCTTTAATGATATTGCTTATTTTTTATACACTGCTCTGAGATGTTTAAATATTAAGCAGTTTATAAGTGCTTTACATTTTTTTTCTTGGACCTACCTTATGTTGCTACCTTAAAACAGCATCCTCATAAAGTGCTCCAATGTTACTTGCATATACTGTACTCATTGCTAGTTGGAACATTTCTTCCATACTAATCTGTTTGTTTATTTATTTTATTTCTTTTACTCAAGACCCTGCAAATAGAGTTGATACAAGGTAGACTGTGGCTGCTGGTGAGCTCTGCAGTGAACATTTGTGGGCAATTCATAATGTACAAAAATCAAAACAAGGCTTTTATTGAAAACATCTTAGTGCGAGGTGTTTGGATTTTGGCTGAGCTCAATTCCCTTTCTGCCTCTGCCACAAGCTGAGTTCACATTTATGGTGCCTGCCACAGAAACTCATGGAAGTGGTTGCAGCGTTCACAGTCACAGCAAGGCCTCTCCATCAAGTCTGCCAAAGACCAGCTCCATCAGACTCCTCCACTCTCAACCACCATCTGCCACAGCCATTCCATCAGGCTATGGCAGAGAAAAGAGACTGCAGGAACTTTGCATCAGTTCTACTGAAAGACTAGCAACATTTGGCTCCTCTCTTTCCAAATTGCTCAATTCCAGCTGGCTCATTACAGTATCTGTGTAACTAAGAACTAGTATATGTCTGCCACTCCAGAAGCTTGGGGGTGGCGGGGAAGAAGGGTGAGATTAAAATGTTTTAAATAAAGAAATTGAGGTGCCATTTGTAAGAATTTTGCAAGAGCACAGTGGCCCGAAAGAGAGCTGTTATTAAATATATCACATGTCCTGTCCACCCTTCACATAGTGGGGCCAGTTCTCACTAATAGCACCTCTGCGTGAGTGGTGCCCAGCCACAAGCCCAACAGCCTGTGGCACTGCCTCAAGTGCGAACGGGGCAATAGATTCACTGTGGAGCCTGCCTTCCTGGTCTGTAAATAGTAGCTGTCTGCCTCACAGGGCTGTAGTGAGGTTAAACGTACTAAAGATCTACAGCTTATTAGAAAAAGTGCCAGATAAATAAGTAGATGACACAGTACTCAATTTGCTAAAGGGCTGGTGTTTAATCAGGCAGAGTATAAAAAGGTACCTATTATGCAGCAATAAGGAAAGTGAATTTGGTTATCACTGCAAATATTTCCAGGCACTTCAGACAGATTGTAGACTAATCACAAAATGTGCAATTCCGCAGGGAATAAAACTCTTTAATTATGTGCTTAAATCCCACTGCGGACTTGGGCATCTCTAACATTCTCTAGGTTGGACAAGAAAGTTTAGCACTCTTTACACGTAATGCACACTGACAAGCATTGTGGGATGCAATTGCCAACTCCGTTGTAGTGACCCAACAAGACCACTGTTCAAACCATCATTTAGTGCTATGGGAACAAAACTCTGCAAGCCTCAGTTCTCAAATGCTTCCTCCTTCCCTCTCCTCCACCAGCAAAGCTTCAGTCACTTACATTTGTATCTAACTACCATTTGTTGGGTTTAGTTTTAACTATGGTTTATCAAAACAAGTCAAGAACGTAAACCATGGATTGCTACTCCTTGTTTTGCTCAGAAGTCCTCAGTTTACCCATGCAGGTCAGCTGAGGAGGGGGGGTTGTTGCCCCCTCTCTGCTCATCAGATGTTCAAACCGATGACTGGGGGGCTATTTTTCATCTCCATAAAGGCATTGGGCTCCAAACACCCTAGTGCTGCATCTATTTTATTTGTTTAAATTTTTACTACTCTCACCAAAATAAGTCGGTTCATATGGGGACAGAAAAAGTTACTGTGGTGAGTGCATGTGGATTAGGCTCCCAAACTGGGGATTACCTACCCCGATATAAACCATTGTTCAAAGTTGGCTTGCTCAGACAAACCATGGTTAAAACAAATCACAGTTTGTCTCAGTTCAAGGTAACAAGCCACAGAGCAATTTTAAAAGAGAGACAAATGCCTTCAATCTCCATAAGCCCCAACAATGGTTCAGCATTACATTCAAACAAGGTCATGGTATCCTTTATGTGGCTGGGGCAACATATGGGTGGGATATAAATTTAAAGAACGTTGTTATTCTTATTCTGCTAAACAAGCCCCCTTCAGACCTTCTAGGAAGGTCAGAAGTGGTGTGGGTGCACCTGACATGCATGAAGGCACCCACTCCCTAGTGTGAGCGTTCACACATTCTTCTGAATGCTTCAGTAGGGCTAGTTTCAAGGTAATTTTAGAACAACACTGTAAGAAAGGTCACTGTTCCCATATTTCAAATGGTCGGCCAGGGACTTCTTTACCACCACCACAGTGTGTTCTCTTTCATATTTGTATAATTTCCTAACTGAGATTCCCAACCACATTTTGTGGGGCGGTCACCCCCCCCCCTCCGTACCATCTTTCCTCTGACCCCAAAATCCCAACACAGAACATCATTTTTCTTTACATGTCTTCAATAAGCAAGTGTGGCTTTTATCTGCAACAAATTACCTGGATCTATATTTAACATGTTATTTATCATCTCTTGTCACAGAGCTTCTAGGACAACCTTTTTCTTTCCAGTCCAAACTGTATTTTCACGTATTCTGCAGCTGGAACTCCAATGGAGGTCACTAAAACTGCCTTTGCATCTCTCCCCTGTGCAAGTACTTATTTCTTTTCATGCCTAGTTAGTCTAAAGGTTCTTCAGTGGTGAGACGGCTGTATCTTGAGCCTCCTATACACCATCATTCTTGACAACACTTATAGCAGGTTGATAGCAGTGACCTCACACGCTGGCAACCTACATCCTGGTTCTAGCATCTGCTCCAGCTGCCTATTGTCTTTCAGATATAGTTCAGTGGTGGAGTGGTTCAGCCAAAAGAATCATGCACTTTGGGTTAAAACTGTGAAACTTAGCACACACACAGATTGACCTACACTAAATAATTGCATATGGATATTTTTATTTTATGAAATATTTATTTAAAAGTGATGTTACAGGAATTCCTACTGTGGAAGACACTGTCACACCTAACTATTCTAGTTAGCATGCGAAGGAATTAAGGACCACAGAGTTCTGATTGCTAGATTAGGCTCGGTAATGTCACATCCCCTCTTCTCCTGAGAGGAAGGAAGTAGGGTTTGTTTCCTGTTCCTTCTCTCTCTCTCTCTCTCTCTCTCTCTCTCTCTCTCTCTCTCATGCTGCACATGATGGAGGAAGACTGGCCTCAACATATGTATGTGCCTCAGACATGTGTCTGAGGATGCCTTTGCTATAGTTTTCAACTAAGAATATTTTACCTGCAATTTGTCATTGCTAAGGGCAATGCATGACTGTAAGTAAAGTATATTTTAAACTTACTTCAGTGTGTAGTCTGTTTCTCTGCAGGTGGGTAAAGCGGGCCAGCTACCTCAAGAAGCTGGAATGTATTAAAAGAAGGTTTAAAAACCTATTCCTATGTGTCATTAAATCTGCCTAAAGGTGGGATTTAAGATTTGCTACTGGGGCTCTTTATGTGCAAGCCCTACATTTTTTTAAAAAAACCAAGCACCAGCTGTTTTGTTTGCTAACCCACACGTGTGGGTCTGTAGAGGATTAAATATAATTAATATGTCCTCTTACTAATTCCCATTACATACAACATTGTGAAATACATTTTGTGTTTGTTTTCTTGTTTTGCATTTATTGTCTGGGAATATCCATTTTATATTTGTTATCTAATTCAGTTGGGACCTACCACTACCAGTGGGAACATTCTATTGATGCAGAGAATATTTGTTTATAAGCAAACGGTGTAAAATTAAAACTCATTTATTTTGAAACAGAAATAGACATGAGGGTGGATCCATGTCAGGAAATGTTTACGCATTATCACTGCATGCCATTCAGCAGTAATAGGACTATTGCTGGGTGGGAGGTGAATACCAACTTTAGCCCACCCTTTAGTGCACCTGCTCCTGTTCCTTTACCTGAAGATCTGCAACCTGTTGAGGAGCCAGAAGGCTGAGTCAGCTAGCCCTGCCCTGGAGGGCAAGTGTAAGAATTTTGTTGTTTTCAGGGAGAAGCCTATTGTATGGTCAGTTGTTTGTGGATGGTAGCTGTGTGTGTGGCGAGAGCACAAATGCAACTCGTGAATGTATAAAGTGTGATTCATGGTGTGCTTGGGTTGTTGCTCTTTTATGTTTTTATTGATTTGCTGTATTGTACTTTTTATTTGTATTTACTGCTGCTTTATTGTATTTTCTTTTGTATTAATCTGTTCACTCCTTTGGGGGCCCTGGCCAAAAAGTGGTATAAAAATAAACTGATGATGTCCATGGCAACTTTGATGCTTTTAACCCAAAGTGCACAATTTGGTCAAAAAACCCTGACTTAATTGCTTCACTACAGGAGAACAGTTTTGACCCGTAAAGCCAAAAAGGTCTGATCACTATTTAGCTTGGGTTTAATATCTATAATTAACCTATATTAACATTTCTTTCCATTATGGTGCATCCAAGCCCTGCTTTCCATGCTCCCCCTTCCATCTCTATGGTCAACCAAACAGAGCCTTTTGGTTAACACTGCCTTTTGCTCTTCAGATGGCATCACTCCAATCCCAAGCTACTTTTCTGCCATAAACCTGATCAACTGTGAGTCTGACTGACTTTTGGTAGCTGTATATGAACAGTGTGGTACCAAGTGTGTTTACTCAGAGGTACATCAATTTGGGACCACAGCTAAATTTGGAAATGCATTTAGTGACCACAAGTAAGACATCCAATGATTGCCCTAAATACTGTAAAATGAAATAATTTACCTAACAATATCTCTGTCCAGAAAAGTCACATCAGCTGCTTCCTCAAAGCCTTCTTGAAAAGCTAGAAGCACAGAAACATATCCAAAGGAATACTGTTCAGTAGTCACAATCTGCCGGATACACTTTCTTACATGAGGTTATCTTAATTCCACTAGTATCATCAAAATGCTAACATAACTGATCTCTTGATTTCTAAAGAATTACTTAGCAGTAATCACAGGATTATTTTGATTAGACTGCAGGATCCAAGGAAGTCCCTAGATGGAAAAAGTGGCGGTCCTAGTTGAAAGGAATTTACATAGGCACTTTCTGCTGCCTCACCATTGACTTTCCCCTGTGCTGATTTGTTGATATTTCTGCACAGTGTGGGTCACTGCAATGTCAGAGCTTACTGGCAACTACATCCTGTCTGTTAAAGAGAATGTGGATATATTTGGTTTGGGGTAAAGGGGGAGGTCAGGTTAAAAGTTTGGCAAGCAGACTAATAAGCCACATTTCCTCCATGGGCCACTGAAATCCTGCCTTGAGAACTCCTACACAGCTCCTTTCTCCTCCCAGCTCCCCGCTGCTGGTTTCGGGCCATGCGTTCCCATCTCCCATGTAACTTTGCCGTTTCCAAGGAGATGGCATGCTGCTAACCCCACACCTCATCTCCGATGCCTGTGTGACATCACCAGGTCAGCACAGCCATAAAACACTACAACTAAGGCACTGGAGTTATGGCTTGACTCATTGCAATATTAGCAAATCCTAAAGGACGTGTGAACCGGACGATGGACTGCGAGGTTTGCTTTTTCATTAGACTTGTTTTGATGAGAGCTAGACATAGTGTCATTGAATGCAGACATCCTTTTTTCAAAAAAAGAGTCCAGAAGCTACAGCAATAGAGGGCTTCACACAGGGCAAAAAGAGAACGACATTGCTTCAAGAATCAAACAGTGCTGTTTGCTGACACAAGCTGACCTTTTAGTTGCACCGTAACACCAAATGGGTTCTGAAGATATGTTTCATCCTGCAGCTTCTGTTTCAAGGCTGAACTGAACACAGAGAGTTCTGAAGCAAATCACAGCACAAACAGCTCAGCCCTGCCTGTGTGTTTCACCTCAGAGAAGGAGAGAGGATCCTCCCATGAAAAGGTCCTATCCTCCTTGATTCGGCAGAGTTCAGCTCCCATTCACTTCCAAGCTCCTCCTACAGAGAGACAACATTCTACCTCTGCTGGCAGTTCAAACTACAGAAATTCCATAAATAAACCTGGCAACTGGAGGCTCTTTTTATTGCTTGCAATCCTGCACACAGGGAAAGATGGAAGGGAAAGGTAAAATAAGGCTATCGAAGCCTACTAGTCATAATGCCTGCATTCCACTTCCATTGTGGGAGGCAGTATGCCTCTGAATGCTAGTTGCTTGGAATAGGGAAGGGCAAATTTGCCAATTTCAGTTTCTCTCTTATTCTCATTTTTCCAATCTTAAGCTCAGTTCTCCACATTTCCACATGAATTTGCAAAATCTTGTTTTTAAAAGTGCCCATGAAAATTCATCAGTTTTCGTGAAAATTTCTCCTCATGCACACATTATTCCTAAGCATTATTTTTGCAAGCAGGTTTCCCTAATATTAGGCAACTTTGTAGTTTTTTACTAAGATGTGATGATGCATATACTAGGGTAAAAGTGTTCATACAATGCATATTTTAATTCACACTCTACCCTAGTATACAGGGCCGGCCCTCATATGAGGTAAAGTGGTTGCCTCAGGCAGCAGCCTCAGGTGCCAGATCCAGCCGCTGCCACCACCAACCACTCCTCGCCAAGAGATTCCATTCTGTCGTGCTAGAAGCATGTTATAACAAACCAAATGTGGTACAAGCATTAGAACATGCAGCCCCAGAACAGCAGCTCTTGATAAAAAAGATTTTTTCCCTCCCACAGAAGCTTCTCACACTTCTAGGCCAGAATGAAGGCCGTGTCTCTCTGAGCCCGACGGTGTCAGCAGTCAGACCTGCAGGCTCTTCATCCAGTTTATGGTCCTCTGCTATTTGAACAGCTGGAGATGAGGTTGAATGAAATGGATTGTTTCCATATTTCTCTTTCCAAAGAAGCCATTTAAGAGAAACTCTTAACATTTTTGGACTGGTTTAATCTTGGATCGAGATAAAAAAAAGGATAAAAGCGCTGGGATTTTCCATGACAGAGATCCAACCAATCCCAAAACAAATTCCACCACTGTAGAAAGGTGGGTAGGAATATTGGAAGCTGCTTAATACTGAGCCCAATGGTTTGCCTATCTAGTTTAGTATTGTCTCTACAGTGAGTTGCAGTGGTTCTCCAGGAAGGAACCTTTTCCAAATCCTCCTGGAGATGCCAGGGATAGAACTTGGGATTTTCCTGCCTGCAAATCATGTGCTCCACCCCTTACCTTAGGTAAAGGTAAAGGGACCCCTGACCGTTAGGTCCAGTCGTGGATGACTCTGGGGTTGCGGCGCTCATCTCGCTTTATTGGCCAAGGGAGCTGGCATACAGCTTCCGGGTCATGTGACCAGCATGACTAAGCCGCTTCTGGTGAACCAGAACAGCGCATGGAAATGCCGTTTACCTTCCTGCCAGAGCAGTACCTATTTATCTACTTGCACTTTGACGTGCTTTTGAACTGCTTGGTTGGCAGGAGCAGGAACCAAGCAATGGGAGCTCATGACTTGCTACATTATCCATAACATTCTTCTCAACTAATCTGCAAGCTCTCCTCTGAGAAACATGGAAACTTGTGGTATACGTTCCATGAAGCATCAGGATGATAATATTATTACAGTGATACCTCGGGTTAAGAACTTAATTCGTTCTGGAGGTCCGTTCTTAACCAGAAACTGTTCTTAACCTGAAGCACCACTTTAGCTATTGGGGCCTCCCGCTGCCACCGCACAATTTCTGTTCTCATCCTGAAACAAAGTTCTTAACCCAAGGTACTATTTCTGGGTTAGTGGAGTCTGTAACCTGAAGGGTCTGTAACCTGAAGCATCTGTAACCCGAGGTACCACTGTACTAGTTTGGTTATTATTAATTACCTTCCCTTCACCAGAAGGTTCTGGGGCAGGTTACTGCAATATAAAATACAGCGTTTAAAACCAATTACAATCACAACCAAAGCAGGTCCTAAAAATATCTCTCTCAAGTGTCAAAGGGCAGAGAGGTGTAGCTTCAGCGTATAAGGACAGCTGGAAAATGAAGGTGCCGGAAGCACCTCTACAGGGAAGGACTTCTATCTGCATGTTATCCTACCTGTCCTGATTCCTTTGTTGCACTTGCAGATATAAATAAATATATAGGAATATTGGAAGCTGCTTAATACTGAGCCCAATGGTTTGCCTATCTAGTTTAGTATTGTCTCTACAGTGAGTTGCAGTGGTTCTCCAGGAAGGAACCTTTTCCAAATCCTCCTGGAGATGCCAGGGATAGAACTTGGGATTTTCCTGCCTGCAAATCATGTGCTCCACCCCTTCCCTTAGGTAAAGGTAAAGGGACCCCTGACCGTTAGGTCTAGTCGTGGATGACTCTGGGGTTGCGGCGCTCATCTCGCTTTATTAGCCGAGGGAGGCAGCGTACAGCATCCGGGTCATGTGGCCAGCATGACTAAGCCGCTTCTGGTGAACCAGAACAGCGCATGGAAATGCTGTTTACCTTCCTGCCAGAGCAGTACCTATTTATCTACTTGCACTTTGACGTGCTTTTGAACTGCTTGGTTGGCAGGAGCAGGGACCGAACAACGGGAGCTCACCCCGTCTCAGGGATTCGAACCACCGACCTTCTGATCAGCAAGCCCTAGGCTCTGTGGTTTAACCCACAGCGCCACCCATGTCCCACCCTTCCCTTATCCAGGGCCAAAACCCCAAGGATGGGGAGAAATGTTACAGAAATGTGAATTAGACTGGCAATTCTACAAAACGGTCCCTACATGAATGATGACACAGCATAATCGTTACTGAAAAAATACTTTTAAAATAACTAAAATGTACAAAGCACCGTGCAACATTTAAAAATTAACAGCAGGCTTAAAATATTAAAAAGCCAACAAAGGCCTAGGCAAAGCCTCACTAATCAGGAAAGAGGCCCCTGTCACTAATAAGAGTTCTCTAATATGGTACATTCTACAAGGAATTGACCACGGTCTGCAAAAGCTAAAACAAATGGTGCTGTAAGTGATGTCATAGCAGGGGTGCCATGCCAGCAACGGGGAGTTCCTGGCAGTTTCTGCTAGTAGTAGACCACCTCTGAAAATATCTGATTTTATTTTTTAAAAAATCCTCCTCACAAAGGAGCCCAGGGCAGCAAAAAAGTGGTAAAACAAATTTTTTTTAAAAAAAACCATATTAACAACCATTCCAGCACAGATAATGATCAGGAAAGATCTCCACTTAAAAGGTTTGTTGAAAGAGGAGGCAAGAGAACAGTGATGGTGCCTGCCTAATACTCAGTGGGAGGGAATTCCATAGGGTAGGTGCCACAACATTAATAGCCAATACCTACATACACTGTAAAGAACCAACCTGCAGCAGGGGTATTTAAGGGGTGGGATGATATTTCAGGTCCCAAGCTATATAGGGCTAAATACACCAGGACCAGCACTTTGAACTTAACATGGTAGCTATTTAAGCCTGCTGTTAATAACTTCTGTATTGGAATAAAGGTAAAGGTACCCCTGCCCGTACGGGCCAGTCTTGACAGACTCTAGGGTTGTGCGCTCATCTCACTCTATAGGCCGGGAGCCAGCGCTGTCCGCAGACACTCCCGGGTCACATGGCCAGCGTGACGAAGCTGCTCTGGCGAACCGGCACCAGAGCTGCACACGGAAACGCCGTTTACCTTCCCGCTAGTAAGCAGTCCCTATTTATCTACTTGCACCCGGGGGTGCTTTCGAACTGCTAGGTTGGCAGGCGCTGGGACCGAGCAATGGGAGCGCACCCCGCCGCAGGGATTCGAACCGCCAACCATGCAATCGGCAACCCCACCCGCGTCCCTTTTCTGTATTGGAATACGCACAGTTTAAATTGGTTTCAACTTGCAGCAAATATAGGCAACTAAATATCAAGTAGCCACAAGAGTAAACAACACCAAATATCGCTTTGAATATCATATGTAAATAAACAGTGAGAATAAAGAAGCAGCCAAAACTCCAAGTTTAAAACCAGGGTGCCCAACCTTCCAGAGTGTGAGGGCAGCTGTGGGCATCACAAGATACCCATCCCACAGATGAAAAGCAGGCATACTCAGAACCCTCTCCCTAAAGCAGGCAAAACACACCCCAAAACAAGTACGTAAAACACAAACAAACAAAACGAAAGTGTTGAATTGAAATCCTATGTATGTTTACTGTGTTCAGTGGGGCTTACTCTCATGTAAGTGTGTACAGAACTGCAGCATTAGAAATCCATGATACCTGCACTTAACACTTCCTTTTAATATCAAAGTTTTCTCCCCCCACTCGCCCACCCCCAATCCCTTTCCCTTTCCCTCTGCCCTGCTGTGGTCGCAGATTAGCCATATTTCAGAGGAGGTCGTTCACCTTACCTACAGAGTATTTTGGTCAAGGTTGCCACTTGGTATCTCTCCTCTCCCTCTGCTCTTTCTTCCTTTGCCAACAGAACTGCCAAAACAATAAAAAGAAGGGAGTCAACATCAATCTGACAAGTTGTCTCCTGCTACTCTGATGATAAAAATGATCTTCCTTACACTACACTTTCCTGAACTTGACATCTGTCCTAAATCTCAAGTCATACATACTCCTCTTCCATTAATATGAGTCATCCTACAGATGTCCTTTTGCTACTCTTAAGAGTCACGTCAGAAACAATCATTGACTTATTGTCAACGGGCTCAGCCTACCATGTTAATGGTGCCTTCAAAACCTCTCTTTCACCAATCATCTTGTCCTCGACTCAGAAAATCACTATAAAATAACTTAACAATGTTCCTGGATGTGAAGAGCAGGGGGCAGGGGGCTTACAAGCTTGCTGTTTTGCATGCAGGTGACTCAGGAGAAGGACAGAGAAATCTGCCCTACATAGAATTCCACTTTCCTAAAGAAAACGTTAAAAATCAGTGTAGCCTCATCTCTCTTATGCATCCACCCGCTGTTTCTTCGATTGTATCTGCCACTCATTCTTACAAGGATTTATGCTGAAGCCCAACACTGTTCATGTAAAATATCAATAATCTCTGTTCATTCAGAGATTTATTTTTAAATTCTGTTGTTTAGCTGCTTTGTCGTTTGCTACCCTGGGCTCCTTTGGAATGTAGAGTGGGATAGAAATTTATTTACTTATTTACTAGTCAAGGTGAATGTACATGTTGAAACCTCCCTATGGCTGGATCCACTCTCCTCCAGTAATGCTTCAGACCAGATACAGATTGTGTACACACACACCTGTAAAGCACACTGGAAGCACATTTTCTGCCTCAAAGAATGCTGGGCACTGTAGTTTGTTAAGGGTTGCTGGGAATTGTATTTCTGTGATAAACTACAGTGCCCAGAATTCTTTGTGGAGGAGTGGAACGTCCTTCGGATGTGCTTTAAAAGGCATAGTGTGTACACAGCTTTGCTCTGAAGGCACATGAAACTACCACCTTACCAAAGTTAGGCATGTCTAGATCTGACCAGCATCTGGATGTGCAACTGCATGAGAACCACATGTATACTGCCTTGAGTTCCAAGACAGAAGAAAGGTGGAAGACAGGGAAATAAATAAAATTGAATGACAAAATCACGCATTTTACATTGTAAATGGTCCTGTGATCCTTGGATGAAGGGCAGTATAGAAAATGATGATGATGATGATGATGATGATGATGATGATGATGGGAGAAGTTCTCACATCTGCACTGCTGGACCTCAACCTGCCGTTAAAAGGGGGGAGGGGATGATGCCCCTTCAGAGTTTCTATATTGAATTGAAAACATAAGGCACCCCTACTCAAAATTTGATTAAATATTTTTGCTAGAAGACACCCCCCCAAAAAAAACCCAGCAGAAAGTGTTTTGTATCTTTTGTACCACCTGTGGTGGAATTCAGTATTATTCTATGACAAATGTTCCGTACGCACAAACACTGCACTTTGCCAGATGGAACTTCTCTCTTTCCCCTGCATAGTGTTTTGGAGGAGAGGGTTCTCCTGATACCCTCCCAGGCCAGTTTGGGGGGGCACACAGGAGAAGAAAGGGGTAAAGCCCTGTTCTGGAAGCAGAAGTCCACTGATGGGATTCATTAGGTGAATCCTGCCCTGGGTTCAGCAAAATGTGGAGGTCTCCCAGAATGCAGCAGGGCTGGCTTACCACAGTCTGAAGTAACTAAAGTTAGGTGTATTATTTGTGAAGTGACAGACATAACTATTAATAGAGCCCCTCCCCTTTAAAAAAAAAATAGTCCAGAGTCTACAATCCCTTAACTGCACCACAGCAGATGCCTCAGTGAGGTTCATAAAACAGTTTCTATTTAATCCAGTCCCTACAGTTAATTCCTAATCTTTGCACATTGGCCTAGCATGGTTGATGGTGACAAATAGGCCTCAGTCTCCATGTATGATGGTGTTTTAGTTCTCTGTCGTAACGCATTCCTCACACTGATTCCCTATTGCATGAAGAAATACTTTTTGTGTCCTAAAGCCAGCAAGACTATGAAAGCTATGGGTATATTTGAGAATGTGCCAGCTCTCTTAGGAGGTCTTTCTGCTCCCTTTGCTCTTCCTTCAGTGTCCTCCTAACTCTGCAGCTGTCAGGAAGCCACCAGAGCTTACGACCTGCTTCTCAAATATGGCCCCTTCCCTTTCTGGAACAGCCAGAATTGCCTTGGTTCTTCAGTGTGTCATGCTGTACCCACCACAAAGCTGGCATTTGTCAGAGGTGGCAAGGGGGGGCTAACACTGTGACAAGCTAAGTGGGTCGATCAGCCCAACATGGAGCTGTTGTGGACAAGCCGCCACAAGCGCCGTAACTTTGCAGGCGAAACAGACAGCGACCTCAGCCATAATTAAAACTAATTATTCAAATGCACTCCGCTTCGTGGTGCGTTGCTCAGGAGCTCCCTGCGATGAGCATGTAGGCAGCAGGGCTGTTTTTCTTCATAAAAACTTATGAGGAGCACCGAACAGATTAACAGCTTTAATGACAAAAATTACTGCTTACAACACCGACTTCAAATCAAAGAACAATATCCGCAGACAGATATTTTCATGGTTTTCATAACAATTCATTATAGGTGGCACCGAGGGATTACATTTTTATTTCCCTTGTGTCATTTCTCTCAGACTCAGGTTCATTTCTCTTAATGAGGCAGCGGAAGATAAAGGGCAGTGATGGCTCTTCCAGTGCCGCTGCGGAGTGTGAGGAGTTTAGGGGCATGGTGATAACTGATACTCCAAAGGATGGCAGGGAGGAAGGAGGGGGGAGCGCGAGAGTGATGGGAGGAGATGCTCTCTGTGCCGTAATGAACTAAAATTAAGACATAAATTCTCCCACCTTTGTTCTGACCAGATCTAAGGCAGGGATTCGGCTTTTATTTTTTTTAAATGAGGAATAGATCAGTAACAAAATTATTAGCTAATTAATTGTAAAAGAAACGGAGAAGAAAGGGAAAGTGGTAGGGAGAGCAAAAAGAGTTCTCATTTACAAAGCCTTCCGGGGGGGGACAACCCCCAAAACCCAAGAAGCCCAAATCAAAGGCTTCCATTTTGAATCTGGAGCTGAGGGAAAAAATAAGGACCATGTTATAGATAACGTACATTTTTATATATGTTAAGTCCTGCCAGCATCGTACTTGACTACTTAGGTTGGCCTCAGAAGCTAGCCTGCAGGTCCCATTCCACCTGCACTTTCAGACGTAAGGCACTGAGGCAGGGATCACTTGATATAGAGCCTCTTCGATTGTGCCACCCCAGGGAGACTCTCCTGGCTCCAACTCCGATACCTCTCGGAGACCAGATCAGCTCAGCCAACATAGTGCCCTCCTGATGGTGTTGGTGGACTACAACTCCCAACATCCTTAACCATTGGCTCTGTTGGCTAAGGTTGATAGGAACTGAAGTGCAGCAGTTTCTGGAGGGCACTATATCAGCTACTCCTGAATTAGGCCTTAAATATTCTATGTATAATCTGGCTATTGGCTTTTCTGCTACTCTTATTTTATGTTGTTTTTATGTGTTATTATTGTATTATTGTTGTTTTGTGTTAGCTGCTGGGGAATCATTATACAGACAGGCAGACAGATGAATAGATATGCATACTGATGTAGGGAATTGGAACTGACTGTGAGAGTTCATGTGACATATTTAGGAAGTTGTAGGCAGTGTGGATACAACATATAAGGATAGATAATGTGATATAGGAGATTGGATTATATACATGGGATGAAATATATATTTGCTGCTGCGTAACATACAAAGGAGCTGTGATATGCGATAAATATTCAGGAGACCTATTTCAGCCCACTGTGATTTAGGTTGTTTTTAAGTGTCTGGAGAAAACATCCTATGTAACCCGATGGAACAACCATATTTTGTCTTCCTGACCCAGGGACAATGCAGCTCACCTGGAGTGGTAAGAGTAATCAATGAAATACATTACTGCATGTGAAATCAGAATCAAATTCTAGTATATGCCTGAGGAAAGGACTATCAAAAACAAACCAGGTTTCCACAGGGCTTAGTCCTGGAATCCATTTTCATTTATTTGTTTTTTAAGGAGCAGCCCTGGTGTGCATAAAACGATAGATAGTATATCTGAGTGTAAGCCAAGTGCTTCTCCCTCAGTGCTAACTATCCACACCACAATTAACCAACCTGTCTCCCACACCCACGTATGTGATGGCTAAGGGCTTCTGGATCAGGCTTGCTTCTATTACAAATTAACGGCTGACGCGGGTGGCGCTGTGGGTTAAACCACAGAGCCTAGGACTTGCCGATCAGAAGGTCGGTGGTTCAAATCCCCACGACGGGGTGAGCTCCCGTTGCTCGGTCCCTGCTCCTACCAACCTAACAGTTCGGAAGCACGTCAAAGTGCAAGTAGATAAATAGGTACCGCTCCGGCAGGAAGGTAAACGGCGTTTCCGTGCGCTGCTCTGGTTCGCCAGAAGCGGCTTAGTCATGCTGGTCACATGACCTGGAAGCCGTACGCCAGCTCCCTCGGCCAATAAAGCAAGATGAGCGTCGCAACCCCAGAGTCGGCCACAACTGGACCTAATGGTCAGGGGTCCCTTTACCTTTACTAAAATAGACATGGCATCATGTTTAAGAGGTCCCTAAATTTTGTATGTTGCAATCTTTGGAGCGTTTCTGTATGAAACTCCCGCTGTCAAGCAAAATGTTTTTGTGGCCCACCTTCATAACATTCAGCCTTTCAGACAGTTAAATAACTTACCCAGGTGTAGCCAACCTCCTGGGTCAGGACATTGCCAGCACCTCACACATCAGCACTGGTGAACACATGCTTGAGGTGGTAGACAATTTTGTCTACCTGGGTTCCACCATAACCAGCAGCCACTCCATCAAAGCCGACCTGGACAAGCGTATTGGCAAGGCAGCTACAGCAGTGGCTCGCCTCTCCAAAAGGGTATGGGAGAATGTGACGCTAACATCCAATACCAAGATGGAGGTCTACCAGGCTTGCGTGTTGGCTTCAGGCACCAGGTCTGTTGACAGACCAACTCTGCATTACAAAGAGGTCTGCAAATGCGGCATGAAGGCTGGCAACATAAACCCTGCCGTTTGGGAATCCCTTGCTGCAGTGCCTGGAGACAGGCAGTCAGATTGCATATCCATAGCAGGGACCGGAGGAGAAATGACCACTGGAAGGAGCGCAGAGAGAAGAAACGCCATGGTGCATCTGCAGCAGCACAACCAGACGCCTACATCTGCCCCAGCTGCAACAAAACATGCCTCTCCTCTATCGGTTTCTACAGCCATAGCAGGCGTTGCAACCTTCCAACAGTTTGACTTCACGCTCAAAGGCACACTCCTCCATTGTCCCCTGAGACAAACAGATGCCAACAACAACAACAATTGTTGGATTCCAGCTCCCATCAGTCCCAGCCAGCATGACCAATGGCAAGGGACGATTGGAGTAATAGACCAGCAACATTTGGAGGGCACCACGTCATTGACCATTCCTGAGTACTAAAACAAAAAGAGCCATAAAGCTCTGGTTGGAATGAAAACAAAATTAAACATCTCTCTTGAGGCCTTGCAGTCACATCAGGCCACTCCAGCCCTAGATGATGCTGTTTCTCTTCCTTTTCCTTTCATTCAGTTTTTCATGATGACAGGCAGAATGGACTGTGAGATTTAATGATTGGCTTACTCTTACCACTTACATTCTGCATAATTTGTCTTGTGGCAGACAGATCTGTAGCCTTAAAAAAGGCAAGACTTTAGAAAGGCAAACAGTTAACCCTTCAATAGCACCTTCAATCCTTCTGGCACTATGAGGTAAAGAGATATGGATTTGTGCTGGGTAGTAAATTCACTCTTTGAATAGCTTCAATTCGTTACTAGGTATTTATTTCAGGAGTTTCAACCTTAATTTGATTGAGATGCAGGCAAAAGCTAGAAATGGAGATCCCACTTTGAAAATTTGTCCTTGGAAGTCTAAAGAAATTCTCTGTGCAATCTATATCTCATCAGATAGTGGGAGGCTAAGTGTTTCCACTGTTCCTGCCAGAAACCTGCGTTTGTCTTTCCTGGACAAAAGTTATTGCCACCCTGTAATCTCGCTCTGAAATACAGCACGTGGAGCCTACACTGAACCCAATTTACTCTGGCAGATGAATATAGCCAAGGTGGTGGTCTGAATGTTTGGCCTCAAGGCACAATCCAATTTTCAACTGTTTCAAAGCTATTATGTCAAAGGCTATTTGCATAAACATAACAATAGCTGTGGATCCAGGCTATGCGATTCAGGCATGGGAAAGCCTGCCCTCTGGTGCCTAATCTATTTATCACAAGAAAGAAAGAAAGAAAGAAAGAAAGAAAGAAAGAAAGAAAGAAAGAAAGAAAGAAAGAAAGAAAGAAAGAAAGAAAGAAAGAGAAAGAAAGAAAGAAAGAGCAACGGAACTATTTGGAACTGTAAACACTTCAACAGATAATGCACTTTCCCATAATCTGGTTAATTCCCCCTAGTACTGTACCAGCAACATTAATTAAAGAATTTTGCTGCGCCCTCACCTGAATCCTCTGTTTGCAATCCCAGGGTGAAGGCAGATATGCATTCTAAATGTAGTGGCAGTTTTACAATCCTAAGCAATTTTACATGGAAGTAAAAAAAAAAAAAAAATTAGGGCTTTACTTCCTGATAAATGTGATTAGAATTTGGCTGGTAAAACAGACCTATTCAGGTGTTCAATGCAGCTAGAGCGTGATCTTCTGAAGCAGGGAGCCTTCTGTGCTCATTGGGACGTGCGATTTAGAATATTGCACAATCCCTGTTCTAATCTGCCCAGGGAATTTTCGCAATTACAGGAGTTCACCCTGTAAGAGCCTGCTGGATCAGGCCAAAGGCCCGTGTAGTTGAACATCCTCTTCAGAGCAGCCAGCCAGATGGCTATGGGAAGCCTCCAACTCATGAAGGGCTGAAAAAAGAAGATCGGGACATGTTGCTGCAGGAGGGAGGGGGTGACAGGATGCCCCCACTCTTGTAGATACTGAATACCAGGAAAGGGCTTCTATGAGTCACGTATTATCTTTATATACCGTACCTCCTCACATAGATGCATTTAAACAAATACAGATAGTATTTGCAATTGCATATATATTTACAGATGTGGGGTCCATTACATGCAAACATCTTTCTTGCATGGAGGCTGATAAAAACGTAAGTATGCAGTGCCAATTTAAGGAATTTGAATCGCTTTCTAAGTTTTCTCATGCTAGAGAAACAGATGTGATTATTCGGCTTATTACAAAAAGGTCTGTCATTCATTTGATGAGCTGACTTAAAGTGTGGGAATCTATAATAAAGCTGTTTCCCTTCACAGAGCTGGAGATGTCTCAAGTCACTTCATCCCCAACCATATCCTTACTGACACCCTGCATTCATAATTTGCACATGCATTTATCGTATTTAGGTGCTGGGTCCAAATATTCCATTTCAGAGTATGGCTTCAGAAAAAGTGATAAGTATTTTTATTTTATTTTTTAAAATGCCAGATTGAAAGACCTCCGTTCTGGAAGAGCTCAAAATGTGGATGGAAACCTTCCCAGTTCTGGTAATACTGGTTCCACCAGAAACGGAACCCTGGAGGAAAAAGTGAGTTCTGTGTAGTTGCAAAGACAAACACACTTCCATTTGTCAAAAGTGTAATGTAACCAAAATTGCATTTGCTATGCTTAGAGTCCTGTGCGCTGTTAAATATGCATCTGATTCATGAGACATAACTTGCCTAATTGTGAGCAAGATTAAAGCCAGAGGCAGGCAGGGGGGTGAGGGGTGGGAGGAACAATCAGTCAATCAATCAATCAATCAATCAATCCCAGACAGATTCCTCACATCAAGTCATGTGACTCCTTAAACGAGAAGAGACTCATCTATTCTTAGTAACCTTTTTTTATTTGTTGTGCTCTCCAAGCCTTTGGGGTGAGAAATCCTAATCTTCTTCTTCTTCTTCTTCTTCTTCTTCTTCTTCTTCTTCTTCTTCTTCTTCTTCTTCTTTATTCTGTACAGCATGATTCTCCATGCAGTCATACTAGCATGGTATGTTATACAGTTATACTGCCATATAAAAAAGTGGGTGTATTTTTTCACACTTCCCTGACTTACGTTTCCTGTTCTTAAACTTGCATCAGATGTGTTATTGTGTTTTATTGTTTTTATAGGTTTTTAACAGTTCTAAGTATGTTCGTTTCTAACTGCAATTTTATTCACATAAATGCTTGGGCACCTTTAGGAGGGAGGAATATAAATTTAACGATTAAATAAAATGAAATAAATTACACTGCATTCCTAAACCTACTTGCTACGGTGTGTCTTTTTGTGGTTTTATATTGTAAACCTCAGGTATTGTGATCCACGGATGAAGGGTGATAAATAAATGTAATAAATAATAATAGGAATAAGAAGAAGATTCATTTATTCCACGAATACCTGCTGAGGACCTAACAGTTACTGAATCCGAAAAGAGATAATATTAAGGAAGCTTCTGAAATAACTGAAGAGCATAATACCCAATGGATACCCAATGGAAGCTGCAAAAGGGGACCCAAGTTCTCTTCCTGAATTTTTCCTCTCTACCCCGTGAGTCGAATTCTGAAAGCTCATAGGCAGTGGGGGAACGGTCCTTCCAGCCTTTTTCACAATTCCCTCCAGTTAGCAAAACAGAGATGTGTAAATTCACTTCCCTCTCCAATCACCAATGAAGCGCTGTGTAACAACTTATAATGCATTTAACTGAAGGTGACCAATTTAAAAGTCATTCGACGTAGCTTTAGGCAGTCATCCTAAGCACATTTCCTTGGAATTTTCTATTGAAATCAATGGGACTTGTCTTCCTTGTCTACTTCAGCTCAAGGTGTCACTGGAAGTCCCTTCCAAAAAGGCAGCTTTTCTTTCCCACTGACATAAGGTGAAGGTAAAGGGACCCCGACCATTAGGTCCAGTCGTGGCTGACTCTGGGGTTGTGGCGCTCATCTCGCTTTATTGGCCAAGGGAGCCAGTGTACAGCTTCCGGGTCATGTGGCCTGCATGACTAAGCCGCTTCTGGTGAACCAGAGCAGCACACGGAAACGCCGTTTACCTTCCCTCCAGAGTGGTACCTATTTATCTACTTGCACTTTAATGTGCTTTTGAACTGCTAGGTTGGCAGGAGCTGGGACCGAGCAACGGGAGCTCACCCCCTTGTGGGGATTCGAACCACCGACCTTCTGATCAGCAAGTCCTAGGCTCTGTGGTTTAACTCACAGTGCCACCCACTGACATAGCTAAAGCATATTCCTAGGACAGGCCAGTGGTACACAGAGGAGAATATCAATCCCATTTGTTACTGAGGCAGCTGAGGGCTAGAGGTACATGCATCTATATACCTTGTCTTTTCTTCCTAAATTGCAAGCATGTAGAGAAGGACAAATCCTGATGGGGAGCGCAGGAAGTGAAGAGGGGAGGTTGTCCTTACCCAGCACGATTGGAACAACACCCCTTCCCTGTACAGCTAGGAAGCCTTAGGAGAAAAGTCTCCTAGCCATGTTTAGGGTGTGCGTTTTTCCAGCCATGCTTTGGGGAACAGCTGTAGCTCAGCAGTAGAGCATCTGTTTTGAAGTCAGAAGGTCTCAAGTTCAATCCCCAACATCTCCAGGTAGGGCTGGGGGAGACTGTTGCCTGCAACCTTGGACAGCAGCTGTTGCCAGTAGTTAATACTAAGCTGGATGGAGCAATGTTTGATTGGGATAAGCCAGCTTCCTATGTACTGCGGAAGGAAGAGATAACCCTCTCCTGCCCACCCACTGTGTTCGTTCTGAGGAGTATCGTTGCTTAGGTAGAAAAAAACAAGACCCACAGCTGTACGCTACATTATCTAGTCTAGTTTGGCTAATGTTATAAGGCTGTGCCCACCCAAGAAATCAGGAAACTTTGAATCCTTCGGACAGAGCAAATAAAAGACTTCCTGCCTGTTCCTTCAAGATACTACATCAGTACAGCTGTTCATTGGATCAGGACCATGTTTGTTTTTAGCTTTGAAAAATTCTGTATTTTTCATGCCGGCTTACGTACTTTAATTGTCTAGTCCTTGGATTTTATAGGCTCGGGTTATATCGTTTGATAGAGATCAGGATGTTTTGAATGCCTTTCTGTTGCAATGATTCGGCCATAATGATCCAAGGAGAGATAAATAAAATAAGTAAACTCCAAAATTACTCTCACATTCCTACCATTGCAGCCAACAATGTTTTATATCTCAGTTCAGCAAAGATTTTGAGAATATGTTTAACTTCTTGGGTGCATGTTTTATGTCCTGGAAATAAAGGTTTGAGCAGATTACTGAATGGCTTTAATTTCCTAAGGAAGAGTTTTGTGGAATTCCAAAGATTCCGATCACCGCAGAGAAGAGTAGAAATCTGGCCTAAATAAATAGCTATGATCTTGGAATCACATTGCACAACCCACTATTGGCAGGGATTGTGGGTAGGGCAACAGGCTGCCAGAAGTGAGTTTCGGGGACCAGTGACGAAAAGGCCAATTATATCACTACTGCAATTCTTGATAGACAAATAGATCCCTCTAATCCAGCCACAAGTGCAAGATTTATCACTAGGAGGTGCAGTACAAGCCTATGCATATTTGCTCAGAATTAAGCACCACTGTTTGTAAATGGCCTTACTCCAGGACACATAGGACTGCAGCCTAAAAGTGAGCTACAGGCTGGGTTCATCACAGTAAACCACAGTTTAGCATGAGTACATAAGCCAAAGAGGGTCTAGGAATCAGACATTTCCCCCTTCCTGTTTCCTTTCCCTGCATAGCCAGAAAGAGGACTTTAGAAGCTTTGACTAGCATTTTTAGTTAGCCAAACCTCTTCCTAGCCACGCGGGGATGTGGGGAGCAGAAGCACACAATTTGGAGGTATGTTGTAGGTCATGCACATGTTGTAGGTCATGCACATTGGACTAAACTACGATTTGGTGTGATATGTGATATGCAGCCACGGTCAAGGAGACTTAGCCTGCTTCACACATGTGCATATTTCACTCGGTCTTTTATTGCTGGATGCCTCAACACTGAGATACTCAAAGTGAACGTATGAACTATATTAAAATAATTATGTCTGAGTCAGGTAATATGAACATTGTACCTGTGATACTTGTGAACATTGCCCGGGGGGGGGGGCAAAGTTGATTAATTGTGTGTGTGTTTTTCATTTTGCCCAAAGATCTTGCATTTTTTTGGCAAGATTGCAAAAGAAAAAGGGGAAGCCATTTTTGAGCTATTTTTGTGGGAAACTGGCAAAAACGGCACTGCTGCCATGGGCTGCCATACGTCCGGATATTTCCCATACATTTTGCCGGACACTGCTAGAGACGTATGGCAAGCCTATTACTGTGGGAATTCCAGAGTCTTTGAACCAAAAAAGACCAGCAAAGGTGTATAACTAAGCACACCTTTGAGATAGCTGGACTTCTCAGAAAATCTCAGTGGATGCAGCAGTTTGATTGGTAAAATTAAACAAGGCATTACTTGGTGATACACAATGAGAGAAGAACATGGACGCATTGAATAGGTTAAGTGAGCTAGATGCCAGCTTTGCCACTGACACCAATCAGTTATAATTTTTCAAGATTCCATCAAATGTAGTGCTACTATTTTATTTTTTACGAATTGTTTTAAAAATCAAGACAGTTAAATACTTCTATGATTTCCCCCCATACCTCTGTTTACTAATCTGTATACTAATATCAGCTACTAAGAGTATCAATGTCCCATTGTGAAAGATCCCTACCGACTTAACATCCAGAACTTACATGGTGTTTGTGAAGTCCTTTATGGTTCTGGGATGAAAGAATCTACAGGCACACAAAGTAGCATTGTTCATTATTGCTGTAATCAAGTCTGTTCACTGTAGCACTACTGTAAAATGCTAGCAGGCCTCCAGCTGCAGAGTGAAAAAGGGGGACGGACAACTAATTTCTCCCCTTTCACCCATCACTCTCAGATTAACAACTTTCCCTTGTTTGCTAGCACTCCCCTCACTTGCACCGTGTGCTGTTGCTGAATTCTTTGCAGATGCTAAACATTAGTAAAGCCTGCCATTCGGCATCCTGTTTTTCCAACCCCTCTTCCAAACTCCTCCACGTTTCTCAGAGGCTTTATCAGAAAGGACATTCCTCTGAAACATTGCAGCAAGAGGAACTGACAGCTCTTCAAACCGCAGCTGAAATTCATTTATTTCCCACTGCTTCCTGCATTTACAAAGTTCATTAATGTTTCATCAGGAGGGACTGATTAAGAGTTTCAGCAGTCACGCAGAATGTGACCATTACAATGCTGCAGGTACTGCAAACACACCTGCATATTAGTATGCACCACAAAAAGTGCTCACATACATGTCAGCTATGTCAGGCAGTAATCTGGTTTCCATCTAAACATCCAGGTCATCCTTTAGAATTTCCATTGTGGTGCACAGGGAAGATGCAATTCATTCAGAGCCTATAGTTGTAGGGTTGGTAGCTTATTCGTGTGAGGGATGATAAGTAGCAACAACTGTACAATGGGAATTTAGCATGAATGAGTTTTGTCTGTCCACAGTGATCAAGAGATACTACCTTCCAATGGCAGCAGCCCATAGATGGAATCAAAATTCACATGTCTGGGTGCATGACATCTCTTATGCCTTCCTTTCCACTCCAGCACCAACTTCCCTTGAAAAAGAAGCATGTGCGGTAGCTTTTTACCAGCCTTAATTGCTGCTGAGAAGGAAAACCTTCACAAAGACGGCGGCTAAGAGAGAATGGTTAGCTCCAGGGCCGGGCCAGGATATTTTGCTGCTTGAGCCAAACAAAACAGAAAATGCTACCTGTCACTGAAGCCCCACTCCCCGCCCCGCCCACTGAAGCTGCTCTCCCTCCTGCTACCTTTGGTGGGGAGAAAAAGGAGGCCAGAAAGGGGCAGGTAGCAGCGGAGCAGCAACACGAGTGATGTGGCACACTCCTTGGGGGCCTGGATCTGCCATCCCTCCCAATTCTCCTCCAATCTGCTCCCTGTGTGTCCTGGGTGGGCTGTCCCTGGTTAGCCCTTCCTTCCCCAGATACAACCTCCACAAAGATTGACACTCTTGTGATGCAGCAATTGGACTCTTGAATGCAGCCTTAAACTGGTGCTAATAGAAAGCTGTTTTCTAGTGTAATTGCTGTATGGGTGGGTGATTTTGGGAGGAAGGGTGTGTGTGTGTGTGTGTGTGTGTGTGTGTGTGTGTTGTGCTGCATAGGGTTAACTCCACCCTCCCTTGCTGCAAAAAAGACTCACATATCAAAATACCTGCCCACTTCCAGCATTTAGGCTCAAAAACAGCCTAATGGTTTCAAGAATACCGGGGAATCGCCACTTACGCAGAGGGTTCTGTTCCCAGCTGCCACATGCATCATTGGGACATGCGCAGGTGGGGATTGCCCCATTCCACCCCCACCCCACCCACTTTCAGTGCCAAAAATGGTGTATGTGTGTGGCTGCAAGTGTTACAAACATGCACAAGTGGAGAATTGGCTGTAATTGTTGTGGGACTGTGGAAGGGAGTCTCTGGGCTGGGTGTGGAGGCTCCACCCCTCCCTTTTCTCTTTTCTCTTTCCTCTTCTATGAAAAAACCCTTTCTGGGACTCCACATTTAAATTCTTCCCTGGTCTCCTTGCTGGCCCTAGTAGGACCAACTTGACCAGTTAACCCTGGTGATCATTTGATGTCTACTGACTGGGTTGTTGTTTTTCTCTCCCCAAAATGATCCCTGAATTTTTGGATTTTATTGATATTGATGCTGTTTTATGCTGTTGTTAAGTCACATTTTAATCAATGTTTTATATTTGCTGTTAGCCACCCTAAGCCCGGTTTTTAAACCGGGAAGGGTGGGGTATAAATTATTATTATTATTATTATTATTATTATTATTATTATTATTCTCTGAATATATTAGTTCATCCTTTATCAATCTGGTGCCCTCCAGACATTTTGGAGCACAGCTCCAATCAGCTCTAGCCAGCATAGCTTTGAAGAGTAGGAGTTCTTATGAAAATAATCTGAAGTCTGTCATATTATAATACAGTGCAGACATCAGACTAGGAACCCTGCATTACTAGGGGAGCTCAAATGATTTAAAACTGCAGTCCTGAGAGCAAGCACCATTGAACACAATGAAATTAATTTCTAAGAAGCATGCATCAGAATGCCACACAGTCAGAAGAACAGAAGAACAGCCCTGCTGGATGAAGCCAGTGGCCCATCTAGGCCAGCATCCTGTTGGCCAATGGCAAACCAGATACTGATGGGAATCCTGGAAGCAGGACCCAAGCTCAGGAGCCCTCTCTCCTCCAGCAACTATTATTCAGTTGCTGTGAATTGTGTTCTCCGCCAATTTTAGTGCTAGCTGTCATCTTCCCCACTCGCCATGCTCTGGAACGATGCTAGGTGGAGGATGCAAAATGGTGGTCAGTCTAGCAACACAGATGATGCCCCTGCAAGCTGCAGCAGCAGCAAAAATATGAAGACTTCAAGGAAAAGGAGGAATGTATGCTACTGTCACTGCTGATGGTGACCCTATCCACCCAGAATCTGTTGGGAGAATTTTTCCTTCCCCTGGAGAAATTCAGTGAGATAATTCGTTCCTCCAGCTTCAATTAAATCAGGCATGCCCAAAGTCTGTTTTGGGGGCCTAATTCAGCCCCCCAGCCAGTTTTATCCAGCCCTCGTGGCAGTTTATTTACTGGGGTCGGTCAAATTCTTTAAAAAGCTCAACAAGAAAATTGTAAAAAAAAAAAAAAAAAGGTCAGCCCTCATGCATGTTCACTTCATCAAATCTGGTCCTCTTTGAAAAAAGTTTGGGCACCCCTGAATTAAATGAATCACACCTATGCCCTAATGATGTACTATTAGGTACAAGATGTGATTGAAATCAAAACCATAACATACCATGCTTCATCGTTAAACCCACTTCAACCAATTTAAGACCACCTCCACCATCAACAAGGAAACAGAGGAAGTATATCAGCTATAGTTCAGGGGACATAATAAAAATAATATGTGCTGATCCATTCATGCAGCTTTATAAAGCTAAGAAGCATGGCTCTGTGGTGAAGAAACTAGAATTGCTTGAGTATCTTGGCTTTTAGTGTTATCAGCTTTGTGCATTAATATGCTAATGGCAAAATAAGAAATGTGGAACTAATTCCATGTAATGTAAGACTATCCAAGTAGCGCCAAGACATGGCAGTATCAAAACAGATATGACTGCATCCTTTTTGATATGTATTATACTACAGCACTATGGAATATGTTGAGTTTAAATGGCTTAACAACAAGCTGCTCCAATGTAACAACATTGTGAGGATGTGACAACTCCAAGTCCATTTCTAATTTTCACACAGAGGCTGCTTAGTTTTACATTTATCTTTCTTCTCACTAAGGAGGGGGAAATTAGACAAGGCGGTGGTTGTTTGATTCTAGAAACAAAACAAGGCCATGCTTTCCTTTGTTGATTAGCCAAGGGAGCCTAAAAGAATGGTCCATATTTTTTCAAAACTTTTCCTTTAAAAAAAAAAATTCTAATTAAACCATCTGGTGGTTGCCAACAACATTGTTTCAGTTCTGGTGGCATGCTTTGTGTGTGTTTGATGTGTCGGCTGATGGAAACCACTTGTGATATAATCATGAAAGGCACTGGGCAGCTTGTTAGGCTGCCTCACACATTCAGTCTATGATCACACACTTGAGTACAGAGCTTTCTAGTTGGCTGCAGAGATAAGAAATATTATAAAGAGCCATGGTGTACTTGGATTTTCCCTGCTTGAGCATGACAGAGTTCTTCCCAAACTCTCCTGGTGTTGGCATTAGAGCAAAGCTACACCAGATAATAAATTTTGCTGCTGCGGAGATAGCCTTGTGCCAGCAGCAGGCTGCTGCCAGTGCAGGATGGAAGTGGGTGGAACTGGGATGAGGTGGGGAAGAAGTAGGCCTTTGCTGGAATCCTAAACTTGGTCAGGGCTTAATCCCACCTCAATAGAGGTGTAATGTTATACTAAAGTTACCCGATTTTTTTTCAATGAATCCGGGGACACTTTTCAACTTCAATGGATTTTGTATGGGGGCTGATTTGTAAATCCAGGGACTGTCCCCGGGAAAGGGTGATGTCTGGTAACGTTATGTTATACTCCCCCAAGAGGTGGAACAAGTGAAGGCATCCCTCCTGATGAAACTCATCCCCATCTCCTCCCTGTCCACTCAATGGAGAATAGACTTCCAACTAACCCCTCAGGCAATCACTGCACATCATAAGAATGTAAGAACATGGCCCATCTAGTCTAGCATCCTTTTCTCACTGTGGCCACCCAGACACCCATGGGAAACCTTCAAGCGGGATCTGACCACAAAATCAGATCACTTTGTGTGATTTCCAGCAGCTTGTACAGTGGTACCTCTGGTTACGAACTTAATTTGTTCTTAACCTGAAACTGTTCTTAACCTGAGGTACCACTTTAGCTAATGGGGCCTCCCACTGCTGCCACACCGCTGGCGTGCGATTTCTGTTCTCATCCTGAGGTAAAGTTCTTAACCTGAGGTACTACTTCCGGGTCAGCAGAGTCGGTAACCCGAAGTGTTTGTAAGCCAAGGTGTTTGTAACTCGAGGTACCACTGTATTTAGAAGCATCGCTGCCTCCAACCATTTGGGCACAGCATAGCCATTGTGGCTAGTAGCACTGATGACCTTATCTTCCATGAATACAAGAGTCGTAGTGTACAGATTTCACATCAAGATACACAATGTGGAGTTCTGCCCAAGGACATGGAAAAATAATACAGTCTACTACCCATTTTTATTTACTGGGTAAGCAGTCTTAACCTAGCCCTCAACTCTGCACGCAAGCAGTTTCCAGGCTATTTTCTCTTATGAGGGCAGCTGCAGCTTCTGCAACAAATGCAACAGCTAATTAGAGTTTACCTCACACCTTTTCTGTGACTCGGCCTCGGGGCAAGGAAAAGGCAAATGAAAGAACATAAAAGAGTTCTTTCCAAAGCCTAGGACTGCATTCACAGAGCAATAGATGACAATCTTCTGTTTGTTTAATCTATAGACGTATTTCATTAATTTCTAAACTGTCCTTCATCAAGTATTATCCCAGTGTGGTTTATAGCCCAAACACCAACAGAATTAAGAAAATGTCCAGCAATAATTAAAGCCAATATTAACATGTCTTCAGCAGCCTAAAGGGATGCAAACAGCAGAGTTTCTCTACAGCACAAAGGACAAGAGATCTAGTGAAAGTACTGGCTCAGTAATTGACTAGAATTCAATCTGCACTCAATTGAGTCCATCTCGTGGATTTTTAAAAATGCCTTACCCTACAGACTGTGCTGTAAGTCACAAACTCTGAGTCACCACCTGCTCACCCAGGGAGCAATTTCTCATTGCTAGTGGTGACCAGGGACTGACAAACCTGGCTGTATGTCAGTCTTGTGTGGAAAGAATATAATTTATTTGGGATTTTTTTTTCTATAGATCCAGCCACCAAACAATTTTTTCTATCCTCATCCCCCTGCAGACCCCACCAATTTGGGCAGCAGTGGCAAAAATGAAGATATATAAAGAGACATAACACTGTTTTTCATTTGTTTGTTTGTTTGTTTGTTTAAACCTCTCCATATGAATCTCCCAAGGGGACACTGGCGCTGTCTCTGTCTCTGTCTCTCTCTCTCTCTCTGTGTGTGTGTGTGTGTGTGTGTGTGCGCGCGAGAGAGAGAGAGGGGGTGGGTAAGCTATGTACAAATTTCTGCTCCCACCACTGACTTCTGAAGCTGAATACACATAACATTAGCCACAATCCATAGGTCTCATGCAGCTTTTTGAGAAATACTCCAGTCTCAGTTTAGAACATATTGTTACATGCTACCCCAGCCTCTGAGTGGTGTGAGATTCCAGGGGTTCCAGGCGTGCTTACAAGGGTCTGGGTTTCCTTTTACAACAAAGAGGCATGGCGGAGACTGTGGTGTCTTTATTATATATGGTTTATTTACACACAGATACAACCTGTGTCTACTAGGACATTTATGTTGTTGGCATCCATCTGTCTCAGGATATAATGGAGTGCACCTCCAAGAATGAAGTCAACCCACTGCCCTAGCAGCATTGAAGTGACTTCCCCAGGGTGCAAGTCTGGGCGGCATGTGTGGAGATCCTGGGCTGCCTAGATGACAAGACCCCTCTCTCAGCCTCACTAATGTGGTCCAAAAGAAAGCAGAGCAATACATTGGGCACCAGCCTAGCAGCAGGAATTGCCAAAAGGAGGTATACAAGAGGCATAGGGTTTACTCCTTAGCCTTTTCTTCTCCCAAAGATATTCCGCAAGGCAGCAGAGGTTTAGGATCAGGGTTCCTTCTCCTAGTTGGGCTACCTTCCCAGGTTGATGAACCCCATAGGCCCCTCACTTCCCTCTACAGCATGTGCAGAAATCACCTTCTTGACTATTGGACCCACGACTCGTCTTGTCCACTCAATCTGCTAGAGCGTGTCTTCACATGCAGGTCAAGTCCCTAACTCACTGAGGGTTTGAGACCCATTGGCTACCCTCACCTGGTTTAGCCAGTCAGTCGAAGCCGATCCTGGGCCACTGTCACATGCTGACAGCTTATAGGAGCCGCAGGTGAGAGCTGAGTGCAGGGTGGGAACCAAAGGTGAACAAACTACCCCAGGAGGAATGTGATGTGTCCCCTACCAGAGGTACTACCCCTACTCTAGCACCTCATACATCCCAACATTTATGTCAAGCTCTGGAATCCCATTTTTAATTTTCACTTATTATTATGTATTTCTGTCCCACTGTTTCCCCCCAAAACTTTGACCTTCAAGAGAGCTTACAGTCCACACAGATGCCAAAATTAAAAGAGCATATGAAACCAAATTAAGACTAGTGGGAAGTCACTGGCCACCTTGTGCTTCTTGATCCATGATATTAGTCGCAATGCCAGCAAGTGGCTACTGTTGCATCCAACCTGGCAAGAGAGGAAGAGCCATCTGGGCAAACCTCTGCTAGGTTTTGCTGCTCTAGTGAGCCCAAAGGCGGCGACAGGAATACTAAGCTTAAGATGGCAGACTTTGGCACTGAAGTGCGTGTGTGATGAGACTAAGAGTCCAGAATTTCTGGACATCGTAAAGAATCTATTATCATTTCAGTCACTTTCAGCTACATTGGTTTCATTACCATCTGTCTTCATCCACTGATGCTTCAAGAATTAATACAAAGATGGAGGACGTTCCCCTCCCCCACCCTCTGAAGACAAGTCGTTGAATGCAGCCCTTCACGTCTATGATCCCACAGCACCGTAGGATGGGAAATAAGATAAGATCATTAGGTCCACTGAGTTGAAAATAAGGGTTCGTTTCTCAGTTGAGCAATAATTCTCTTTTCAAGGTGGGCGATATTTAAGCAATCATCCCTACAAAATTGGTCATTACCATTGGCTAATGACCGATTTGTCAGCTAATAGCCCAAGGTGAAGCCAAGGGCAGCAAATGCTCTGGCAAACCACTCGCTGATGGCAGTGTGAACAGATTTCAAGGGCATCGTTGCTATTATAAACCATGTTCATTGATTTACAACAACATTATTATGGGGGGGTTGGTTAAAAAGCAGGTGCAGTAAGCTGGAAAAATTAATGACTTCCCGCTGCTTCACAGCTGATTTTCCACCATACACAGTGGATCCTAGAGTAAAATGCCACGTCTTGGATCGTTTAAACTGGTAAACCAAGAAGCACAGGGGGAAACTGAACAGAAGAGGAAATGCAGCATATTGGAGTTAGTCTGTTTTTAAAAACCTTCACTCACAAAGTAAGCTCCACCCACCAGAGGCTTTCATTCCATAAGATATCACATACAACAAAGCGATGGTCCTTTTGCCTTTGTTCAAATTATCCATTTCAGATGTTCTCCTCCATAACTAAAAGCAATCATTACAGGCCTAGAATATATATTTTTTTACAGAACTACAAAGATGAACCAGTTTGCTGTACTGCCACATATCTGCTTCCTTGCCTAGTTCATTACTTGATGGGGGCAAGTGGGGGATAGAACAGAAAACCAGTAGTAAGCATATCCTCTACTATATCCAAATTGATTGAGACAATTTGGTCCATAGTTAACTATCAGGCGCACCAACTTTAGGGGGCCAAGGTTTCTTTGGCCCCCTCAGTATTTGTTGGAAGGGTAGTGCCTTAGCTACAGGGGGTCTAGCCAGTTTTTTTTTTTTTTTTGCCCTGGGTGAAGCCTCTAGACTAGAGGGGTGCTATTGAGGCTCCCAAGCCTGTATGTGTGTGTGTGTGCTTGCTCATTATAATGAATTTTTACTATTTTGATTGCATTTACATTTTGTGGTATTGTTACACACCATCTCAATATGCCCACACAACAGGCAGTATATAAATATTTTTATTAATAAATAGTAATATTCAGATATATTCAAAGACATGATTAAAACTATGCAGCAGCTTATGACACTTGTCAAACTTCTAAAACTGACCAGTTTCATATAAGGCTTCCAGTTTGCATTAAGACTTCATCTTTCAGTTTTCCTGTTACAGTTTTCCTGGTAGTAGACTTTGACAAATGGCCATGAGACCATTGGCCAATTCCTATATACTTTTTTCCACAATGTTGTAAATTATTGTTGTTGTTGTCATAGAGGAAATTCAAACTCCATTCAAATTGTTTGCATTGGAATCACGGATTAGATTTCATCATGGCCATTTTTGTTTGAGTGTAAATAGGAACCATTCCAAGAAAAGTACAGGTTACAAGAGGCTATTTCTCCAGATTAGCATCACAACATGGCGTGTCGGTATTTTGAGTGTTCTCAGGGGCCTCTTGCGAAGAATCCATCATCATGTCTCATGAAAAGTCCATCAGGAAGAGTATACAGAAAGAACATCAACAAAAAAATGTAGACTTTACAACATTTAGTCTTTCCTCACTTGGCAGATTGATGTATTTTGGAAATCACTGCCATATTTAACACAGAGAGAAAAGAAGAAATATTTGAATCAAGGATGATTGCTTACATGACTACTTTTACGTATATAAGATATTTGCTGCAAATAACTCAGTTCTTTTTTTTATACCAACCCTTCAAGCCAGAACCAAAAAAAAAAAGCAAAAAAAAAAAAGCTCAGAACTGGAAAATCCTGGCCTGCAGCTCGCATGTTTGCTACCCCTGAATTAAATGAAGGAACCCAATCTGAAAACTAATTAAATCCCACCATCTGTTCTCCAGACCACCAGATCCATAAAACCTTGTTGTGATACAGTAATGGTTCCTACAAGTGCAGGGCAAAAGTCAATGGCTATGAGATAGATGTCCATTATGTCAGCAGCTGATTGTTTATGACATAAAGAAGTGAAAAGAAATCTATGGCCTTAGCCTGAACTCAACATAATGTGAAGGAAGGCCAGTGAGGGAGCAAATGAGACCAATGAACTGCTGACAGGGAGGGAAACAAATGTTTCCTGTTGTAGTATTCTATAAACTAGGAGGTTGTTTCTAGGTGCATTCTACTGTTTTCTAGCCCACTGGACTGACCCGGTCTTGATCCTCAGTGGCTTTTCCTCATTCTGTGTGGAGCCTTGCCTGTTCTATGGTCTCATATTATACCTGAACCTTCCCAAGTGAGGATCGGTCTCCATGGACACAAAGCCAGCCCAACTGAAGCAAAGGCAAGTGGACCCTCAACCCCTTTTTTCTGAGATGCTTCAGGCACCAGCTCTTGATATTCTACATCTCCAAAATCTAAGTGGGTAGGCAGTATCTAAAATCATCCATCTGCAGTACCTGCTAACATTACAAGGTATTCAGCCAGCACTGCTCTTCTTTCAAGTGTGAGAGAGAGAGCACTGCATGTCACTAAGGAAAGTCTGCCTGAAGTCCAGATTCCTCAGAAACATTAGCTGGCATGGATCCCATCACCAGGGATGCTGTTGCTGCCTTTCAAGTTACTGGGATGAAACAACTTAAGCTACAACAGTGATTTCCAGGTCCTTCCTCCTTGGCCTGATACATCCTTTATATCCCTGTCTCTATAACTACAAGGCAGAAATCCATAGATCCACCAATCAAAAAAGGAGAAGGTGAGATGAATTGTGGGCAGGTGTGTTCCAAGGAAAGGTGCTCTGGCAACTGAAACACTACCTGCTGCTGTTGTGACCATCATCGGTACTTATTCTATTCTGGCATTCTGCTTTTGCTCTCCTCCTAGTTCTTTTCACCCAAGAGCAAAGCTACAATTAAGAGGGAAGCAGTAGATTAGTACCAACCACATGGTTCCCTTGCAGTGCTTATGTGACTGTTGAGCTGCAGGGAAGACAATGACTTGCATGGAATAATCAGTGGGTGGGAGAGGAGTACTTATCTTTTCCTTCCTTCTTAATTCTTCCCCACCCTTCTTTACTAAAACCTTTCTAATTGGTTCCTCCACCACCACCACCACCAGGTCACTTCTAACTGGGATTCAAAATTGAAGGTGAACTGGAATGTGTATGGAACAGACCTGTGAGGATTTGCTGTGGAGAATCAGTAGGCATGGGAGGGGCAAAGAACCTATTGACTGCCACCCAGATATTTTCCTTATGTGAATATCTGTTCCAAAATAACATTTATTTAAATGTATTTCTTTCCTGGGTCTTCATTGCTGAACAACTGTGACTAGCTCATTTTGATTCGCTTAGGCTATGATCTGATGTACCTGGGGGAAAGCCCTATTGAACACCGTGGGACTTTACTTCTGAGTAATGATGAATAGGATTGTGCCATTAATCAGACTCATTCTGGCCTTTATACTGGACTGCCAGTTTAGGTTTGGAGGAAACAATATTTATTGCTAGATCTAACTATGCAAGGGTAATGTTCTAGCACTCAATAACCCTTAAAGAATTTACTGTTCCAATTAGGTTGTGAGGCAGGCCAGCTCTCCTGTCCCATACACATTCCTGTACTGTATATATACAAAAAGAATTCACCATGTGTCATTATGTATGGGTCTGTTCAGATGAAAGGTCTACTGAGTGCAAGAAGGCTTGTTCCCTCAAAAGTAGGATTGCTACCTCAGAGAACATTTTTGCATTTTTACTTAGAAGCAAGTTCCACTTTATTCAGTAGGGTTTTGTCCCTAGGAGATCTGTTTAGGATTGCATTCTAAGAAAATGTCAGGGCATGAGAAAATTAAGTTTACATGATCACCACATGGTGATCTGCAGTAACCCCATAATGGGTTCCACATGGACTCTGGATTTGTAAAAAGACCAGCCATGCATAACTCTTGATGAACTGTGTTAAAAGTTCCTTGTAGTTCCACAGCTGATGTATTATATAAGAAATCATGAAAGAGTCACGCTGAAAAACAAATTCATACAGAAATGAACATTGTTTATGTTATTCTGGACTGCCAAATTTAAGGATAGTGTTAGACTGTGTGCACTTTTCTAGCTGATTTGATGTGGGTTGTTTCCTGTTTTGAAGAATTTTGGTTGTTATGGACATACGGTTTAGTTTTTTTATATATAATTAACAAAGGGATATTGTAATTTTCCCCATGAGGTAACAGCAAAAAAAAACACACAAAAAAAACAACAACAAGCATGGTGGAAGATATTTACTGAAATCTAAAGCCATACAGAAAGAGTTGGGCTTAAGCCTTAAACTGGCCCTTGGTAGATTTTGCTCAGCCTATTACAGCTTATTACTATCATGCTCCTGATATTCTGATATAACCAAAAGTTTTGGCATGAATTAACATCAGCCAACAAATGGAATCTCAGTCTCAGTTACACACTATTTCGAAGGTCATCTGGTGTCCTGAGGTAGTTGCTCTTACTTCCCCCTGACCTTGCATCTCCTAACACAAATCTCCAAACTGGGATGACTCCAAAAGAGACAGACTGTTTAACCAGAGATTTCAAAATGTATATTTTGCCTGTAAATACATATCAATCATAATAAGAATTCCAAGTGGACATTTCAACCCAGTAATTTTAATGGAAATGAGGCTCTAAATCTGTATTATCATGCCAAGAAAAATGAAGCTATTTTCACATTTCAGTTACCTAATGGACTAGATACACATTTTCCTTTGTCTTGAGGAATGAGCTGCAAGCGACAGGCTTTGCCTTGGTTGTTAATGGTGTTAAATCCTATTGGCTAATTCATGGCAGTCTATGGTGAGGCCTGCATGAGGGCTTATTTGTTGTTTATTTATTTATTTAAGAAATATCTAGCCCCCTGTTTATTGTAATAATCCCAAAGCAGCGGTACAATGTAATAACACGACTCGTAAGAAAACCAGAGTTACATAAAACCTGGATCACCTAAAAATAATAATAGCAAACAAATATGGCAAAGGCTTTCTGCAGAACTGTCACACTCTGAGCAATGATTCAGTAATAGCTGCAGGCCAGGAGATCTACAGGCATAAGCAGGGCCGGGCAGCCCATGAGGCAAGGTGAGATGACCACCTCAGGGGCAGGATCCACAGGAGCAGCAGAACCAACCTACAGGAGTGCATCACCTACTGTCACAGTGGCAGCCCTAGCTGCAACAAACTCCTTGGAAGCCTGATCTGCCATCTCAGCAGCACCCCCACCAGGCTGCCTCTGAAGCAATTTCTCGTTGAATAGCAGCCACTGCTGGTCTCCTCTCAGCAGGAGGAAATTGTGGGTGCCATCCTTTGATGTCTCCATGCCCACCCAGCATGATTCACAGTGGGCCCCTTTCCCACATGGATGCCATGACCACTTGTCACTTCTTGTCACAGCCAAGTGCCACACCAACAGAAAGAGAGAAAGCACATTTGTGCACACTCCGGTTTTCCATGGGATCCATCTGTGTAAACATTGAATCCTGTAGAATCAATCTGAGCCTTGAAAGGCATGTAGAGCTGAAAGAGGAAACAGGAAAGAGAGTCACTCTTCCAACTTCCTTCTTCAGCTCTACGTTCTTTTCAGAAGGAGGAGGGAGGGACAGGTAACCACCCTAAACACCTGGGATGATTTGAGATGGCTGGCTCAGAGGTTTTGTATAGCTCACCTTCTAGAACCAGCAGGGTCTGTCATGCTAAATTAGCCCTTAGCCTTCCAGTTTGGTGTTGTCATTCTGATGCTGTGTGGTTTGGTTTGGTTTGGTTTGGTTTGGTTTGGTTTGGTTTGGTTTGGTATCCATGCTCCTTTGTCCCTGCCCCTTCTTGCTATCATTTGGCTTTTGAAACCTGATTTATTTAACTTTACTTGAAGTTAAATATTTGTTGTGGGGTATTGCATGTACTTGTTGTTGTTTAGTCATTTAGTCGTGTCCGACTCTTCATGACCCCATGGACCAGAGCACGCCAGGCACTCCTGTCTTCCACTGCTTCCCACAGTTTGGTCAAACTCATGCTGGTAGCTTCGAGAACACTGTCCAACCATCTCGTCCTCTGTCGTCCCCTTCTCCTTGTGCCCTCCATCTTTCCCAACATCAGGGTCTTTTCCAGGGAGTCTTCTCTTCTCATGAGGTGGCCAAAGTATTGGAGTACTTAGTTGGCCCCAATCTTAAAGGCAGTGCCTGACTATGCAAATTCCACTCTCCTTTTTAACCCTGGAAACTTTGATCTCAGAGGCTGCGTATGACCGCAGGCACCATATCTACGATTTTTACCCATAATCAAGTTGATGCTTAAACTGAAAACAGCAGAAACTCTGCCTGAACTGAAGCTGAAGCATCTGCTCACATTTGGGTGAGACGGGAAACTGTGTTTGTAGGCAGGCCCCTGAGAATGATCACACGAGGTGCTCTAAAACTGGCCCCATCCAACAAAGCTAATAAAGGGTGTCGACTGCAATTAAAGAGCTTTGACGAGGAAGGAAGACAATTGGAAACATAAATTCATTCTGTTGATCCGGCTGGCACTCCAGCAAACGTTTACTGCTTTTTATTCCTCCCTTCTCATGGTGCGCTTGTTTTAAAAAGAAAAATGGCAAAGAATTAACTGTAAGCTTGCAGTTTTATTGGGTTTGCTAGAATTTATTGTAGTGCCAGAAATTAATTTATGGATAATAGCAAGCTTGGGATCAGAAGGACCTTGATGTGAGAATGAAACAACAACAAAAAAAATCTACCCTTGAAAATGTTCTAGCTGGGGACGGAGGAGAAGAAGAAGAAACAATGGCCTGTCAGTGGCAATGGGCAAAAAAGGATAGCAAGCTTTGCATACAGCATTAGAAATAAGTTTTGCCTATAATAAATTGGTAATGGTTTAAATGTTACACTGCCAGATCCTAAAGCCTGTTAGACTTTGCCCTATTGGCTGCTATAGACATGGTTGACTCTGAGCTTGTTTTTTACTGTGTCTGGAGACTTTTTCAATAAATAACTTTATGAAAGAAAACAGTTGGTTGCTCATTCTTCCTTTGCCTCTCTGGAGTGCCCAGGTTTTTGTGAAAGTCAGAGATGAGAGATCAATCCCACGTGACAACTGGCCCAAAACTCAGTGTATTTACTTGGATTTAATGGATTGCATCCACTATTTGAGATGATCAAATGAAGAGTCAAGTTCCGGTTAGCAACTTTCTTCTTTTCTCTCCCCTGAATTTCTTTTTTAGAGCCTAGATCTACACTCTCTGGTGCTCTTATTTGGTCAGTGGGCCAGCTTACTTTTCTTGCCGGAGAAACTCATTCAAGTTAATTCCAGAACTTAAGTCGTAATTCAGAGAAGTCTGTTGCAGGAAACGTGTCTACACACACAAGCCATTCATGCATGCACGCAATGCACCAAAATCGTGTGTGTGATGGCTTGTGAATATTTCAGACGTCTCCACTTCCATGAATACCCATGTCCCATCAGGAAAGAACATTCTAATTGCAGATGGATTCTGAAGATTCTTATGATGCAGAAAACAATATTGATCTGCAATTGCTAACTTTGATAGATGCTTTACTGAGCTGCAAAACAGCAAGTTTATCTTGACCAGCAACATGGAGGCATTTCATATTGGATGTGTGGACGCCAAGATGGTAGCAAAGCATGTTCTCTTTAGGGACCTGACACTGCTGAAATAGGATGGTAATATATTTCAGAGGAAAGGTAATTTGTTCTTTATTTGAGCAAGCATCTGGTGTTTTTAATATTCAAAAATGCTGCACGTTGCCTTCAGTTTTTGAATAGAGGAATATATATCAAATTAAATAAATACATACTGGAATTTTACTTCTGTTTATCATTAAGGGATGCTATGTGCTAACTTTCAGGAGTTTTCTTTTTTAAAAAAAAAAATATTGTAGAGTCTGTAAATGCCACTGAGGTTTTTGGCACAGAAAACAAAAGTTGCTTTGACTTGACGTGTTTGTGATGTCCTGTTCCTGCCAAACTCCTCCTTCCCATCTCAGTGTGAGCATAGTAGGGGTCCAGATCAGAAGAGAAACATTTTTATAGAGGAATGATAGAATATGGAACAACCACTCCAGAAATAATCAGCACAAATGCTGCTGAAAGTCATTTACTCTGCTGAAGTAAGCTCTGCATTCCTGATTTGTGTATTCATAAAAACCTGCTAATTTCTTGAAGGTATGGGTTTGACTGATGAAGGCATCTGACCCCTCAAAGGCTGTGTACACATTACTAGCTTAAACTGCTAATCCTTGTCATTATATATTTTACATGGCTGTTTATTTGTATATATTTTAAATTTTTATATATGATGGCCTATACTTGTAATGCCTAAGAAAGGACTGGCAAAGCAAGAAGGCTTAAAATGCAGCTGTGTCATTTTTTTTCCTCAGTTCAGATTAAAGCTGGTTTGGGGGGAAATGAATTTGAATGTGGGTCTTTCTCACATCTAAATGGGAAATGTCCCATTGTACTATTGATTCTGTTTGAAAGAGGCAGCATGGTGTAATCTACCATTTAATTGTTCCCCATGTTACAGAGACCCTACTGGCCACAATTAAAAGTTGGGCATTCAGTATGCTATGGGAAACTATTCCAACGGAGATTCAGCTGGTGCCCACACTGCTGACTCTCAGATATTTCTTAAATATTGTTTTAATCTGAAAGGCCTGTTCACTTATTTTTTTTCTTAGGATTAACCAGTCATTTCAATAATTGCCTTGTATTGCTTTTGTGGTACTTTATGTTTTATTGTATTTGTATATATTGTTGTACACCACCTTGATATTTTACATGAGATGGTGCTATATAAATAAATTTAGAGAGAGAGAGAGAGAGAGAGAGAGAGAGGGAGAAAGAAAGAAAGAAAACTGATGGATATTGGTTTGTGAGGCCTGATCAATGCCACACTTCCTCAGACCTTAAGTCAGAAAGGAAAAAGCAGGGAGGCACTTCTCTTTTTATAATCATAGAATCACAAAATGGTAGAATTGAAAGGGACCCTGAGGGTCATCTAGCCCAACCCCCTGCAATGCAGGAATCTCAACTAAAGCATCCATGACAGATGGCCATCCATCCACTGCCTTAAAAACCTCCAAGGAAGGGGAGTCCTCCACCTTCCAGGGCTGGCCATCCCACTGTCAAACAGCTCTTCATTCATATTCATAAAAATGTGGTGATGGTGAAGGTGATAAAATATACTTTACCACAATAATTAGGTACTTTTTGTGACCCAAATGCACATTGTTCTGAAGTAAAATTACTGTTTTACCAATGGAAATAATTGCCCAGGGCTGTCATCATATATTGGGGCTGGCCATGAATTTTAACTTGGATCTTCAAATTATCTTAACTTTCCAATGCCTTCCAGAAAATGTGAGGTAATACTTCATATGCCTTTACTGTAGGGCATTGTATTCCTTTCTGAGACCTTTTACATGCAAACGAACCAAACTTGAAAAAAGAAGGAGGGCATATAATGGCTTTTAATGTAAGGCATTTCAGTGTAGTTATACATCTGTCAGAGTCATAAAGGAGTAATGGAGCAATCCTGCTTTTGCCCAGATGAATTTCCCATGACAGATGATACTGGCTCATCTTTTGTGCTAATGTTCGGACTCCCAGTATTTTCCTTTCACCAAAGCATGGGTAAAAAAAGCAAAAGAGCTCTTGTTTTCCTTGGGACATTTGTTTCCAATTTTGCAAACACCATGAATGCGGTTATTTTTATAGCCCTGTTATGAAAGCATGGCATTTGAGTCTTCATCTTGTAGTTAATTATAAATCATTTCAGAGCTGTGCTGCCCACAACAAAGTTCTCAGACCCTGAAACTGAATCATTTGTGATCGCTGCTCTCTCAGCCCCCTCCTCTCCCGTGCTGTCAGATCCTCTTGGAGGGAGGGAGAGGGCGTTATTTTAAGATGTTGTTATTGGCTTGGAAATACATAAAGTGTCAGTTCCAAAGTCTTTTTTTCCCAGAGCAAGATAAACTCCTTTGGATCATCCATCATTAGGCTTTTGCCTTACTTGACAGGACCCCACATTTAAATGCCTTTGCAGAACCATATCTGATGGATTATGGGAGGGTTGTCGTTTTTCATGAGGATGTATCATGAAAAGCCCCTTTCAGAAGCATTGGGCTTACTCCCAGGTTTGCTTCTTTTAACACTGAATAGCAACACTTCTTCTCCTTCTTCTTCTCTCTCTCTCTCTCTCTTTTATATAAAAAAACCTCTACCTTGCTTGATCTTTACTGATTTAGGTAAAAAAAAAATATTTTTTTAATGATACATGAGGTTTCCCTTGCTCTGTTTAGCTGTTTCTTTTGTTTTTAACATTTATAGTTCAGCTCTTTTGAGGATTTCGCTGCTACGTTAGGCTCGCACGTGTTCTTCAAAGCAAATTAATAGGGTAAAAATTCAGGTCAAGAGATCGCATCAAGTTCCGCTAAAGGAAATTTGTTAAAGCTCTTTCCCACTTGTAACCTACTTCACGTCAGCTCTGATTTGAGAGCTCTTACGCAAGTAAGGAATTCAGTCAGATTCTATTGCTTTTATTTTAAAACATGAAAATCCAGCTTTCCCTTAGAATTTTTTTTAACCATTTTAAAAAAAAACCAGCCAATCCAGTTCACTAGCATTGCTTGGAGTTGGGACAGGAAGGGGGAAATTAGGGGGGCAGGGGAGGTAACAGCAGTGGGCCCTACTAGGGGCCTTGAGCCCAAGGATACCAAGCATTGATGTCAGCCTTAAACATCAATGTAAAGCCATGCTACTCGACAAAATGTAGAACATTTAGCTTTGCAGGATCATATAGATAATCATGGGGTTAAGGTTCTGTATTAAGGTTAGACTGATCCTTGGGTCCCTCCAACTCTATGGTTCTATGATTTCCTGTGCAGTTTCCTTTCTCAACTACTTATAATTCAAACTCTGGGATACTGTTCCAAGAAACATTTACATGTGATAGGAAGATGAATGCCACACTACAAAGAAATGTTTGTAATACAGTGGTACCTCGGGTTAAGTACTTAATTCGTTCCGGAGGTCCGTACTTAACCTGAAACTGTTCTTAACCTGAAGCACCACTTTAGCTAATGGGGCCTCCTGCTGCTGCCATGCCGCCGGAGCATGATTTCTGTTCTCCTCCTGAAGCAAAGTTCTTAACCTGAAGCACTATTTCTGGGTTAGCAGAGTCTGTAACCTGAAGCGTATGTAACCTGAAGTGTATGTAACCCGAGGTACCACTGTATATGGCAGAGAAGGTGAGGTCAGACTGAGACCAGACCCTTGACATGGAGGTTATGGCTCGGGCTTAGCACAATCCCCAGCAGGGACATTGAATAAAATCCCTCACACTGATGCCTAAGATTCATCCAGTTTGCTGGCAGTTTGCCCTCAGAGCCAGAATCGTAACCTCAAGCCCCAAGTCAGGCTTTTGTAACCCTTTAATGCACCCATTCATGATTATGTGGGAGAAAAGGAAGATGGAAAAGGTAGAAATCAGTCTGGTCAACAAAGGCATACCACATACTTTTAAAAAAAACAGGATGGGAAATTATTCCCTTCACTTTCATTGACTGTATAATCCACCAGATCCCCAGCTCAAAACCAGGCACGGCTCCATGGCAGTTTCCAACTCTTAGGTCATCGTTCTGTGCCATGGAAGTTTTACAGAATATTTTCATGGGAATGTGTTAAGCCAGCTCTACTGTGCAAACTACTTAGTCTTTTCTGACAGGAAACCCAGCAGTGTAGTTCAAAAGCTGGCAGGTTCCAAAAGGAGACATGCAGAGAAGCTAGGAGAGGGCTTCCCCATGGGATCTAGCTGGCCACTGTGAGAGTAGAATGCTGGAATAGATGGGCCACTGGTCTGATGCATCAGGGATCTTCTTACCTTGCTTTAAAAACAAAGACAAGAAGCTATATGAAACCAAAAACTCATTCATTGGTACACATATGGCTCCAAAACAACATGAAACTAGTTCTGTGAGCCCCAGGAAACTTTAATGTTTTTCTCAAATAGCATTGCACACACAGGCACACACCATTTCAAGCTGCTTTTGGAATTGATGGAAGTTTCCAATGTGGTTTGTGATAGGGCATGGGAAGAAGAAGAAGAAGAAGAAGAAGAAGAAGAAGAAGAAGAAGAAGAAGAAGAAGAAGAAGAAGAAGAAAATTGAGGCAGTCCACCAGGCTCTTCTTTGGATCTCAGCCATAATTTAGATCATGAAATTTAACTAAGCGGAAAGGTATTCAGCCTATAAACCCTCAAATGGCATTAAGCTGCTTTCTGACCGCTACCCAATAATATGGCGATAAAACTCCTGAAACATCATTACAAGTTAGTGCTCTCAAAAGTAACATGCCTAGACAAAGCAACAATGATAAAGATTATCTGTTCATGCACACTGTCATGGTGGGATCTGCAGTTACTGTCATTTGACACAAAATAGGAAAATGGACCCCCAGAGCTAAACTACACAAACAACAAAACTGCACAGCCAAGATAACTTTCGTTCCTGCCAGTATTGTGCTTACAGAATAGCCCCTTATACTGAGTCAGAGCAACAGCACATATCCTATACCTGACAGTACACAGACCCACTTTATTGAGGAAGTGTGTAACATCACAGTGAAGCAGCAAAGTACACCATTATTCTTTCCCAAATGCTGGAGGTTAGAAGATAGCTTAACCCTGGCAGTATCTGATCTAATTACATTTTTATTAGTGGGTTACCAAACTCGCAACATGAGCACACACACCTGTCCTGAACCCCTGGCCTACCTGGCAACAAGTCAGTATGCAGAGTCCAAATTCAAAGTCCGAGGGTTGAACCATACAAGTGGAGTCCAAAGCCCAAAATGCAAACATCAGGAAGCAAGGTTCAGGGTCAATCTAAGTAGCCAAGTCTGAAGTCCAGGATACAGTCCAGAGTCAAACCCAAAGCACAGTCCAGGCACATCCAATTCAATATGGGCAGTTGAGCAGACATAGCATCTCAGCTGTCTGGGAGGAGGGGTGCGATTCCTCAGCTCTGAACAGGTGAGGATCACAAGCCTCATCAAGCCCAGATGCTGCAATCAGCATGCAGAGTATAAAAGGGCAGCAGAGCTGAGGTGTTTTGTCTGCTCAACTGCTCTGAACTGCTGGCTCGCTCCTGACAAGGGGTGGCTAGACTGTGTTCCTTCGGATATTGTTAAACTCCAACTCCCATCAACCCTAGCCAGCATGCCAGATAGTTAGGGATTATGGGAGTTGTATCTATTGACATCTGGAAGGCTAAAGGTCAGCCACCCCTTCTTTAAGAGTTTCTGTATGAGGAGAAAGCGAAAGAAAGGAGCTATAGAAAGAGGCACAATGATAAGGCAAAGTTTTGTATTCCAAGGACTACTTGGCATGTTCTCCTTGCAAAGCAGAAGTTACAATAACTGTATCTACTCTAACTTTTATTATAAAAGTTTAGAAACTTTTATTAGTTTAACTGAGATTCTAACGAAACTCCAGAGGTGCAAAAGCCCCTGCTTAGGACATATATCTCTGACCGCACACAAACAGAAATTTTAGGTGGGTTTTTTCCTTTGGGATGACAGCGTTCAGAAACTCACTGATAGCTTTTGCTTTGGAACCCACAAAAACCCGAGCCAGTTCTGAAGTTCCTTAGCTGCAGAACACGTGTGAGGATGCACAGACAAATGTCATGCTGCTTAGGTGGTTGGTCATGGTGACAGTAGTGCAAGGGCAGCTTTTGAACACATTTACCTGTACCTTGAAATCTAGCTCTGTATAAGAAAAAAGAATTTTATAAAACATGTGACAGAAGGTTCCAAAACGTACCTGAGCATAAATACAAAGAAGGTTGAATGTGTCATTTTGTACTTTAGAGTCACTAAATGCTATCCCTGTGAAGATACTGTACCTTTGTGCTTCAATCCAGGTAAGCTCATGGAACAGAATTTTAAATAGGCAGGGAACTCAGAGGCAGGAATAACGTAGAAGATTTGCTTAACAGGAATTTAATTTGTTTTAAAAGCATGAATCTAAACCAAAATGTACGTAGCACCTACCTGAGTTATGCTCCAAGACTGAACAATTCAGATTCAAACTCAGGTGCCACAGGGTGAGGAACTTTTTCCAGGCTGAGGGCCACAATCTCATCTGGTCAACCTTTTGAGGGCCATGTGGCAGTGGTAGATGAGATGAAGAAGAGTTTGGAATTGATATCCCGCTTTATCACTACCCTAAGGAGTCTCAAAGTGGCTAACAATCTCCTTTCCCTTCCTCCCCGACAACAAACACTCTGTGAGGTGAGTGAGGCTGAGAGACTTCAAGGAAGTGTGACTAGCCCAAGGTCACCCAGCAGCTGCATGTGGAGGAGCGGGGACGCAAACCCGGTTCACCAGATTATGAGTCCACTGCTCCTAACCACTACACCACACTGGCTCTCAGTGAGAGGCAGAAGTAAGCAAACAACAACAACAACAACAAATTTATTATTTATACCCAGCCTATCTGACTGGGTTTCCCCAGCCACTTTGGGCAGCTCCCAACAGAATATTAAAAACATGACCAAACATCAAACATTAAAAACTTCCCTAAACAAAGCAATGGATAGGACTTTTACCTTTGTACACATCCCTCTCCATCTTCTGTCTAGGTCCATGGTTCCCAACATGGGGCACCCGCCCCACTTGGGGCAATTTGATTTTTAAGGGGGGCAATTTGAGAATGAGTTATTAACAGTTAATGACCTTTTAGGCTTCCTCCACGTTTTGAATAACAAGAATTCTATGTCACAGGAGGGGATCAGGATTTTAGAGATGCTTAGGTGGGGCATGGCCCAAAAACCACTGATCTAGGCAAAGAAGTGACGTTATCAGAGTTCAAGGACATATTCTAGCCAGGAGGATGGGGTGCAAAGCAGAGCCAGTGAGAGGTGTGGCCTGATGAGGGAAGGTCTGGCCTGGGATGTGGTCCAAGGACCAGCTAGAGAGTCCTGTAAGTTCACCTTTCACACACACACACACACACACACACACACACGGTGAGAACAGGGCTGGCCAAATGTATTTTGTTGCCTGAGGCAGAACAGCAAATGGAGCCACTACCCCCACAAGCCAAGGTGCACAGTACCTAAGGCCAGACAAGACAAGTAATTTTGGCAACTGGTGATGGGAGGGCAATAGCCTTCACCTCTTGCCCCCCCCCCAGCAATTAGTATTCAGAGGCACATTGCCTCTGATCATGGAGGTAGCTGATGGCAGTCATGACTAGTAGTCAGTTGTCATCACTACATTTTTGGGATACTGAATTCCATAATTTAGGTTTACACCGTATGTAGTATTTCCTTGTTCTAGTGTTATGAGGGAGAAAAATATGATCCCTGTCCTCTTTCTCGCCATGCATAATTTTAAGCACCTCTATCATATCCTGCCCCCCTCACATTTTTAAACTAAAAGGCCCCAGACGTTGCTGAGAGGGGAAAGTGTCTAATTAAGACTAGCGTGGTCATTATTTGTTCAGTACATGGTGGAAACACACCTGCTCCTGTTAAACAGAACTGCTGTGGCTTATGGAGGAGGAGAGAAGGTTTCTTTTTTAAAGTCATCAATCTCAATTTTAAGCACAGTAAAAGCCCAATTATATCCTAGAAGAGCAGCAACAGATAGTATATGCTAATTCAGTACCGTTGCAGCCAATTACACAAACTTCACAATATTTTTAAAACAATCAAATCTGTTCCTAATTAGCATGCAGTGGCAGTCTTATTTTTTATTTTTTTAAAAACTCAATTAAATTAAGATATCTGTAGTGTGACCAAATTTTAAATAAACTTATCTGCAGAAGTGACAACTGCGTGTTTGCAACACGAACCTACCATCTACCAGACATGGGCAGGTGACAACAGGGGCAATTACATAGCAGTGGAGAAGAACTAGGAATTTGCATAGGAATCATGAAAAAAGTGTGGAATATAGGCTCTGTTTTACACCATATCTCCTGAAAATTCCAGATTAAGAAGTATGTACATACTTCTTGTTAACTAGTGCTGATGCAGAGTTATACATGCTGTTACTGTTATTTCTGTTGTCTGGTCTTTGACCATAATAATGACTGATTGATTCATTGATTGATTGATGGTTCATTGGTCCTCTCTCATTGGTGAACGAAGCACAGTCATTGGTCAGGGGTGATTTAAGCCATTGTAAGGGAAACAGATATGCCTAAAACTAATCTGCTCTCATATAAGATGGTTGCTTGATTGTTGCGGCCAAATAGATTGCGGTTCCCTGTAAGAAGGAAAGGGGAATCAGAAGTAGACATTGAGATGTAGCCAGCTTCTGGTTAAAGACTGGAATGTTCTGAGATCAATAACAAAAGTCATAGATTCGAGAAGCAAGTTGGAAATGGAACAACGGAGTACATGGACATTAGATCTGATCTTGTAGGTGTCTTCTTATGCTCTTACACATGCATATCACAGGGCCTCTTCACATATTATGTGCTGGTACTCTCAAGTGAACCACCCCAGCTCCCCATATGTAATGCAAGCATTTGTCAACCCTTTTGTTGCAGTCATATATTGCATGCATGTAAATACACATTGACACGGGTGGCGCTGTGGGTTAAACCACAGAGCCTATGACTTACTGATCAGAAGGTCGGCGGTTCGAATCCCCGTGATGGGGTGAGCTCCCATTGCTTGGTCCCTGCTCCTGCCAACCTAGCAGTTCGAAAGCACATCAAAGTGCAAGTAGATAAATAGGTACTGCTCCAGCGGGAAGGTAAACGGCGTTTGCGTGCACTGCTCTGGTTCGCCAGAAGCTGTTTAGTCATGCTGGCCACATAACCCGGAACCTGTACGCCGGCTCCCTTGGCCAATAAAGCAAGATGAGCGCCGCAACCCCAGAGTCGGCCATGACTGGACCTAATGGTCAGGGGTCCCTTTATCTTTAAATACACATTGCTGTATCCTGAAGCCCGTTTTCCTCTTTTCAGCCCTGCTAAAACGTCATTCTTTCTGTTGCTCTGCTCTACCTACTCATTCTGGGCTTGTCCACACTTCTGCTTTTTCCCATGCTTGGAAAGCACAGGTCTGAGGAGTTTTGGCTTTGCCCTGCCACTTTCCCCCAGAAAACCTGCACTTTAATGATAAATTGGAACAAATGGCTATCTTCAGAAAACCCAACCAGAAAGCAATGGGGCAAACGGAGGTGTGGGAAAGCCCTCATTCTCTTCCATGTGTGACTTCCACTTCTGCCTCTTCCTGTTGTTTTTCATGATCTCCACGTGCAGAAACAGCACTCATTCCCCCTTGTCCATTTACTTCTAACAGCCTTGCCTTATTTTCTCAATTCTATACTTCCCCTTATGCTTTGTTACCTTCTCCAGTACTAACAAGCTCCCTGCAGTGCGCCATCTTTTCTTCTTGCCCTCTGGTGCAAATTCTATGCAGGGTCAGATCTAAATGAAATCCAAGAACATAACGCAACACCAGCGCAAAGGAACTCCAGCTAAATACCATCTGTGTGCTCATGTAAGAGCCTTCTAAAGACTGCAATTTGGGTTAGCATCCAAAAATAAAATGCTATTCTTTTTCCTGGAAGTATTTTGTTAATCCTTCTCAAAAAAAAATTGTTTCTGTTTTATTTATTGTTTAGTTTTGGCAACCAACATACACCAGGTAGGTAAATTGCTCTAAAATTACAACAAATGATCCCAGGCTTTTACAAATTACCCGCAACTTAATTCCGTCCATTGCACAGCATCAATAACAAAATTAATTATTACTGTTTTAGATCTTGATCCCTTGCATCATTAGATGTGAGATCTGCTTACAGCTGATATATTAGTATTGGTTAGGGATAGGGAGGGATCTGTTTCAGTGCAGGAGATGTACTAAGATTGTTATGTACTGAAGTTCTCACCCTGGGCCAGCAGGGGGATACTGTAGATAGTTATACAAATAAGGGATCGAAAGTGATGTTCAGTGATTGGATAGTTTTAGAAAATTGTTACAGTTATGTTGTACTGGAGCTCTATATAAGCAGGCTGACTGATCCCTTCAGTTCAGTTCTGTTCTGTTCTCTGAATAAACAAGAGCTGTTTGAAGAATCGCTGTGCCGTCTGATATGTTCACCCACAACTTAACAAAGATGACCCTATGAGCTTGTATGGAACTTCTTGGGCACAGAAGATGTTTGGAGCAAGCAGCAGTCTGGTGTGCTGGAGGTGGTTGCCTCCTGGCAGGTGCATTGCTGTGACTTACTGAGTTGAAGAGGGGGCTAGGGTGGCAAGGAGGGAAGCGCAGGGCTAACACACCAGCAGGGCCAATCTGAACCACCCTCTCTGTTGCCTTGCCACTCCCCCTCTGGGTAACTAGCAGCAACTCACTTGCTGGGAGGTTCTGTAAGCATCTTCACCCTACCACATCATCCACTACTGACTGGAGATCTTCCCACCCCTTCTTCTAGGGCATGAGGAATTACCAGGGGCAAAACAATATACCAGACCTTGGAGGACAGAGTAGATCAGTGTTTCCCAGCCTTGGGCCTCCAGCTGTTTTTGAACTACAATTCCCATCATCCCTAACCACTGGTCTTGCTAGCTAGGGATGATGGGAGTTGTAGTCCAAAAACAGCTGGAGGCCCAAGGTTGGGAAACACTGGAGTAGATAGTATGCAGCTAGAAGGACAAACACTATGGCTTTTTAAGTAAGTTTGTGTGTATGTATTCACAAATAAAAAGTCACTAGGGGCGCATCCATACCGTACATAGCTTCCCGCAAAGAATCCTGCAAACTGTGGGTTTGGGGGGAATTGTAGGACGCTGGCAATTGCAAAGAGTAAAATATAGTTCCCAATATTCTTTGTTGGAAGCTATGTGCTTTAAATGGATGTTGTGGGTGCCTTGGGTCACAAGGCTGGCATTACCTTCTAGTGAATAGCTGTAATTGGGGGGGGGGGGGGAATGGGACACCAGGCAAACTTAACCATGAGTAAGGAGTCTCAGCCTTGCTGTCTACGTGACTCATCCAGAGGAGTGCTGCATCTGCTGCAAACAAGACCATATGACACAAGATCAGGTTAAGTTAGCAGCAGGAGCCTGACTTTCCTGCTGAGAAAGGATCTATTTTAGCCGTGTTCAGGGAGCCAAACGGAGCAGTCAAAACAGATACAATGCCTCCTTCATCTGTATTTGGCAAAAGGGAGGTTTAGGATATTATTAGCTTCCGAACATCCCCGCTGATGGAGAATTGCCTCATTACTTTATATGCAGCACGTAGAACCCTGCTTGGTTTCTCAGGAGTTTCTCTGGGATCAGAATTCCTCCCTTGGATCAGATGCGAAGCGCTTGCATGTGTGTGCCCCTTTCTGCCAAAAGCACATGTGCCGCGGCATGTGAACCAAAAATGCAAAAAGGTTGCTAGTGAGCCAGGTTCCACACCTGGAGATGGACAGGTGCAAGTGCACATGCTCTGAATCAGGGGTCAGCAACCTTTTTCAGCCGTGGGCCGATCCACCGTCCCTCAGACCATGTGGTGGGCCAGACTAATTTTTTTTATAAAAATGAATGAATTCCTATGCCCCACAAATAACCCAGAGATGCATTTTAAATAAAAGGACACATTCTACTCATGTAAAAACATGCTGATTCCCAGACAGTCCGCGGGGCAGACTGAGAAGGTGATTGGACCGCATCTGGCCCCTGGGCCTTAGGTTGCCTACCCCTGCTCTAAATGCATTTTTAAGACTCTACTGCCCTCAGCTCAGAAGGCCAGACAGTGAAGACGCAACGAGGTCATTTTCCCCTGCTGTATCTCAAGCCGCATTTGCAAGGGGTTGTTCACATTAGAGGAAGGGGCAGAGATGTGTTCACCTGATGTGCATGACCACCCCCACCCCACCCAATGTTATTTGTGCATGCACAGTAATCTGTGCGTAGGCAGCTGCCTCCTCACATGTTCACATTACTACTTGCTCCACATCTAGATTTCTGGTTGGATTGAAGCTGGATTGGGGAAGGGGGGGGGAGAGATGCAACAAACAGCTGTATTTGTCAAGAAATTACAGGGTCGTTATGGATCCTGGTGCATGCATGAATGCAGCTTCAAAAACTAGTTTGTGGAATGCATTGGATGAAGAGTAAGCAGCAATATGAATATACTTCTGCAAACCTTGAGGCTCCCCAAAGCCTGTTGATATAGCTGGTATCTGTATGATACTTGAAATAGGTTTTTTTTAAACCCACCTAATTGTTTTGATTGTTTTTATATATGCAACTGTTTTAACAGTTGTTATATGTGCAATTGTTTTATACTGCATTGCGAAATCACTTCAAGATGCCTCGTGGGAAGTGATTCATAAACGAATAAACAACAACAACTTGAAGACACCAGGTTGAGCCATGGGCATGATCCAGTAAGGCACTCTTGAGATAACACTGATTTCATTGGAGACTGAAGCACACACCCTTTTAACATACTGGCACACAGAAATCGATTGGACTTTAAAGTGCTAAAGTCTGGCTGGGTTCTACCATGTGTTTACTGTGTGTGGCTGTTCAATATCTGTAGCCTTCAAAATCTCTGATACATTTTTAGCTGAGCCAGAGCTAAAAGATTATGCTCCTGCCAGCCAATCTGGGAGAAGCTGGAGCTTTAACAGACCTGGCTTTGTTCGAGCCAAATTACTGTTTTGTACAGTCATCTCTTCTGCAGCTTTTAAGCACAATGGAAACTGTTACGGTTGTTTTAGTGATTGGTGGAGTAAACCGTTTTGTATGTAGCAGCACCCGGTCAGTGAAACAAGCCATTGTTTTGCATTTGGCGCCATGTTCCAGTTGCTCCGCTAGATGTCAGCACAGAGCACAGATCCACAGCCTGGATTTGATTAACAGCTTCTTAATTCGCTCCACACTTTCTTGTGGCTGCTGACACATGCAGGACCGCTGTTCTCCTTTACCCTCTTCTGACTCCGGCTATGTTGAAGCCCAATTTATAACTCAGGTGCCTTCTGTGTGTCACTGGAGAAATGACAGTGGTGCTCTCTTGACAAGGTTCCTAGAACAAGAGATCTGCATGGCTGATTGACTCTGCAGTGGAGAGTGGAGTTAAATGTCTGCGGAATTCTCCAGTACACACTGGCTGCTAGGATACCGAAGAACTCCAGGTCAATAAACCACTGCTAGTAGCTCACAATCAACATTAATAATTTAGGTCTCGGCTATGCTTGCAGCCATTTTATCACCTTGCATTCTTCTAATGCCATGACTCTCTGGAAATGCCCCAGAATGCACCTCTCATTCAACACACAGTCTCCATTTTTCAAGCTCCTCAGATGTCTACAGTGACTAATCCCCTACCCTAACCTTATGGGTCATTTAAGGGCATGCAGACATGGATTTCACACACACACACACACACACACACACACACACAGTTGAGCAGCTGCTTTAAAATGATTGTTGGTGTGAGGTGACCATGTTGGCAGACCTTGCAGCTTGGGTGAATTAGATTGGAATAATCACTTGCAGCTTACAGAGTTCAAAGGCTGTATTCATGCAGGAACTATTTTTTTATTGGTTGGATGGAGATGAGAGAGAGCAGGCAACTTGTCTCAACAAGTTGGAAGAGACCAATAAACAAAATGGCTCAGTTTTTTAGAGGTGGAGTTAATTTAGAGAGCTACAAACAAGTGCTAGCTGGATTGATAAGCAAACAATGCCCTCTGGTGGTTTAAAGTTACACATGCATTACTTATGAACTCAAGAGAAGGAAATTTATTTGCTTTTCTCCAACAAGCTATCCTTTCGGCACTTCTTTCAGGCCAGCATCCTCAAATGTTAAGTTTGGCATTGAGGGCAGGACCTATCCTTTGATCTTCTTCTGAGGCCCTCTTATGGGTCCCATTTGAGGTCCCATTTGAGGGAGTTTGGAGGGCAGCAACAAGGAAGAGGGTCTTTACTCTTGTGGCTCCCCACTTGTTGAATGCTTTCCCCAGTGAGGTCTACCTGGCACCATCATTAACATCCTTTCAGCTTATCTCTCCCCCCAAGTATATGATGGATCACGGTAAATGTTCTGCTGTCTACGGCTGGGTCTTTTTATGGGTCATTATAATAGTGTTCATTGTAAGGTATTGTTCCCGTTTTTATGCTGTACCTTTGGCTCTGAATCTTAGAAAGACTTAGACGCTGAATCTAAGCCATTTAGAGACCTTTTTTGTAGTAAGTGGCTAATGATTCAAATAAATTAATGGACCAAATCACAAAAAACACCTGCTATTCAGGAAGAGCATATCTGGGATAGCTCAGCAGGTCAAGCATGAGACTCTTAATCTCAGGGTCATGAGATTAAGAGATTAAGATTGAGCCCCATGTTGGGCAAAAGATTCCTGCATTGCAAGAGGTTAGACTAGATGCCCCTTGTGGTCCCCCCCAACTCTACAATTCTGTGGTTCTGTGATCTGAAGTAAGGGGATAAATGTGAAGGAAAGTGTGTGCGTTTGTGAGAGAGAAAGGGGGGAGGGGGAGAAAGAACAGTCCCATTCCTTTTCTGAATTCCCAGGGGTCGAGGGAGCTGGCTTTCTTGCCAGCTATCTGACAAAACACTTTGCATTCTAAAGGTCAGGTCTGGGATGACACCCAGGAGTAGCTACTAGGAGCATGTCATCCCTCTTTCTTTCTGCTCATGCCTGGGTGCCCAAGCCTGTCCTTCCTCCCCTGTAACTGACATCCCAGCTCTTCCAGACACAGGAGAGACACTGCAAGAGTCCTAGTGTGAGCTGTCAACTTGAAAACAGTGCAAGTGACGCTGGGAGTGTATTGATGTGTATTAGCCCTTTTTACTCAAGGCCAGGCTGTACTTTTCACTCGGGGGACCCTCCCTTCCAGCAAAAATGTGATGTACAATGAAGAAGAAGCTTCACAACCCTGTTTTGTTATTTCACACACACCCCCCACACCAAATATCCTTTTGTTCAGTACTTGGGGAAAGGCACTGTCAGTATGGCGTGCAGAGTGAGAGCCGAGCGAGCAGAGATATATTTCTTAATACTACCAAGCAGTCTCCTCTGGAATGTGAGGGGGCTTTCCCCTTTCAAGAGACCTCTCTACCCGCTTTCCAGCAGGCTATAATTCATGCAAGGAAACACCCGGAATTATTTAACTCTTTGCATTTCCGTGAGGGAATCCATTTTCCCCAGTGACCTGCTTTGACAATTCATCTATTAGCAGGTGTGAATCTGTCCCCAGCTTCCTCTCCTTTTCTTCCTCCCAGAAGCCCAAGGGAGCCACTGATCACTCTCTTAGCAGGAGGAAATGTGCTATCAGAGGCAAGGAGGCAGCAATAGACTCCTCCGGAAAATAAGGAATGTTTTGCTAAGGTTTCCCTCCCCCACCCCACCCTATCCACCCCTTTTAAACCAACAAAATGGTAAAACTTATATAAGTACAGGGGGTTGGGTGCCCTGACTGAAAAGCAAGGAAGGACTTTTGCTTTTTGAGTGTGCTTCCTTTAACATGCTTGGGTGGAGCACATGTTTTGATGGCATGGACTCAGGAAACCACCATAATTTCACAAGAGGTTCAGGTTAGCAGCCCCTGTTCAGGCTGCTTTTCATCCAGATTCGAAGCATTACTGAATGCGTTGGGAAAGAGATGACTGGAGCACAAGCACTCGGTAGCGTCATTACGGACATTATGGGACTGGCTCCTGTGCCCTTAATAATACAGGTACAGAGTTGTAGTTTTAGGTCATTAGGACCATTAGGGCCATTGCTCTGTGATACAACACCTGTGCTCTAAGTTCCACACTGGTTGCCGCTTTGTTACCAGACCAAGTTCAAGGTGCTGCTGTTAGTATCAGTTTACTTGCAAGATTTACCCCATGTGTGGCCATTCAGGTAGGTTTCTTCACTGCACTCTTTTCATTGCCTGCTAAAAGCATTTTGTGTTTAGACAAGCCTGGGGACGCAGATAGCGCTGTGGGTTAAACCACAGAGCCTAGGACTTGCTGATCAGAAGGTAGGCGGTTCGAATCTCCACGACGAGGTGAGCTCCCGTTGCTCGGTCCCTGCTCCTGCCAACCTAGCAGTTCAAAAGCACGTCAAAGTGCAAGTAGATAAATAGGTACCGCTCTGGCGGAAAGGTAAATGGTGTTTCCGTACGCTGCTCTGGTTTGGAAGCTGTATGCCAGCTCCCTCGGCCAATAAAGCGAGATGAGCTCCGTGACCCCAGAGTCGGCCATGACTGGACCTAATGGCCAGGGGTCCCTTTACCTCTACTACCTAGATGTACAAGGGATGCGGGTGGCGAAGGGACGCGGGTGGCGCTGTGGTCTAAACCACAGAGCCTAGGACTTGCCGATCAGAAGGTCAGCAGTTCGAATCCCATTGCTTGGTCCCAGCTCCTGCCAACCTAACAGTTCAAAAGCACGTCAAGTGCAAGTAGATAAATAGGTACCGCTCCGGTGGGAAGGTAAACAGCGTTTCCGTGCGCTGCTCTGGTTCGCCAGAAGCGGCTTCGTCATGCTGGCCACATGACCCAGAAGCTGTCTGCAGACAAACGCCGGCTCCCTCGGCCTATAGAGCATGATGAGTGTGCAACCCCAGAATCGTCCGTGACTGGACCTAACGTTCAGGGGTACCTTTACCTTTACCTTTTACCTAGATGTATAAAAAGTTGATTTGAGTTTTCAGTCTGTTGTGACTTTAACTTTTTCAAAGTCTTAAATTGTTATTAATTCTTCTTACTTATCATTTGATGGTATAAATTTTATGAAATAAATGAATTAAGTGCATGCTTTGCATGCAAAAGATCATCAATTTAATCCCCAACATTTCTAGGTAGGGCTAGGAATCTCCCATCTTAACCTCTGGAGACCACTGTCAATCACCGTCAACAGTGCTGAGCTAGATAGACCAATGACCTCATTTTTTCTTATAATGACTTGGTCTAGGTCAGTTTCCTATGTAATTCTGTGAAATATTTCAAGCTCAGCTTCCTCACTCACAGAGCTGAATGGTTTTTAAGTGAGATGAGTGTACCTCACTCGCCAAGATTTCTAGATCACGGGCTCATAACTAACATATTTTTCAGCCATTCCTAGTTTGCTGAGGGCCTATTTCTATATTTAGGCCTCATCAACCAATAAGGAAGCAGGAAGTGCCAGCCAATCTGGACCTGTCAAAGAGACCAGAAAGAAAGTGTTCAGAAATTAAAGGAAATTTTCCTCTGTGTAGGGGCCTTATGCTGTGTTATTTATTTTAGAAATTCCTTTCAACAGAAATCCCCAGGGCAGCTTGCGTAAATGGAAATTTGATAACAACTGAAATATATGTAAAACAAATCAACTCTATGAGAAGGAGGGGGCGAGTTTCTTGTAAGATAAATTTCTGTGCAGTAGCCTTATTTTACCAGTTTCAGTGTAGCTGAGGTTACGGTACTTCCTTTGCCTGTAACCTCATAAGCACAGACTCAAAAAAAAAAAAAAAAAGTCTGGCACATGCTCAGTGAGCACATGACAGGGGAATGGCCAACCATGCTCCTGATGTCAGTTCAGTTGAAGCGCACATACAGCTGTTTATAGAGCTTTCAAGCACAGGAATCCTGAATGCGCAGGTTTCTGGATCATATGTGTATTTGCACATTCAGTGGAATATAGTGATGCCAGGAGACTCATGGCCACAGCAGCATGTCAATATCAGCAACTGACATTTAAAGCATATGGCTTTCCCCCAAAGAACCCTGGGAACTATAGTTCACCCTTCACAGAGCTACCATTACCTGTCCCCAGGATTCTGCGGTGGAGTCTGTTATGTACTGAAGTTCTCACCCTGGGCCAGCAGGGGGATACTGTAGATAGTTATGCAAATAAGGAATTGAAAGTGACGTTCAGTGATTGGATAGTTTTAGAAAATTGTTACAGTTACGTTGTACTGGAGCTCTATATAAGCAGGCTGACTGAACCCTTCAGTTCAGTTCTGTTCTGGCCTGTGAATAAACAAGAGCTGTTTGAAGAATCGCTGTGTTGTCTGATATGTTCACCCACAACTTAACAGAGTCCATGTGCTTAAATGTATGGTGCACATGCAGCCATGGTTTGGCTCAGCCCTCACACTTTCATGGGCTTTTTGAGGGTTTTTGTGTGAAGTGTGCTATAGTAGCATCAAAGTGTTTCCTAAAAGGCTGCGCTGTCTCCAATCACACTGTATTTTACTTCTCATGCCACCTATGCACTAACCATTCCTCACCCCAAGAACTGAGAGACACTTCCACTGGTCTGCTGCATTGACATGAGGGTTGTGTGACCCTTTGTGACATCTTTTTGTTTTGTTTTTTTGTTTTTTTGGTACACAAAATATATTTCACTAACCTTAGTGTAAATCTGTATGCACATTTTGTTCCAGAAGAGGAAGTTTGGGTCCCTTTTTTATATATATAAATAACCCCTTTCACTGTAGGCAGCAATAATAGGGCCTGATTTTTTTTAGAAACCCTGTTTAGCTCAGTGGGACTTACTTCTGAGTAAACATGCACTGCACTCCACATGATGTAGTTATTCACCTCAAGTTTTTCTCTTCGAGGTTAAATTTTAGAAGATTCTACCAATCTCCCCCCCCCCTTATAATGACTTTTCCTTCATTATTCCAATTTGTCTTTTTCTCCTAATCCCCATTTGTCTTTACCTGAGGTTTTTTTATATATATACACAAAAAAGCTTATTATTTCATGTGTTGCCAAAGAAGAACAATAGTCAGAAGAACGCAATATTATTTATGACTTCCAAAATCTTATGCTAACACCATCCTTTATTAAAAATAAAAAAGTGTGTCCAAATGAATTGATGCCAAGCGTGTATATAAATACCTGTTGGCAGGTTGGATTAATGTGGAATGTAGGTCAAAGGCACAGAGAAAGCAGAAACTTCCTAATTAAGGCTACAATCCTAAAGCACATTTACTTGGAAGTAAGCCTTAATGAACACCGTGGGTGGCACTGCATCTGAGAGAACCTGGAAAATAAGTGAGAAGGTCCAGTGATCACCATCCTTACCTAGGAAATGGAGATAAGCGGGGTGGAGGCGGTTGAGAAGAGACAATGGCATTAATGGTGCAACCCCACTTAAATGGGTACAGAAGTGAAGCCTAAAATAGTGTGTGGGTTTTTCGTTTTTAAATTCTGTTGTTACATGCCACCCTAGTCTTGGCTGGCTCTTTTGTGGGCTATAGCAAGTATCAGAGATGATCACTGTATAGCCAGCCAGAAGCTTCTGCTCAGGTAGGATCACAGGCTACAGTGTGAACCTTCCGACATGAAATGCAGGATTCTGGCAAGCTGCACTTCTCTGCCAGTTCCATCTTTCTTTATTACAGTACAATAATAATTCTTTGTCTAAAACCAAGCTGGGTGCCAGAAATGTAGAGGTAGCTACCGCTCCACAGTTGTTCAATTGATTTTTCAGTCAGATTATTAATATTTTTTTTATTTTTACAAATACAAATGTCATACAGAGCTCCAAATCATAATTATTGGCATTCTTCATCAGTAACAGTAATTGAACAACAAACTCAGCAAGCTGTGGTAAGGCTCCTGTAAACGGTTTAATGGTTTATTATGACTCCAGGCTGCCAATCTATCTCTTTCTCTTCCTACTTGAGTCACTTTTATGTTTGCAGTCCACATGTAATGTGTTCTCCTTTTTTTTTTGAAAACATATTTCCCCCCTCCTTTAACAAGCCTCCAAACCAGCAGGAACATGCTGCAAATGAGATACAGCATCTCAGTTTGGCCGTCCTAGGAAACACATATTCAATAAATATGCAAATCAATTCAGATATACATCTCTCCTCAGGTGGGAGAAGTTGTGTGAACACAGTCAAGTTTCATTTTAAATTGACTTTGCTGTTAAAAAGAATAACACTTTTTTAAAAAATGAGTTTAAGATGCATATGAGAGGAAATTAAGAACATAGGAATGGCCTGCTGGATTAGGCCAATGGCCTATCTAATCCAGCATCCTGATCTCACAGTAGCCAACCGGATGTCTGTAGGAAACCCAAAAGCAGTGCTAAGATGTATAAGACTGAATCAGATAAATGCTGGAGATGCAAAGAGGTTGAGGGAACGTTCTTTCACATGTGGTGGACTTGTAAAAGGGTAAAAGAGTACTGGGAAATAATCCACAATGAACTGAAAAAAATGTTTAAAAGTACTTTCCCCCCCAAAACCAGAGTCCTTTTGGTTGGGGATAATTCAGACTGAAATTCCCAGGTGTCAAAAAAGGTTATTTATGTATGCTACAACTGCGGCCCTTGTTTTGCTAGCCCAAAAATGGAAAACGAGCAACGTCCTAACTAAAGAACTAAAGACAGAATATGCGCAGCTTGCAGACTTAACATATAGAATAAGAGAATAAGAAGAAAATACGCTTAGAGAGGATTGGAAAACATTTATTGAATATATGGGGGGTGTTAAGTTGTGGGTGAACATATCAGACAACACAGCGATTCTTCAAACAGCTCTTGTTTATTCAGAGAACAGAACTGAACTGAACTGAAGGGCTCAGTCAGCCGGCTTATATAGAGCTCCAGTACAGCGTTACTGTAGCAACTTTCTAAAACTATCCAATCACTGAGCGTCACTTTCGATCCTTCATTTGCATAACTATCTACTGTATCCCCCTGCTGGCCCAGGGTGAGAACTTCAGTACATAACAGGGGGGAATTGTGTACACCTGAAAATGTTGGCAGCATTAAGATAAATTCAACACAACAATGTAAATAAGTTTTGATGAATGCAATAATGGAATACTGAATGGTTTAGTTTTTGTAAAATATGCAGGGATTTATGAGATGCAAAATGAACCATGGAAAGAGAAGAAGGGAAGTCATTGATATTTTAAGGATGTTTAAATGAGTATCTTAAATTGTAAAACAGAAAAATTAATAAAATTAAATTTATATATAAAAGAAACCGAAAATCAGAACCCACATACAAGACACGTACACAACCCCCCTGTGGTTTACAGCAACTGGTATTCAGAAGCATTAGTGCCTCCTACCATGAAGGGAGAGCATAGCCTTATCCTCCACAAATTTGTCCAAACCCCTTTTAAAGACATCCAAGGTGGTGGCCATCGCTGCCTTCTGTGGGAGAGATGGAACTAGAGATGTAAAATTTCCAGGAATTTTGAAGCCATGAGGAAAAAACGTTTCCCCCCTGTTTTTTTCTGGAAAAATTGGGGGGGGGGGAATCAGTGTGGAGTAGTTTTACAAATTGCATGAAACACAGTGTATATAAAAGTATTATGCTTGCAGTAAAACAGGTAACCCTCCCCCTTTCCCCCCAAAAGCAACAAAAAAGCAAGAAACCATCAACATAAAAAATAATCAGATTTGCCCCTTAGCACCAACAGCAAATAAAGTTAAGATCCACCTCAATATTTAAGCTCCATAGAGGGTCTACCCTTTGAGTAGTGCTTTTTAAACAGAAGATGCAACATATACATGCAGTTTATTCTATCTCATTTTCTGAACTACTGCTATCAATCTCCATTTCTTCTTCCTCTTTGCAGTGGCGTAGCGTGGGGGGTGCAGGGGGGGCTGGCCGCACCGGGTGCAACATCTGGGGTTAAGGCAAATCCACAGGTTAGGGGGCGCAAATCCACAGGTTAGGGGGCGCAAATCCACGGGTTAGGGGGCGCAAATTACTTGCCTTGCCCCAGGTGCTGACAACCTACGCTACGCCACTGCCTCTTTGTCATTTTTTCTCATGGACTTCTGAAAAAACAGCTTTGGGGGGAAATGTGAAAAACCTGTTTTTTCCAGGGGTTTTCCAGGTCTTCCCATCTCTACTTGAAGACAGCTGGAGCAAAGTGTAAGGCAATTTTTTTGCGTGCCAGGCCCAGAAGTAACCAATATCCAGTTACTGAATAGTACGTTGCACTAAGGCTCAAACTCTGTTTGAAAGGAAAATGTGTGTGTGTTTGTGTTTTTAAAATTGAATTTGTTATTATAAACCGCATGATGGTAAGAGAGCTTTCTAAACAGTTTACAATAATATACAACAGTACATTAAAATGATTGATAAAACACAGTTAAAAGCAGGTATTTAAGAGTACTCAAAAGATGATGAAAGTCAGCAGTAGTTAAAAGGAAGTAAATCGCATGCAGCTTCTGTGTTCAGTTGGGCTGGCCCTAACGAAAATGTTTTGAGCAGTTGCCGGAAAGAGTACAGTGAGAGCACCTGCCTGGTGTCAGTTGGCTGAGAGCTCTAAAGTGTGGGTGCTGGAAGGCCTGAGGGAAAAAACAGAAGAATGGGGGGGGGGGCACAAGTTTTTTTCTGTTTTTTTCCTAAGCCATTTTTTCCAGGAAAATTGTGTGTGGGGGGGAATAGTGTGTGGAATATTTTCTAGGGCGGGGGGGAATGGCTTTGGGGGGAAATGGAGAAAAACTGGGAGGGGGGGTCATTTTTTCCAGGGGTTTTCTAGGCCTTCCTGTCTCTAGATGGAACTTTGTGCTGCATGAAGAAGCAATTTCTTTTATCTATCTATCCTGAACAGGCATAGGCAAACTCCAGCCCTCCAGATGTTTGGGACTAAAATTCCCATCATCCCTGACCACTGGTCCTGTTAGCTAGGGATGATGGGAATTGTAGTCCCAAACGTCTGGAGGGCCAGAGTTTGCCTATGCCTGATCCTGAATCTTCCAACCTTCAGCTTGACTGCATGTCCGCTGGTTCTGCTGTTATGAGAGAGGGAGGAAAACTCTTCCCCATCCACTTTCTCCATGCCATTCATAATTTTGTAAACTTGTATCGCCGAAGAAATTGCAGAATAAAAATTGAAATATTTGAGAGAAGGGTGAACGAGCGCAGGCTGAAATGTGAAGGTTGTGTTGCAAGAGAAGGGTGGAACGACAGATACACCAGAGCTATTGCTGTAACTGTTGAGGAAGCAGGAGGGACAGAAAGATAAGAGACTCGCTATGCCTCTTGATCAAACCAGGATCGCCATATATGGACGTAAATGTCCCTTTGCTTGTAAATGTATAATTGTTTGTGCTGTTTTTATATCTGGTGTGCCCGCCCCACCTCAGTAGCTAGTTGAGATTCTGTCACACCAGCCTTGCAAAGCCTAACTAAATGTTCTGCTTTACTGACAATTGGTAACTGGATTTTATTAACCATCCAGGCTGAACCCACAGGGTATTGGATACTGAGCCCCAATATTTTCCAGACACCATCATGTACATCTTACTCACCTTTCCTCAAAACTAAAAAGTGGCAAATGCTGCAACCTTCACTCATAGAGTTGCTCCTTCATGCCTTTGATCATTTTGGTTGCCCTTTTCTGAAACAAAAAAATTCTGAAGTTCTGTTATGGGGAAGAAAGAGAAAAACAAAACAGAGCCTGTCACTCTGTGCACTAAATACAAATACAAAGGCTAGTTTGCTAATGCAACATGTCTTAGGAGCTGGATGCCTGGCAACAAACCACTGCTTGAAAAACATCCCGTTGCAGTTGCAGGAAGAAAATGGCCCTTCATTTTCTTACAGATGTATTGAAATGAAAGAAAGGGAGGGAGAGAGATGGAAGGGCTGTGTTAGAGCATCTGCTTTGCAGATGGGTCAGTCCCTGTCATCTCTAGGAAGGGCTGGAAATATTCCCTGCCTGAATCAGTGTAGACAATATTAAGCTAGAAAATGGTCTGACTCAGTACAAGCAGCTTCCTATCTTCCAAGGAGCTCAGGTGATTCGATGGTGGATCCTCTATAACATACTATTCATAGGCAAGATATAAGGCTCTCAGTGTAAGCAAGGAAAAATATGAAACTGTGATTTTCTCTCCAGCATGGTTTTCTCCAAGAAAACTAGCTGCACAAACTATTTTCCACAGATACAGGTAAACAACTTTTTAGGGTATTGATCATACAAAATCAATGTGGGTTCTTTCTCCCCCCCTGTCCTTTTTCCCATGGCTAGTAGCTAATGCCTTTGCAGTTGTCAGTCACTGGACTGTGATGTGCAGTTCAAACAGCGTAGCTGGGAACAGACAGAACTCTCAGAGATGCTGCTCCATCCTTTTCTTCACACACAATCACATAGGTAACCAGTATGTGACTGGACTGAAAAATAATCTACTTTCTAAGGGTGTTCCAATAACCCTATTTGTGCAGATTTCTCGGCAGCAGACTCATTTCCATATTTGCCGGTTGCTTTCCATGTTAATTGTACTCCATTTGAGGGTGAGAAGAAGAAGAAGAAAAATATTCTCCTGAAGATTCCGAACCTGCTGGTGTACTGTATATGGCGTGTTGCCGGAGAGAACAGCTAAAACAATGAGCTGTAAGAATTCAACATGCCAATTATACATCTCAAAATTTTAAATCTGGATACACAGATAAGGTAGTTTGAAGAGGTGGGGAGAATAATCCTAACCCAGTGGTGTGCAGTCAGTGGACTAGGGGAACTAGGCTAGCCCTCTAAATGTTCCTCTGGCGTCTCCTTCCCAAAGCCCAGGAAGCTTCTGCCTGGTTCACACACACGATGTCACCCCCCCCCCCAATTGCCCTCGCAAGCTGGCGCCTCTGGCCCTAACTGTTGCCCTACGAAAAGTTTCACCTCACGACACTGTCCTAACCTGAGGCTGGGTGTATCAAAATGGTGGAAGATGTCAAGCAGTTTCTTCCTTTTTATTCCCCTTTCCGCTAAGGTAGCACTGGGCTTGCATCCCAAGGTATCTGGCCCCTCTGTAAATTCATGAGGCGTCACGGAGCTGAAAAATGACCAGTGTTCCACTGCTTCCTGTTCAATGTGTGGCTGAAACAATCAGATATGTGGAGTTCCACCAAGTCAACCTGAGTCGGGCTCTCCCAACACTTTCTCCCTGGCTGCTGGTACATGGAAGAAAAGGGTGATATCTGGCCTGTTGTGATAGAGAACAACAAGCTCCCCTCCTAGTATTACAAGGGGACAGCAAGATGTTGCCCCCTCTGCTGCCCCCTCGCCTGCAGCTCTTTGTCAAGCCCTGCCTGGGCTTCTTAGCTCTGAAACGCAGAGTGCACTTGACCAGCATTTTAAAACAGAACTATTACCTGGGAGGTATATATGAAGCCATAACAGTGACAAGTTGGTACAGAGCTGAGTGGAGTAAGGAGAAACCTGGACTAGTAATGCACATTTCCACTGTGCCTTGCTAACCGTACATGAGTATGTAGCTCAGTCACTCACAGGCACACATACGCACAAGCTCACCTCTGTCAGACAGCTGTTCTGTTTCTGTATCAGTTCTCTAATAATATATTCCCCTTGCAGTGGAATGCCATTGCCTCTGGCAAGGTATCCCTTTTACTGAGGAGAATGCAAAGCTCAAAAGCCTTTAGGTATGAAAAAGCAAGTATTCTACTGGTGCCTACAGCTAGTTGTGCCTTTGTGCCTTTTCTCAATCGCTGAAGGTACATATTCCTTAAAGTTTTTGGTCAGTTCAACTCCATTCCATGGCAAGGGTGACTCATTACTGCTCAGCACCAGGCACACATGAATTTAGCATCCTGTAAAACTGTTCCTTTCCTGCCAATTCTCACCTGGTTTTCACAGTTCTGATAAGATTCAATACAGTCTCTGCTGACAGAATAGTTGTATGCTTCTTCACATTCACTCGCTGGATCATTGCCTTATTGTGGTGAGTGGGCTTGCACGTTCCTATGATCATTGTGAGCAAAACTGTCGGGAGTCTCATACTCCCAGTAGGGTCACCCAAGGTGGTAAGGTCAAGGGGGAAGTGCTACACAAAGAATGATCCAAGAAGTCCTCAACAGCAGAACAGGTGGAAGATAACAAGCGGTATGTTACAATGGCTGTGAAGGCAGATGAAGGTTGCAGCAGATAAGAATCTACTGGCCATCGTGATAGTCATACCATCGGAACAGAGCCTTACTGCAAAGACTGCGTGTTGGTCAGTGTGGACTGATCTCCACACATAAAACATATTCACGCACAGGTGTCTTCCAAAAACCCATCCCAAACCCAAACCCCAAAAGTCCCATGGCAATTGGCAGATGTTAACTTAGTCTCCCCTGTTGTTGCTGCCAACACCATGTGCATTTCTCATTATCTGACAAAATAATGGATTGAACAATACGGATATGATGATGATGAAGATAAATGACAAAATGTGCATTGTGTAACGCTTTGCTTCTCACAACAGTAAATGCTTGAGCACACACAATAGCACTTTAGTTCAGTAACAGACTGAAATGTGCGCAAAACAGACACACACCCAAATTTTGATGCTATGGCTGAGAAATTAATAAAACGGTAAAATCACTGTGGCAGAATATATACTAACACTGCTGCCAGCACAAAGCAAGCCGGTGTGTTTGTGTGAAACAGGCAAAGGTAATAATTTGATAATAATTAATAAGGCAAACTACGGCAGAGAAATTAATAAAATAATAAAATCACTCAAGACAGATTAAAGAAGACTGCAACCTGAACTTTCCCGTAACTATGTTAAATGGAAGGTGCAAGGGGCACCCACTGATTCTTAGAAGAGCAAGCAAGCAACACTTACTCAAACAGAAATGCATACCATAGCAAGATTAAATCCAAAGGAACAAAGTAAACATGGCAGTTACAGTTTGGAACAAAATGAGTGGGGTATAAATAAGAGGCTGGGTTGGAAACATGTGTGGTAAACAAAATCCTCCAACTCTTTAATGCTGCTGCTCCTCAGAAACAGAACAACATTCACAGAGCAAGAAGACCAAGACCAAGAGAATGTTTTATTTCTGTCAACATCCCTCCCCACAAAGCACTGGGACTGGAGAGCCTGGACAAATCATTCCCTCTTATTATCAGCCTGGCCTGTTAGTCACAACACAGCAGTCTCCACTCCTTCTCCTCACTCATTTGCTCAGTCCCCACCCTGGTGTTTTCCATATACAGGAGGTTAAGTTTAGAGACTTTGGTTTCACTTTTTGCAGGCACCTGTTGGCAGCGTTTCTGTTTTGCAGAAACGCAAAACAAGTGCTTTGGGAGGTTCCGCTTTGACTTGAGGCACCTTGTACAGATTGTGCTTTGCCTTGGATAAGCTCAAAAAAGCCTCTGAAGCGCCTTGCTTTGGCTCGGGATTTGGGATTCGTCTAAAGCTGCTGGACAACCCTAATAAATACCACTGGCAAGTAAAAATGGGTGCAACTGAGTGACTTGAGGTAGGGGCAACAGTGCCAGCAGCATTGCCACAGCTCTGATGGCAGCAGGTTCAGGGTTGGAAAAGAAGTCCTGCTGAGACCCATTCCTATGACAACCACCAATGCCAGCCCAGATTGCCTGCTAGATTCCATACTTGCTGGTTTTTTTACATAGTTTCCAAAGGAAGCTGCTTCCTATCAGGTCCGACTCTGAGGTACTCTCTAACCAGAATCCCTGCAGGGCTTGAAGCTAACTGTACCCCCTGATAGGCCATCACCATACTTGGGCTATGTCCAACTCTGAAGCTCTGCTTGCGCAACAGACTCATGGGCATGCAACAAAACTTCCTCTCCCTTTCCTCTCCCCTCCAGCCCCACCTCCCTGCAGACCCTTAAAATCAACTCCAGAGACTTGGGGGACCATCCAAAGCAGATTTTGGGGTATGCAGGTGAGGAGAGAAAATGGCAGTCCTATTGCACAAGCAGAATTCTGCTCACATAGTGCTGAATACAATTCCAACTGTAGCTTTCTTGCCCTGTGTTCCTGAGCTTTTGATCTGCACACTTCCCCCAGACAAGGGGGAGATTTCTCGAGTCAAGAGATGTGGACATGCTTAAAATGACAGCAAGGTTGTGTCTCCCCCCCAGGACAATTGTATTGCAGGAAACTTTGTTTTTCCTTGAACAAATTACATTGTTACCTACTTAGAACCAAGGGCATGGTGTAAAACCGTGGGCCACCTATGGTGACATTTCAACAACCCCATTTCCAAATATTCTATTTCATTTATTTAATTAAAAATCCTATCTACACTACCATATGAGCATGTGGGTGGAACTAGATCATGAGAACTCATCATTGGGGCTTTCCAGCCATTTGTTTACCCTCGGCCTTTGTTGCTATTAGCCAGAAAACAGCTGTTGGGTGCTGTAGTGTATAGACAAATTCAACTCTTTGAGTATATCACGCACAGCAGCCACAGTCTCTGAAGGCTGAGCTATAAATGAAATAAATATCCAGCTTTGTTTATTGTGCATGGCCAGGAGACTGATAAAGGATTTGTGTTCCCATACTTAAAGACATCTATTGTTCCAATATTTTATTATTATCATTATTATTATTCTAGTCCCCAAAAAAGGAACGGAAGGAGAGAATGCTTTGTTAAGCTGCCAGAAGACTGCCAAGTCCATGGAATCCAAAAGGCACCACAGAACTCATGGACTGCCCAATAGTGCCAAACCTTTCTGCTTACATCCAGGACTTGGCATCACTGATAGTGCTGTAAAAATTTCCAGCAAAGCCCTGTGGAAAAAGACCAGCCAACCAACTTGGAGGTCAAACCATGCAACTTATGGTTCTTTTTTTAAAAAAAAAATCAGAGTTAAGGAGTGATATCCAATTATAGTCATACTCAAAGAAGACCTAGTGAAATTAATACTTATTTCAATGTGTCTAGAGTAAGCACCATTAAGTCTGCATCCAACCCAATGAGACTTAGTTGACACCTTAAGACAAACAAAACTTACGGCATAAGCTTTTGTGGACCAGCATCTACTTCATCAAATGGATTCTGGCCCAGGAAAAACTAGACCTCCCCACACCCCTTCCAGTATTTGTGAGTTTTGTTTTTAGTCTGTTGTTACCTTGACTTTCCATATGTCTCAGATTATTGTTAGTTTTTCTTAGTGATAATTTTATTGTTTTAACTTTTTTTATAAACTGCTTTGAGGTTTTCTTAAAAACAATCAAGCGGTGTATAAATTTTATGAGATAACTAAATTAAATAAGTATTCACAGTGCCACAAGACACTTGTTTCTTCTACAACTGACTAAAATGGTCATCTCTCTGCAAATTGTTCCCAGTTTTAGTTATCCATATGTTCAAAGTAAGATGGGCATACTTACAAATGTGCAGCAGTTTCAATTTTCTCAGTATGTAGTGCATTTTGGGATGCCACCTGTACTGTTAATTGTGAATAATGCCTCGAATACCTTTGCGTACTCCATACACCAACCCCAATCCACAGCATGTTACTATTAGGACACCAAACAAAATGTCACAGAGTGGCAATGTTCCAGGCTTCCAAGGATTATTTAATAGATTTGTAAACCACTTTTCAAAAAAACAAAATCACCAAGTGGTTTACAAATAAGTACCAAAACACAATCAATAAAATAAAACAATAAAAATAAATTATATTGGTTCACAACAATGAACTGGAAAGAATCCCACTTATTGTCTGAGCCAATCTGTCACAAACAGGGAGGGATTTCTGCTAATATATCATAGCATTAGCTCTTCCAGGCCAAAGTCTTCTTCACCAGGTGCCTCATTATGTTTTGATATTATTTTAGTGCAATTCTGACAAAATTCAATATTATTTTAGTATAATTCTACCAAAGTCATACTTTTCTACTTTGCATTCAGAATTCACTATCAACCCAGGAGTATGATGGACTCTGAACTCCTCTGGCAAGCACCTAAATAAACTATTTAACTCAACTCAAACAACATATCATACAGAATTCCATTATTCTTTCACCTGGTGTATTTAAAAAAAACCTGAATTAGCCTGGGCAAGCTGAAACCTGAAGCAGAGGAGGGGTGTGTGGAATGAAGCAACTTAAAACCTTTCTTCTTCAACTCAAAATCCTTCCCAAGCCATTTTTTTTTTCTGTGACTGAAAGATATGAGTTCTCTATATCTTCCCCATTGCTTTCCTCTAAAATATGAAAAAAAAGCAGCCTGGGGAGTGTAATTTAATGACTGCAGAAGAAAGAGTTGCCAACTTCTTCTGTCCCAGATGCTGCCTGCCCCAGGACGATTCATGCTTTAAAGAAAACAAATAGAGGAAAGGATCACAGGAAAGCAATGTAATCTGAAGTTTCAGATTTGGCTGTAAGCCAGGGGTAGGCAACTTAAGGCCCAGGGGCCAGATGCGGCCCAATAGCCTTCTAAATCCGGCCCACGGATGGTCCGGGAATCAGCGTGTTTTTACATGAGTAGAATGTGTGCTTTTATTTAAAATGCATCTCTGGGTTATTTGTGGGGCATAGAAATTCGTTCATTCCCCCCCAAAAAAATATAGTCTGGCCCCCCACAAGGTCTGAGGGTCAGTGGACCGGCCCACGGCTGAAAAAGGTTGCTGACCCCTGTAAGCCAATACCCACTTCTATGGAAGTAAGTCATCAAACACAATGGGCTTTACTCCTGAGTAGACATGTCAAGGACCACAACATTAATCCCTTAAAATCAACTAGCTGGTACAAACATGCACCACTACCACCACCACCAAAAATCTGAGTTTTCCTATGCAATTTATGCAAACGGTGGCTGAAAGGCTTAGTCAGGATTACAACAAGGTAGATTTGAGGGATTCCTTTAAATGACATTTGAATGATATGTTTGTGCTTCAGCACAGCTCCAAATGGCTCAGCACTTCTGATGGATTCGCTGAGGTTTTGCGGTGAAGTACATGTCAATGACAGCAAGCCCTCAGTGTTAAAAGCCAAATAGCTTTTGAAAGATCTGATTGCCAAATGCTTCCCTTTTTATTGGCTGTGTGCTTAATCCCATGGATGGCTTCACTGGATGTACAACCATAAGTGAGTTCTGTCCCAGGGGTGAGGTCCATTTGGCGACTTAAGTGCAGTCTCTTGTCATGATGGATTTTTCCACAAATGTACGTTTTTCAAGTTTGCATGTCTTTTGTCAATACCTCAGCTCTCTGAGGGACAGGACGTCAACTTCCTACACTCTTATGACTGACTGTTACTAAAAACCCGTCTGCAGTGGCTCTCTGAAGCTTGTTTGATGGGGAAAGGTTTCTGACAACTCCTGCCTCTCTAGAGTTCATACCTTGCTGATCCTCTTCTTATTTTATTCCTTCTTCTCGATAACAAAACCTTTCATTCCAGGTAGCACCATTTATCATCACTTCCCCCGCCCCCTCCCAATGCCCCAGTGTACCAAAAGAGATGTGCAGCAAATAGGTTCCCCATCAGAAAACTCTGGCAAACCAAGTAGTTTAAGAGATTAACATTTTTCCCTCGAGGTCTCGAATCTTGGAGGCGGAAGGCTTGCATTAACTCCATGCCAGCATGAGAAGTAACAAAACCCATTCTGTTTGAGGGGGCCAGGGAATTAAGCCTATTACAAAATCGTCGGGACTGCTGCTGGCTTATGAGCAGAAAGGCCGTGACATTTCTTCAGCTGGTATGATTTTTTGTTGTATATGTCTTCTGGCAAGGCAAACCTTGCAATTATGCTAGACAAAAAAGGCTAGGCTGAGCATCATTTTGCTCCATTAAAACAAAAACACTCTGGAACGAAGGCAGCGGGCTGCAGGAATCCAACTACGAAAGCATTTTAAGTAGATCCATCAGCATAAAATCAATTGCTTTAAAACATACACTCTCACCAGTTTTCTTCAGGCAGTAATTCACTCAAATTATGTAGTTATCCATCACTCCAGAACCTTAAATATTCAAAGCACCTTGCCCTGGGTATTCAGATAATATTCAGATAATCAGAACTCCATAACATTGGCAGTATTAATGACTTTAACATTGCCATGCCATGCTTGCCCTTTAATACATGTTTTGGACAAAAAGGGAACGAGTGTTTCTGTCGGGCATTTCACACTGGAAGAATGTGGTGTTAGTTCCATGTATTAGCAATATGGAAATCTAGTCAGGTATGGCTGTGCAGATTCTGAATCCGTATAGATTTAGTAATGGGTGGGTGAGGGCCAATAAACCTGAATCTGAATCCTGACAAGAGGGAGGCCATATGGGATAGGTGGTTCCTCTGTCCAGGAATTAGGTGTACATTCTGCTCTGGGTAGGATTCACTTGAAGGAACGGGTATGTAGCCTGGGACTACTCCTAGATCCAGCATCAATGAAAAGAAACAAGGTTTTCCAGCTTCAGATGGTATGCCAGCTATGGCCATACCCGGATAGGCATAGCCTTGTCACAGTGGTCCATGCTCTAGTAAACTCCCATTGGGATCATTTTAGTGCATTAGACAGGGAGCTGCCCTTGAAGGCGACTCCTGCAGAATGCTGCTGCCAGAATTTTGACAGGAGCAGCCAGAAGAGATCAATATTACACCAACTCCCAAACACTAATGGCTACCTATTTGCTTCTGAGTCCAATTAAAGGTACAACTTGGGACCAATATATCTGATAATCTTCCTTTCCCTATACAGTGGTACCTCAGGTTAAGTACTTAATTCATTCTGGAGGTCCGTACTTAACCTGAAACTGTTCTTAACCTGAAGCACCGCTTTAGCTAATGGGGCCTCCTGCTGCCGCCGCGCCGCCGGAGCACGATTTCTGTTCTCATCCTGAAGCAAAGTTCTTAACCTGAAGCACTATTTCTGGGTTAGCAGAGTCTGTTACCTGAATCGTATGTACAGGTACCACTGTATCAGTATGCTTGTATTATATGATTAGCATTCCACTTCGCATCCACTTTTAGGTGAGGCTCATTCCGTGTTAACATGGAATAAAGCCTTCTTTGTAGCAGAGCACTGTTTGTGGAATACCCTCCTGCTACAGGTATGTGTGATGGGTGCTGACACTGTTGTCATTTTGCTGCCAGCTGCAGATGTACCCATTGACTCAAGCTTTACACATTTTCAACAACAGCTCAGTTTCACATTTTCAACAACAGCTTAATCTCAAGGTCATGAGTTCAAGCCCCACATTGGGCAAAGGTTTCCTGTACTACAGGGGGTTACAGCAGATGACCCTTGTGGTCCCTTCGAACTCTATACAGTCATACATTGAAAGTCGAACAGAATCCGTTCCGGAAGTCCGTTCGACTTCAGAAACATTCAACTTCCAAAGCGTGGCTTCTGATTGGCTGCAGGAAGTTCCTGCAGCCAATTGGAAGCTATGGAAGCCCCGTTGGACATTTGGCTTCCAAAAGAATGTTTGAAAACCGGAACACTCGCTTCTGGTTTTTGATTGTTCGGGAGCCTGAACATTTGACTCCCAAGGCATTTGGGAGCCGAGGTATGACTGTAATTCTATGATTCTAAGGGACTGTTTTAGCCTTCTCCTGTTTAATTGCTTTTAATTGCCTTTGTTTGCATGTGTTTACATGTGTTTTAAGAACTAGTTTTGTTTGTTAACATTTCTTTTATGTTGTTTCCTGTCCTGGTATCAGCACAGGTGAAGGCCAAATTATAGATTTTATAAATAAATAAATGCCATCTATTTGAAGATGCTGCTTGAAATGTCAGTACAGTACTGGCTGAAAAACCTAAAGTGAGTCTGGTTGAATACAGATGAGCATTTACCTCACGAGTAATGTATCACTGTAATGTAACCACTTGGTAAGCTAGTCTCCACAATGTCTTGCCAAGCGGCTCAGATAATTTTACCACATGTGTACCACATGTGTAAAATACCATATGCACTATAGCGGGAAGGTGGTAGAAGAAAGGAAATGGCAAAAATTATCTTCATAATTTGGCAAGATGTTACAGGGGCTCAAAACAGATGCACACTCTCCATGAAACAACTTACCATGGTGATTCTCCTGTTGAATTCTACTGTAGGTACCACATATAACCTATGGTATGCACATTTAACACAATGGGACTTCCTTCTTAGTAAACATAAGCATGGTTTCACTGCTCTTCACACACCACATTATTTTAATGTAGCACTGTACAAAAAAAGCAGGCATGCAAATCTGGTGACTCGGTTAAATTGTGCAGTCTGAAAATAAGCTGGTGGTTTAATTCACACTTTTAAATGAAACCTCAGTTTGACCTTAGCTATGAAACTACTAGTGACCTTTCTTATGCTTCTCATCAGTCCCTCCTTTGCTTTTAAATAATAATATTGACTTGAACTTGTTTGCGGTTGGTGCTAATAGGGTCAAATCAATTTAAGTGCAACACTTAATATATTCCATAGGCAGATATTTTACCAGTGCATTGAACTGTCATAGTAAGCTGTAACCACCCCCCTCCACACACTTATACACTTTTCCTTATTTAAAAATAACTATACTCTTTTCTTAGAATAAGGTATTATTTCTTTTCATGATACCTCATTCCAACACAACTTGCACTGCTATTAGTTAAGATGTCAATTCAGTTTCACACCAGTCAAGTCTTATTCCATTGGTTCCAAATAAGCTATTTATGCCTTTGAAAGGCTTCTTACATCATGCAGAAATTATACATATACTCATGCATACTACATAGACTTGACAGAAGGACGCTGCCTGGATGATCATCAATCGCATAGCATTAAGTCTCATGAAGGAATTTGCCTTTCCCCCTTTTTTGCTGCGTTGCATGACTGACAACACACACTCTTCACCTTCCTTTGTCCCATTACTGCACCCATGCACAGTAACTAGTCTTAAACATACCGTACTTACACCGTGAGTATGGCTGCTTTTCAGTTACAGCTCTTTTTTCTTACAGTTTCTAGAAAATTTCTCTGACCCACAGACAGAGATCATTTCTACCATTCTGTAACCATTTCAGTGTTAATGTTAATATTTATTTTAATCACCGAACAGCACACAGCAGGTCGTTTTGTTGGGCAAACGGAAATGCTTGTGCCAATGGAATGACTGGAAGAGTGTGATGTTGAATATGACCCTTTTATATTTACAAAATGATCACCTGTTGTCAACCACAGTGTCAACAACCAGTGCCGAGTGTGGTATAATTGCATTTGTTACCAAAGGCATGTTCAATACCATTGCAAAAAGTGTACAGTGGTACCTTGGGTTATATACGCTTCAGGTTACATACGCTTCAGGTTACAGACTCTGCTAACCCAGAAATAGTGCTTCAGGTTAAGAACTTTGCTTCAGGATGAGAACAGAAATCGGGCTCCGGCGGCGCGGCGGCAGCAGGAGGCCCCATTAGCTAAAGCAGTGCTTCAGGTTAAGAACAGTTTCAGGTTAGGAACGGATCTCCGGACCGAATTAAGTACTTAACGCGAGGTACCACTGTATTTAAAAATGGTCCCCTAGATCCCAGTCTTCTAATCGGGTCCCTACCATGCACTCCTCTGCAAATTTTCACTGATCAATTCCCCTCTGCTAGGGCCTTTACTCATGCAACGCTCTCTCAACTTTAGTTACCATGACGCAAGAGCCAAAGGCTGCATTCTAGAAATGTTCTCCCCTAAAATCCAGTCCCTTGCATCTTGTTTTTTAAAAGTTGGCTTTTTAAAATATTGTTGCTTATTTCTGTTTTTGGTATTCATTTATTTTATTATTTTATTTAGTGCATTTGTACTAAAGGGCTCCCAGAGCGGTTTATACAGTCCAAAGAAATCAGCCCCTCCTAATATGCTTGCCTTCCACACACAAAATGACACAAAAGGGAAAGGGAGCAGGGAGGGAAGTAAACAATAGTAAAGGTGAAGGTAAAGGTAAAGGTACCCCTGCCCGTACGGGCCAGTCTTGCCAGACTCTAGGGTTGTGCGCTCATCTCACTCTATAGGCCGGGAGCCAGCGCTGTCCGCAGACACTTCCGGGTCACGTGGCCAGCGTGACAAGCTGCATCTGGCGAGCCAGCGCAGCACACGGAACGCCGTTTACCTTCCCGCTGGTAAGCGGTCCCTATTTATCTACTTGCACCCGAAGGTGCTTTCGAACTGCTAGGTTGGCAGGCGCTGGGACCGAACGACGGGAGCGCACCCCGCCGCGGGGATTCGAACTGCCGACCTTTCGATCGGCAAGTCCTAGGCGCTGAGGCTTTAACCCACAGCGCCACCCGTGTCCCCGTAAACAATAGTAATAGTGAACAAATAGGTCACTTCCTTCCCCCTACCTTCAAACCCCCCCTAAAAAAAAAGAAAAATACTTCTGGCCCTGGTTGCATCTGATTTAAGTTCAGGGTTGTTTGTAGGTCTGTAACAGAATACTATCTCTCTTAATCTCTCTGTGTGTTTTTTTATAGTTGTTGCTGTGGTGATGTATGTGTTCTATACAACTATGCTATACATACACACTAAAGCACCCAGACACAGAAGTGGAGGCAAGGCTGAAGCAAACAAGGAAGTGATATGCAGTTGTATCACTTACATAAACTCAAGCCTGAGTTACTTATTGTAGGGCATGGGATCCAGGAGCTTATTCCAAATGTTTGCATTGCTATATTTCCTTAATCACCTGTAATGATGAGGTTAGGATCTACATGCAGCACACTTTTTAGAGAATGCCTCCTCTCCCTCCATGCCTCATTGCAAACTCCAAGATTGACCAAAGGTGCCCTCTTTGAAGCACTATCCTTAAACCACATCTGGACAGCTCCCATCTAGTTATGGGGTTCCTTTTCAGTCAAGGGCTGAGCATTTGTAGGGGGGGAGTGTTGAGATACTATCTGTTTATGCTGACTTGAATATTAGGGTTAAATGAGCAGAAATGTGCAGTTTGAGCTGCATTCTAATTGATTTTATTTTTATTCTGTTTTATAAGGGACAATGTAGTTTTTCATCATTACTAACCCAGTCGTTACCTTCAGAGGTACCTAGTAAAACCTACCCAAACTTCTTTCCCACCACACCCATCCTTAATTATTTTAAAGAACAGTGAGAGCTTCGGAGACCAGATACGCAAGCCAAGACTTGAACATTCAGTGATGTTGCAAGATATTCCTTAGCCTTCAGTGTGCTCAGTATGAGTGTCAGGAGGGCTGTTATGTGGGATGAAGTAGTTAAGGCACATCATGATCAGCAATTATCATGAATGAAACAGAGCATGAGGGGGAGGGGGAAATCTCAAAATCAACTCTATGAACACACGCTTATGCAACTCTAGCAGGTGAAATCCCATACATTAAACCGGGAAATATACAAAGAGATCCAGTTTTCATGACGACTCCCTGGTTCTCCTTTGAAAAAGTTTGAGGAATAATATGAGGTATAAAAAGATGAAGTCATGTTTGGATGAGAAACTTAGGTAGAGAAAGGATTTATGAGTATGAACTCTGCACTGTTCATTATATCATAAGAGAGTAGTTATAAAAACTGCTTAGTACTCCTGAATAGCTGTGTAATAGCTGAAGACAAATCATGCAATGTGTTGTTGTCAAGTAGGATGAGCCAATATTCTCTTGAGATAGTTTTAATGCCTGAGTCCCCATAGCCTTCCCTTCCATTTGTTTGCGATTTCATGAGAAGAAAAGGAGGTTGTGCATGTACAGCATATATGATCCTGACAATGCCCAAGTTTTAATCTCTGGTTTTCTTCTGGAACTCGCTTATTTAGATTTTCTTGAAACCGTTTCTTGAATAGCCTAGTGCCTTTTGAAGTTCAGCACACCCATAGTTTGCTTCTCCCTTCCACCCATCTCTAACATGTGCCAACATCAATTTCACCCTCTTCCTCCTCCTCCTTCTTGCATTGCTTGAACCAATCAATGTTATGCTTTAGCTTTAAGGACCAGGATTCTGATTTGTAGTGATCTTTGTGACCATCACATTTCTCATCTGATAGTCACAGCAAGGGGAAATGTTTAAAAAACTTCCAAAATAAAGTCACAGTCCACCAAAGTTATGGAAGTGCAATTTAAATGTTGACAGAAAGAGACTACATAAGGAATGGAGGAGGATAACCCCCCCTCACTTTTCTATCAAGTTTTATTTACCTACCTCTATTTCCCCTGAATTGCTCCCAGTTCACATCTAGTGTGAAATGAAATAATAGATGCTAACCCTATGTACTATGAAAATGAATAAATAGTTGCTCTGAATCCCAGAAATATTTGTATTCTCAGTTTAACACTGATTAGTTGGGGGCATTCTGGAACTTGACTCATCCGGCATTATTGAAATCCAACACGAGAAGTGTGAATCCTTTGGGAACAAAGATAGTTTCAGTGTTACAAACTAGCTGTATTAGTGCCATTGTAAATACCAACACAGCTCTCTAATATATGCATTGCAGCTGTGAACACCATTTCCTTGATAGCGTTATGACTACCTCAAGTAGATTTTCACATTCTTCTTTTTTCTTGGCATCAATCCAGACAACATGTTGAAGAACAGGGAAAGGCCAACTGAAATAGCTTAGAGAAATAGTGAAAACACAATAAATGAAACGTTTTAGGCGGATACTCTGCTTACTAAAATAAAAAATTTTAAAGCTGAGAATTTCCTATAAGAGGCACAAATAGGGACCCTCTTCAAATATGTTCCCTGAAGTGCCATCAGTCTTTAAATACAACTTCAGAAACGTGCCTGTCACATCTCCATTGCCAAAGATATGGGAGGTGACTGGTTGGTGAAGTGATTACATTTCATATAATGTTTTGAACCTTCTCTAGCTCAATCTTTGGTAGAGATCCTCACTCACAAAAAACACCCTACCTGGCTTGGCCAATTTATAACTTCAGGTTACCTCTGCTTATATAAAATCAGCAATATATGGACGGCATACATGGTACCATTTCCCAGCTATGGATGGTTTGTGAGCACCTGTAATGATGAGAGAAATAATCCCCATGCGCCACAACTATTACACATGCAGCACATAACTAAACTATGGAACTCATTCCCAGAGGAGCCAGTGATGGCCACCAGCTTGGATGGCTGCAAAAGGATTAAAAATGGAGGATAAGGCTATATATGGCTACTATCCACGATGGTTATACTCTGCCTCCAGTTGGAGGCAGCAATGCTTCTGAATATCAGTCGCTGGAAAGCAGTGAAAGACAGAGTGGTCTTGTGCTCCCATCCTATTGCAAGTTCCCTGCAGGTATCTGGTTGCCCACTGTTTGAAAACAGAATGCTGGACTCAGTATGCCACTGGGCTGATCCAGCTCTTCTTACATTTGTTGGACAACTCCTGGTTTTTCCTAGATTGTCATCGGTGTGGTTGCTGCAGTTTTATGCCTCAATAGAGACAAATCATGAGTTTTTAGAATTGAGATTCTAGCTAGCATGACTGCAGCAGAGAACTTCACATAATTAACTATTCTCCTTATTATTATTGTTAAAGATTATTCTCCTTTTTTCTCGCACTGGTTTGTACAGGACAAACGTTGGCCTAAAGAAGCTCAGCTTCTTCTCTGCAGAAGCCTCCTCCACCGTTTCTTCTCCTCTTCCAGTAAACCCAACGGAAGTAGCAAGATCCCAAAAAGAAACAACTTCAATTCCCAGTAAGCCATGCGGAGGGGACCGCCCTCTAAGAAGCTTCTCCCCGGACTACATCTCCCAGCATGCTGCGCGGCGGAATCCCTCTGCCTCTCTCTCAACGAGGCCCGGCGTTCCCGGCCGCCTTTCGGCCGGACTTCTTGTCCCAGCAGGCCTTGCGGCCCAGCGCTGCCGGTTTCCGGGGGGCAGGACCGATCGCTTCTCTCTCTCTCGCCGTCTCTGTGCCGTTGGCGAAGCTGAGGTGGTGCTGCGAGGCGAGACGGGCCTGGCGCTGCCGCGGCGGAGAAGCAGCTAGCCGGACTCCTGGCGGAGGAGGAGGCGGAGGAGGAGGAGACCGGGGACGCGCTAGTAGGGGCCTAGGCCGGGAGGGGAAGCTCTCCGCGCCGCCACGACGACGACGACGACGACGGCCAAGATGCTCAATATGTGGAAAGTCCGGGAGCTGGTGGACAAGGCGTGAGTATTATGGGGTGTCGGGGGGGGGGACATCTGTGTGTCTTGTCTGGCTGCCCCTCAGTCCGCGCGCCCCCACTCTTACTAAACTCTTACTACGCCCTTACTCCTCGATCGCGTCCCGTTGATCCAGTTCCCTTCCCATTATCCTCCGTCTGCCCAGCCACGTTTTCTGTAACGTCCACCTTTGCTCCCACCCCGAATTAGGGTCTCACCGTCTAGCCCTCCTGCGCACCCTCCCCGTCCCGGGTCTTTCTCAGGATCCCTCCCGTGCTGCCCCCTGCGCCTGCTCTTCCCTCCTCCTCGCCCTCTTTTGCAGTTTGTCGTTCTCGCCGAAACTTCTTACGTTTCACTTGGCTGTAACTGATACATGTACCTGCCGGTGCTCACGACCTGGTCTTTCCCATCCAGTAGGATTTCGACCTCACAAGAGAGATATTTTTGCTACTTCTTGTGGATCTTGGCCCTTTGACTCCCCATCGAACTTAACGTCTCTACTAGGGCCCATATGCTTTCAGTTTTTGCTTTTCCTTCCGAGGATCTCTTTCTTCCTTTCCCAGCACCACACTCCTCTTAAGCCGTAGCACTTGCTGAACAAGTCATATTCAACCTTTGGTGGAAGCGCATGACTGTCTGAGCCTGCCCTTGCTGATTTGGAGCAACCTCTGAACTTCCATCGGCATTTGGAAGAGTGGCAGTGCCTATTCCCATTTTTAGAAATAGCTAGGCTACCTAAGCTATTCTACTCCCCCCACCCCCTCACCAAGTCTTAGTGAAGTGGTGGAGGAAACGGAACTTCATGCAGGAAGTAAAAACTTGGTATTTCAGCTAGGTTAGGGTTGGTGGGGCGTGGGGGGGGGGGTTACTACATGTACCAGGTACCATTTTGAGATCATGGCATTCCTTTAAATTAACTTGTTTCAAGCACAACAGCCATAGTAAGTCTCAAAACTGCCAGTAAAAAAAAATGTGGGCTGGGCAGTCACACAATATTTTGCACCACCCTTGCTTGTGGGCAGAGAGCCACACACATGCTCACTCCGCCTAAAAGTGCAGCTCTTGTGTAATGCTTCTCAAAACATGATATGGTTAATGTAATTCTCAAGAACGCTAACTTTCAGGAACTGTCTTTTAATCAATGTTAGAAAGGGCAAAAGAAGTATGCCTTGAATTCTTCCTGCTGTCAGCACCTTGCACTATCTTGTGAAACGCCCAGCGGAAACTTCTGTAGAGTCAGAAGCAAAGCTTACTTTTAGAGACCTCTGTGAAGAGAACATTTGCTAAATAAACTTCCATATATGTAATGGCACTTTGTGAACTTTTGGTGGTTACAGTGTTCATTGTGAATGTTGATATTTAAAGAGACTATATACAGTGTTTTAATCCATCAAAATATGTTGGTGCTTTAATAATTGTGATTTACAGGTACTTCTCTGCAGTGAAAACATTACAAGACAGTTGCTGTGTTATCTATCACAAAAGAAAGAAGCCTTGGTTTCATAGTAATTGAGTAGAGGAATGTGTGAAACAGAGCATTTAACATTTCTATACACACAGTTACATTGATAGTGGGATACTGTGAGTGTTTTCAAATTTAGTAATTTACTTTGACATACATCTCTTAGGTAATATTGGATAATATATATCACAGGTTTGATTTCTGTTCCTGTCTTAGTTTGTATTTACAGGTTTGCAAATATGTTGTAAATGAAGGTAAGATGCTGTTGTCTGCCGTTGGCATATAGCAGTGTTGCAGTACCTATAGGTGTCCAGATGTAGTTGGACTCCAACTCCCATCAGCCTCTGCCACTAGACAGCAACCAGAGTTTATAGGATATGGAATCCAGCAACATTTGGAGGGCTAAGTTCCTCATCCTACCTATAATAGGACTACTGAATCACAGATGGGGGAAAGAATTGCCCCTCCAAAAATAACACTCTGAAATCCAAGACACAATGCGTACCAGTACACCAAAAGCTTCATAAAATAAGTTTTCAGAAGACATGTGATTGGGATTTGGGTCACTTTTCAGAAAGTAATGCCTGTAACACTGTTTAAGACAGCTCAGAGTAGCTCTCTGCTGTTGTATAAAAAGAACCCTATGCTAACTTCAGGGCAGAATGTAGGTAACATTTGTTCAAAGAATAGCGTCAGTTCTAAGTGAAGACAACAGTGCTTTCATGTACATCAATCTTGGCTTTAAAAGGCTTGCTTATTTTTAGACCTACCCTGACCTTGAAACCACATAGAGCATCTGACGTACATTACTGGATTCTTCTATAAGTTCACAGAAACCATGAAGCTGAAAATATATTGATTGAGAAATGATCTCACTATACCCATGATCCCCCCATGTGTTTAATATTTGTTGCAAAGTTCGATATCTGAATTGACACTGTCTGTTACATATTTCACAACAACTGGGCTTAACTGATGGTGTAGTCACTGTGTCATTTTCAGCCTCCCCAAGTGCACCAGCCCCCCAAACGTAGGTTGTTTTCATACACCAGCAAATGGACCCAGATTATTTCCCTGCCCCCTGGCACTGCAATTTGCAGCTTGCTTGTCTGTCTTGAGACCCAACAGATCCTTGGTTTTCCCAGCTCTGCCCCTTCCCACCCTTGAAAGCTGTTTTAGAGCTTTATGCTGGCTACTGCTGGTGTGGATACTGCCCGCTTGGACTTTCAGTGAGCGGAGCAGGGACCACTTTAGATACACCCACCTCAGCCAAACTTTCTCCAGTGTGATAGATTAGAGACTTGGGATTGCTGTTTCCAATTTCCTTTGGCTCTCTTGCATTATCAGCATTATTTATCAAGACGTTGGTTCACATACTCTTGTGCTCAGCACTGTTCAAATGCCTAACAAAAACTTCCTACCCCAACTAGCTTGCAGGTTATGGCAGTTAGTTAAGTGTTTGTCAATTGTTGCTCCCACCAAGAGCCCCTATATTTGTTTATAGGATATACCCCTCCTTTCAACATAAATTATCTTAAAGTGGCTTATGCAAATTATCATAAAAACAATAAAATTCCATATCAAAATTAAATGCCAGTAAAGGCAACAAACAGAGCACATAAAAAACCCCTAAAAAAGGGATCTTAAATATAACTAAAAACATGGCAGAACAGGGCAGTCTGTCTGTTGTCTAAAAAGATAACTGACCACCAGGCAAATATGCTGAGAAGAAAGTTCTACAATATGGCTGCCTTCACAGAAAAAACAACCCATCACTGGTTGCTACTCGCCTAAACTCTGAAGATGGGATACCTGCTGAAGGATCTCAATGTAATTTTCTCATTTCATGGGCCAGCTTGCATGGGAGTTGGCAGTGTTTCATGTAAAGATGATTTAAGAAAGGGGCAAAAACTTCTGTTTGTGTCCTTGTTGCTTATTTCCCCTCTGCTTGGCATAATTCCTGTATGAATTCTGACTAAAAGTTGCTACTGTTGATATATCTTAATTCCTTGAGGCTGCAATCCTGTTCATACTTCCCTGTGATTATGTCCATTAAACACAGGGTTTGTAAAACTTGTTGCTCAAGGTGATGCTTGGTTTTAATAATACAGAGTTGAGTAGAACTTCTCAGTGTGGAGGGAAAAAACCAGTGAAAGAAAAGATTATGCTTGCCACAGGAAGGTAAGGAGTAGTTTGGGGCTCCAAACAACCAGCTTACGTAGCTCTGTTGCTATATATAGTCAAGAGGATTTTGTATCTTTCATTTTATCCCTTCTGCTTCCAGTGGAGTAGCTCACATACAGAGGAGTTTAGAAATAATTCATCATGGAAATAGTGCCACATACCACAAGAGCTATACAAGAATTCCTCTAGTGTGTCGATTTTTAGAGTGAGGTACTGTCTGCCTGAAGATGTAATTGCTGCTTGCAGCCCTCTCATCTGAGTGTACTTGTCTTTTCTGGGCTAAATTACAGTCTTTCAAGTTAATTTTAAACTTGTAACATTTGAACAAACATAACCTTTGGTTTTTATGAGCCTGAAGCAGCTTTTATTAACTGGGTGAAATTGCACAGCAGCAAGTAACGAATAACACTGAGAAACATTTATCCTAAGCTAAGCAGAGTTTAGTCAAGTTGATAACTTAAATCTTTCTAACCTACTTGATCAAGAGTGATCCGGGTACTGCATAGTGGTTGATTCATGTGACAGCTCCATACTGAATACTATTTGACTGATTTCATAGTAGATACTTTTGGTGTGACTTCGCTGTTAACTGTGTTGAAGAATGATAGTTTCTTTCTTCCCCCACCTCTGTGCTATCCAATGGTTGCACAGTTATAGTTAGTATTTTGTAATGTGCGTGTTTAGAATTTCCTCCTTTTTAGAATTGTTGAGCAAGATACTGAATCATGCTGTCTTCCCTTAACGTAAAGCATTGTGCATACAGATGTGGGAAGAAAACAGCCCACCTGTTGTTAAAGCTTTTTTATCTTTAAAAATGGGATTCCATGGTTCATTTCACAGAAATCAGAGTGGGGGTGGGATGCTTCACTTTCTGTGATAAACTCTTCCTCAAATATATTTCACCTACCTGAGTTTGTATATTTAATAGATGGCATTTAGTCCATGCAGCTAATGAGTATTAGAATGTGGGGGGTGGTTCAAAATTCACTTTGTGAAAGTTCTTTTAATGTTCTGTTATTGGTTTTCAATATATAATTACAACGAGAGATGAGAACGAGTAAAAATTTAAAAATGCCTGTTGATTTAGTTTGACAGGATTACTCATCCATATGTAATATCTTTGATAAACTCTGTTTGTCAAAATTCAAAGAATATGTTAAGCAATGATAATGTGATAATTAACCCTAAACTGTCACTGTTATTTTTTTAAAAAATCAATCTTGTTTAGTTAGATCAAGAAAAATAAGCTCGTTACTTATGTTGAGTCTAATTATTTTATAAGGCATCTCTTTCTCTAACTTGTACACAGTTCTATAACCTGTTACATTTGTGACTTTAACAAAGAACAATGCACTCTAGCATTATCTGTCAGAGAGTGACCTATGGTGAACTATGCCAACCTTGTATTTAAGCACTTGCCTGGTAGCCCTGGGCAACCAGGAGTTCCATGTAGATGGAGGGTGGATCAGGTATTCCGTCTGTCCTCAGCAACAAGCAACAAAACCTTCCAGAACATAAATTCCTAGTCCAGTGGGTTGCTACTGGAGGGATGGAGTTCTCTGTGCCTCCTCTGCCAGCCCCCATCACGCTAATAAAATTTCTTGTAGGCTAGTAGATTTTGTGGGCTTGTTTATAAAGCTGAACTATTCATTGCCATGGTGAGAACAATAACTTTGAAACACAACGAGAAATAATTTTGTTAAGGGTCTCAGGGAGACCTAGTGTTATAGAACAGCCTTCCTCAAACTAGTGACCTACATAGGTTTTTGACCATAAATTCCCTCAGCCTCAGTCAGTGCAAGTTACGTATAAGGCTTCCCTATGCACCAGATTGGGTAAGGGTATGATAGGGCGATATTGTGGCAGTAGGCTATAAGAGTAATGTTCATCAGCAGTTCAACTAAATTATATGCAAGGTGCATGAGTCCAGCTCAACTTTTTCATGTCGGTTTCAGCTGAGTGCTGTGAGCTGCAAATTGTCGGGTCCATATGACTACACTGTAGTTGTAGCTGCCTTGGCTTCTGCACTGGCTGAAAAGACTTTAAGGTGGGATGGCTAGCCTGTAACCTTCCTGATGTTTTGGGAAGTTTTTAATGTCTGATGTTTTATTGTATTTTTAATATTTTGTTGGAAGCTGCCCAGAGTGGCTGGGGTATAAATTATTATTGTGATTATTATTATTGTTGTTGTTGTTATTCACATCAGCCACAACCAGCATAGCCAGCAATCACAGATGCAGGGAATTTTAGTCCAGTAACATCTGGAGGACCACAGGCTTGCCACCCCAGCTTATAGATTTTACCTGGATCGCCTCTCATCCCCCTTTCCTGCCTGTTTCTTTGGAGTTGAGTGGTATGAAAGTATCATGATGGCTTTAACACCTTATTTTTGTGATTGTAAGTTGCTTTAAGCTGCTTTTAATACTGTGTTTTAATGTTGTAACCTGCCCTGGTATCTTATGGCAAGAATAATAATACAGTACTTTATTTAGTTCTGATATCTTCTCTGATCGGATAGGATTTGCAGGTTTTTGAAGAAGTATAAAACCTGCAAGAAAGTGGATGCATTCAGATGTAATGGCAAACCATTACATGAGCACACACTAGCTTTCAGACTCACATCTTTCCCTACCACTTATGGATACAGTGGTACCTTGGGTTACAAACTTATTTCGTTCCGGAAGTCCGTTCTTAATCCAAGCATGCATTCCCTACATAGGCCTCCTGCGGCCCCGGAAGCAGATTGCGTTCGTATCCTGGGTCAAAGTTCACAACCCGGGACACCTACTTCTGGGTTTGTGGAGTTCATAACCCAAAGCGTTTGTAAGCAGGACTGTTCGTAACCCGAGGTACCACGGTAATGGCAAAACCACAGTTTGATGGTAAACTGGGAACATATAGTTTGTTGCTAAGCAGAAACTTCTCAACTTTCAGTTATTGTGGAACTCCAAGTTTGACTTGAGTCAGCTGGTCAGATAAAATGAGGAAATGCACTATAAGCACTGGTGGCTATATTATATTGCTTCATATTTCTATAAAAGCATAGGCTGTTTTTTGATACATAGGTACCTAGCAGTGGTGGGGCTTCTAGCACTGCAGCACATAATTGCACTGCTATGTTGTTGGTAACAACTTGGAGCTGCTTGCCAAGCTGTTGGAATGAGACAGGTAATGATTTTCAGCTGGTATAGGGTCCTTGTTCCAAATGGAGAAATAATTTTAAATCCACATACAACTAAGACTGAAGTAAAAAAACCAATGTTGTGAGCATTCTGTAGAAAAGTGTAGAATGGCCTTTGGATATTAGCAGAGGGGGGTTGATCCTGTAACCAGTCACTCATTTCCTGGTATGATCATGTCTAATGCAAAAGAACAGTTTGGGGGGATGCATCTTCTTAGAGAGCAGTCATAGGCAAACTCGGCCCTCCAGATGTTTTGGGACTACAACTCCCATCATCCCTAGCTAACAGGGCCAGTGGTCAGGGATGATGGGAGTTGTAGTCCCAAAACATCTGGAGGGCCACGTTTGCCTATGCCTGTCTTTGAATGTGTGATCCCAACAGAGATGTAGATGGATTTGTGGGGACTTGGTAGATCTGATGCCCTCCCTCTTTGCATTAAGACATCATTCTACAACACGTATCGAAGTTGGGGCTTGTATTGAACAAAGTCATCCCATTAGTGCAAGGACTTCATATGCCTGTCTCAGATCTGTTCTGAGGGTCCCCCCAACCCCCTGGAACAGATTTGGGGGTATGTGGGAAGAGGAGAGGAAGTCCCATGGTGCAGGCATATGTCCTTGTGCTAATAGAACACCTTGGTTGGATACAACCCCTGGAATCTAGATACTTATGGAATACTGGTTTATCTTGGATAGGAGGAACTCAAGAGTCTTTCCCAGGTACTCTTAAATGCTATCTCTGCATGCCACCTCCACCCTTGACCTTTTCATGTTTCACTGCTGCTAACACTGCTGACACTGCTGCTAAATACAGGGATGTAACAGCACTTCATGAAGTAGCATGTGGCTGCAGTTTCTCAAGGGGTATTATTGTGACTTTTAAAAAGCATTTTGCATTACAGTTTCTCAAGATGCTGTCTACCAGTTCAAGTAGCTTGCATATCTTGGTTTTCACTAAAATAGTTTTAAAACTTGCGGACGTTGAAAAAGTCACTTGGTGGAGAAGGTAAAGTGCTTAGAAAATGAACTCTGTATCCTTTGTGCTAGAGTGCACAGGCATGCTCAGATATAGCAAGGTTCATTGCTTTATCCACAACAGGGTTTTTAATGGTTGAAATGGGAGAGTCTTGGTACAATGGAAACAAATGATTGTTCTTCCTCCAGTATCATTTGTTTCCAAAATACAAACATACAGTGTAATCTCCAGACCATTGTTGTGAAGCAGATTTGTAAAGGCCTGGGAAAAACCAAGGAACTTCAGGGAGGAATGTTATTTTCTCTTTGTCTTCTGAGGGCTGAAATGGAAAACCCTGACATTTTGGGGAAACAGGTGAAAACTCATACATTTTTTTTCTTTAAGGGTGCTAAATGAAATTCCCTTTTAAGCAATGTTTGGAAACAGTTGTTAGTCATTTTATACTGCTGCATTTGATTAGATTACAAAGCCCTGGTGTTGGCAAAGTGCTTCCAAACCAGAAGGGCAATCTGTGAGTCTTCCAGGCATATTGTTCCTGTACCATGGTTGTAAAGCCTTTTGTGCAGCACAGCTTCTAACCCTTACATGCCACTTGCTTCCTCCATCTTCTGCATCAAGTGAAAAAATTGATGAGCATTTTAAAATATGTGTATGTGCGTACATGAACATAAAAATCACACAAGGGATAGATGTGCATGTGAAAAGAATACTCAAAGCTGCCATTTTCTGAGTCCATGAAGCTTAGCTTGAAGTTTCAAGATAAGACGTCATGGATCTTTCAGATGCTTATTTCTCTATAAATTATAATCAACTTGAGTTATGTTAGTATTTACAAGAATATATTATTTACTTGGATGAGTCAGGATATAAATAAATATGAGTTGAGGATAGCTAATTTTGTCTCCAGTTACCATGACACACGCTGTATATGATAATGATGTACTACTGGCTCACAATCTAATGAAGTTTAACTGACTATACAGATTTATTGCTACTTCACAATTACATTATAGCAACATTCTTTTATTTTCTATGTTTTCTTGCTTAAAAAAACCCCAACTGCCTCCTTTAAGCATGCTGGAACCCTGACATGTTGTAAGAAGGCATTGACCATTACCTGTCCCCACTGGCCTTTTTAATGAGCCAGGAAGGACTCTAGCACTCATGTGGTGGCTTTCACATTTCCAAGGTTCATGTCCACAACCTCAGGCTGTGCATACTGTTTTCAAACCCAGATTGTAATAAACTTACAGCACAGAAAATGAAGGTTTCCAAATGGCAAAATGAAAATGTGTTTGGATTGCAATTCTGCGAAAACCTACCTGGAAGCAAGTTTCATTGAATTTGCAGGGGCTAATTTCTGATTAGGCATGTACAGACTTGCATTAGTCTGTATTCAACAGTGGCAGGTTTAGTTGTATCCAGTGTTGTTGCTCAGCTGATGGTAAGGTCAGTAGAATGGGGAAGGAAGCCATTTTCAGTGTCCCCACACTGCAGCCCACCCCACTTTAAAATCTGCTCCAGAGGTTTTAAGTCTCTCGAAAGCAGATTTATGGAGGACATGGGGGCTGCAGAGGTGGGGTAGAATTGTTGACATTTGCCTCTGTGTTTTGCTGACAGAAGCCTTACCATCAGCTGAGTGACACAGCTGAATGCAACTCATAGAATGCAGCAGTTGATAGAGCTGTCTTGAACAGCAGGTGTATTTGTAATAAGTTTCAATAAAACAAAGACTTTTATTTTTGTAAGAGTGCCAAAGTTAATATTGCGCTTAAAAAGTACCTAGTGTTTTGTCTGTACACATACAGACAAACGCACACACATGCATGTATTGTACATATGATTGTATATTATCTCCCTCCTGCCCTCCTGGAAGAGTCTCTTTTTTAAACAAAACCTGGAAACGGGTTATTCAGAACTTCTGGACGTGAAGTAGTGAAGAGTCATACATATTTGACACCATACTATTCATGAATACTGAGAAGACTGAGATTCACTAAATTAGTAGTGGGTTTAAGTTTTACTTGACAGTCTCACTTTTTCTTTACATTTCCTCATATTACGGGCTGTATATACTTGTACTTTTTCTTGTAATCATGTCTCTCTTATTTCAGTCACCTACTACTAACTACCGTTGTTGTTTGGTTCACATTGATAGCGGCTCATAAATTACGTGTTGATGACTACAACTATGAGGATACCCAGCTTTCTTCCAGGAACATTGAGAAGCCAGTTTTACTTGTCCCTCTAGCCTCATTTCCATTTACTTCTGGGCCATAATCAAATTTATTTCAATGGTCTCTTCTTTGGCGATCACTTGTAGCTGAGTAAGATTGTCTTCGATGAATATGGTCTTAGCAGTTTGTCCAAAAGTGACTGTGGAGGCCAATTCTGGATCCACACGTCCTTCCACATTGGGGACATAGGTTTCTGGGTGGGAGTTGATCATGGTGAGGATTTGCCAGACGTGCCTTCCTCTTAGCTTGTTTCTCCCTTTCATCCGGAATTCGTGCTTCTTCAAAATCCGTGATGCCTTTGGTGAAGGCTGTTCTCCAACTGGAGTGCTCACAGGCCAGTGTTTCCCAGTTGTTCGCATTTATACTACATTTTTTAAAGATTTGCCCTGAGAGCGTCTTTAAACCTCTGTTGTTGTCCTCTGGCATTACACTTACCATTCTTAAGTTGGGAATAGAGTAGTTGCTTTGGAAGATGATAATCAGGCATCCGAACAACATGGCCAGATCAACAAAGTTGGTGTTGAATAATCATTGCGTCAACACTCGTGATCTTTGCTTCTTCCAGTACACTGGCATTGGTTTGCCTGTCTTCCCAGGTGATGTGTAAAAATTTTCAGAGACACTGTTATGAAATCTTTCGAGGAGTTAGAGATGGCTTTTATAAGTAGTCTATGTTTCACAAGTGTACAGTAAAGTTGGGAGTACAATGGTAATAGCAGTTTGGTTATAGTGACCCTGCGATAGAGGGTCACTGCATTACAAACTGTTAGGTTGTCACCCCAATAGTGAGAGAGGACAGGACGTAAGTTTGCAATATTTCAAAATATTTTCTTCATTCAGATTTTCTTTTGAGAGCGGGTGTCTTTGAGTTGTCTGCATGGTATTATGAGCTATTCAGTGAGTAGGTTCTACTTCTTGGCCTAGAAACAGCATATATAAAGGTTATGATGAGTGATCTGTCAGATTACATTATTCAGCTGATGATAAAATTACAGCCTCATATTTATCTCCTGCTATTTAACCTACCTGAAAACTTCCTTTTTACGGGGTCATCTAACATTACTTGGTATTCAAGATTTATTTGGGTCAACATAAGACATCAATCTTAAAGCAAGGGGACAGTTTGATCATGGTATTTAGGCGGCATTTAACCCTCCGCTGTGTGAGCTAACCTCTCCAGCTGCTGATAATGCTGAGGAACAATGACCTATTTTGGTGCTTTCAAAAACAACAACAAAAGCCACCAAACAAACAATGGTGCATTTACATGCAAAGTGTTGATAGTTCTCCTGCCTAGTTGTGTCTGCTTAGCTCTCCTGTGAGAGAAGGAACTTAGTGAGGTCTCTATAAAGAGATTTTTAAAACATGGTAGACAATGCATGCATATAAAATAAGAATGTCTATCAGGTAGTTTTCACAGGCAGTATTTTTCTCAATGTCCTTGTATCTGGAAGCTCAGCGAAGTATTCACTACCAAGGAGAACACTGATCTAGATAACATGTTGGAAACTGCAGTTTAGTTAGTGCTTCTTTGGAGAAACACTTCTGTCTAAAAATTAAGTGTGTACACCTTGAATCTGCCACTAAGACAAGAGGCTTTAAAAGGTGGGTGTGTAACAATGTTTCTTGTGCTTCTTAAATCATCCCTCTAATTATATTCTCAATGCAACCTAGACATCTCTTTGCTTCTATCTGCCAGGCTTCTGCGTGCGTGGCTTTTACCATGTGGCCTTTTAGCTCCTGTTCAGGTCCTCCTCCCTTTAGTGCCACTTCTCTGCTACACATACGCAGGCTTTATTTGTAAATCATTGTCCCTTTTTTTTGGTAAATTCAAATATTATTATTTATTAATGTTTGGGTCTCCTTTTACATGTGTCTCAATGTGATTTCCATATGTCTTGATATGATTTGCAAACATATAATAAGTATAATAAAAACAACTAAATTCTGTTTTTTAAAAAATACAAAAAGCAATCAAAGTTGAACAACTTTTCCATCCATCTGTCACAATAAAAATGTATTGTGTTTCAAGAAAGTACAAATGGGGAGCACCTGTCATGTCTCAGTAGGAATGTTGTTCCACAAACAGGGACATTCACACTGAAAGCATTCCTATGAGCTGCTATGGTGGAGGCTTCAGAATTTTTTAGGACTTTAAGAAAAAACCATCCTACAGAAAGCAGTAATATTCTGGGCATATACTGGTTAGGGTGGTCTCTCAGATACCTGCTTCTTCTAGAGTTTCCTAGCCTAAACCAATAATCAGAGTCCAAAGATGAACTTCAACTGCAGTCTCCATCATAGCTAATCCAGTGGCACTAGATCAGGAGTTACCAATTTTTTTGGACCAGTAGACACATCTAAAATTTTGAGAGGGTGCTTTGGGCACCTGTAGTAAAATAGCTGCTGTGTGGTGGGGCGGGGGGGGGCATAACACAAAATAGCTATTGTGGGGAGCATGGCATAACACAAAACCACCTTATGCGTGCCATGGTTAGTCAGCTATGTCCTGTTGGTCCTGATTGTGGAGATCACAGAGTATTTATTTTACACACTGAGGGGTGCAGTTGCGGCCTATTGGCAACAAAGAACATTCCTCAGTACCAGGAAAAATACTCAACATTTTCACACTGCATTCACATTTCTCAGAAATTGCTTAGAAGGTCGCTGCACATTTTGTCCCATCACCTTCTTCCCAGGAGGACTACACTTGAAACTTTTATTTGTATACCACCCTTCCCGGCTGAGACTGGGCTCAGGGTGGCTAACATCAAATATATAACATTGGTATAAAATCAAACAATAATTAAATTACCTCCTAAAAACAAGTCAGGATCAAATTAAAATCTAATTAGATGGCTTTCCGCAGATTAGGGTTGGGAACAGTAAATGTTCATCAGGCCCAACTGTTTACGCTGTTCTTATATGGGCCTGTGAGAATGCTGGGAGGCCTCTTTCATACCAGTTCTTATACAAAAAGAGAAGGGGAGTCAGGCTGAGCCCTGACCAAAGGCCTGGCGGAACAAATCCGTCTTACAGGCCCTGCGGAAAGATGTATTGGTGACCTCTGCATTACATGATTGGGTGGACTTTCAGTGATTTTTATCAAATGTCGCTTTTGAATAAAATGATGAATGTGGATAATGTTGATTATATGCAGGCCTTAATTTGATCCAACTTCCTTTGTAGCTTAACACCAAACTTCATTTTGAGTGACAGCATGTATGCTATAGATAGGTTAAATGATGAAGATGAATGAGTTGAGTATAGTGTTTTGCCTCACTGCTAAGAACCAACATGTAGTCCTACTATGGATTGTGCATTCATATTAAATTTCCATTATGGTTAACTTGCATATTTTTAATACTAGCTAAGTGAGCACTTAAAGTGATAACAAGCCTTGTCTGAATACTGTGCCATGATCCCTGCTTGTCTCTTGGCTCCTGTGTAGCAGAAGTAACACGGCTATGCTGATTTTTCTAGCCATGGAATTGCTGTTTTCCCGTGCAAGGAGAAAAGCAGCAAACTCTGCAGAAAATTGTTATTAAAGTGGGACTGGGCATAGTCAGTTTCAGGAAACCTACCCTTGGGTGCCTTCCGGTGAAAGACATCATCATCTGGGAACAGGTGATGTCTGAGGAAAGATCATTAGTTTATGAAAATCTTGTTATGGGATGATCAGATAGAAGAATCATAATGCTTGTGGCTGGTTTTAAAATGCTGTGCAAAACACTTAATCAATATACATTCAAGAAGTCGTATCATCTAGTTCTATCAGTCAGACCTTTTTGTGACCCACTAAGCTGAAGGCTGCCCTCCTACGATTTCTTGTGATCTGCCAAATTTGACAAGGATCTGGCACTCAGAAGTTATGTATTCCTACTGTTAAGTGTTCTGGGAATAACCAAGAAAAAGAGAGATTGAACTCACTGGGTGGTCACATGGCATTAAGATTGCGTCAGAGCCATGGTTAAACTTTCCTGAACCAGGAAACTGTTAATTCCTTCAAGTCATGTGGCCTTCTGCTGTGTATTGTAAGCAAGGCAGTGCACATGAGTAAGGCATTTAGCCACAGACTCGTTACTAGTCATACCTTTCCAACATACTTTCTGATTTCTAATCAAGGTTGTTTTTCCTTTCAGCAGTTAACTTCCATGCAATCACTGAAGTTGTCTAAATTAAAGCTAAATAGTTTGACTTCTTCATGAAGGCCATTAGCTGAAATTAAAGGGCAGCATGGGTTGTGGAGTTAGTGAAAAGCACTAGCTGTTAAGTTTAGATTAATTGGTATGTGGCAGCATGAGCCTCTTTGTTCACTTTAAGTGAAGATGTTAAAGGGGTAGCATTAATTCTCCCTGGCCCTTTATTGAAGAATAAGCTTCATTATTGAGGTGAGAGAGTAGAATTTTTCATGGTCTGCTTCTCCCTGTAGTTTTTGGTAACTACATGATGATGGTTTTATGCGGCCAACAGTGAACGCCTCTGAATTGCTTTGTACTGCCTTAACATTTCTTATGTACATCAAGGGGAGAATAAATCCCTCCACTTTTTGCTTGGGGCCCGTTTAAGAAACCAGTCATCTGTTCCAGGCCTCTGGACTTCACACATTTAATTTGACAGGTGAGAGTAAGAATAGTGGTGATGCTGATAGTAATGGCCTAACAGGACAGCATAAAACCACTGTGGCGGTATGTGTGAGGTGACATTAAAGGCCATCTGCTTGAAGTAATCATTGAAGTAAAGGGAGTTTAGCAACACGCCTTTAACGTGCAGAACCATTTTCAAATTTGCTGTTAAAACCCGGTCTTCTTTATATCTTATATTTTGAGTTTACTAACTCAGAATTGGTAAAATACCAATGCATGTTTCAATTAAATAGACAGTTTGACTTTATTTTCACATGAAACCACTCTACTGAAAGTTAATACTCTTCTTTAATTTCAGAGCCTCCGCCTCCTTTGCTATGGTACTCTGGCTTATTAATATATCACTTGAGTCTTAAGTTTTCCTCCAGCTTTTTTTCAGATTAGTGTGCAGTACTGGTAAATGGTTAACATTTCTTTGTTCATGTTACTTCACGAGTCCTCTGTACATTGGGACTTCCAAAAAACTGAGCGGCCCTAAAACCACATAGTACCCTAGAGGGTGTTTCAACATTATGGCTATGTTCTTATGTTCCATCTTACAGCATAAAATATGTTTCACATTGTAGGCAAGGGAGAGATTGACTAGTCGGTGTATTTCTTCATTTGACTAATGAATACATTGGTGAATGAAAGGGAGCATTTAAAAGTGAAACATTCCTTCAAGTTCAACACAAGTTGAAATAACAGCTGGATAAGGAAGAAACTCTAGCAATGCTCCCCAGACATGCTATGCAGGTTATATTTTTTTACTGGTATATATTGATTATATATCATGCTGACAATTATTTCTTCTTCAAGTATCTTCCAAAAAAAGTGATAGCTGTGATCATGTGCAAATGTCTACAAATGCACCCATGAGTTTGCTGCTTCCCCACTTCCTGAAAACATCCTCAAACATCTGAACATGGAATAGTTCTTGAGAGCTTTCCAGAGGACCTGCCTCTTCATCCTTTTGGAGGATGTTGATGTAATGAGGCTAGTTGCTAGTGGATGTATTGCCTGTTACGTTGCTGTAAATGCAAGGACTTTTTATATAGTAATGGTTATTATGATTCTGATTTGTTGTACAGAACTGTTGGAGTGATTTCACAATATAGAAGTTTACTGTTATAAGAAGTGTACTGAATTTATCTTATCACGCTGATAGTGTATTGACTAGCTAGTGGGTCTAGCTGAAAAGGTTAGATACATGTAGAATTTGGAAACTAGGCAAGCTTGCACTAAAAACAGGCTACCATCTGGTAGGTTATTTTTTCATCAGTTTGCTTGGTTGACTGTTGAATGAAAAACATGCCAAGTGAAACTGTCACAAGCTGTCATTCTAGGACTCTTGTGGTTGTTTAAGCATCTAGTACAACCAGTTTTACAAATGCTATCTGAAAGAGGAGGAGACTTACATTGTTCTGATGATAAGGAGGGTGTTGCCTCCTAAAGAAAACAACTTTGCAAATGCCTGTTGATGGAGGCTTGTGTAGCAGACTTAGTTGTATTTGTAGCTAGTTGAAATAATAAAAGGATTTGGATTGAAACTCATGACTTCCTGAAAATGCAGCCACTGGTATAGTTACTGCAGAGCAAATGTGAACCTGTATCTTACCCTGAACAGCTCATCGCACTGCTTTTTGGTAAGCATTTTATAATACAGAATTTTTACTAACAAATTAAAAATTGCATTATTAATAAGATGTAAGATAAAAATTATGTATTGCCATAGCAGCAAGGTAAGTGCCTTTTTTTTGGACAATAAAAAGGGCAAAGTTTATCTCAAAGATCAGAACATACAGTATAGTCTTACCTCGGCTCCCGAATGCCTCCTGAACGATCAAAAACCGGAAGTGAAACATTCTTTTGGAAACCGAACATCCAACAGGGCTTCTGATTGGCTGTAGGAGCTTCCAGCAGCCAATCAGAAGCTGTGCTTTGGAAGTCGAACAGACTTCCAGAATGGATTCTGTTCAACCTCCGAGGTACAACTGTATACAAAAGATGCCACAAATTGAAGGAAGGGAAGATTATATTGTATATACTTCCAAAACTAATGAACTAAAAACCAGTTTTCTATACTCCAGACATATCCAAGAAATGGAATCCAGGGCAAAGCTTTGCATTTCTGTACTTCTAGTTTCCATGTTTGATGGAAGGGCTGAATCTGACTAAGAATAGCCGGCCTGCCCCTTGCTGTGCCTGAGGACATGTCTTCAATGAATATAAAGGCAGGGAGTTGGGTAGAGAATGGGCATTGGGTAGCATCTAAAACTGGCCCGCTCTCCATCACCTGATGTCCTTTGATGTCAGATGATTCAAATTTCAACATGGGAGCAAGCACAGGCTCATTTTTTATCTTAGTGCTGCACTCCTGACAGTGCTTTGACTGGAGATAAACCTCTTCTCTTTTACCAAGCACCTCTGATCTTAGTGCTGTGGTCAGAGAGAAGAGAAATGCTGTGAACAGACAAAGTCTTATCTCCTTCCTTAGCACTGTGGCACTTAGCACTAAGATTGGAGATAAGAGATCCCTTAGCTCTGATTTTAGCACTTAGTTCTTACATCAGTAATAGATCTCTGTGCTTGACATTGTATCAGGTGATTGAAAGGTGGCTGCAGTTTACACAAAAATGTCTTGCAGCCCAAATTAGGAGGCCTGGTGGACATTATTAGTGACATGGACCGGAGGTTCCCATCCCTGGCTTGGAGAATTGCCCAAAACTCTGCATCCTACCCTTTCCTATTAAAAGATGGGTTCTTAACTATAGGGATGTGGGTGGCGCTGTGGTCTAAACCACAGAGCCTAGGGCTTGCCAATCAGAAGGTTGGCGGGTCGAATCCACGTGACGGGGTGAGCTCCTGTTGTTTGGTCCCTGCTCCTGCCAACCAAGCAGTTCAAAAGCACTTCAAAGTGCAAGTAGATAAATAGGTACCGCTCCGGCGGGAAGGTAAATGGTGTTTCCTTGTGCTGCTCCAGAGTCATCCGTGACTGGACTTAACGGTCAGGGGTCCCTTTAGGTAAAGGTAAAGGTACCCCTGCCCATACGGGCCAGTCTTGACAGACTCTAGGGTTGTGCGCCCATCTCACTCTATAGGCCGGGGGCCAGCGCTGTCCGGAGACACTTCCGGGTCACGTGGCCAGCGTGACAAGCTGCATCTGGTGAGCCAGCGCAGCACACGGAACGCCGTTTACCTTCCCGCTAGTAAGCGGTCCCTATTTATCTACTTGCACCCGGGGGTGCTTTCGAACTGCTAGGTTGGCAGGCGCTGGGACTGAGCGACAGGAGCGCACCCCGCCGCGGGGATTCGAACCGCCGACCTTTCGATCGGCAAGTCCTAGGCGCTGAGGCTTTAACCCACAGCGCCACCCGCGTCCCTAGGGGTCCCTTTACCTAGCTACTATAGGTTGCTTTTACACACCAAAGCCAAAATGGCTACTGAAGAATGAATAAATTTAGGGCCAGTCAGCACCCTGGATAGTTCTGATTAAGGATGTGCTGTATCACCTGCAGTTGCTGGTAGTAGTTGATAGCAGAAGCATTTCCCTTTTTTGTGTTTCCCTTTTCGGAAACACAGTCGAGTGAAGGTCCCCACTGTCAGAAGGGGGGGGGGGAGGTAATGTTCAGTGATTTCCCCCTTCTACTTTTGCAGCCCCCACTGTCATTTGCTTTGTTGTTCTGGGTGGTTCCCAACCCTCCAAAGCTGATTTTTTGAGGGCACAGGGAGCTGATGGTGAAAAGGGGAGTACAGTGGAACCTCAAGTTGTGGACGTAATCCATCCCGGAGGCATGTCCGCAACTCAAAGCATCCACATCCAGAAGCGCTGCATCTGCACACGTGCACGGTGCGATTTAGCTCTTCTGCGCATGCACGGGCGGCGAAACTCAGAAGTAACCGTTACGGTACTTCTGGGTTGCCACGGGACGCAACTTGAAAAGAGGTAACCTGAAGCAGACGCAACATGATTTATGACTGTAGGTGAAAATCTAGTCGCTCTCCCAGCTCACAGCCAGAAGTAGTATCCCATTTGCAGGAACTTAGGATCCATTTCATAGATTCTACTCTGGGAAGCAAATAACGTGTTACCTTTAATAAAAGCTAGAAGACTTTAGTTTTAACCTTGGGGCCCTACAAAAAAGAGCTTACGCTTGCCAATTATAACTCTGCTTTTCATATTTAAAGCAAGCGTTTCAAGCGGTTTGCCATGTCTCTCTCTTACGTTAACAGTCTCTTTATCCTTAATTAGATTGGAGAGTGGAAAAGCTAAATTACGGTCATCATAATAGTGTAAGAAGCTCTAGTTATTAAGTGTCATTTGGCAAGAATTTCAGTAGTTCTGCTATGTTTGAATGATTAGTTACTACCTAAAAGCAGAAAAATCTCCATTCAAATCACATCTGAAGGCACTGTCATCTTCTGTTCTTCTAGCTCCACCCCTCTGCCTTTTATGAGCTCCACCTCCATGTTTGCTGCAGTTACTCTTCCCCTAGATAGTTCATGCACTTTGTTTTATTGGAGATGTGAGTGGGCATGTTGTTGTTTAGTCATTTAGTTGTGTCCGACTCTTCATGACCCCATGGACCAGAGCATGCCAGGCACTCCTGTCTTCCACTGCCTCCCGCAGTTTGGTCAGACTTATGCTGGTAGCTTCGAAAACACTATCCAACCATCTCGTCCTCTGTCGTCCCCTTCTGAGTGGGCATACATGTAGCTGTTTCCATAATGGGCAGAGCCAGAAGAATCTGATGGCTCTTGTAGATAAAATTTTAACGTTGATCATGAAAAATATGTTGTTGGTGTATTATGCCAAGATATTAGTATGCAGTTTACAACGTACTTCCCTTGTCTAGAATTGTGCTACCAATTTTTAGAAGTAAAAAAGGAAAATGAAGGGCTGTATATTTAGTAGATGATTGCTCTTGGGTAGTAATTCTCAGTGACACCTTTTTTTTAATTTCTAAGGCTAGTTTGTGTAGTTATTTTGAAACCAATTCGATGCCTGTTCTGTATGCTTGGAGACTTAAAAAGAAGGGGGACTGGATTACAACTCCTGTCAATGGAAGAGCATCTCCATTCCTACCAACCTTCTCTGGTATTAAGATCAGCAAGAAGACACTCTCTTGGTAGTTCTGCCACTGTGAATTGGTGGCCCAGGAGAGGGGTATAGAAACCTCCAAACGGTGGAACTGCTCTCCTTGGATTGGGGTATTACTTAGGGGAGTTGTTGCTTTTATTCTTCTTCTTTTTTTGTATCTTTATTTTGATTCTTCTGATTTATGTGGCAATTCTTCAGTTTGGTTGTGTACTTTGTTGTTTTGTTTATTGTTTTTGACTACTTTTGTTATGTTTGTAGTTATGTAATTATTTATATGGTGTAAGCCACCTTTGGGAAGCAAGCTTTGGGAAGGCAGCATACAAAGACTTAAGCAGTTTAATATACTTTGAATATATAAAAATGAAGGCTAGAGAAGTGATAAAACAGGGTTGAGAATAGTGGTGATCCCTAGATATGGAGGTGGGAAAATAATTGATATTCACATGGCAGGATGTTGGAGAATTTCTAGAGCTGACATGCAGACCATGGAAGAGAACTAGCTGCACTTGAGTGTTTAATGGTACTTGATAAAAATTCATCACTGTTCAGGAAGTTATGTGAGGATTATGCAGCTTGCAAATATTAGGAAAATTACCCTGGAAACAGTGTTAGAAACAGATATGAAAGCTTGGAACTAAATAGCACCTTAAACCTAGGTTATGGGCGTAGAGCTCAGAAACTGCTCTCGCATTAATGAAATTCCCTGTCGCAAAATGCTCCTAGAACAATGGGAGTTTCGAACACTGCCTGGAAACTAACATGGGTGCTAAAAAAAAATGAAGTCCTGTCTGAAGGGGCAGTCTTTGGTGAATAAGAACATTCACATATAAAAGCCACCCTTTGAAATTTCCATTCTGGTCAGAAGTGGGAACATAATGGTATTGAAAAATGTCTGATGCTAATGCCTTACTAAAATTTAATCTGGTTAGGAGCTGTACCAGTGCTTTAGGTAAGAAGGATTAATGTATAGTTGATTTCATAAGCACTGAAGTGTTGCAAATATACAATGAAATTCAGCTCTAAATTCCCCATCCACTAGCTCAACAGATTGAGTTAACTTTAAAAGATTGAAGTCAAGTCCTGTGATGCTCAAGGTTTTGGAATTGTTATTTACTCTCTCTCTCTTTCTCTCTACCTCCAAAGGCTGGAATTTCTGGTGTTGTGAAGCGATGTCTCCTGTATTTTAATCATTCAGCTAATACTATCCCTCCACAATATTTTTCCTTTCATAACTTTATTTGGCATGCTTTGTTACTAGTAACCTGGCAGTAGGACTTAATCACATGGTCTTGATCTCCTTAGCAAAGCTTGGTGTAAACTCTAATGGAACACTACCAAGGGAGCCCATTACCAGGCATCAAAAGGCCAATATCCTCATCATTTAAGATTGTCCATTGAACAACATTGTATGAAGATGAGGTACACCTTACTGTACGTTTTTGTGTGGAGCAGCAAACTTTGTAAAAGTGTTCATGCCGGATTCTTTTTTGTCAAACACTTATGTGTTTCTGTGTCTCCTACCTTTCTGTAAATATAATGCAGTTAGGGTATGGAGTTCAAGACACTTAATGTATAGAGCTTTGTTAGCATTACTAGAAGTGAGACAAGGGGGGCGGAGTTGCATTATATCCTCATCCGTTAACAGGCACACTACTGTTCAGAGTTACAGCTAGGTCATACTATTGTTTTATGTTTGCTTGTTTTTGCTAAACATAGTTTTAGCAAGCCCCAGTTTTCCTGAATTTTGACATGATGAAGAATTGTGCTTTAATGTTAAGTTTGAGAGTAGACACTTGATCTTCCTCTGAAGGATGGTTCGTCCTGGCTTCTTCCCATAGCAGGAAAGCATGGTTTCCCATTCTGTCAGAACCAAGTTGCTAGCTTTAGTCTTGCATTTCTCACACAATGAAGAACAAATGTTACTGTGATAATCAATGTTGTCTGTACAAATCCAAAATAGAAGATATGATTGTTCTCTTCTATACTCTTTGGGCCACACGGAAAGACATAACACAAGGTCAGCGGGTGGAGCGTCAGTGTTCTTTGTGGCTCCTGAGCACTCTGATGGCTAGATGTTTTAAAAGGCTGAATTTCTGTAATTTAATTCAGTTGCAGAGTTCATCTTTCCTCAGTGCATAGGCTTACTTTGGGGCCCTCTCCCTCTCCCTCTCCCTCTCCCTCCCTCCCTTTAATTGCTGAGTACACGTTGCAAAGGACACATAGACAGGGTACAGCCTACCTGATCAGAACCCCTTCACTAGGCCAGTAATGTGAAGTGTATGCTTTAAAACCCAGTGTCCCACTTTCTTGCAAGTTACTACAGACTCGGTGTGGGCCCTTGGCTATGAAAAGGTTCTGCTGCAATGAATCACTTAGTCTCTGAGGTGCCACAGGATCTCTTGCTTTTTTTAAAAAAAATGTTAGTTCACCTGATGCAGAATGCTCCACAAGAATATGCCTTGAAACATAATTCATGGTGTACTTAAGGTTAAAATGACAAAAACAGTGAATGAGAAGATACAGGCTTGAAAGGCAAAGAATTAAAGGAGCTAAAGTGCTAAAAGGACAAAGTTCACATTCTTGGCCTGTGTTCATTCTCTATTCATTGGTGAAAATGACCTACAATGGATAGGAAAGATCAATCTGATGGGATTTTTCCCCTCCGCCAAATAACTTTTAAAACCTTACCAGCAGGAGGCAACTTCCTCACTTACAATACAGGAAGCGAGCCCTTTGTGGCCTTTAAAGAGCTCTGCCAAAAAAAAATAGCTTTAATCAAAGGGCTATCTAAAAGACCTCACCTTCATATTTAATCTTTCAAACTTCTCTAAACCATTCTGATAAATGTGGAAGCTCTGAGAGACTGGTTTCATAACCTGAACACTCAGCTTGAAAGGGAAGCTCTTCATTAACAGCGAAGAGTTTCTAGCGCTGTGGGCTGAGACCAGAATGAAACCTATGATCTCAGTTTTCAGCTGTTCTGAAAGCTTAGAAAGAGGGGTTCTGAATAATGGGCTATCTTGTTTTCTTGGTACTTTTTTTAAATCACAAAAAGTTGTGAGGAGCAGGAAATAGCTTTTATAGTTCCTTCCTCCCCCAAGCCATAACTCAGTTGTAGACATCAGGATGTTTTTCTTGGCTTATCTCTTTCATTTCAGTTTGTCTTGCACATCTGTCACATAAATTATTGAACCTTTACTTCCAAAGATGGAAATAGAAAACAGTGCTGGGCTGAAATTGGCATTGTTGGCCAGAAGAGATCATTGTTGGTGTTTTGGTGCTTGTAGAATGGTCTGGTATTTCTTGGCTTGGTAGCAAGCAGATGGAGAAATGTTTCACAGCACGCTTACTAGGAAGCCTTTTTGGAGATTTAGGAATAACATTAAAAATCCAAGTTGCAGGCTTCTCGGTGTTGCTGAAGGGTGAGTTCACACATATGCACTTATTGGGTTTTTATTCCTCGGTACAATTCCTACACAGCAGAAATACAAGGAGAAACTCAGTGGCTGCCGTGTAAACATAAAAGTAAGCCATGCTTTGTTTTAACCATGCAAACACACTGTGTCTTGTTTTTCCAGAGTTTGGGTGGTTTTCTAGCTGCTCTTGCCTCATGTCTTTGTAGCTCGTCAAGTATCTGGGATGCAGTTGCCAAATGAACAATAGTTAAACAAGACTGCTGGTTTTAGACATAACACCAAACCACAGCAATAGCAAACCATGATTTGTAAGCTAACAACAAAACATGGCTTTGCTGGACTGGCTTTGCACATTCCACAGTTCCATAAACCATAGTCAAGCTAAACAAATCATGGCTAAGCGTTAAGTGCATACCAGATCATTCTCTGCCTCCCTTTTTTGGCCAGGCTCTGCCCTTTATCTTTTTTCTAATCGTGTTCCTCCTCGTGAGATGTCAAATTTGGAATAGGGGAGAAGCCTGAGGATCTTTCCCATAGTTGTGTTTTGCTTCAGAGTTATTTGGAGGACATTGGCAGCCCCACTACGTATGTGGGGATAAACCCTTTCCCTGCTGACCAGTTCCATACTTGGAACCGGGATGGTAGTAAGGATTTCTTGTTGCAGCTGGACTACTAAGTCCCTTAGAAACAGCCGCTTGAACCTGAAGAAGGGTGATGATCTTCCTTTCAGTAGTGCTGGGTTTCCTTTCCAAAGGGCAATTGAACAGTCATCATAGCATATGGCATTGAAGACTGCTGCTCTAGTGCTTGTCACAATCCCCAGATCAGATCAGCTCACTTCACTAGTGATGCCAGAAAAAGAGAGACGTTCCTGCACCAGGTGCAGAAAGATAAGATTTGAGAGGACTCAGGCCTCTCTCTGATTAAACAGGTGCATGCTTTATACGTGAATGCAGAAGACACATTGATGATGCCCCCATGATGCCATTGTGTCTCAAAGTTAAATAAAAAATCTGAATGCAGATGGAAGACATAGATGTTACCATCCAGTGAAAATGCTTCCGGGTCATGGTTTTTTTCTGGTTCTGTTAGTCTTAACATGCATGCACACACACTCCATTAACATTATTTTAAAAGAAATGAAGCAGAAATGTATCTGTACATGTTTGTGTATCTGCTGTTTTGTGGATATATTTGTTAGAAATGGTTTCTGACACCTTTAATGATTTTATTTGTTGATTTACAGCCTTAACTTGTGTGCATAATCTTTTGGGTGTGAGCTTCCCGGGAAAGGGCAATGTGAACATCTTAAATTTTTGAGTGACTGGTCATTTGTTCTTACTCTCTGGCAGAAGTGGTGCCATGGCAATCAGTTCATAGGAGATGGAATACAGCTAAACGACACAACTTTCCTTCTTTGTCAATGTTAATGTTTCTCACATGGTTTGCTGGCCTCTAGTGGCTTATGAACAGTGCTGGGGTTCTGGAGCCCAAGTTTCTCGTGTTACTGATTAAATGCTCTGTTGAAGACATTTCAGGCTCAGCTGGAGAAGCATTACATAAGTTATTTTTATAGCAAATGAAAAAATATTTCTGGAAAACTGCTTATAATAAGACTTATTGACAGGCACAGCTAATTCAGAAGAACTTGGGTGGGAGGATAGCAACACCATCCATGCATGTAAACTAGTCTATGGCTGGGGTAGACCATCTAAAATCAGGTTTTCTTATCCCTGTAAGAAGGATAAACTTTAAGCCATTAAATGTTTTTAAAAGACTGTAGGGATATACCATTTTTCATCCCATGCAGCTATACATTACACAACCAAAAATAAATAAATGTATGTGTATACATAGAGCAAGGGAGGGTGGTTTCAGGCTTGCTGCATCCTCTTTGTTTTTTAATAGAACAGAGAGATCCACCAACTGGGCCAAGTAGACAACATTACTTAGAATTAAAGAATTCTGAATCTATGAATTTTTATTTTGAGTACCAAAATTGAACTGAGCTCAGTCCTCCACACAAAATCTCCCTTTCTCTTTTTCAAACACAAACTCTCTTTCTCTTTTCATGTTAGAAGTATAACGGGGGCAGTGAGAGTCATTTTGTTTCCCTTGTTAAAATATTTGGGAAATGGAAATCCTTGGTCTGCTTCTGAGGTTTCTTAGGAGATCCTAGATCTTGATCTGCCTTTTACCCACCTCTGCATAAAGTGCATTTTTAAAATAACATTGCCACAGAAATTGCCTTTGTGATAGAGTTTGATATGCTTTGAATATAGTTGTTATTATATTATCATCTCTGTGTATAACACCAACCTTCTACTATGTTACAGTATCAAACTGAACGGATGAAAACTAACCAAGTGCAAGAAAACACAAAACAAAAACACCCACACCTGATTTTGATTTAAAACAAAAAATTCTGTAACATGTTTTATGTACTCAACCTGTTAAAAATGCAATTACTATTTTCTCTTTTTAGTCTTCACCATTTGCAACTCATAGTACAACAAACCGAAAAATACTGAAATATAAGCACACGCTTCAACTATAAATGTTGCCTACAATCCAAGGTAGCAAAAGATACGCAAAATATATTCCAGAAGCTGTTAATTCTTCATGCAGCCTTTTTATAAAAAGAATGAAGACTAACAAAAAAACGACTCTATAGTCACTGTGTTCAATGAGACTTGCTTCTAGACTAGAGACACATGCTTAGGATTACAGCCTCAGTTTCAAGATTTCCACTAGGTTCCTGACAGTCATCCTGAGCTAACAGAACAAGATTTGGGGAACATTGTACAAGTTTGGATGTTGCTTGGATGCAATGAGTGTTAACTATATATTTATTTTGCACATGGATGAACAAGATTTGAGCAAATCTGAGACACTTCAGAAGCAATAATTTTTCATTGCAGATGTCATATACTTGTTGCCTATATTTTCCAAGCATGCACAATACCATAATTGCTTTTTTGTATACCAGGGACAATAAAAAGCTTAACTGTAACCATGCTTCCCACTTCCGCTGCTTGTTTCCCTGACTGATTCAGAGGTTATTTTTAAATAGACAGTGGATTGGATTCAGACAAATTTACCCGATACACTGCTGAAAGGAAAGGATTTTTACCCAACCCATTCTTAATCTGCGTGCTCTCCAAAGATTCCCCAGGGAGAATGGGGATTCTCTGGAACTGTAGGGTAGGTTTGACCTCTGCTGGAGCAAAGTCCTAACACAAATAAAGGGAGCCCTTCTATTAATTGGAGGGCAACTCTGGATAAGTGAGCTTTGTTTGTTTGCTTATATGGAATATTTTTTAAAAACCGACTTAAGGACATTGTCCTTTAAAGTGATTGGATTGTACAGTATTTGTATTCACATGCGTGTTGAAAGAGGCTTGCCTCAAGTACACTTCGGCAGTTGAGATCATTCTTTAAAAGAGCCTTCCCTATCCAAATCCTAAATGTGGAGTATGCACACACTTTAAGAGAAACTACAGTGCCTCGCAAGACGAAATTAATTCGTTCCGCGAGTTTTGTCGTTTTGCGATTTTTTTCGTCTTGCGAAGCACAGTGTCGGGAAAGTTTTGGAAAAGCTTCAAAAATCACCAAAGTCTTAAAAAACCTCAAAAAAGGCTACCACACCGTGTTCTATGAGTTGCTCCTCGAAGTCAAGTCGCAACTGTATTAACGGTGTTAAGAAAAAGGAAACAAACTTGCAAGACGTTTACGTCTTGCGAAGCAAGCCCATAGGGAAAATCGTCTTGCGAAGCAGCTCAAAAAACAAAAAAACCCTTTCGTCTAGCGAGTTTTTTTTGTCTTGCAAGGCATTTGTCTTGCGAGGTACCACTGTACATACATGAGTCTTCAGGGGAAGCCCTATTACCCAGAACAGTGTATGCTCGCAGGCTTCATTGTCAAAACTTTCACCTCACAGTGAAAAACATCAGAAAGAACTTTGACCATATACCGGACTCCCATGAGAGGTGGTGGTCTCTCCTCCTTTGGAGGCTTCTCTGCAGACATTGAATGGCCACCTGTCATGTATGATCTAGTTGAGATTCCTGCATTGCAGGGAGTTGGAAGAGATGACCCTCAGGTCCCTTCCAACTCTGATTCTATGAAATATTAGATAGCCACCCAAGCTGGCAAGAAATAGACATTCGGAGCAAATGAATCAAGTGGCTTTGATGGAAAATGTATATGTGACTCTGGGATACTGGGCTGCCTAGGGCTTCTTCGAGACGAAGACTGGGATATAAATCCATTAAATAAATAAAATACTCTTACTTTAAATACTGGTGTTTGAGTTAGGTTGGTTACTCCAAATTAGCTACTCTACTTAGCAAGTTTTCAACTAAATAGGAGGGCACTCTTGTTTACCAGAGTTCTGTTCATAAACTTGGCACAAATTATCTTTGTGGTCTTGTCAGCTTTTTCATATATTACACAGAAGCAGGCAAAGGAGATTCAAGAGTAGCATACAAATTCTGGGTAACTAATTTGCCCGCTGCTCTTGGTTTTACAGAACCCATTTCATGTAGGTCTCACAAAAGAAGAAGCTGAAAATAAGGATTAAAACTAGTTTAAACTTCTGCTTTCTTTTATAGCTACATACCAAATTGATTTTGCCGAAGTAGTAATGGGGTTAGAAATGAGTTTCATCTAGTTTTATTCATGTGGACTTCTTTTTAATGGTTCGTGACAAATATTCTAATTGCTCAGGTTTTAAAATAACAGGCTGGTCCCTGCCAGACAGTGTCTTGGATTATAGCAGGCTTTAAGCATAACGTGCTCAGTCCATTTGTCAATCCAGCTATTGTGTAGTCCATTGCAAAGAATTCTGTCTATGAAGTCCAGCAAGATTCCTTGGAAGAGGCCCAGGATAAACTAACCAGAGAGGCCCTCCCCCCTGGTGTCTAAAAGTGTCCTCAGATATCAAATTTATATCAATCACAGGAAGTCTTGGCAATCAAACCAGTCACTTTTCCCCCTCACATCTGGAAGTAAAAAAAAAAAAGCTGCTCTAAAGGTCACAGGCATCATGGGTAGGGCATGGATTGAGGGCCATAGAAAACATGGGAAAGGAAGAATAAAACTAGATTTCCACCTTTTTTGAAATAGTTATTTTTAAATGACCTGGAACATAGCCAAACTACACAACCTTCCCCCCGCCCCTCGGTTTACGTTTGGTGCTGAATGAAATGCGGCTGAAGATTTTGTTCTGGAATGCTACATCTCTTTTGAGGGGTTATTAGTACTTTTCCCTGTTTTGCTGGCAATAATATTTTTATAGCAGGATGGATTCAGAGATGGAGTGTGCTGCCTTACTTAGTGCTGTTTATAACTAGTAGTTTTAGGTTGTGTGTTGTTCTAACTTCCCCCAATCTGCTCTTTTAACTTCCTCACAGATTGCTTTACTCCTGAACTTTTTAATCACTCCTAACTGAACTGATATGGGTGCCTGTTAATGGATGTTTGTGGCTTTTCTTTCCTGCATGACTTGCAATCTTGAGCATTTAACCTAGAAAAATGTAGGAAACACTTCATCTTAGTCTTTTCCTCCAGCCCTTCAAACAAGAGCTTGGGGAAGGTTGTAAAAACAGAACCTTTCCCATTTGATCCACAGGTATTCCTTACATTGGACAAAGAAACTAGTGCGCTGAAAGCTATAAAACCTCAGATGCCTGTCTTGAAAACCAGTTCCATATGAATGGAAATTAAAAATAGCATTAGGTTAATATGTGTCTCTACTAAAAGGGGAATGCAGAACCATAGCCATGAACTGTGTGTTTTGGTGGGATGATAGTAAAGTGAATAAATAGTTCTAATTGCAGCCATACAGATCTGTTTTGACACACATTCCGGTGCAAATAATGGTTTTCATTTGTTGACTGACTTAATTCAAACATGCAGGTTACCTGTTCTTCAGGCATGGAATAGATAAAATTGAATTTTAGCTTTTGGCTTCAAGGATTTCTGGCTGTTAACATTATTAAGTTCTCTTAAAAAAATCAAGTTCTTTTGCTGCTTATCATTACAATCCAGTCCTACAAAGCATATTAAAATATCAATAAAATTAAACCAAATGATAGTGTCAGGAAATTAAGTCTTAAAACATCAGTAGACCAATCCTAATAAAACAGAATAATAACAACAACAGAGACCACTGCAGTAAAAATATCTCATATTTCTTCCTAGTGTCTGTGTGTTTCAGGGGGTGGGGCGTGTTGGCGGATTTCACTTTGGAATGTTTTCTGTAAACTTGACGCTATCACCAAAGTGAATTGTCTTCACTGTCCTGCAACTATTTTAATCTCTCACAGGAGGGACTCTATCCATTACATTCCTAGCTTATTTTAACATGGGGTATGTGAAGTACTGGCAGAGCAACATACATTCGCTAATCAGTGCAGGGCTTAGAAGCTGTGAAGCCCTTCCTAGGTTAAAAAATGTACTTTGATGCAGGAATAGAAACTTAATAGATAGCTGTTCGCTGCTGCTGCTGCTGCTGCTGCTGCTGCTGCTGCTACTGCTGCTGCTGCAGTTTAATGATTGCATTTTCCTGTAACTGCCAGGAATTGGACAGCATTTGGTACAATTTGAAGACAAAAAAATTCAAGGGCAATCCCATGTAAACTACAGTGCAGTAGTTTCCCCCATCTATAAAGACATGGATATCTGTAAAAAGTACCTTGTTCTTCTGAAAGGGACTTGCCTAGATACTGGATGTTCCTGAATAAAACTTATTACTGGCCCACAGCCGGCATCAAAGTGGTTCATGAGGATCATAAAAGTGAACTTAGGAGCATTTTCTGCCAGCAAACATAGCTAACGTTAACATATTCATAATCTCTTCCCAGAGCCACTGAATTTGTCCTGCCATCCTGTTTGGATTCACTCTCCATGTTGGCATCTGGTGTGTCAAACACAATTGATACCATCCCCATAACACCAGGCATCCAGGATCAGCGATAGTTCCATGAGGACTCCTTGCTACAAACTGGCCCAAACCACTTCTAATGCACACGCTGCATTCTTTTCCCATTTTGGATTTCATTTTAAATTTTGTCCACTGAAAATAGTTTTAAGACTTCACTTAAAACCACAACGAGGTGCCTGCCTACCAGATCCCGAAATAAAAATGGAGCATTAGTATCAAAAGTTGCTGAAAAATCCAGAAATACCAACACCAGGCCCAAAACTAGCCTGAAGCTTTATTAAAATAGATGGAGGAGGGTCTGGAGGTGTGAGCCACAACTTCCTACTAAATCATAAGTTGAAGAATGGAAAACTTGGCAGGATTGAAAACTTGGAGACTGGCCAGTAATTGCTAAGGTCTTCTAGATATACCCTGCATCAACTGAAATTTCAAGATCAGTAGCAAAAGGTTCTTAAATATAGCTTAGCAATTTCTTTGGACACTGGTGGAAGCTTCATTGAAGCCTCTGCCTCTGGGTGGGAGAATCCATGAAAGCTCTCTTCAGCATATTTTTTCATATCGTAGTATAAATAGCTGTATACTCTGCAGAGTCTCTTTCCCCTTGTCCATCACACGTGTCTATAAAGGGCACATTATATATGAAGAAGCTTAAAGAGGACTAGGGAAAGTGTATTATATACAACACTGCATGCATTCCTGTGTGCAATGTAAATGGAAAAAATATTGCCACTTTCCCAGTAGCAAGGCTATCTGAAAGTACATCTCAGTTTCTTGCCAGTTTTTAGTGTAGAGGAATAAATGTGCTCGTTTTCTTCCTTTCCGAGTTGGGTGATGTCTCTTATTTCAGACTCAGCGGCTCCAAAGTGACCCTGATTTTGAAATTCTCATGTGGCAATTCTCTCCCTTTCATTCTCCTAGTTGCCTGCTCTGTGCAGCGTAATATTCTGTGGGGCCAAATCTGCCTTCCCATGTGTGCTTGCAAATTTTAAAGGCATATTAAGTAGCCAGGTCTTTTTGACAAGGATTTATGTGGAAATACAAGAAAAAGAAAAGGCTTAGTATTGGTCATAAGGTACTAAATGTAGTTGATACTAAACCATGGGTAGGCAAACTAAGGCCCGGGGGCTGGATCCGGCCCAATCGCCTTCTCAGTCCGGCCCGCGGGTGGTCCGGGAATCAGCATGTTTTTACATGAGTAGAATGTGTCCTTTTATTTAAAATGCATCTCTGGGTTATTTGTGGGGCCTGCCTGGTGTTTTTACATGAGTAGTATGTGTGCTTTTTTAAAAAATGAATCTCTGGGTTATTTGTGGGGCATAAGAATTCATTCATATATTTTTTTCCAAAATATAGTCCGGCCCCCTACAAGGTCTGAGGGACAGTGGACCGGCCCCCTGCTGAAAAAGTTTGCTGACCCCTGTACTAAACCTTTCATTTTTGGTTCCTGCATTCATTTATTAATCCTTGTAGATGGTATTTAAGACTGTCTTTAGGTAAAGACTGGAGTTTGTATGGATTTTGCCCATTTGTCCCACCTTTTTCAGGCTGTTATCCTTGGTGCCTCTACTTCAGTTCTTTTAATTTTGTTGGCAACTGCTACAATAAGACCTATTGTTTCGTTTTCACCATAGGGTTGTTTCATTTGATTCAGTTCTAGATGTGTGGCATATAGCTGTAGCGTGCATGTGTTTATGTGTACAAGCAAAGTAACAATGGCCAGTCTTCAGTGGTTCGGTTTTACTTTTAATTTGTCCATCAGCCATATTTTATTGGAATAGTTCCAAGTCTAATGCAATCCTTAGTCTCTAAGCTATATTCTGGAAGGCTAATGGAATAGTAAAACCTTCTTAAAGATAGTTAAATGTGTTGCGGTGTCCTCGGGGTAGCTTCTCCACTAAAGATGTTTTCTTTCCCACCCTGTAGAGGTATCTCATTAAGGTACCCGCTAGTGTCATTATTAAGTTTTCATGTGTTTCTCAGTTTTGATGCTAATCTTTATGCATGTGTTTAATTCTGTTTTTGCAGCACCAATGTGGTCATGAATTATTCAGAAATCGAGTCTAAGGTTCGAGAAGCAACCAACGATGATCCGTGGGGACCTTCAGGGCAACTCATGGGAGAGATTGCCAAGTAAGTGATAATTTGACTCAGCAGTGAAGGAAGGTACATCTTTATGCAGAAATACATGTAAGAATTGTTCCTGCTTCACCACTTCTGAAGAATAAATGAGATGGAGAGATCAGTATTAATGGTACTTGGAATGATGGCCACAAGCAACTGTTTATTAAAACCGATTTCCACGAAGCATTGTAACTTGTAGGAGATAAGATTTCCTTCGGGTAGGGGTCTAGCAAAGCATTTTTCAGAAATACAAAATTAGGAAGTTGGTGCTGCTTCGTAAATGCTTTCTCAAGAAGGGCAAATGAATGGCATGATGGGCTAAGATAACAAGGAACTTCTAGTTCTTCATTATTTCCGTTGTTGGGGAGGGGGGGAGAACTTATCAGCATTGCTAATCTAGTGAGTAATTCTGTATATGAAATACTTCTGTACAAATGTCAGTAGCTCTGTATTTGGGAATGAAGCTCTAATTTAGAGCAAGTCTGCCACCTGCTGTCAAATGCAGGTCCTAGCAGACCTTTCCTGAAAACAGCTAATTCCTCCTTTTGCCTTCCTTTTGTTTTTAGGGCTACCTTTATGTATGAACAGTTTCCAGAACTTATGAACATGCTTTGGACACGAATGCTGAAAGACAACAAAAAGAACTGGCGGAGAGTGTATAAAGTATGTATATAAAATTACTTTTTATGAGCTTCTTCAAGGTTTAATTTTGTTCTAAATATGGCACTTACTAAATGTTTTAATTTTACAACAGTGCCCTATTGTAATTAACTCAGTTTTGTGCTATCATTAACATAATATCCATGCTAAATTTCACAGGTTTCCGGATCCTTTGTGTGCAGTTAGTACAAGCTTAATTTTAATCAAGTTAATTTTTCCTGTGTATGTTTTTAGAGAAGAAGTCTCTGTTGAAAAATAAGGATTTTCTCTTGGTTTTTCTCTACAAAGACTCTTTAATGAATGCCTTCTAGCAATTTTTATTTTTATTACTGTTTTAAATACTGAATTGAGGATTGTCTGTAATTTGATCTTTTAAAACTGGGAAATAACCCTTTTGCTGGCCTACTAGTGAGACCCTCATTTTGATATTTGTTCTGAATGTCTCTTTTGCAACTCAATTTACATTTGAAGCAATCTGGAAATGAACACATACACTTACCACCAATACATTTCACACATTGTACTGGACTCCCCCCAATGCACAACTTTGCTAATTACATTTTATCTTGTAACTAACTGAAGAGAAAGCCAGTTACTTGTTCACCATAAAGTATTTGTTCCCTTGTGTTCTTTCAGCTGCATTTGCAATTAAATTCAGCATCTGCATCACGATACATTTTTTTCTGTTTCCTATAGCATTGAAAAGGGCCTTAAGACTTAAAATATTGTACACTGAACATACTGTATTTAATTCTCAGGCAAGGTTACCCCCACCCGTAGGTTTTACCTTATAGTAATTGTTTTCCCTGCAGCATAATATAAATTAATTTTTAATGCTATCATACATAGGATTTAACATTCTTATGGATACTGGTTTCAGATCATTGACATTTATAAACATGCATCTATTGGCATCCAAATGACTTATTTATGTATGATTTCAAAATCAAGGGAAAGCCTGGAAATTGCAGGAAGTTCACAAAATTAAAATACTTTTCAACTTTATTGTTATTTTGAAGTTTGTTTAAATTTACCTGAAAATAGTGAGTTTCATACATCAACACATTTCCTGCAGAAAGCTACATAGATAAATTGCCATAAAAATGCTTTTAAATGGAAAAACACTTGGGAATAAGGCAATTGCAAAAAAAGAGAGACACAAAAGAAAATTGTTTCATTCTGTAGAGTTCAGGGTGTTTTTTTTCTTTCCTCCTTCTTCGTCTTAAATTGCCTTAACCATAATTTCCCCCTCCTGGAGAACATTCTTCAGGCAAATAACTTATGATTTAATGTTCTACATTTTTTGTCTTAGTGAGTAAATGCAGCTTTAAATTTGTACACTGTATTATGAGTGGTTCTTGCTTTAAGGAGCAACAATCTTCAAGGTGGCTTCTTTAAATGGGAACAAATCCTGCTTTTGTTTACTAATTTTTGTGCATTTAGGCTTTTCTTTTTATTGCAGTTAAAAATACTGATGGCTTTTGTTCATGCAATAATAAGGTGCTTTGTATTTTTATAGTCTCTGCTGCTCCTATCTTACCTCATAAGGAATGGATCAGAGCGTGTTGTTACAAGTGCCAGAGAACACATTTATGATTTGCGATCCCTGGAAAATTACCACTTTGTAGGTGAGCGATAGAAAAATCTTATAAGCAAATTAAAACAGTAGTTGGAGTTGTCAGTCACCTGAACCAGCTTAGAAGCTTCCCCGCTCTAATTAGAATGTGACTGTTGCCGGTTGTGTGAAGAGTGCAGAATTCAAGACGTGGGACCCTAGAGTATTAATTAGTGAAGACAAGAACTTGCAGAAAAGACTGGCTAATAACAACAGAACCAACACAACATGAGTGTTCGGGTTTATATTAAAATATGCACTAGAGACTGGTCCCCTGTGGTGTGTGTAAAGGAATAGCTTTAATCATATGGGAAGAAAAGGTTAGAGCTCCAAAACATACACATCTGTTTGAAGCTGGGGGTTTTTCCCCTCCCACCAAATAATATTTACAGTGGAAAGGCAGCAAGGCCAGTGTGTGTTCTGAATAAGAAAGAGGCTTAGAGAAGTGAAGCAAATTTTAGTTTGTAGTGCACTCGGGCTGACAGCATTTTTTAAAATACAGTTTTGAAGCAAGACAGAAATATAGCAATTAGTATTTTGAAGAAAAACCGCCTTCCCAAAAAGGTTGAGAGAGGAGGTTGCTTTAAATGGGTTAAAATTGGCAGAAGATGTGTTTCTGTTTTTGAATCTTTTTTAACTAATATTTTTAGTAGATCAGTAGCATTTAAGAAGCTTTCTCAGTTGACATTGTTTTCAAATGCTATCCCTTAGATTAAGATGAAATTTTGGTTATAAAAAAACTGTACTGTTCACTCATTACAGAGAATTGCTTTGGAATACCATAAACTTAAAATATTTTGTGTTCTTTTTATATCTATTTTTTTTTCAGGGTACTTAATGCTTGAGGTTAACTGCTTCTACTAAATTGCTTCTTTTTTATATACGCTCACACAGATGAGAATGGCAAAGACCAAGGTATAAATATACGTCAGAAGGTGAAAGAAATGGTAGAATTTGCCCAGGATGATGATAGACTTCGTGAAGAGAGGAAAAAGGCAAAGAAAAACAAAGATAAATACATTGGGGTTTCTTCAGACAGTGTTGGAGGATTCAGATACAGTGAGTACAGCACTGTAATCAGTAGTTGGCATATTGCAATGTTAGCTTGGTTTTGTGGATATGCTATAATAAATATATGTTCTTTAAAAAATATATGAGTGCCGTCACCAATCTACATAGGTGTCATTATCTGAAGGAAGTAGACCTTCATATGACTGAACAGCGAGGGGAGATTAGCAAATTAAATTAACAGCCTTTCCTTCAGATTGTAGAAGATGGAGAAAAGGGGAAGCAGGACTGTCCTATCAGCTTTGCTGAGAAACTAGCTCCTTCTAGCTCCTCTCTATGAACTGTTTCCACCAAAATGGGTCCTTATTGGAACTTAGTAACGTTAAGAAGCAGTGCCTGAGTTTATGCTTTTCCTTCTCTCGCCCAATCTGATTCTTTTTGTGTTGTGTCTTTTTGGATTATCAGCCCAAGGGCAGGGGCTGTCTTGCTTTTATTGCTCTGAAAGCTTTTTCAGTGAGGAGGGAAGTAAAAAAGTTACACACAGAGAGAAGTAACCTTAGTTCATAACATAGAGGAGACGGTAAGTACCAATTTTTCCATGTACAAGACACCCCTATGTATAAGACGACTTCCAATTTTTTTGAACCCAAAATTCAATCAATATTTTTAGGTTGCCAAAGTTGTTCAGCTTTTGGGGGGCAATAGCACTCAAGGTTGTTGATCACCCTGCCAAAAACCGTGTATGAGGCAACCCCCCCATTTTTGAGTCAAAAAATGGAAGAAAAAAATCGTCTTATACACAGAAAAATACAGTATATACTGGAAGAGGTTTGCATTAAGATTCCTTTCAAAATCCCTACAGTTGGCTAGATAAGGATAAGCTTATTGGATTCTCTGGCAACGCAGATTGTTTGTATCCAAACAGTGATTAGCTTCCGGACTCTCCTAACAGTTGCTACTGCTGTCAAGTGTTTTGGACTGCAAACAAAGCTGTCTTCTCCCACCCCACTCTACTCAAGGGACCACTTCTCCATTATGCTCTCCTATGTGGCTCAGATGTCTCTGCGAATAAGACAATTACGTAGGCAAGCTGGCCATGTGGATCTTTCCTATTTGTTGTTGTGACACATATGCACATACACAATACTTTGTAGCACATGGGGTTGCACCAGGGGGAATATTTTTTTCAGGGCAAAGTGAGGGGGGAGTGTAAAAAGGTCTAGAATTATTCAGCGTTGTGTGTGGAACAATATTGATCTCGAAACTGCAGATAATCTTCGTCTAACATTATAAGGCAACACTTTTGAACTAGTTTCCCCTGAGGCCTGATTTTTATATTTACCATTGCAGCATGGGAGCTGCCTCTGTGTGGGCCAGTTCCATCCCCAAAAAGCTCATGCTCCAACCACAATAAACAAGAGTGACAGATTATGTTGAAAGTCTTTGGCCTTTGGCTGTGGGAAGAAGAACCCATTGGAATCCTTCCTTATCTTGTAAAAACCCAATATAGGATATTTGAATAGGCCAGCAAGGGGGGGGGGGGTTGTCCAGTGTGTTGTAGAGTATTTGAGTTACAGGTGTCTGTCTGTCTGCTAGCCAGAAGTTGTGGGGATCTCCTCGCTGCAGTGAACTCCATCTCTTACAGAACAACTCGGTCCTTTCAAGGTAGCTGACCTGTAGAAGCTTGCTTATGCATATTCTGGGTTATGCAACACATATTGCAATCCATTTCTCTATAGGACTCTGATGCCATGGTACAGTGGGGGAAAATGCATAGAAATTTTAGAAATGCATAGAAATTTAAAATCTACAATGGAATGTTTAAACAACAGGAAACCCAAAACGATAATAATAATAAATAATAAATTATTATTTATACCCCGCCCATCTGGCTAGGTTTCCCCAGCCACTCTGGGCGGCTTCCAACCGAATATTAAAAACAATACAGCGTCAGACTTTAAAAACTTCCCTAAACAGAGCTGCCTTCAGTTGTCTTTTAAAAGTAAAATAGTTGTTTATTGCCTTGACATCTGCTGGGAGGGCGTTCCACAGGGCAGGCGCCACTACCAAGAAGGCCCTCTGCCTAGTTCCCTGTAACCTCACTTATCGCAGTGAGGGAACCGCCAGAAGGTCCTCAGCGCTGGACCTCAGTGTCTGGGCTGGATGATGGGATGGAGATGCTCCTTCAGGTAGACAGGACTGAGGCCTTGCACCTGGGATAAATTTGAGCAGAGTAAGGCTGTTCAGCTAGTTGAAAATACAATAATTTCAAATAGCTGGGCAAATAAAACGTCTTAAACTGGAACTATAAAGTATACAGAGGGGAACTGAGACTTGACGTGCCACCTCAGAAGCATCCCTCTCTTTTGTACATGCATAATATCATTCTTCTATAAAGGGAACATAGCTTGGGGATGTCCTGCTGTTGGGCTTTCCTTGGGCATCTGGTTGGCCACTGTGAGAAGAGGATGACAGACTAGATGGGCCACTGGCTTGCTCCAGGAACCTCTTATATTCTACCATGCATAAAGAGGTTTCCCACTTATATGAATGGCATAGCCTTGCACCTGGGATTCCTAATGTGCTTTGAAGCAGCTGGGTTGTGGCTTGCTCATGTATATAAACTAGAGTGGGGTTTGCGTATGTGTTATCAGGGTGAACTCACTGTATGCACCATCACGGTTAGGAGTACGATACTCCTGATTTGAGTGGGTCACACTGTGCAGGATAGTCCTCCTAAGAAGTTAGGTAGGTGGATGTCATGAATCAAATTGGCTCAGATAATGGGAGCATTAACACAGAAGGTGAAACAGAGAATCATAGAGTTGGAAAGGACCGCAAGAGTCATCTCGTCCAACCCCTGCAATGCAGGAATCTTTTTGTCCGGTGTGGGGTTCAAACACACAGCCCTAAGGTTAAGAGTCTCATTCTCTACTGACTGAGCTATCTCACTAAGATGCCCAATCTGTATTTACCGTATTTTTCGCACCATAGGATGCACCTTGTTTTAGAGGGGGGAGAACAAGAAAAAAAAATTCTCCCCCTCTCTGCCCAGCGCCCCTTCAGCGAAGCGGCAGGAGGCGCTGTGCAGAGAGGGGGAGAATTTCCCCCCTCTTGTTTTCCCACTCTAAAACAAGGTGCCGTTTAAGGTGCGTTCAGGCAGCTACCTTGGAAGCCTGGAGAGCGAGAGGGGGCGGTGTGCACCGACTCCTCTCGCTCTCCAGGCTTCAGGTTCCTTTCAACCTGCTCTTTGGGGCTGGCGGGGGGAAGCCCACCACCAGCCCCAAAGAGCAGGTCAGGGAGCAGCGGAGAGGCTCCTGCCATAGCCGCGCGTCACCTCTCCAGCCGGGAGAGGGTCGCGGGGCTATGGCATCTTCGCTCCATAGGACGCACACACATTTCCCCTTCATTTTTGAAGGGGGGAAAGTGCGTCCTATAGAGCGAAAAATACGGTACATGTCTGTAATATTCCTTTAGAATATTTGGTAGGCTAAGCCTCAGTTTTATTTAGGAATTCGATTAATGCTGGAGGCTTTGTAATGAGATAGTTTTAAAGCTTCAATATATTGGCTCTTATGGTACTTTTTAATAAAATGTGCACACAGAAGATAAATGGAAGATGAAAATTCGTTATGGAATTCATAGAATGATAGAATTTTAGAGTTGGAAAGGGTCCCTAGGGTCATCTAGTCCAGCTCTCTGTGGTGCAGGAATCATGCTAAGCTTTGCAAATGTGCTAGCAGTTTTATTGCTGCACCAATTGAGACACTGTTTAAAGACAATTGAGCAATGCTGCCGTCTCATACTCTTAGTTAGCAGCTAGTTGGGGATACTTGGTTCTCGGCATTGTGAAGCAAATTTTGTTTAGGTGGTAATTTTTTGGTGGCGATACAATGTTGAGAAATTAAAGAGTCCCTAGTAACGCATAAGGGGATAAGATGCTTCATTTTCCTTAATAGGTTTAAAGAGCCTTTAAAATTGGTGATTGAGGCTAGACATATTGCCAGCTGTTTTCACACTTGTCTTGCAGGGTTTGGTACAACCTTCTGTATTCATGAGGTTTTGAAACATATATAGTCTCTGAAAGGTTTCCAGTTTTCTACGGCAGGCTGGCTAGAAAACAAATCAGGTTCATTTCTCACAAGTTGCTCATAAAGCCAGGGTTCATTTCTTTAGATGAGGGAAGCCTTTTAGCCTGCTCTTACAATGTCTGGTCTTATTCTGGAGTTTGATGCCTTGCCTTACAATTCGTCAACATCTTTTGAGTACATTTTGGACCAATTAACTGTTGGCATAACATGCTTACTCTTGGTAGTAATATTGCTGCAGCATCATGAAAGTTTCTGTTTGCTTTGAAAACTGTTAAAGGTCTGTTGACAAGAATTAGTGGCATTTTTGGTTAAATCTCCCCTCACCCTTTTTAAAAATTTTACTGTCTACCTATATTATTTAGATGAAAGATATGATACTGAGCCGAAGTCCAAGTGGGATGAAGAATGGGATAAAAACAAAGGCGGATTTCCATTCAGTGATAAGTTAGGTGAGCTGAGTGATAAAATCGGGAGCACAATTGATGACACCATCAGCAAGTTCCGGAGGAAAGACAGAGAGGATTCTCCAGAAAGATGCAGGTACTTACTTATTTTTACATTGTTTTACATTGTTGCTGTATTGATTGTCCTTTTCATAACCTCTTTTTAGCTTTTGCCAGTTTCTTTCCTGTAATTGTGGGATAAGTTTGAAATCCTGAAAATGTTGGTTTTCATCTTTTAAGCATTACAGTCCTTATAGCTATGGAAGAATAAGCTGAAAACATATGGGCTGGCTTCCCCATGTGGTTTAAGCATCTAGAAAAGGAATGGGTACCATCGTGAATCAGGCTGTAATTTCTTCACATAGCATTGGGCCATCTCTTCTTCAGGGCCCCATGCTGTTGTATAAATTAAATTTAAGCGCACTCATAGCTTGGAAATTGGTAGACCGTTATCTAAACGAAAGGTTCCTTCTGCCCATTGACCTAGTGGAAACTTACAAGGGAATGGAGCAAGACAAGATTTGCCTGTTTATCCCTACAAGTCCCTGCACCTCCTCCCATGTAATTAGAGAGGGTCCCCCAACCATCTACTATACATTAGGAGGAGTAAGAAGGAAATCAGCAAAAAATAATATTCCCTCCTTCCGTCAGTGTGAGCATTCCATGAGTACATTCCATGAATTTTGTAGATCCCACCCCTTTGTGTCCTAGAACACTTATTTTAGCCAATGAGAATAATAGTTAAGCACATGGTTGTAATTTTGTGTGTGAATTTTTCTGTTCATAGCCTTGTAGGTGTTGTAGCACAGAATTTAAGATTTCCTTCTTGTAGGTAATTTGTTGGGAAAATCTAGTCTTTCAGTGGCCAAAGTACCAAGAAGAAATTGTGCTGAAAGCAATGAAAATCTGGCTCTCTGAGTCAGCTAGAAGATCTGCAGCCTCCCTGGTAATCCAAGTTTTTAAGATGTCCAAGAGACCCTATAAATCACGAGAAATAGGCTTTAGTTTGGATTCTGTTGTCCTTCTATCTCTTTTACATGTGCATACCTCTGCAGTTGGCACCATTATTTCAGTAATATGGGGTGTGACCATTCCTTGCAGGCGGGCAGCTAAACATAAAGCAGGCAATATAGAACAATTTGAAGTGGACAACACATATCATGAGACATCCCAAATCTATGTAGCCCACAACAATTCTAACTGCCTTCTGTAAAAATTGTTGAAGGAGTTTGCTATCCTACAATTGTAAAGCTAATCAGGTCCCTATTGAATAGTTTATTAAAATTCCAATCATCTTGGCTTTCATTTTAAAAAAAAATCACTTTCAGATTGTTGCGTTTAGAAAAATGGCAAAAACTCTGGTGAAGTTCTCCGTAGAGAAGCTGTATGTTCTAACCCAGAAAGAGCCAATGCTTTCATTTGTCTCAACTGTAGTAGGGGCCTAATTTTGTCGCTAGCAGTGAAATGGAGTGAAGGAGTATCTTGGGTTTTTTAGATTATTAAGAGTGTACGGAGGAAAATAGCTACCTTTTTTGTTTTGATTGTGTCCAAGTCATAAAAGTTGAAAGATAGAACATTTTGCTACTTTCTCTTAGCCTAAAGAAATGGCTGCTTACTTTTCAGCTAACCTTTTCATAAAGTACAGTGGACACTTGTTTATGAGATCATTTAATGCCCTCTACATTAAAAGGAAAACATTTTGGAGGTTTTGCCTGCTGTGCAAACTCCAATAGTTGATCTGTTCAACAAGTGGATTGAACTTTATCGTCAGTAGATCAAACTGATACTTAATAGTTTCTGATACTGCTGTGGAAGCCTTTACACAAATCTCATCTGGATGAGATTAAAGCAGTAGGAGCTTTCATATATTTAATATTTTTCACAACAGCATGTTGGAAGAATAAAAAATTCATTAAGGTGCTAAAGTTGTACTTCTTTCCAGTGGTTTTTTTCCTTTTTCTTTTGAAAGGTGAATTGATCTTGAGAGGGGAATTTAGCAGTGTATTAAATGTTAAACCAGATGTATCAAATCAGACTAAATCTACAATATATTCCACTCTGTTCTGAATCTTTATATGATGTGTGGAGATTTTTAAATGGCAACACACACTATTATATGGGCCCTTTTTCCTGTTTCCATGGCTATATTTTTGTTTCTCTAACAAAATATAAGAGACAGTGTATTTTCATTTTACATGGAAATTTTAGGAATATATTCTCACATGATGGATGTTTTTAGCTTTTATTTACTATAGCAGGGTATAGTACAAAGTGTGGGAGTGGAAATAACTCCTCTTGTCTTCACTTCCCTCCCTCTCCACCCACAGAAAAATTGAACTTCATTCAGTTGAACATTTATTCAACATAATCTGAGAAAATTTTAACTATGTTTTGTAAGCATTGTGCTTTTTGTTTTAAAAAAAAGAACAAATTATAAAAGAAAATCAAGTTTTGAAAGAGCACACAATTGGTTTTTCTAAAGAATTTAAGAATGAAGAAAAATATGAGTGTATAAACTTACTCTTTAGCAGTATTGTAGGAATAACTTCTAGGGAGTACCTAATCTCAGGCTAACAACCCACCACACAGTTTGCTAGGAAAAAACAGGGCAGACTAGAGAGATTCTAAGCACTGGAAAATGAGACAGAAGGTGGGGGAGTGCACTAAAGAGGAGCGAACAACAGCAGCTCTTCAAAATTCCTAGGATTATGACTGCTTGGTGTTCAAACAACTCATCAGTCATAGCTCTGACTTCATTCATTGGCTAAAAACATTGAAAGGTGGGAACAACCAGGCTGGCTCTTCTCACAGAAATAACTTAGAAGCATCCTTCACAATTTTCTTTCTAGAGATTTTATTTTTTTGTAATGGCAACTCAGAGCTGGCTCTGGGACTGGTACATCGGTACCCACTGTACCCATCTCTCAGTGGTCCCAGCTCTGGCTTTGGAAGTTGGGCTATTGATGACACGAGAGCAGGGCCTTTTCAGTGATGGCATCCTAGCATTGAAATATCCTCAGTTGCTCACTGTTGATCTAGGTGCAGGTCAAGACTGTTTTATTAGCATGATATTTTAATGAATGCCAATTTTAGGGGTTTGGGGGCTATCTGATTTTAATTTGCTTCTCTTTTCATATCAGTATTGCATTGGTTGTATTTGGTAATGATTTGATTATGTCATTAATTTCCTTTCATATGACTTCATACTCTGCCTTGGGAAAGATTTCTGAATTTACAGATGGGACAGGAATGAATAAGTAAAACCATTACATGGAATCTGGCAGTGTCTTACTTTGTGGGGGGGCAGCAAACCCAGAAACACTTGTTCCGTTATTTCTTCACCTCATTGGAGCTTGCGTTTCTGCGCAAACCCTCTTGAAAGGAAGAGAGTGTGCTCTGCAGCAGTGCTTGGCGAATTTATTCCCTCTACACTTGGTTGGGGCTGTTAGGCCCCCTTATTACTTTGCATCTGTAATCTCTGTTGGAATAGAAAATGAAATGCTGGGTATTTATGTTCACTGATCTTAATGAATTAAATGACCTTTGCTGGCAAGCAGATAATATGCTGAGATGCAGTGGGAGGCATAACTAAGTAATAATAATAATGGGCAAAGCCTGAGCCATTGTTAGTGGAGAACAAAGGCTACCCCACAGAGCATACTGCAGTTTGTGTTACCTCCATGCTGACAACAAGACAGCCTTTCTTAAATTAGGTGACTCAGTGCTCTATTGCTTATTGAAACAGAGAAACCTTTCACAGTTATATTTCAAGTTACATTTGCATGTGTTATTCAACAGTGCATCTTGCCCTGTACCAATTGCATGCCTTAATAATGAAAAACATCATACAATGTAAAAACTGTTTACCTTCCAAATAAAAGTACAGCTGTGGGTAACTTAATTTTGCTGGAGACTTAACCTGCCCCTCGCCGAAAACACTGGTCAAGTAATGACTTTTCCAAACAATTTATAAAGTTGCATATACGTAGGCCGAATGCAGTTTTAAGGCTCGTTCCTTGAAAACTATGATATACAAATCAGAAAACTGCCTCTGGTATGAATTTCCAAATTCCATTTCTTTGTTGGCCTCAACCATAGTATCTCTGCCAATACTAGCCTGGGTTCCCTCCTATCCTAACCATGGTTTCAAGTGCATTTGCAAACCCTGCTTAAGCTGGCATTAGCCTTAAAATTAGTTGCTGTTGGTGTAAATGTATTGCTAAATCATGATGAAGGCTGATGACAGAAAGGAAAAGGAATTGCACTGGAAGGTTGCAGGCCATGGTTTTGCAAGAAGCTGCTATCTGCGTCAGCTGTATGGAGGCAGACTTTGTGAGGTCTGCACAAACTTTATGAATATTGTAAATAGATAAATCTACACATTTATTTATTTATTTACAATATTTATAAATTCTGTGCAGACCTCACAAACATAAGAATGTTACACCAATAAGCATTGCTTTTTAAAAAATGTAACGACAGAATGGATAAGACAACTTGTTTGTGGGGGGGGGGGGACCCACTCTCATGGGGCAAGCTGGATCTGTTGGTGACAGATTTGGGAGGTGGGCAGGGAGATGCCACAGTGGGGGCTGGATGAAGACAGCCCCTCAAGCTTCTTTATTGTTCACCCTATTCAGGGCAAGATTTAGTCTATATTAATATAATACGGACTTTTGAAATTTCCCCTTCCTGATCCCCAATTTACTAGGATCTTATGCTGCTTCCAAAGAAAAGGTTGGGCTTTAAAAGTTTGTGGAAAGGAAATTCTAAAGCAGGGTATGACTTCCAAGCAGATTTTGTGCAGTATACACAGCAGGTATAGGATAGCTGCACAAAGGATATGTAATTGTAGAGTCCCATGATTATGAGGACATACATATTTACTGTGTCATTGTCCAAAAGAGAATGAGACTTCTCACCAGATACAATTGGTAGAGACTGTTTTTGCGCAATGCTTCAGCTGATATCAGTTGATCAGCCTTTCCAGTTGGAGTGTGGGGAATTGGCAGTGTGGCCCAATGATCCAAACAAAGTCTTTGCCATCTCAGTGAAGAAGTAGCATTTATAGTGTAATATTGTGTGGTGAAGCTTAATGAGCACTCCCCCCCTCATAATTCTCTAATTGAGAAAGCAAGCTTGGCTAGTAATGGTGCAAAGTCCAAAGCAGTCACAAAATGGCTTGGGAAACCTTGAAACAACATCTTTTATAACTGGAATGGGGAACTTCTGGCTCAGGGACTGAATACAGTCTTCACCACTACCCCTGTTTCTCCCCAGCCATACCTTCTTCCCCAGCCCATACTCCCTCTCTGAGTTATCCCCCCTCACCATCCCTGCCCCATATACCCCTGAAATACTTTTGCCTGACTGGAGTGTATCATTGAACAGCAATAATGCCTTTTGCTTTCCTAGATAGTGGATGGAGAAATTGGGGTGGATCCTATACATGGGCTATGAGTAGAAATATCTTATTTGAGCCAGGCTGGATTCTAGTCTTCTGTATAAAGATAAGAACCACCACCATTGCTCCACCCACTTTTGCCTACCACAGCCTTGCTTGTTTCGAAAATCTCTGCTTAAATATTTTCTTGACGGAAATTCCCTCTAAAAGATGTTGATGACAAGATAGCTTTGCTAGCTACCTTTTCAAGTTCTTTTGTCCCCCTTTTGGTCTGTAATATGGTTTTTGTTGTTTCCTCCCTTCATAGTGATAGCGATGAGGAAAAGAGAGCTAGAAAAGCTAAATCGCCTAAAGGAGAATTCAAAGATGAGGAGGAGACAGTGACCACAAAACACATCCATATTACACAAGCCACAGAGACCACCACCACCAGACACAAGCGCACAGCAAACCCTTCCAAAACCATTGACCTGGGAGCAGCTGCACATTACACAGGGGACAAAGGAAGTCCAGACCAGAATGCTTACACTCAGCAATCTACAGCAAAGGTAGGAGGGGAAAGAACTGTACCTTTGAATTTGCATTTTTCCTAATCAAGTACTGTTTTCATTAAAGGTAATAAATCTGGAGTCTTCCAAGTGTGCCATAGGGAGTAATTCACTGAAAGCACTGGAACTGCATTTGGGTTAAGCACTTGCTCCTCGTCTCATGTGATTTAGGCATATAGAACAAGCTCAGACCAAAGAATGACGCAGCACCTAGGTTGATACTGGTTTTGACAGTCTCCAGGGTGTTTGAATCCCAAGCTGTGAAGGGCTTCAAAGGTAAGAAACTATCTGGTAACTAGGGCAGGTTGCTGTAGAATAGGTTTAAGTATGTTTGGCCTTCTAACAGCTTCCAACACGCAGAAATAAGCATTCAGCACTAGTTGGAACTTCTTAGTCAGTCTCAAGGGAAGCTCCATGTAGAGCTTGTTTACCTGTACAGGCAACTCCCAATTTATGTGGGGGTTACATTCCAAGGCACCACACGTTTAATTGAAATCACATATATTTGAAATGCCATTGAAAAGGCCTGCAGATGCCGCAATCTGCCCCGCCCCCTTTTGGGACGTTTTTGGTTCACTTCCAGGTTCAGTGCCATGTGCGTGTGGCCGCGCACACATATCAGATGTGCCTAAAATAGTTGCTGTCTGTAAGTGATCCTGGAAGTTGCAAAAGCATGATCAGCATGACTCGATGTCCCCTCTCCAGAAGCAGAAGAATCACCTTGCTTCTGGCACCTATTTAACCAGGAGTAAAGGCAGAGGGACCTAGGCATTCCATTAGGTTTCTAACTTCAGAAGACAGGGAAACTACTGAATCATCTGTCACAGGAAGGACCCACCTACGATGGAGCACTGTGATTACGTACCAGTCCAGGATTTGGCGTTTTTCGCTTGCTTTGTGTACTGTGAGCATCCTTCTTCCCAACTTTCTGAAAGAGTAGCTTAGCCTCTCGTCATCCTTTCCTACTTTCATCCTTTCCTCCTCCATAGCAGGAAAGAGAAGTGGAGGCTTCCTTGGCTGCTGCTTGGACCAAGTATCACCAAGCTTGCCTGGGGCTGGAACCTAGCCAGGCTAAAATTGTGGACGCCTGTGTTAGGGTTACTTCCATTTTGTATTGTAATCCAGGTTGTAATCCAACACAAGTCTGTATATAATAGAAGTATAATGTACACTGAATGTAATCCAGGTTGAGCATTCCACCTCTTCAGTTCAGTTGGAAGTTTTTATTTGTTATAAAGTAGAGAAATGAGATAAAATCTGTTGCCACACCTTTGCAAGCATTCTCAGGAAGTGGAAGGATCACTTAATGTCTGAAGACCAGGGGAATCAGAAGTCATTGTTTGATGGAATCTGTCAAGCTCAAAATTGCAGGGAGATTGAAGACATGAAGTGAACAGATGGGCAGTTTTAAAAACTCCCATGTCAGCCTCAGGGAAGCTAGAATACTAGAGATTGTATCTATATTACATAGGTAAGTACACTAAGACCATAATGTGAAAGCATGTTTTACTTCTGCCGTAATGCAGTGGTGGTTTTTTCTTGCCCACATAGATGGAGGGAAAGAGGATGCATATTACTTTTCTGGCACTGCCAAGTATGTACTAAAAGTGATGCCACTTAGGAAGGAAGTCAGGAAACAATGAAGAAAAGCTATAGTGTTCCCTTTCCACTGTAACTATTTAAATTAGCCCAATTGTAAAAACAGCAGTTTGACAGCTCTGATGGTTAAACTTAGTGAAGCTATAATCAGATGGTACAAATTTTAAGTATTCCCTAAATTAAAGACCATATGGCAGTACACTGATCCACCAGCAAGCAGATCCTTTACATCTAAATTGTGCAGTTAATGTATGCATCTAGTGTGCCCAAAGTATCTCTGTTCAATAACTTATTTTGAAGATGCCCTCAGAAAAGGCAAGGATCTTTGTATAAGAATTTCACTTTAAGAAGAGAGAAAGCTTAAACATTCGAACAAAAAGGCATGAAAAATATGTGATCTAGAAATGAAAGTTCTATTTAATTTGTGTAGTTGATTTTTTTATTTGTATTTTGTTCTGTTGGAAGCAACTGTGGGGGTACAAATGTTTTAAATAAACAGAATTTTTTAAGCCCTCTGCCTTGCTTATTGGGCTTTGGAAAGGAGGCATGAGGGCTCTGGGAGCATGTCGGGGCCCTTTAATGACCTTCTCAGAGCCCAGTAAGCAAGGTCTGTTTTGGAGAGGTAGGAGTGATTGCAGGGGTTGGGGCTCTGGGGGTTCCTGACTTTATGCAATTTTGCCTTTGCGGGAGGACCTCCAAAACTGAACCCTTGCATGCGTGGCCAGCCCACTGTATTACTATATTCTGAAATGTTGAATTCTGGGTCTGCCCTGTCCTTTAAGGCCATACCATGTACTTTGCTACCAATTTATATTTGGCATAGGGCAGGGGTCTGCAACCTTTAAGACAAAAAGAGCCACTTGGACCCGTTTCCGAAGAAAAAAAAACTGGGAGCCGCAAAACCATTGCGACATTTAAAACAAATATATCTCCGGAGCCGCGATCTGACAGCGGGCGGGAAGGTGACGTCGGGACGGTGCGTGACTAACGCACGCACCGCCCCCATGCGACGTCACAGCCAGTACAGCGCCTGCCACAGTGGGGAGTGTCGGGGCGCACAATGCGCCTCCTCCCCTCGCTAGTATCCGCCCCGGAGCCGCAGCAAAGGTGTAAAAGAGCCACATGCGGCTCCGGAGCCGCGGGTTGCAGACCCCTGGCATAGGGCAAGGAAGAAGAACTTAACTATGTAGGGTTGCACATGTCTAGAGGTTGTGCTTTAAACTGGATCTCTTTGCCTGTTTGTGCACTGTTTGTATGCCTCATGTCTTTAGCCTGGGCAGACATTGTGCCTGTGTTCTAGTTATTGCATGTGTAGTGGCTGGGGGCCCAGGATCAAAGAGATGCTGGTGCACTGCGGCATAGGTAAGTTCACCTTCTCCAAGTGTCATGTTTCAGTTGCGCCCCAAGTTCAGAATCTGCTGCACATGCTTGCTGCTTAGATGGGACAAATCTTGTTCTCCAGTGCACCCAGACTTCATTAAATCCACAAGTGCATTTACAGTGCAGTCCTATACATGTTGGCTGAGAAGGAAGCCTTGCTATTTTCAATGGTTGCTATTTCCTAGGCAGGTGTGTATTGGATTGCAACCTTAAGTTTGATATTGCATCCTTCCCCTCTTGTTATCCTGGACTTTTTTTTTTGCTTCCAATTATTTTCCCCATCCGCCCAAGGGTGGGAGTCTTCAACAAGTGTACTGGAGGGAACTTCTTAAAAGCAAATTAAAGTGAGTCCTGTGTCTACATAATCGCTAATGTTGTAATGAGAAAGTTTTCTAGAAACCCCCAGGTGCATAGAGTTTACCATAGATGTACTTGTCTTTGTGCCAAGGTTTATAGTCTATTAAATTTACATGGTGCTCCAGGAAAAGCAACTTTTCATCCATTGCCTTCCTTTGTGAATGTGTACAAAAATCTAGGATTTAGTCATAAATGACAAAGTGCACCCATGCAGCAAGATAATATTGTGATTTTTAATGCATGGATTTTGTTGGTAAATACATTTCCTTCCTTGTAGCAGAAGAAGAAACCACACTACCTCTACTTTGTGACAGAAATTTCTTAAATTATGCTTTTCTGGTATCTAGCATTTTGCTAATTTTATCAAAGAAGCAGAACCTAAAATATACCTTCCACCTTTGGTATAACAGTCACTTTATTCCAATTTCCCCCCAAAAAGAAGATGGGCCTACTTGGGGTGGGGTGCTGTTTTTAACCATAGTTGCTTGGAAGTAATTACTTCAGGAAATGAAGAAGTTACTTCCAATTAAATATATTCATGTTTGGGATGCTGAGTTCAAATCTCAAAGTCAACTCTGAATTTCTTTGGTGCCTTTAGACATCACACTCCTAATATCAGCCTTTCATTTTAATTGGAATAATCCCAGAGGTAGGGCAGTAATAACCAGAGGATTAAAAACTATTGTAAAGCACAAAGAAGGCTATACAAATTTAGTTATAAGCAGAAAGATATCAAGCTTTAAAATTCTAGGCAGCTTACAATTGACCAAATGATGTTTCTAGTATTTTGAATATCTCAAAATGAAATTTTAAGGCATGTTAGCAAAACTATAAAGGTGGGAAATATTTTAAGAAATGGTTCAGCCATTGCTATGTTTAATAGTTATATGGAATGGGTGTGTTTTCTAAAAAATATTTTTGCACCTCTCCTTACATTGTCTGATGGGAGGTAACAGCTTAGAATCCTTGTTATCAAGTTGCACAATAATAACTTCCTTTATATTCTTCAGTTTTGTAATTCTCTTAATATAAGTTGATTTCCAGTAACAACCAATGTTTGATGCTACACAGATCTATTTTTCTCTGTGTTACTCCAGTTTTCCAATTTCTTGCCACAAACAGTCCTCGTTCAGTTGCCCTAAAACACACACACACACACACACACACACACACACCTTTGCATATTCATAACCATATTCCTTAAAACAGTTCAATTGTGCTTGTCCTTAGGTTCCTGGCAGCAAGTCATCCGGTGACCTGGTCGATCTTTTGTTCGATGGTACTGATCAATCAGTCCCAACAGGTAAAATGTATTTCTGTGTTCTGTTTGAGCAGTAGCTGTAGCTTGTGAGTCTAGTGCATTTTAATTCTGCTGAAATCAAACGTATGCATTAGGAAGCTAAGGGAAACTGTATCAGTCAGTTAAATGTAGAGCTGCATATTTATTCATAGAACCACATGCAAATTACCATATTGTATAGATTAATAATAACCATAGCACCTTAGAAAGATTCACAGCTAAGTCAGTTTGTCAGGAACTCTGGTGGCTGAAATGCAATGTTATTCATAATTAATTTTAAAAGCATGTAATCCAGTCAGATTTCAACACTTCTCGTGTTACACATGGAGAGAGAGGCAGTGGTGAGAGTAGCTGACTTACAAGTCACATCTAATGTGTACAGCAAAAGTGACCTTATTACTTCTTCTTTTTTGTTTCCTGTCCATTGACTCCTGGGTGACCTCAGAAATAACTATGTTTCTTGGTCACTTCAAAACTGTTCAATTCATTCACTCCATTGTAGGCGACTAGTGCAACTGAGGCTTCAGTAAAGTAAATGTTACTCTCCATAATGGAGTGCATGTTTGGTATATTTAAAAAAAACAATAACAATGAATAGCCATATCAGGACAAAGTAAGGAAGATTGTCTCTGGCTGGCATGAAATATTAAGATGGTTCTATTTACATATCTTCACTGCTGCTGGCATGATTGTAGAATCATCAATCTTATATTAGGGGGCTGGATGTTGATAGCTGCAGTTTTATAATCCACATTACCTGTGAGCGAATTAAGAAGAGGATTAAGAGCTGTGTAACTGAAACAATGCTTTCTCTTGAAGGAAGAATTCCTCAACAGATTCAGCACGCAGCATTAACGTTGTTAGTGGAAAGATTATTTTCCACCCCTTTTCATCCCCCATTTACAATACCATGAGCTTCTGAAAAGGTGTGGCTGTACTTTTGGGCTTTGTGAACTGTCATGATTCTGCCAGAATTTGTTACTCCTATACAAATTTTCAACATGGGGCTGGTTCCATAGAAGTGCTCCCGCAAGGAGACTTTCCTGCCATATTCTTCCAACAGTAGCCCCCTGCATCCACTAAAAAGATTCTCCAGGGGACAGGGGGTGCTCTGGAACAGTGTGGGATAATAAGGGGGGGGGAATTAAATAAAATTGAAGCACCTTGTGCAAACAGGTCCCATGACCCACATACAGCTGGCGTTTCGGCGACCTTTCGTGAGCCTTGCACAAACATCTTAGTGTGAATGCTTCTCTGGGTGCAGCAAGTATATACATGATTGGCTAATGATTGGCTAAATCTGGAACTTCTACTATGTATTAAACCCAAGCAACATTTCAAACAGTTGCAACCATTTTTTTGCCCCCAGGATTACTATTATTTTATTATTATTTTGTCCTGTGTATACTAATTACATAGTGATAATAAAATGAAATTATCTCCTCATAAGCAGGACTTTAGGCCACAGCTCTTAAGCTTTATTCTTTTGCCCCCTGCCAGTCCCTGCTTTTGAAGGGTTCCTTAGAAAATGCAAGCAGCACATTGAAAACTTTGCAGAGGCACAGGAATTATTCTCCTGTCAGTATACTGGAGAATGAGAGTCAGCATTATATCCTTGTACTTAGTATGATTTTGGATTCTGAATTCTTGTGAGTAGGTGTATTTTAAATGGCAGCAAATGTGACTGGAAGCTGCCCATATTAAGAAATACATATATCTGTACTGTTTTTTGGATGAGGCCATGGCCTTGGGCTAGGGCAATAAAAGTTTCTGGTGATTGTATAGAAACTTAAGGAGTCTCTTTGCTGGGTCTTTGTTACTAGGCATTGAGATTCCTTCCCCAGCAAATATCTCTTCAATTTGTCTACCGTAATTTTTTTACCGGGTTTTTAACATACATGAACAGTGCTCAATCCCTCCACTTTCCTAAAGTTGTGTTTTCATGCAGGAATGGTGTCAACTTCTTTAAGTTCTTGAACTCAATCTTAGAAACATTCTACTTTTAGCTTTAATTCTGTTTTTCTCTACCATCTGGTTTCATAGTTCCCTTTAAAACCTGATCATAACACAATGTAGACAGACATTGCTTCTTTTTTGGCATATGGAGTATTCTACAGTGATAGAATATTTGGAGTACAATATTTTTCCTTTATGGTTCACTGAAACTGTGTGTTTCTGTTAAGCTTCGTAGCAAGAGCCATTGCATACATGACCCATACCTCTCTACTACCATGGGCTCCCACTGATTTGAAGCACTCACTGAAGTCCTGCTAACCTTATAGGCACAGAGCCATCCCTGTGGCTAAAGAAAAGCATGGGTTAGGGTTAGGGTTCTAGACCACACACAATGGGTTAGGGTTAGGATTCTAGACACATCTGCAGCTGTGTGGGAAACACTTTAATCTGAGTGGCTCCTATGCAGCTCAGCATTGTATTTGATCTTGCTTGCATTGATGCTGTATTACCTGCCTTTCGCACCGCCTCATACGTAAATGGAGTGTTAATGGGCAGATTGTTCAGTCCTCCTCATAATATCGACAACAGCAGGTGTACACATATATTGGTCTTACAAATAAATACAGAGAGAGGAGCATTTCTTACAACACTTGAAACATGTCTGGATATAATAAAATGTTCTACTCTCATTCCAGTTATCTACAGGTAGATCATCTATTATAAATAATGTTGATATTCCCCTTGTTCTCCAATGCAACAACTTAAACAGATTGAGAATCCCAAGAGGCAAATAGGTTGGGGTTTTCAAGCTCCTGTTTTTATTGCACTCCCTTACAACTTCCTAAAAAGTATCTCCTGAAAGTCAAAGGATTTATGGGGTAGGATTCAGTGTGACTTGAATATGCCCCCACCCTCAAGCAGTTTTCCCGTTGTGTATGGAGCTCTTTGGATCTCAGCCGCAGCCGGTATCCCAAATTTGAAGGAGTGCTCAACTATTAATTTAAATCTCTATCTGGAAAAACCCTCATCTTACAGACTGTTGTTGTGAGAACAGAACATGCTCATCTTTCTTTTGAGAAATCTTTTCTGGATTTGCCATTTGACTGACAATTATTCTGCTTTCACTCCTTTAGTGGAAGTTAAGCTTACCCGCTCTTTCCACATCAGCATTTAGAAGATGTCCTAGAGATGAGACACATTACCAGCTGGCCACCACAAATAGCATCTTCTGCTGCCCTAAGGAGACAGATGGAAGGAGTTAATTTATAACGACAGCTCTCATTTGGGAGTCTTTGAGGCTAGCTAATGATGTTGTGAAGATTAGCACTGTCCTTCCTAAGGAGGTCACTTTCCCTAACCCGTGTGCTACATGCTGAAAAGAGCATGGCTCCATTAGCTTGTGCCACGCACAAAATAGCAAAGAGGCCGCAATAGGCATTGATCTCTTTTGTAAAGATAGGGGCATGGAAATCTCATGGTTTTGTGGAGGTGCTTGCCAAGCAACTAGTCCACACCAAGACAGTGGGAAGCATTCCCCCCCCCCCCAAGAAGGGGGCTAAATAAGGTACTTTGAGCAATGCCTAATACAAATCTCCATCATTTAATAGAGGATAGAAAAAGAAAATGAAACAACTTTGTGCAGTGCTTCATATGGAAATGGTAGTTATTAGCTCACCCTGTTGCACGACTATCAACACCAGGTGGCTGTCCTGGCACTGCATCCTAAGTAACCATCTTCATAGACTTGCTGTTAGCTTTGAAGAAACGTTCTGTGTTTTCTGAGGAAGCAACTAGATAGAGCATGGGACCACCAAAATATGTGCAGAAGCAGATTAATTCCCAAATGATTTCACCTGATTTTTAACTGGCTTAAGCATTTGCCATACTATTGTTACTTTTAAATTGACTATTTGGTATCATTTACCTGTATTGTCTAAATTAGCACTGCTAGTTCAAATAACCATGGTCTTGAAATTTATAATCATTTAAGTATGCTAGTGTTTACGTACAAGAGATGTGCACGTGGTTGCATATGCCATGCAATGCTATGTAAATACTGCTTGTTTCCGTCTTCTGGATAGCGCAAATGTATTGTACATCCTCAAGCTGCTTAGATAAAAGTGATGCTTATCTTTGTATAAAACTCTATCACAGTTTCCCATAATGATTTAATACTGGTAAATGCCCAATCTGTCTGTCTTTTGGATATGCTCTACAACATAATTCACCTATTATAAGACTTTAGGAGGGTCTTGTTACTACATATCTCCTATTTGATAACATATCTGTGTACATTCTGAAGGGAGATGCTCCTATCTGAAAATGAAGTATGACTTCCTAATAATTGGCTAAAATAAAATAGCATTAAAAAGAAATACAAGTACACATGTATTAGAAAGGGAATTGTTCCTTTTATTACTGCCAGCCATTTATTAAAAAGGCGATGGTTCTAGTTTAATTAACCGAGTTGAGAGCAGCAGATGGAGCAGAATGTCTTGCAGCGATAAGACAATTCAGAAATGGCACCAGATGTTGGAAGCTGTCCCTGGTGGTGTTTGAGTGCAACACAGATGTTACAGTCCCACCTGGCTAGTTTCTAAGCACTGCAGGCTAAGCAGCTGTGATGTAACCCATATAATGTACGCAAACACTAAAAGCAGAATAATTGAGCTGCTGGTACTCCTTGGAAGGGTGTGACTGCTCAGAGGTGAAATCTTTTAAGGACAAACGGCAACAGCTAAGGCCATCACTTTTTCGGTACTTTCAGAGGAGGAAACTGTCAACTAGAAGCCTAAAGCCCTTTATTAAAGATATGGTGGCAGAGAGTTGCTTCACCCAAACATTTTCCTTCACAGAAAAAATATATATCTGCAGAAAGTGCCTATTTTTTGTATTTCTCTCAGAGGGCCAATTAATGTCCACAATTTTAAAAATTTGAATGGGGGCTTTCCTTTTAGGGATAATAGCTTGGGAGGAACTGTAGCATTTCTGATTAAATGAAGCCCTCCTTGTGTACAGCATTCCCATTCCTGCTCAGAAATCCCCACCTGTGGCAATCATCCTATTTAGTTTGGCCCTCAAACTTGACATAAGGAGATGTACAGAACAATGACCAGTGCAGAGGCTGTGAATCTTTACTATTTTGATAAAAAATGTGTAGGAAAGAATAGTAAGGATACTATATTTTGTAGTAAATAAATCATTAGTATCTGCAACTGGGACTTTCAATGTTCTTATTCTGAAAAGAAAGCAAACTTATTAAAAAATGAATACCAGTGCAGGTTTTATGCATTAAAACCTTGAATCTGAAATCCTGTGCAAGTCATTCCTGCTTTCAGTCTCACAAGATTTAACATGTAAGGAGGCCTTTTTAAATTTTTCATTCTATGCAGCATAATAAGCAAACAAAGGCTTTTCCCCAATAAAAGACTTGTTCTGTTTCTTATATCTAGTACCTGAGTTAGAATTGCATTAATCTTTACTGTGTGATATTTCTTCCAAGCCTACACTGGTTCTTCACCAGTTTTGCGTTCCATGCAACCTTGGTAAATTATTACTGAAATTACGAAGTTGAATATAGACCACTTGCATTGATGTACAAGTGGTGGGATATAACTGAACCATAAAAGCAGGCATAATTCGATTTGACAGGTTTGTTTGTGTACAAAAAAGAAGGAAAGAAAGACTTCAGCCATGTATATGCCTTGTGACATTTTGTTTTGATTGGACTATCACCCTTCTGAATCAATCTTCATTTAACACATGATCGTTCGTGGTGCTCTCTTCCATGCTTGTGCATGCCAGAATAGTGAAAAAACTGAGGGTGGAAACTCCCCACAAACTAGTCAAAGGAAAGCACAAGAGTACGATTGCATACACAACCAGGTTTTGTTCCTGCAGCCCGGTTTGCAGGATTTCCACATATTTCAGTTTTTGTACCATGCCAACAGCCATCAGTGGTAAAATATCTTGTATTGAGGGATAGAATTTGACTTGAGAACTGTGCCCTTAAGTACTTTGAGCTTCAATACGCTTGATGGATTGAACCGTTTCCCAGAACTGTATATCTTGACTCCACGTACAATATATTTAAATATAAAATTTAATATTTGATGTGAACTGCTACTGGAGTGGGGCTGTTTTCACTAATTTACAACAAATCCTTTGATTGGTTGTAGGTGGAGCCACTGACCCCTTCGGAGGGTTTGCGGACTTTAGCTCTGCTGCCGCCGCCTCTGCCTCAGCAGGCTGCCCCCCATCACAAGGTACAGTGCCAAGGGAGTGGAACAGAAAGCTGACCTCTCAAATTTTGGTCTCTTGCTACTTGAAAGTGTCTTCTCTTCCAGAATAGATTAAATTCCATGTCAAGTTCTCATTTTAAAGGTGCTAGATTCTGCCGCTTTGTATTGTGATATAGTTTCATTTTATTATGACTTATTCTCTATTCGGGGCAGAGGGATTAATTATTTGGGGAATGAGCTTTTCCTTTGACCCTTCACCCAGGGGTGGCTTACCTTTTCCAGCTCAAGGGCCACAGCTTTGAGGATTGCATAGATCATGTGCCCTTGGACACACACACTTGCAAAATCCACCCAGGTGAAGGAGGGGGATGAGCAGCATACATATGCACACCCCCAGTAGAGAGGATGCGCACACACACAAATGAAATAATTGCTCTGGAATGATTTTTACAAGCACCAAAATGAATTTAAATGAATTAATGCAGCAGTAATGATCATTACTTTGTCTCCCCTCACAAACACCTTTAACATTAATTGAAGCTAACTGAAATACTGGGCTGGAATGATTTTCACAGGTCCCAAGAATGAATTCCAATTAATACTGAGTAGTAGCTATTGCTATAGTATAGTATGTTGTGTACTCCATCCCCTTTCGCCTGTAATGGTAACCTTTTATGTAATCTGCAATAAGCCTCTTAAGAATTCTATTCCGCATTTTATATTAAAGTACTCTCTTGGAAGAAGGCTAGAATTGACCCAAGAAACATTTAGAATTCGACAATAGATGCTGTGCATAAGGCAGGATTGCTACATGTCCAGGGAGGGGACTGTTAATTTGTGTGTACTGATTTATTTAAGTTCCACACAAACTAAAAATTGTCCACTGGGGAGGAAAAAAAACTTCACAGTAAGAGCCCCTTGTAGGGGTGAGGAAGCTTATACAAATGTTATGATTGGCCCTAAATTACTGCCTTTTGTTGTATTCTTCCACACTGCTATAATAATTGCTGTTACCCAAATTACTTTTTAAAAGACCCAATGAATTAATGTGAATTAAGATAGCTGGTCAACAGAGCTGGGATTGTTCAAAGAGTTTTGAACCAAGCAGTAGCTGAAACAATTGTTCTACCACAAAGCATATTGCATAGAAGAAGGTGTGATGTTTTTTGCAGCCATCAGTAATAAAATGCATTGTATTGAGGGATAGGATTTGACTTGAGAACTGTGCCCTTAAATACTTTAAGCTTTAATAATGTTCTGCCTTGATTTTACAGGTTATTGAAAATTTAGGTTTGTGGTGCTCAAATCCTATTATGCTAATAATGCAGTCTAAGCTTGATAATACTCCTTTATCAGTGTTAATATGATTAATCTCCACCAATCACCTTTATGCAAGCAGCCAGCAATGATTAATCATTCTTGAGCAATAAAGCCCCCCCAGAAATCTTTTGTTGATTAATCATCTTTGGTAAAGTTCCCCGAAGAGTGGCATCAAATGCCTCTGTCTTCTCCCCCTTTCCTTTATTTGTGTTTGGATATGAGCATCCCGTAACTGGAGAATCAGCATTTACTTATCCATCAGGAATACTTTTAAGTGTGCTTAAATTTTTAATAGGCAGTACTAATTGAAATATTCCCAATAAAGTCCCTTTTGTAAGGGAGATCAAAGCAAAATGTTTCATTGTGGCCCCAAGCTAATGAATTCTAGCCCAGCACTTGCGTTAAAGTGGATTGTAGTGCACAGATAAGCGATGGATGTACTTTTCCCTCCCTGCCCTTCCTTACTTAAATTTTAATCCACCTGTGGAGGAGAAATTAATTAAAACAAGGGTTTTATACCCAGGCGAACAGGTACTATTACGAATTATTGACATGAAATGTAAATTATTGCAACCTTTTTAAGATTAGGTGAGTTAGATTCTAAGTAATAGGCAGGTTTGTAGATCACTAATTCCTAGCTGGCTGTACAGACCAGATTATTCTGAAATCAGCAGGGTCTCTCATCTCTCAGACCTGTCAGGTGAACATTGATTTAAAATTGTGAATGCTTTCTTTTCCGTCTGCACTGATGAGGCCTAACAGTTAAATGTAAATTGCAAGTTGTTCAACTGTGTGAAAACCAGTGCTAGCATGTGTGCCCCTATGTGCCTTTGTCTGTGCATCAGGCTACAATAGTAAGATCTACGTAACTGTTGTGCTTCAAAACTGAAATACTCATCAGTGGCTAGCAATTGATAATCATACGAAAGGCTCATTCGCTTTAAAAGCCAAACATCTATTTCCTCGTGATCTTTACATCTTGGAGCTTCACTCACAAGTTTATTCCAGTAAAATGTGTATTTTTTAAAATAGGTAAGGACAGGCAGACTGCTGTTAAAAGAACTAAATGTCTTGCAGCTCTCTATGCACATGCTGTACAAAGATTTGAGAGCATGTGTGAGCTTTGAATGCATATTTATCAAAGCTCCCATAGAGCGCTAAATAAATACTACACAATGCTGTTAACAAGCACAACAGAGGTGAGATAAACACCCTGAGGCAACTGAATTTGAAAGCCCATTATTTTATTGGTATCCCACTTAGCTGTACCGGTTTAATAACTGTATACAGCAAGTAATGTATATGTAATCAGATGAGTTTGAACAAATTGCTGTTTTTATGACTTCTTACGACTGTGAGACCAGCCTTGTTCACAGTGATTGATTCAAAACATCAATGAGTTAATGTTTGCAGCTTTGCTTAAGGCTCCCAATTTTGAGCTACTGGCAATTTAGATACTGAACTTCTGCTATGCTTCAGGTGTCTCTTATGCCTGCCACATTCTTATGTGTTGAAAGTGGATCCTGCAGATTTGCCTGTTAGGAAATCTATGTCCCACTCATGTGGATTCCACAGGTGGCACATAACCAGCCATACTTTAGCACTGGTGTGGTTGTTTCATTCTTATGTCCCCCCCCCCCTTTGCTATCCTGTTAAAATTGTTGGAATATTCATGAGGGAGAGTAATGTCCAGATGGAGATCCTACCTGCAGATGTTAATCTGGATGGACATACATCGGCTCTCATTTGTTTCACTTCATGGAATGTGGCATTTGCTCTGTGCTTTTCATAAAGACTCTTACCTTTCTTTTCCCTCCCCAGGTACAACTGCAAGTGGGAATGGAGAGTTTGGCGACTGGAGTGCCTTCAACCAAACCTCTCCAAGCCCTGCTGCTTCAGCTGGAGAGCTCTTTGGTGGCTCTGCTCAGCCAGCTGTTGAGCTCTTTGGTGGCTCTGCTCAGCAGAGCCTTGGCCAGCCTCCAGCTGCTTCAAATCCTTCTGACCTCTTTGATTTGATGGGTACCTCCCAAGCCACCATGACCTCTTCCCAAAGCATGAATTTATCTATGATGGGTTCCAGCACTGTCAGCATCAATCTACCTATGTCAAGGTCACAGGTATGGTGCTGTTCTGCAGTCCCTTGACTACTGTTTCCTCAACGGATAGTTTTGACACACGCTTAACTTAAAGCATCTTTTCTGTAGCTCTGAAAGTGTTTTCTTGTCTTTTTGCTTCACTGGCCCCTCTTTTCTTCAAGATTCAAGTAAATTGAGAGAGGAAACGTCTAAAGCAATCTAAGAGTTGTAGAACATAAGGAAGACTTCAAACTTGCGACACTTTGATTGTACCAAGGGGGGTGAGGGTGGGCAGTGCCACCTGTTTCTGACAAACTGGCTCACGTATAGTTTTACCCAGTTTAAGTGTAGTTGACTATTGAAAACAAGTCTTTGGACTTGGAAAACTTAGCAACTAGTTTTAATTTTCCAAAGCATCTAAAATAGAAGGGTGGTTCAGAGAAAGTATTTTTAGGTAAGGGGGGGGCAAGGCACTTCTGAATTACCACTCTTGGCACAGTTCCAGAAGACTACCAGATGATAGGTAAAGTACTTAAAGAGATGCTCTTGAGAATTTTATGAGCATGAACTTCAACTTTCTTCAGTTCTCTTAGGAGAACATAAATGTCCATCTGTTTCTCTTTATGAAGACTGGATGAACTCCTCTCTCTGATAAATTATAGCTGTAAAATACTGTGTTGGCAATTCGTAGCATAACTCTAAAGATCTCTTTTTTTCTTTCTTTAATGCTTCTAGCCTTTGCACGGTGTTAACCCAATGATACAGAAGCCTAATCCACTTTATAATATGGGCACAGAGATGGTCCCCAAAAATGTAGGCAAAACCCTGCCATCCACTTGGTCAGACCCTAGTGTAAATATCAGTTTGGACAATTTAGTTCCTGGTATGCAGCCTTCCAAGCCCCAGCAACCATCACTCAACACAATGATTCAGCAACAAAGTAAGTAATACAATTCTTGCTGTGCATGTATTTCAATGAGGTCACTCTTCACAACATATTCTTGATCAAAGTGTGGGTGGGTGGGTCTTAAAAAAACCCAGAACGCTAGACTTCCTCAGCACCTATAAATTCTCTTTTTTTTTGTGACCAGAGTATATTATCTGCAACTTCGTAGCCTTCTACTATTTAAAAACTCTCTTGATTGAGTATGCACAACTTTTGATTCATTGAGTTCTGCCTTTTGTTTTTGCGATCCCAGAGAGCATGTGGCTGGTGAGCCCAACCATTTTCAGCTTGATGGATCACAAACTATATTGGCCCGCTTGTGCTTTGAATGTTCCTCACCCTGATCTAATGATATAGTGCATCCTTTAAAAGCTTTTTGTGGTGTCTCCTCCCAAACTCTTGGAACTGTCAGCCCCCAAGCAGTGAAAGGGGATTCCTGTTCAACGGAATTTTCATTTCCTTCTCCCTTTCCCCCAGTTTCTGAACAAGGTACTAGCAAAGTTGTGCTTAAAAAGATTAATGTAGAGGGAATACACCATATTTGTGGATCCCTGAGCATAATAAATAAGTGGATATCTAGACAAAGCATGGTTTGGCCATGGAGAAAGAAGAGAATTGGAGGAAGGGGAACTATGACAACTAGGATTTGTGCTGGACTTCAGTTCTCAGGCATATAGAAATATGTTGGATGATGCCTTTAAGGATCAGCTTTGTTTTTAATATACAGCCAATACGTTAAATAAGGGTGGGGTGGGAATATACTTGCATTTCCTTTGAATGATAGAAATATCATTAAAAAATCACCTTAACATTTAAAACTTCATTTCTGCCCTACAGATATGCAACAACCGATGAATGTGATGTCTCAGAATTTTGCAACCATGAGCCTCAACTCACCACCCAGCATGATGCCTGCTCGACCTCCTGCAAACCCATTGATGGGCGGGCCTGTTCCTGTGGGAATGGGAATGCCCACTGTGATGACTGGCACAATCGGGATGGCTTCCATGGGAGGCACACCTATGATGAACCAGGGCATGATGGGAATGAATGTGAACATGGCAATGCCAACTTCTGGAATGGGTTTGTCGGGCATGGGCATTACTAATATAGCTGTGGCATCCTCCATGACTCCCGGAACTGTGCAACCTAAGCAAGATGCCTTTGCAAATTTTGCAAATTTTAGCAAATAAAGATTGTAAACCAATCAGATTGAATGAAGGATTTTAGCTGCACAAATAAAGCTGGGATAAGGGTTGAAAATGCTGATCAAATGCTTTCTCTTTTTCTTTTATTGCTTACTTTAAAGGAGCCCATCTAAAGAACCCAAAGGTCATTTTGTAAACTCCCAACCTACTTTTGTTCAAGTTTTGGTGAAGAAAACGTCCTCCACCGAGTGATATGGTTGATATTGCAATCACTAGGCCTTGTTTTTTAACAAGAGAATTAAAAGCCTTTCTTAGATGGCAGAACCAGTTTTAACTTTGAAACTTGTGGAAACTCTGGAATTTGGGGGCTGGGTATATCTGTGTGAATCTAATTTTATACTTGATTTCTTTTTTCCCCTCCTGGAATCTATTTATCATAATTGGATCCGTTCCTTTTCCTACCACTGAGTCAAATTTGAAGTCAAAGTATGCTGATCAATTTTTTATAAGAATATATATATATTTTTGTCCAAAAAAAAAAAATGACTTACATATGTGATTATGGCTAATTCAAAGGGACCTGGAATGTATATATACTTTTGCTACTCTTCCAGCAACACTGCTATACTATCCAAATTTTTATTATAGACCTCTTTAAGCAATTTGCTGATGAATAGGGTGGGACGGGTGGGGTTTTCCTACCTCTTTCTGCTTTAATACGCAATGCAGAACTGGTAGAAACTTCATTCAGACTGCTGTATGGTTTCCTTTCAGAGAACTCTAGAGAATATATATATATATGGTTGGGTTTTGGTTTGGGTGGTTTTTCTGCAGCCATACTCCAGTGAGAAGTGGCAGCCCCCCTTGGGGTCTCTGGGGTCACTGTTTACATCACTGACAGTCAAAATGCAAGAGTTTTTTTTTTCTTGCAACACAAAAAAAGAGAAACAGCATCTTTAAATTAAGAAAGAACACCTCTAAACTTTTTGTTAATCCAACAGCATTGGATTCTAAATTTTATACATTTGGTGACTTCACTTGTTTTATGTAAATATGGCCTTAGCAATTGCGGAATCCAATAGAAAGGGATTAAATAAATATATATAAATGAATAAATATATAGATTATTATTATTATTATTAAAGGAAACCTGTAGCAGTCAGATTTTATGAATTAATGAAAATAAAGGAAATGAAAGAATAAATTAAAGGCTTTTTCTTTTCCTGCTATGATTCTGCATTTAGGTTCAAACACAGATCATGATTTTTAGTCTGGGATGCAAAGGTTCAGTTTATATTCACAGAGCCAGGGCTGCTACTGAGCATTATATTCTAGGTATGAAACTTTATTGGCTCCCCTTTCTTATGTTGGATATTTTTTATTATTATTAAATTGATAAAACTTTATTTCCATTGTATTCATAATGTTCTGTTATACATAACATTAAAGTGTTCATTAAAAACAATGTTGGGGCTGCTTCTCCTTTCATTCCATTTGACATTTCATGAGAGCAGTTGGGGGGGAGAAATAATTATAATTTGGGCAAAGTAATTTTTATAAATAATTTAAAATTGTTTAATGACTTTTTATCTCCCGCCTTCCCTATCTGACTCTACTGTTAGGAATTAAAAATGAAGCAGCGCAGATATCTTGACCCACTCCAGCCTTGCTAATGCTCCATCTACAACATTTCTAATTAGGCAGAAATTCATGTACTTCAGCTAAGTGGTAATGAAAAGTGATTCATTTGCTGAATAAGAGATGAGAGTGAGTGTAATTAGCTGACTGCGGTTTTTAATCTTTCAACAATTCAATGTGTTTAAATTAGTTTCAAAGAATAGAGCTTTCAAGTGTTGTTACATCAAAGTAATCAAGACAAGCTTTACTGGCTGTGCGGGACAGATCGCCTTCTCTTCAGCTCCAGTTTTGAAACCCTTGAACTTTTTGTGGGAATTGTCTTCATAAGTTTGTCTTGCGACAGATGTTGAGAAGCAAAAAAAAAAAAAAAAAAAAGAAGTAAAAATAAAATAAAAATGAACCTACAAAACTGCAGGAGGTGGGAGCAAACCGGTTTTTGGGGGGAACGGAGAAGTTGTCAAACCTGTTTTTAAAAACCTCGTTCTACTGTTATGATGTCAAGGCACCAAAGTCCAATAATGTATTCTCAATACAATACAATGAAAGGCTGGGATGTGCCTCTTCAGGCTTTAATGCTTCAAAAAGCAAGTTGGAATAAAGTAGTGTTGAAACTGGACTAGATTTACTTCTTTAGGAAATGTTATGAAACTCTTCAAGTATTTTGGTAGTAGTTCTGCGCTGAGATTGAATCCTATTGCTTTCCAAAGGGGTCCAGGCAGTAACAGTGACACATTCAAAGCAGGCATAAAAAACATTGAAAACCTGTGCCTCTTAAACCTGGCCACAAAGTGCTAGGGCATACGGTAGCTTGTGTTTGCTTGTGAAAAATGTATTGTCAAACTTTCAAGAAAAGGGACAGCCATAAAAGTGGATACTCCCGAAGCTTGCTTCTCTACATAATCGTGTTAAGTTCAATCAACCACCATGGATGGTAGTATCAAGAGTATTCACCTTGGTGTGCAGATCTCACAAATTGCCCCAAAGTAAACAATTGCTCAGAGGAAAAAGAAATGGCAGATAGACGCAAAGCAACCTGCAGAGGCTTGGCAGTCTTACAGGCTCACATTGGGATGTCATGGGACTTGCAGGTAAAAAATAAGAAAAGATTGTACAAAGAAGGCAACAGGGCCCACATTCATCAGGTACTTGGTATGTTTCAGATTTAAAGTTTCCACCCAAAATAGATGAGCGTGTTGTATGCAACTTAAGCATTATGCTTGGGTCTTTTTGTAAGGCTGTCCTTCGGAATGCATTTACCGTGCCATCGCAGAACACTAGGACCTAGCAAAGGCATAAACGGCACAGGTGCACGCTTGCTGATAACCTGAGCACTCAGTGTGTTCTACAAAACAGAAACTGCATCTGAAACCACTAAACAAGAGTATTTATGGCAGCATCTGTTTCATCTCGATCCATCAGCCAAGAGGAGCTTGACACTTCTGGTGGAGAGGAGGAGGGCAGGAGGGATTTATCAATGAAGTTTTTGCATAATGTAAGCAGGCATCCTGCACTCAAGGTGATATCAACAATAAATGTAACCAGCGCTTAAAACCATTTATATTCTCCCAGGTCTCGGGTTTCCAGAGATGTGTATTCCAGGACACTTTATCTTACCTAGGTATTCAGTGCAGCAACCGTCATCCTACAGTGCAGAGGTTTTCAATCTTTTTGAGTCCATCGCTCCTTTGACCAACTACCATCTTCCTGCATCACGCTGAGGGGCTCAGGAGCCCAGTTATGTTGCCCCTTGCCTGCGACCTCTCGCCCTTTTTTGAACACCCTCCCTTGTGGAGTGTTCCCTCAGCCTCTTCTCTCCTTGGGAGTCCTCCAGGTAGCTGCTGCTGTCCCTGGTTTCTGAGCTGCCCCCACCCCAAAGAGAGGTGCCATCTAGAGGCACCATTTGCCTGCAGAGCTTATAGCCAGGGCTGCAGCTGTGCAAGCCTTTTGGAGGCAGAGACACAAGAGGGCAGCAGAGGAGGGAAGGAAGAAAAGAGGGACAGAGGCCAGTGTTGCCCACTGCACCCCTGACCATCATTCAAGGCATCCCAGGGGGCCACGGCACACTGATTGAAAACTACTGCTATAGTGGACTCACGCTCTGAGTCTAGATCCTTATGTAGCCCAAACAGCACCATCCAAACATTAGCAGGCATGGAAGGATCTCAATGTTTGCAGGAGTAGGTTTTTTTGTTTGTTAAACAAAAACTTTAAAAGGGGCGTTGGGGAACAAAAAAAATCGCTTAATGAGGATTTAACATGTTCATTGGTCACAAAATGCTTGAATAGGGACCAGAGGGAGGTGCAATGGAATGAAGTATCTTGGAAAATAGTGTTGCTGGGTGGCTAAAACTGTCAAAAGGACCTTGCCACAATGCACTACTTTGTAGCAGGTTCACTTGCAAGTCCATACTAGGCTGCTTCTTGGCTATGCTTAATATTATAGCTTATTTCTGGAATTTACAAAATATCTGAGGAGGTTTTAAAGAAAGTTTGACTTGCATTTGATCCCCAACAACATTTGGAAAAGCAATAGTCCTTTCACCTTTCTGCAACGTTCCAATATAAGCCACCTGGTTGTGTCACACTTCCCTGAAATAGCTTGTGTACTAGCCTCTTGGGTTGTCACTCCAAAGCTGCATCTTACTTTCCCAAAAGTGAAACCCACTTTCTATCCACAGTAGCAAGTTGAAATTCTGCACGCAGTGGAACACAGATTGAGGTGTGTGTGTGTATGTAGGTAGAATATGAAATGTAATAAAAGCTCTGATTTGGAATGTGCTCAAATTGGCGTTTTTTAGTTACAAATTACTTTGGAAGGCAATTTTTCTTCTCTCATTTTAATTTGTATTCCAATAGTTATTATGGTTGCAATCTTGTGCCTGTTTGCCTGGGAATAAGTTCCACTAAACCCACTTAGACGACTGACTTAGGGCTCAATTGGCATTCAACTGGGCAATGAATTTTCAGCTGTCAAACGTAAGACTATGATACTCTTGACACTTAGGAAAGGAAGGGGGAATGCAAAAGCGTTCAAATGTGTTTCCTTTACTTTTTCACTAACTAAACTCTGATGAGCATCAGGAATATTCTTTTTTTCTCAAGTGGGTGGGAGGGACCTTCCACGGAAGAGGAGGGCAGCTGCCAGGAAGAAACTCCTCCCTCATTACTCCCATTCACAAACAATTTTGTAATCCTTCTGACCCCACCCATTGGCCAAAGGAACAAGAGCCATGAACTGCTATTCCAGCAAGAAAACCAACAAGGGAAGTTCAGCCTGACCTGTACTGAGCAAACACTGGTGTCTGTATCAAACATGGCCATTTTATGTGTCACTTTATGACAAGTTCTGACAAGGCTTTATGTGACAATAATGCATGGAACGGAGTGCTATGTCTGGAAACACCAATGCAGAAAAATGGCTCTGGAAAATGAAAATTCCCAGTTAAAGCTGCCCTTAGCCAGTGCTTGTGTAAAGCTGGAGCAAAACAACCACGTAAGGTAAGAAATTGTGATTACAAGTAATTCTTAAAAAGAGAATCTCATGATTGGTTGTATATCTGTGTGATAAGGTTTTACTTATGCAACAGAATCCAGCTACGTAACCATGTTCATGCATTTCAGTCCCATGATTTTCTGGTCACTAGGTATTGGGGCCCTTCTATCCTTTAGAGCTTTTACATCCCCACTTCAACAGAGCCATCTTGGCTCCAAACCAGTGATTTGTTGCCTGCTTGGGTGGGGGAAATAAAAACCATGAATGGGGAAGGGCAAAGCTGTAGCTGCAGGAAGCAATTCCTCTGATGGCAGCTATTGTATCTGCAAAGTTCTTGGATTTCTACTTCCCCATTCAAGTTGAAGGTTTGGTTGTTGTTGAAAAGGGACTTCGCACTGCTCAAATGTGTGGGAAATTCACTGTATGAAACAAATAATTACAAAGGAGCCATGAATACCTCTCACCCAGTTACAGCACAGACCTGTACCATGTATATTGCTCCTGCATGTACCATAACCTCCCATAGGCATGCTAGAATTTCTCTTTGCATTTCCCCCCAATCTTCAAGTCCAATATTCAATGGCAACAGCAGAGATTGAATGCAAATTGCCTACTTTTGTTTCTCTAGGCTATTGCGGGTAAGGCTTCCACCCCAATAGTTTTGTGAATCTGTGCTATCTCTGACCTCGGCCCATAATGTACAACTCAGCTGCCAATTTAGGTGAGTTCTTCTAGTAGATACAATTACACAAAGGAGTCTAAAATTCTGTAGTGTTTCATTTTAAAGTATTGGATGGCTTTCTTAAATAAGTCCCCAGGGTTTTTATGACTCAAATCATAAAAAGGGGCAAAAGAATGACTGGGTGCCATAAGGTACCAGTTTAGTAATTAACTAGCTCTTTTAATAGGCCTGAATTACTTTGTTTCATGATAAGGGGCTTTTTTAAAAAAAAAAGAAAGAAAGAAAAGCACACACACATTCTAAGACAAAGCTACATTCGACATCTGGGAACCTCCGAACAGCTGGCTACCTAATGAATATGCATCTGTTTAAGAGGCTGTGGTCCATTAATAAACCAATAGATATAAAACAGAAACAATCTTCGTCAGCTTCAAAAGAGATTGGATGCAATGTGCTGTGAAGTGTCACTGTCACATTGAATTGGGCTGGTGAGGTTAACAGTCAACTGTTTGGTACCCGTGCCTTTGTCTCTGCAAACAGAACTCCCATTTTCCTTCCATTGTGAAGCATAGGCAGCGCTGGCAAGAGTATTTGTTTCGTTTTGTTCCCTTTTCGTTTTCTGGTGCCCAGCTGCATGCTGGGCGCCAGTATCCTTTTAAGTTGGCATCTCCCCGTTCCTTTGCACCACTAAAAGAGTGCTCTCTACATTCTACAAAACCAGCTTATTTTAACAATGCAAATTAGCAAAAAAAGAGCCTAGTATTCCACCACACAAATAAATAAACTGGTAGACAGGTAGTGGTTGCAATAAAACATGCTGATGTGAAAGAGAACAGATTTCTCATTTAAAGCCCTTCCTGGAAATGTTCACAGGGGCAAAGAAATGCATTTAATTCCTATTGTGGTATAAAACAATGCGATTCAACAGCTACACAGCAAAGTCTGATTGCTGAAGCCAGCATAATGCATATTAATCTACCATGATAAGAGTGTGCTGGATGCAATACATATATTTCTGCTTTCTTTCCAGATTCCAAGCTAGTAAGATTTCAGATGAAACCTGTTATCCAGTACTGCAACTTTCTCCATCTGTGTCCCTGCAGATGTTGTTGGACTATAGCTCCCATCAGAGCCATTCAGCATCACCACTAGTCAGGAAGTATGGGAGTTGTAGTCCCAAAAACATCTGGAAGGCCACCAGGCTAGGGGAGACTGTGCTACTGTTTTCAAAAAGTGGTGCTATGCATTGGGGGGTGGCCAAAAGATAAAACTAGGATCTGCTGGTGGTTAGCGGTAGATTGGCCGGGCTTTCATATTTAGAATGGTTTAACAAATTGTTTAGCGGCAGCAACACACACACCCGCCCCCCAATCTTGCTTTGGATGCTGAAATGAAGACAATGAGCAGTGGAGAATCAGGTTTTTGTGTGAACATGCTAAAGAAGATGCTAGGTGGGAGAGCATTCCACAGATGGGAAGCCACAATTGAAAAGGCTCTCACCCTTGACACCAGCCTCCCTCAAAGAGGGGATCTTGAGGAGGTCTTCCAAAGATGATCTAAGGGTGTTTAGGTAAGGCAAGGCTTGCAGTTCAGCTGTGAGCTGATGTTATTTGCATCTGTCTTCCATAATTAGTGAGATTTTTTTTTTTTTACTTTTTGCAAATACAGAACAGATAAAGTGTTTAGATCTTTCTTTAATTCCACCCAAAGCGTTTTGGGAAAATGGAAGGTGAAACTTGACTGGAGTTACTAAGAATTAAATGCCTGCATGTGTTTTAATGGGGAAATAGCTTTGTGTTAGGGGATGCGGGTGGCGCTGTGGGTAAAAGCCTCAGCGCCTAGGGCTTGCCGATCGAAAGGTCGGCGGTTCGAATCCCCGCGGCGGAGTGCGCTCCCATTGCTCGGTCCCAGCGCCTGCCAACCTAGCAGTTCGAAAGCACGCCAAAGTGCAAGTAGATAAATAGGGACCGCTTACTGGCAGGAAGGTAAACGGCGTTTCCGTGTGCTGTGCTGGCTCGCCAGATGCAGCTTCGTCACGCTGGCCACGTGACCCGGAAGTGTCTCCGGACAGCGCTGGCCCCCGGCCTCTTAAGTGAGATGGGCGCACAACCCTAGAGTCTGTCAAGACTGGCCCTTACGGGCAGGGGTACCTTTACCTTTATAGCTTTCTGTTTGTGTCAAGTGTTTGGTGATTGTGTGTCACTGACTGGAATGCAACCCCAGATAGTTTTCCATGGTGATAGTACAGTCCTTTGCCTTGGATATTTTTAAACAAAGGTTGGATGGCCGTCTGCCATGGAGACTTGGACTAGATGACCCTCAGGGTCCCTTCAAACTCTAAAATTCAATGATTCTATGATATGCCTCCCCATCCCTGGGGCCTTCCTTGGCCCATTTTTATTCCCTTCCATTAGAAATACAGATTTGGAACTATGCCTGGAGGGGGAAACAGTGTAGGGGGAGGGGTATGGAGGTGGGATGGTTGGCTGGGGAACCTCTCCTGTTGCTTCATTGGGCTTCCATTACAGAGAAGGTTGTAATATATTTGGCCAGATACAAATTTGCATTAGGCCCAAGTGATGCAAAGCTGCTGTGGCGTTTTAAAAAATCTTGGTTTAGCTTAGTTGCCAAATTTTGGCTGCTAACAGCCTGGCATTTTAGTAGATAATTGATTTGATGTTTTCCTCTTTGTTGTAATGTTCCCAAGGAAATATGCATGGGCCCATCTTTAATGGCTTTTAAAAGATCCTCGAAAACTTTCCTATTTCAATCGCATAGTGCTGTTCTTTTAACTTTTCTTCTTGCTGCCTATAAATCAGGAGGTTGCTGTAATTTTACTGAAAGATTGCCTCCTTGCATATACTTACCCAAACCTTATGATCCTCTTCAAAGGCTTTGCTCTATGAGCCACCACCAAATGAGGCGAGGCGAGGCAGGCGGCTGCTAGAAAAAAAGGGCTTTCTCTGTGGTAGCACCCCAGTAGTTGAAGAAGAGTTTCCTGGCACCTTATTTATTTATTTAGAGCATTTGTACTCCTCTCTCCAGACCAAAAGGCTCCAGAGTGACTTACATACAATTAATTAAGGCAGTCCCCTGCCTGTAGGCTTACAATCTAAAGAAATATGGCACGCAAGGAAAAATGGTCAGGGAGGGAAGAGGGAATGGTCTTTTCAGTGCAGATGAAGAGCATTTTGTTCACCCACACCTATTAAAACTGTCCTATAAAACAAAGCCTAGGCTCTCATTGTTTTACTGTGGTTCTAAATAACCCTTATGCTCTTGTAGCATAGGCTAAGTTGTACTTCCTTATGTTCTGTCTCTTAGGGGACATTTTATGTTGCTTTTATTAATCTTTTGCATTATTAGAATCATAGAATCACAGAGTTTGAAGGGACCCCAAGGGTCATCTAGTCCAACCGTTTGCGATGCAGGAATCCTGCCCACAGCCATCCCTGAGTGGGCTCAAACCACCAGCCTTCTGGTGAACAGCCAGACACACTGGCCCTTTCTGCCACAGATTGTATTTCTCATTATATGAGGTTTGTTGTATGATGTCTAGGGAATGGTATTGAACTTCAGCAATTTGTATTTAATACAAATAATAGCACCTTATTATTATTATTTTTTTTTAATGAAAAAATGCTTGTGAATTGTCTTCGGAGGTTTATGTCCTGAAATGTGGTTAAGAAATCCCATTTGACAAGTAGTAAACCAATATGATATTTTAATGTGCCCCAAGCCTTAGGTGAAAGAATTGGACTAGGAATTGAAATAATGTGCTAGTGATGTGAAAAGTATGGATGCCTCTAAGTCAGCCTAACTCTGGGGGGTACAATGCCCCCTGGTTTCAAAACTGCAGGTATTATGTAGTGCACTATGAATACTTGTACAAGCCCTGAGGCTGCATGTGTTCCTGCTTGTTTCTGATTTTTGCTGAAATCCGCACAGTGTCACAAAGCTATTATCATACATAAGTAAATATGTTATGTTAAATCAAAGAAAAGCTGTGCTTTTGGCAGTGTTTCTTGAAAATTGTAAAGCTTTAACCCCCCCCCCCCCATGTATTGCTTATTATAACTTGAAAAGAATTTGCCCGGTTTTTCCAAACAAATGGACTAAAATCTTTGAAACCCCACAATAGAAATATGCTGTATTTTGCAGTTGCCACAGAACTCATCTTATTTGAATTAACTTTTGGACACAGCAAACATATCAACCTTTAGTCTCTGTAATGGGCAAAACAATGGGTTGTTTGTATGTTAGTCCTAGTCAAAATAGACTCATTGGAGTTTAGAGGCTTAAGTTAGTCATGCTAGTAATTTCAGTAGATGTATTATGAGTATCACTAACGTTGGATACAACCCAATGTCATCAGAAATGGGTGAGGGCAACATTCTGATTATCAGTTCAGATCCCATTTAATCAATCAGCTGAAGCTAGATGGCACTCTAGCAAACAATTAAAGAAGGATAGAAAACAACAGTTATATAATTTATATACAATGCTCTGAAATGCTCAAAGTGCTTCACATAACGTCACAATCCTTACAACTGTCAGGAAAGCTGTGACAGTGGGCTGTGTCCAATGCTGTCATTCAGCTGGTGGTCAGGCATCTTTCAGCCGAGGAACCCTCCAGATCAGATTTGGGGGCTGCAGGGTGATGGGAAGATTGCTAAAAATGGCTTCCATCTTGTTCTGCTGATGGAAGTCTTACTGAGTCAGCTGAGTGACACCATTAGATACAACCCAATATTATCCTAATATAGATGAAAGCAGGGCAGTTGAGGCTTAGATAAAGAGTTTCTGTTCACTGCCATCCCCCCTCTCTCACGACACACCATCTGCTGTTACATTCAAATGGGCAACCTGTGGTTTGCTTTCCTCCTCCTAATCAGAATTGTAAACCGTGGTTTGCTGGTTCAGATGTAATGGCATCTGAATATTGGCCTGCTGAAGTGTATTTCCTCTTGGTGGGGGGGGGGGGAATTGTGCAAGATGCACCCCCCAAGGCCATGTAATGAATGTATTATGGGACAGGTGGCATTCAGACCTGAGGTCTGAATTGCCTAAGGTCCAGGACTTGCCTAAGATCGAGGACAAAGTGTCCCCTTTTGGAAATTCCCCCCAGATATCAATTCCACCTTTGAAATTCCAGTAGTATCCCAGAAAATCCGGACTTATGGCAGCCCTAACAAAACGCTACATGAATAACACACAGAACAAGACACTGACTTCATTTCTGTGTTTTTAAAAAGTCTCCTATTTCCCCAAAGTAGCTTTGTTCAAAGGCCATGTCTAAGATTCCAGCATCAGACGTGTTGAAGAAAAGTGAGAGAAAAACAAAATTATGCAGCAGAAAACCTATTACATATGCACAGAAAATAGTACAGTGCTTACTTTAGTTTGACAATATGTACATTTTCTAAAAAGGAAACAAGTGTTGGAAAAAGGTATGGTCCCAATATGTCCTGCATAGGTTTAAAATTGTGTTCTACCCTTGGTTTACTAAGGGCTGCTTACCAGGAAATGTTGAGGATTAAGTAATACTTAGGAAAAGGAATCCCCTTTTCTAAGACGTTATTGGTATACGCAGCATTTGAAACTACCTTCACTTGTGGTGAAAACTTTGAGTTCTTTATAGCAAAAGGAAGCCATACATGTTGGAGAAGTAATGAATAAACTGTGATTTTTCTAATCCTGATTAAGGATTATCTGGATGAGGACCAGCAATTAGTTCATTTGAGGACAGAGGGTAGAGTCTGCTGCAATAAAATTCTCTGCGTAGACCTTGTTACCTTCAGAAGAAGAATAAAAAGATTTGATGGTTTTTTAAAGGGGGGGTGTCTGATGTGTCAGGCAACCTCACTCTAGATACCCTAGCAGATTTCAGTACTTCATAGACAGGTGGAACCCTGAGCAAATCCGTTTCCATAGATGAAAAGAAATTATTATGGAGAAAGGTGCCCTTTAAGAAATGATGTCCCCAAGCAACATAGGTGGTTACAGGGAAACTGCAGTTTTTAGCCATGGTAGCTGTTATGTACTGAAGTTCTCACCCTGGGCCAGCAGGGGGATACTGTAGATAGTTATGCAAATGAAGGATTGAAAGTGACGTTCAGTGATTGGATAGTTTTAGAAAGTTGCAACAGTTACGTTGTTCTGGAGCTCTATATAAGCAGGTTGACTGAGCTCCTCAGTTCAGTTCAGTTCTGACCTTTGAATAAACAAGAGCTCTTTGAAGAATCGCTGTGTCGTCTGATATGTTCGCCCACAGCTTAACAGTAGCCAAATGGAACCTCCATGTTGAGAGGAAATGTATCTCTCAACTGAAATTATGTTTGTCCTCATATCTGCTCATAGGCTCTTCTATGACTGCTGGCTGGCCGCTGTTAGAAGCAGGATGCCTGCCTAGACAAAACTTTTATTTGAACCAATAAGGTATGAGGGGATATTAGAAACTACTGGTCTCTCTGGCTGTTCTGCAATAGATTATAAAGGGCTTCTCACTCTCAATAGTTCACTAACAGTAGCAACAAAATGACTTTTCCTGCCAAAATTAGGCTGATGAAATGAAGAAAGACTTGTGCTTGAAGGGACAGTGAGCTCAGTGCACTTCTGGTATGGGAAAACAAACTCCTAGTCTCAGATTCTGCCCAGCGGTACCCTGCTCTTTCATGCTAATCGTATCTATTTTGCACCTGGCTCTCATTGGCTTTCTGTTTTAAATATTTACAAGCCATCTTTTAGGGTCAAAATCCTCCCAAGGCAGCTTCCCCTAACATCACAACACAATACATTTTAAAACCAGAAATAAGCAGCGGTAAAATGAATAAGTAGCAGTAACTAGTGACAATATTCAAAATGGTAAAACCCAGTAAAATGCTAGAATCACCAAAGTCGTCAAAGATAAAACAGCAGCAAAAGCAGAGTGGTTCAAATAGTTCTAGTAAAAAACTAAGCAACCCAACAAGGCTGCCCACCCCTGTGATGGCAAAGAACAGATTCATGCATGGTCCTGGTGGACTACCACCCAGGCATTTCACATCATATAGCCTCCCAACCATCTTGAGCAATCCCACATGCAACGCATTGCAGTAATCAATCCTTGAGGTCACCATGGCATGAATGATAGTTCCCAAGTCCATGTTCTCCCAAGAGGAAGGAAGGCAGAGATGGCAAATCATTTTTGAAAGCTAGAAAGTGCTTCTGGTTGCTAGCACTGTGTGTGCTTTCCAAGAACATTTGCAAACTGATCACTAGCCCTATGGTTCCATTTACCAGGAACCCTAGATTACTCTTATGACTTGAGCCAATCTTCCTCTTCATCCAGGAGCCTCTGAGTCTCGCACCTGAGTGACTATTCCTATCCAGTGGTGAAGCCTCTGGACACAGCAGTTGCAATTTGGGGTTATGGTTTTTTTTTGGGGGGGGGGGCTTTCCTCCCTATAAATGGTTTATTAATGATAGCATCTTAATGATCTGTTTAAAATAAATAAACCATTGACGCCATTTCAAAGGTATTTTGTGAGGCTCAGCTGATATTAAAATAGCACCAACCTTATGTGCTTTTTCAGCAAGTGACCTAATTAGTTAATAAAGTAATTGAATATTAAAAAGGATGTTGCAAGTGATTAAAATTTAAGAGCCTTCAGAACATTATTAAAGCTATAAATCATACATCACTGTTTTAATTTGCATAGCTACGGAATTACTAATGGTCCCACATGCATATGGTACTTGGCAATTAGTCTTTTCTACAAAATGTTGGTGATGGCAGGGTGGGTTACCAAAAACCTCATGTGTCTGGGTGTATACTAATTTCTGGTTTCAACACATAGCCCGAGATGGGGGGAGCTTTTCAGGGGCAAATGAACTTTAGCTTCTTTTCTGTGCCTGAATGAAACAGCTCCAGCTACTCCAGGGTTGCCTATTGTTCTCTGAGCAGTCTTGACAGTGATATTCTTCACCACCACAGCTAATAGCAAGGAGGAGTGGGCGGGGGGGGGGGGATTTCCATTTCTGCTTTGAGCAGGGCCAGTCGAAACCTGACTTAACTTTCTTCACTTAGGATGTGTGGTTGGATTTCCCGAGACGACACTCTAAAGCTTGCAGTGGGTGAAGAGCAATCAGTGCCATTTGCTGTGTGCTGACTACTTCTTTTCATGCCACTTTATTTAGCTGGAGTTCTTATTGCCCTTAACGCAATTACAGCTTATGAAATCCCCGAGTTAAGAGGCTGACTTCCAGCAACCATTGTTTCCTGCCAGCTCCTTCTACATCACAAGATGGTCTCGCAGAACATACTCCAGAACATTATACTACCTGCTTTTCACTTAAATTGGAGTATCAACCTTAACTTTGATTCACAAAGAAAACAATAGAAAACAGCAATCTAGGCAAAGTTAGCATGTCTGCTCCACCAGTAACCATGACTTATTTACTAAAAGCATTTAGGAAATTAGATCTAGTTCTAAGGGCCTTGTGGCGGTTCCCTCACTGCAAGAAGTGAAATTACAGGGAACCAGCCAGAGGGCTTCTCAATAGTAGCACCCACCGTGTGGAACGCCCTCCCATCAGATGTGAAGGAAATAAACAACTATACAACTTTTAGAAGACATCTGAAGACAGGCAGCCCTATATAGGGAAGTTTTTAATGTGTAATCTTTTATGTTTTCATATGTGTTGGAAGATGCTGAGTGGCTGAGGCAAGATGGGTGGGATACTGTTGTTGTTGTTCCTTTCCTTAATGAGCTAATGTCAGCTAACAAAATAGTCAATGGTCAGGGCTGATGGGTGCTGTTGTCCAAAACATCTGAGGAGGCTTAACACATGTTTATCGTTAATGGCAGAGTGAAGCAGTGCACCTCTAGGTTGTCTCAGAGTTGCATAGACGCCTCTGTCTATACTTTAGCAGTAAAGTTGTTTTTGTTAGCCAGTATGACCTTTATGATAGGCAAGCCTATCCAGACACATAAATGTTGATAAGTCTTTACGGTTAAAATTAATTATTTTTAAAATGTTTTTAATTGTTTTTAAATGTTTTCACCAATGATTTTAATATTTCTTGTAAGCTGCTTAGAGGTTTTATTATGATCATTTTGTTCAATAATAAATAAAATAAATTATACTGATTGAAGAACCAATCTCGGTATCATCCAGCAGAGCTCTGTGCGAAACAAAGATGCCATTTCCACCAACTCAGCAGTTGATTGCCTTAATATTTTATTGACATTTGCATGCAATTATATTATCAACCCACTATGGGATGGTGGTTTTGTTTTGTTTTCTCAATAGATGCACGTCCTTTTGAAGTCTTTATTGAGGCCAAGTGCGGCAACCTGTTGAATTCTCTCTTTGAGAAACTGCTGACTGAAAACCCGTACACTAGCTTTTGTAACAAAAACTGGAGCTTTGTTTGTTGGCTGATGGTAGGTGATAAAGGCAGAGCTGAGAGTGAAACTGGTTCCTAGAGAATGATTCACACTCTGCTACCCACTACAATTCAATGCAATGAGGCACTTGAAGACCTGTTTTAAGGAGTTGAAATTTTAATTAAATAGCGTTCTAATGGAAGAGGCAAACTCTGAGCATCTTCACTCCAATGAAGGCTGACAAGCTCTATGCCGTTTTTGAAACAAATTAATTCCCACTGTTTCATTGCGTAAGGAAATCATTGGGCAAGGAGTTCAGACAAAAATCCGCACACATGAATTGGCTAAGAGCTCATAATATCAGGCAAAATTAGTATTCAAAGCTGTCAGTTTCCATATAACTCAGGCAGCAATCCTATATTCACTTACCTTGGAGTAAGTCCCATTGAACTCACTGCCACTTCCATAACACTATTGGATTGCATGGACAGTATTCACAGCCTCTGCCTTTTTCAAAACAAGGAAAATTCATTTCCAAGAGATGGGCTTGCAGTAGCACCAACTGGTTTCAAGGCAACTATGTGTGCTTCATTTTACTGACAAGGGGAAGTTTCTGTGATGTCTAACTGGTCCTCATTGGATTGGAGTTTGTGGTGGTATCAGGAGAACATACCCCCAATTTTGCAGCCACATTGAATAAAAATATGTTGCGAGAGAAATGTCACGTTGCATTTGGGCTTCAGTGGAGAGGATAGAAAACCCCAGGAAAATTAGGGAAAGGAATACACACAATTCTGTGTTGCAATCACACATACAGGTCCTATCCAAATATCCTATATTGTTCTCAGCTTCTAACCCTCTGCAGCTTGAGGAAGGGGGATATTTTTGTGTGTGGAAGGAAAGTGTTACCCCCTTTCCCCAAAGTGTCATGAGCCCCATCCAAACCAGCTGCCTCTGTTCCTGCAAAGCGACTTCTAAGCAAATTAAAATATGTCAGGTTATCTGATCACATGTCTCTCACATTGCATCTGGTTTTGCCCTCAACAAACCATTCCAAGGCACAGATAGCTCTGTAGGTAGTACTGCAAGGTGTATCAGAGTGACATTCCTATTTGTGGCAGATGTGCGCCATACATATATGCCATAAAATATATTGCGCCACAGAAGCAAGACGAAGGCTGTTTCTGCATGATTCTGGTGAAACATTTCAAGGAACTGCTCGTGTGCTTCTCAAGGTATATAAATCGAATAAATAATAATAATAATAATAAATCAGTCTGATGCAATGAGTGGGAATAGAATAGGGTATCCAAAGTGCCCCCTTAACTTGAAAAATCCAAAGTTGTGGCTGAAATGTTTGCAAAAGGCTATTCTAGTTAGCAATTTGCATAATGGCTTAGAGCTGATATGCACCCGCCTGGGCTCTGTTCAAAGAGATTCTGATGGAAACATTTGCTTCTTAAGATATAAAACTAAAGGGCACACATTGGTGTGTGTGTGTTCAAAGCTAATTAAACTATATTACTTTATTTTAAAATTACCTGTGTCAAATCAAGCAGGAAAAGCAGCTCTTTCATCCAAAACTCCTCCAAGATTCTCTTTCTACTTTAAATTGGGCTCTTGGCTGAAACAAACATATGCACCTAATGCTCTTCCCTCTACTTTGCCAGCCTTCTGTATAGACTGTAGTGAAAGAGGCTGATGTCATTTTTGCCAGCTGAGCAGAACACAAATTCTCTTTAAACTATTGCCATCTAGCGGACAGTAGTAATGAGTACAGCAGGAATAATTTTGGAGGGACTAGCAAAAAAAGTTTAAGGCCTTTTCTTTTCCTTGAAGAATGTTTGAAGAGATGGGTTTTTGGTTCTGATGTATACCAAATAAGAGCTGACAATGGCAGCATTTAATATTGTGATACCTTTTATCCAACAGCACGGCTTTATCCTACTAACAAAGACTGAGAACAGGCTAGCATGATGACTAGCTTGTCTTCAGCATAGGACACATTCTATTGAGTCTGATGTGACAAATCTGGTTGGCGCTATCAAGGGAAGCAAAAGAAGAGGCATTTATCAACAACAGAAAATCCTTATTTTGGATAGGAGAAGCTTGTTTCCAGTAAGTATCTATGAAGATAGTTATTTTCGATCAAAATACGCTGGGCTTCCAGGTATTTTTCGATAACTGTATTTGATAAAGATGGACTTTTAGCATCATTCTGAGGCTCTTTTTCTTCTTTTGCTTTTCCTGAGGCTTGGTGCTCCCCACCCTTTGCTTAACAGAATAATCAAAGACATTTGTTTCAAGTAATATAATGAGACAGAACTGAGCGACCTGCTTCTTCTAGGAAATGCAGTCAGGCACAGTCCCATCCGCTGAGTTACAAACACCTCATTCCCACTGAAATGGTAAAGTTGCAGCAGGGCTATACTATTTGTGTGGCTATACCACTTGCATCTCCCTTATGCATAAAACAAAAAAAACCAATTCATTCCTGTACGTAGAAAACTAGGTAGGGCTAGAACCCTTTTGCCGTAACATGTCATTAAGTGAGGAGAAATCTTTGTGCTGAGGGAATGTTCTCCTTAATGCTACGATGAATACAACCCACAATATTTGTATACACTTTTCTATACAAGAGTATGCAGAGTTAAAAAAAATAATAATCCCCAAATCAGCATAAGTTTACAGATAAAGTAAAATGGTAAAACAACACCACATTGTTAATAGATTGTGCTGCTTGCTAACGGGCAACAGGAAAAATATTTCAGAGGATTCAGCAAAGAACATTAAAGTGCTTTTGTGAAAAACGCCGAAGATAAAGGGATGTAAGCGTAGGAAAAGAGATAACGGCTTTGAAAAACAAGGCTTCATTTCCATCTGGAAGCAACAAGGGGAAAAAGCAAGGGCTTTTCTGCCTGCTTGGTCTTTTTGACTTGACTTGTCCTTTGTCCTCACATTTTGCTATCACAGGAACTATTCCGAATCTAACTTGGGTTACTTTATTTATAGGTTTTCTATACACAAGCACAAAAGTCCCAAGCGGAAAAGGCAAGCCACCTCCTCCTACTGCATGCTTGGCACATGACTGGGTCTGGCGCCCCTTTCCACCATCTCCTATCACAGCGGCGTAACTTCAGCAGAAGGATGCAAAGATATTCTAGTTCCTCACAAGCCTATGAGCATCCTTTCACTGCCCCTTTTATTATTATGGAAGGGTGCCTCTCACACATTAGCTTTCCCCCTTATCTACGTCACATTCCTTCATTTCCTAACCCTTTATTACTGCGGCCACTGTGTATCTGAATGTCATCTGTTTTCTACCTCAGTTTAAGCACCACTGGCCATGGTTAGGAGTAGGACAAGAGGTAAAAAAACAACAAGTCAATTATATTAGTAAAATATAAATAGTGATATTTGTATGTCTGCCTGGTTCCTTAACCAGCTTCGCTTCCTTAGAATTGCTTTAAATAAGAATGTTTACACTGTTACGCTGCCACTTTAAATGAATTAGCAAATACAACATAGGATTCCTTTAGTAATCGTGTGAGCTTGGTCCTACCTGTATTCAAACCCAAAGCTAATTTTCCCAATGCCACTCTTCCTCAGTTAATGCTCTTCAACTGAGCACACTTGCAGTCTTCAGTCACGTCCATGAACACTTCCCTGTTGAGTCTCTCAAGTTTTTTTCAGGATTTCTGCAGCCTTCCCCCGCCCCCCTGCCCAGAAACTGTTGTTACCTCAGTTTCTCCATAATGGTGCTGATTCTTGGGGGCAGAACTCTCCTGAATGCTGCCTCTCTTCCCCGCCATTCTTCTTCCACAGCTCTAGCCAGTGATTTCAGCTCTCAGATCCTCTCAGGTTTCACAAGCCACTCCGAGCCTCTCCTTATGTCCCCAGGTGTCCACTGTGTGACTCAACTTCCAGCAGATGAACAGCAACCACACACACTTTCCCCCGTCCATTCTTGACCAGATCCCAGCCATTTATTCTCTCAGAAGGCCCCCACCTACCCCCAGCTAATAATTTCAATTTGGGTGGAATTCTGCAGCCTTACTGGCCTACAGTCAACCAACTAAAATCGATCAGATTCTGATGCCTTGGCTCAAGGACGTGGGCCATATCCCCCAGTTGGACACATTGCAATAACTGCTGCTCAGCCTCCCTGCAGATACATGGCATCTCCCGGTATAAACTCATCATGACAGTTCACAGTTAATCTTCTACATTAAACTATGAATAAATCCATTTATGCCCAAACGAAAACTTTCACCTCAGTTCAGAAGGGGATCTCACAAATACACACCTCTGAAATGCAGAAGCACACCCTTCCCAATTCTGCAAAGAATAAACAACTCACAACCATAAAGGAATAGCTAACCTTAGCAGTGGAGTCTATTTTGCTAAGATTCCTCCTCCCCTTCAAAAAATAAAAATAAGAAAAAGTCCAGCCTTTGGCCTCAAGGTGATTGTATTCTCCTGCTGTGGGGTGATGGTGGATGGTTTTAAGGCAACTGCTGTTTTTATCAGCTTCTCAGCAGCTTATTTTGGATTGTTTTTCTGCAATAACCTACAACGTAATAAACCAAGTGTGTAAATATTCCTGGCATCAAAATTGTCAGTATATAAATTGTGCCATATATAAATTGTCCTAATAGTTAGCCTGCAAGAAATAACTCTGAAGCAGTCTATGTTACATCAATATATTTATTGCCTTAGAGGTTGAACTCTTTTGTATACAGAAATCTAAATCAATCAAGCAAAAATAAATAAATAAACTGTACATTCATTTTTAGGTTCGTAGCAGCAATTTCTTCTCAGAAATAAAACAGGAAGACAGATTAAACAGCTTGCATGTTCCTTCCAGTCCGAAGTACTCTGGTGGGTACTTGCAACTAAACCGGGGTTTAGTTCAGAGTATTTTTGTGTGTATTATATGCCATATATCTATCCATTCTGATCTGTTGAGTTGCAAAGCTAGAGAGCTAATGCCTGACAAAAAGGGTGTGTAATAGGTATTTTTACTGTATTATTTTTTACATTTTACATTATACAAAAAATGCAAACGTTACCCCTTTATTTACAAATGGGAACAGTCTCAGAGGGAAAATAGACACAGAAAGCAAAGACATAGAAGAATCAAACCCAGTGATTGAGGCTAAAAGTATACCTGCACTACAAATTTAAATCAATTTTGAGCCTGCTATGGTTTTTAAGCAAGGAACCTTGTGAACTGAAGTTCACTTTGAACTATGAAGTCACCAAACTACAGTTCCCAAGGTTTAGTGGGGAGACCAGGCCACTTAAACCAATTTGTAATGTAGTTCAGGTTCACTTATCTAAGCTTTAAACGCTGAAGCCGGGAATGTATCAGGACAGCAGTCAGCTGAAGAGATTCCTAACAATGCCAAGAGAGGTTGGACAAGTATTTCTGGTTGTTTGTTTCTCAGCCTAAAACTGATCTTACCAAGGAGATGATGCTAGGATACAGCTGCACTTTGCTCTGAAGTAGTGAAAATCAAACATAATTGCGAAAGGAGCCTGGAGCGGCTTTCAGGGTCCCCCCCCCTTCTCCTGAGGGAAAGCTTCAATCTTCTGAGAGAAAAGGGAAGAAACAGACTAGCTATGTTTGTACACAACCTGATCAAACTACTTTTCACTCTAAACGAATACAAGTCTGACAGAGTCTCAGGTGTACTAATCCTATTCCTTGTTGTGAAGCTAATAAAGCAGGCATCCAGAAACATGATAAGCCTTTTTCTCTTTCATGACAGGCTTTCACCTCTGACAGCCAAGAGCAATAGCTCTTTTCAGAGACATCTAAAAAGGGCTTGTATACATCAAGAGACAAGTTATTCACATTACTCCTCCACTAAAGTAGGCCTCTGACATCCATTTTGAGGAAGAGCTTCAACAAGGCACTGGTGTATTCCTAGTGCTGAATAGAAATGTAATTCTCTGCATCTTCATCCCCAACAGGAATTCTGTTGCAAACTGGGAAAACAGAATTAAAATATGTTTCTACCACTCCCAGAGTATGCTTTGAGCTGCGTGGAATGAGTAACGAGTTTTGACACATAGCAGATTCTTACTGATGGAAGTGTAAATAGGCACTATTGAACTCATATTGAGACAAAAATTGTCAAAGCAATATAGGAATTATTTTCTCTCTCTGGGTATTTTCTCTCTTTACACAAAAATTCCCCCAATGGCAGTAAGTCTGCAGCAGGAAAAAGTTCAGCTTTGAGACCTCCATTCTGCCTGCCAATAACATAGTTGCAACCTTCAGAGCCACACATACCTGCATTTGCAGGTTTGCCAACTCTTCACAAAAGTTGAAAAGCAAGGGAAAGGCTCAGTACATGTAATTTTCTTGCCGCAGTGATGGAACAAACACCACCTGCCGCACAGTAACCGAGGGTTTAAATACCGAAACCTCTACATGGAAGTCTAAAAAAACAACCACTTTGCATATTTGTGGTAGTGTTCTACAGCTGAACATTTGTCACATCACTGGTATGGAAATGCTACAAACACCTGGGTGACTCACACATGGGTAGAGTTTTCAAATGTCATACTTGCTAAGTAAAATGTGGCCACACAGACCTTTTTGGTTTTGATTCTCCATAACTTGCTGTTGTTGTTTTTTTAAATGTTGGATTGAATTGGAGAGTTATGTGTTTCATATCAATCAGGCAAGAAACTAACAGAAAAATCTGGAAGAGGAAAGCTGATGAAGAATATGAAAACGTCCCCCTTTCCAGACACTCGTGCCTTACTCATCAGGTCTATATAGTGGCTTTGTCTCAAATTTATGAAGTTACTATCTTTGGAGAGCAGGGGCACTTTACGTTTGACACCTACACTTTGCAACTTTAGAAACCAAGTGCCAAGACAGGATAGGAATTCTAGTGAGAAACTCAATTTCTTGCCAATAAATAAATAAATAAATAAATAAATCCATCCTGAGTTAATTTGTGAGGTGTGGGAAGAATAGTAAGATAGGCAGATATGCTTCCATAAGTACTACTTATACAAGGCGAATTGCAACTCCAAAACAACAGCTTGGAAATTAAGCTTAGCACCTTTGATCTAGAGGCTTCAAGTAACAATAGAAAACGTGCAAGTCAGTAAGAGTCCGAAGATATTTTTAAGAATTCAAAAGAGAGTCTTGTGAAGTTGACAGTGGATATGGGACCACAGACAAAGTTGTGAAAAGGATTCTGGAAGACAAAAGCAGTAGCAATTTAAACACTGAAGCATGAGGTAGAAAACTTACAGAGGCAGGCGTATGAAAGCATTTGACCTTCCAAAGAATATGGATAAAGACCAGTGAAGGGAAAGATCATTCAGGAAAAAGGAAAAAACAAAATTTGATGGTCCACTTAAATTTGTATTTGGGGGCCTAACCTTAGCGAAGTAGAATGTGAAAGGGCAGGCATCTCAAGAACAGACATATGAAGCCTACCCACCCCCCAAAATAGAAAATGTGGGAGATATATATATAATAATAAAGGGAGAGGTGTCTAGGTGAACTTTTTAAGCTAAAAGAAAACTATCTGGAGCACAGAGTCAAGAAACTGTACTTTGAGGAGAAAAGAGCCACAAGGAAGAATCAAGAACAGACACAAAACCCGTTAAATCCAGCCACAAGAATCTCTTAGGATCATTTTTGTGATAGCCTTTGCAGCCAAAGGTGACTGGGGAAAATCAAACTGGAAAGGGCAAAAGGCAGGCTGCTAAGGGAATTCAGAAACTAGTATTTCATGTCCCTGGGTTTCTTTTTGAAGCAAGGAGGGCGAAAGAGTGAAAAACATGTTTGTGACATGCATTTTAAATTGCAGCATGGCAAAGGGAAAAAATAACATCATCCAAGACATTTTGCATATCCCATTCCCACTCAATGGAGAAGCTACACATCAGGTCAAGAGGTTATGATAAAAATAGCAAATGGCGGATAAACTCCAAGTTCGGCTCCTTTCCTTTCCTAGCTCTTATACTTTCCTTTCAGTCTGTCATCCTGAGCTGCACTAGGTTGACAATAAAATGGCTAATTCCTTGAACCTCACAATACTCAGGGCAGAACTTCACACAGTGGATCATTCCATGCTTCTTTTTCACACAATTTGAAGCAGGCGGGCTGGGGGGCACAACCCTTTCTCCTCATGCTGTTTTCTCCACTTGAAGATTGCTTTACTCTCCACTGAGGAAAGCTTTGGGACTCCCCAGAAAAAACAACATGAACAAAAAGGGTTAAGAAGCCCCTCTTCTCCACACTGGCCTTCCTTTTCAAACTGCAGCCTCGGTTTTCAGGGGTGAGCATGACATTCAGAGCTCCTCGAAATTGGGGCCACTTCACCAAATATTTTCTGAAGGGGAATAATTCTCCAGATGATTTGGGAGAGGGCTCATCATTAGCAGAAGATTTCCTTCCTTCCTTCCTTCCTTCCTTCCTTCCTTCCTTCCTTCCTTCCTTCAAAAAGATCCTGTGAATCCCACATGATGCCATGACTCTGCAAATTTCAAGGCACTGAGTGGGGGGGAAATGGTTGCCTCCAAACACAAAAGTTGGAACAATCATCTGCCCTCCCCACCTTGAAACCTACCCTACTTGAGCCTACCCATCCCATTTTGCAGCCCACAACTCGGCTGGAGAAATAAGAGGAAAGAAACTGAGCTCCACCCATGAATAGTTTTTTTAAGCCTGAAAAAAATGATAATTACAAACTACATGCAATTATCTAAGGGTTACTATCGATGGTGGAAAACGCCAATCATTAGAAGATTGTCAGGTTATTCTAGAAAATCAGAACTGACTTACAAAATGTAACCTATATGTTTTGAGTTAGAAATCTGTGTTTTTGAGCTTAATAATTCTACAGAGACTTTTAAAATGCCTCCCAATACAATAGTAATTGCATTCCAACACAAGCGATGTCAGCAAAGTCCAGCTATTGGAGTGCTACATACACACACTCACTGTAAACAGAGGGCACTATTATACAGCACCATAAAATCTCTCTTGGCAGACACTTTATATATATATATGTATTGTTACAACATGTTGCACAGCTTCTTCTGATGATTACTGAATCATAAGGGGGGAAACAGTTAATAATACTGATTTTCTAAATAATCACCATGCATACTTTTCGGTAGTCTTAAAACATGCTTCTCAGGAACAATCAAACTAGCATTAGAGGCATGTCATTCAGAACCTAGAAGCAATCAGGACTACGCTTGCAGGTATCACAAGCAAATAATTCTCTTCAATCACCATCAGGGAAATCAGCCACTTCTATAATGTATAACTGTGCCTAAGCATAAAACACCATCTTCTCTATTTTAAGCAACTTATGTACATCGCCTTAAGTCTTTACCGCTGCAACACACAAATGGATGAAATGAACAATTAAAAAAAACCTGGATTGCCATTTCTGGGTTGTTCCAACCCATTTTACAATACATACATTTAGACAAGCTCCAGGTAGAGAAGTTACATAGTTAGCTACATTCACTGTTTGCTGGTGGCGCAGGGTGGGTGGGTGGGGGGGAAGCAGGGGAAGATGGTTTTAAGAGCATAGGCTGTGTAAATACTGAAGAAAAGGCCAAATACTGCCTTTGATCACAAATGAGTTAGAGAGAAAAGGCATCCCATCAGCAAATAACCACTTGATTCAGTTTCCATTCCCTTTTTGTTCAAGACACAAGCTTGGACACCAGAGGGCACTGTGGTTCAACTCTGGAATACCTCCCCCACCCATGCATGCTATTAGGAGGGAGAGATGAGATCCAAACAAGTCCATACCTAAAGCCATTCCTCCTTTTCACACGCTCTGAATTCCATTGCCATTTTTTATAAACGTGCTTTTCCATGATTTCAAATTACTAGCATTCCACAATGAAGTACCAAGGTCAATGGCACACTCTGCTTCTTTTGCAGCCACGTAGCAAAAACAGAGCTACTTTCAGACCACATGGGTTTTTAATATACAGCAATACTTGCCCCACAAATTCTGGAAGTTCCACAGTTCAAGGACTTAGGAGATCTGTCTCTTTGTGGAGACAGCAGCTTCCTTGGCCAAATTTTAGTCCAAACAAGCTGGTAGCTGGCTCAAGATGCTCTTGCCTTCTTCCCTTTTAGTCAGAGGAAGAGAAGAAGTTACAAAACAATTCACAAAGTAGCATGCAGCTGCCACCACTGTTCATGCTGCTGGCTGAGTAACGGCAATCAGATCAATGGGCTAGATGAACAAGCAAGACATTCTCCCCCCGAATAAAAATCTGGTTTATGTGCCGTGTGAAAACTTGCTGGTAATCCACTTTGGGCCTCCGCTTTTTCCGTGAACGACCTCTTGTGCCACCTGCACTCGTCCCCTCTGTTTGGGAGATTCTGCCAGACAGCTCAATCTCTTTCCCATAAGTTCGAGGCAGGCTAGAGCTCCGTGTCCTCTCTTTGCTTGAGCGCTTCTTTGCCCCTCGCTCTTCTGACCTCCTCCAACCTGACTCGGACTTCCACCGAAGTGTCCTAGGATCACATGGAAGAGCTGGCAGATCAGCAGCCATCTTTGAAACGTCCTTTTTAACCAGGGACTCTTGCAGCTTGAGTCTGTCAAACAGCTACAGGGGGTGGGAGGAAACAAATATGTCATGAAAGCTGTCATCTCATTCTGTAATCTGAAAGCATATGGCCCACCACAGAGGGCCAAGCTAGAGAGTGGGTGTTTTTTGCAAGAGGAAAAATACACAGCAATGCTTTTCATGTACAGTACTTTCTGTTGGCTGGATAATACAAATTGTAAGCACTCTAATGCTAAGGAGATTACTTATTTGGCAGTTATGGAGTTATCCAGCTTCCACGTTTTCTGTGTGCATGACTAACGTACCTCACGCATGTACACATAGCAGATTTGGCTTTGTGACAAATGCCACTGCCATGACTTTGTACTGCTCTGTTAAATCCTGGGGCTAAAGCAATAGATCAATCTGATTTGAGCTGTAACCCTTCTGGGACAAGGACTGCATCATTTCAGTCTGTTGAGTGAATAGAGCTTAGTTCATTGCTGGTGCTGAATAAATGTTAAACAGTAAGTGGTACTAGTGGATACATTTTGCTGGATAAATCTGCTGACCACTGGTCATGAAGAGCAATGGCTAATGGAGAACTCACACATGGATGCTCATCATTTTAGGAAGCTGCCCATGTGAAAAGGCTATCAAGGGCATAACCATAGACAGAAGTTTCCTCTCCCTTTAACAGTGTTTCCCAAGGAAGCAGGTTGCAAAGCAACAAGTCCTAAGCCTTCAAGCACATGTATAACAGTTGCAAGGGGGGGGGGGGGAATACACTGTCTGCCACCTATAACTGAAGCTTGCAAAACACATCCAGTATCAAATGTTTTTAATTATATTTTGTAGATATTTATAGTTTGCTTTTATTGTGTTCCATGTGTTGTAAGCCACCTTGTTAACATTTTATGAAAGAGTGGATTAATGTTGCCAAGTGCGCCAAAAGATAAAGGTTTTGGAAAAAGAAATCTCTACCCTTGGCCAGCAACTTTATAAGTTCTTTACAAGGTAAGGGCTGGAAAGTGGGAACGGGGCCCACTTTTGCTGCTCTATCCATTTACCTAACATTAAGAAATGACCTAGAGCTACAGCTTAACCTTAAGTCTGTTTTGAAATAAAATACACCCTTAGTACGTGGGAAATTGAGCTTATAGGCTTAAATTTAGTGCACTTGCACCAGCCAACTACAAGGCTGGCCCAATACATTTTGCTGTCTGAGGCAGAGAACAAGATGGTGTCCCCCCCCCCCCCCATTGCATGTACAGACTCCAGCTGGAATGGAAATTAGCAGGCTAGCTTGGGTAGGCCATGGTGTGGCACACACAGCTCTCCCTTCCAACACCTTGCCACCATTCTCTTCTCCTCCATATCTGCTGCCTCACTCTGCCTACTCTGGCAACCTAAAAGCAACAAGACAGGCCAATAGTTTGATTACAACACTTTATATAGCTACAAAATTGTATCTTCATTCAGAGTCAAGTGGCATACAATATATACAAGGTAGCACCAACTAATGTGTCTTCAGAGAATTTCCCAAAGCAGGGGATTTTTTCAATGGTGTATCAAACAGAGAACGATTCAAGCTTGAGGCAACATGCCTTCCAAAATAAGTATAACCACAGGACGGATGCGCCTGGTTATATCCACGACTGATTCATATATTTAGCAGTGAACACGCTGAAAGAAGTTGATGCTCCAGAGGCAGTAGCAGGACAGTCCTTCCTGGATAACCGACTGTTTCAAACTTTCTTCCTCAGCAAATAAGAGGTCCAAGAGAGTACACAGGTTACAATGGTTCAGCTTTCACTACTGATTAGTGACTCTGAGTGAAGATACAATTTAGTAGCTATATAAAGTGTTGTAATCAAATTATTAGGCTGTTGTGTTGCTTTTAGGTTGCCAGATTTTTCTGTTCGCAACACGGGAGATTTTTGCTGTCACTCTGCCTAACGGCAGGGCTGGCCCAGAACAACAGACAAGTGGGAGAACGGCTACTTACCCTGGTGAGAGTCAACTGTGGCTCTACATAGAAAGCTTTACCCAGCACAGGTTTTCGATACGTCTCATCTACGTCTGTCAGGGCCTAGGGCAAGGGAAGCAGAAAGAAAACATCAAGGCAGGCTGTGGCTGTACATGGCATTTTTGTAATGTAACTTTTGGGGCCGGGGTGCAGAGAATTAGGAATTAGCATTATCCAGTTTACACATTACTCCAATAATTTAATCCTTTCCAGGTTGTTCTTTTTTATAAAGACACTGCTTACAATTATATTTTTAAAAAAGAAAAACGGAAGAAAGCACAAATTTAAACAGGATACCTGCAGAATTACAATTACAAAATGTTTGCACATTTCTTTTCATCTTCTCCTTAGCCCTTTTCAGAAGTGCTTTGCATGCCTGACTGCCTGCCCAGCCCCTAACATCCCCAGGGGCTCCACGCTTCCAAGTTCCCGGGTTCAGTACAAGAGGAGTCTGTGCACATAGACTTCTCCATATGAATGAAAGCCCTATGCTCTGGGGCTCCTCCTTTTGAACTTCTGCCAAAGATGAAGAGGTTGGGAGGGCTGCGTTAGAGGGCACGGCCACTTGCCTCTTGCCCTTCCCTATTCTTCTGAAGGTCTAGTCAGTTTGGTTAGGATTCTGGCCTGGTGATGCAAGTAAAACTTTTTCTCTGATTCTGTATCAAGTTTTGTGCTTACACTTGCAGCTAATACTCTAGACGGGTGGCACATTCAGCTCGTGTCTTAATTCTGACTCGTCAGCTTCCACTTTGAAGTAAACTAAAAAGCCCTTGCAGAGTTAGCATAACATGGAAGGAACCTTAACAGAAAGATGACAAAGTGCTGTGCATATGGGAGAGAGGTCAAGAGAATGGCGAGGCGGTTAGGAGACAAATGTGAAACAAATATATTATGTTTATTTTAAAGGTACTAAAATCTGGGTTAAAACATTCTGAATTTGGAAACATAATAATTGAAAGTTACAGTAAGTTGCGAAATAAGGTAACAAATTGCTGACACTGTTATTGCAAAGAACGCAAGGCCTGGAAGATGTGAGGAGGTCCAACTGACAGTGATAAATTATGGAAAGATGATTTGATACATATCTATTCTTTTTTATTTTCTTATATCTTTATAATCTGTTTCTTGTTTTTTACTCTTGTATGTTTTTGAACTTGTGAACCTATGGAAAGAAACGCAATAAAAAATATTTATAAAAAAAAAAAGAGAATGGCGAGGCGGGGGGGGACCTTAATGCCAGATGACTTGGGGTTCCAGTGAAACAGATGACTACTAGGGCTTTTGTTGCATATTTTAGGGAGATTTCTGCTTTCACCCATACATTTTCAAAGACATTTTATGCGTGTCTTTCACTTAGCAACCATAACATGTAACAAGAAAATAAAGGAGGTGGGAAAGATCTTGCGGGGGGGGGGGGATGGGGGGCATAAAACAAGAGAGAGAAGGAGGAAGGTAAGTGAGAACAATCTAATGCAATTAGCTCAGCTTGTGTTAACCGAAGACAAGACTCTGAAGAAACACTCCCTGGTCAACAGGGTGCAGGACTGTTCCACTGATGAAACCTTGCCTTGAACTGACCAGATAAGAGCCAAGACTCACTTCTACCTGCAAACTAGAGGATCGTCCTTACCCCTTTGCTGAACATACCATCTGGTTGAAGTAACCCTTTGCCAATTGGTTATAGCTGTAAAATCATAGAAAGGGAGTGACAATCCTTACCATATTCCAGAACTTGTCAAATGCAACCAAGAACCCACTGCAGACTCCACGAAGTCCTTTGAACGTTCGGACGTGGACGTTGACTTTTACACCATCACGGACGCATCGGTGAAGCTCCCCAAGCGGACTGCCTTCGTGAACTAGAATAAATGTAAACTGCCATTACTTTTTACTGAAACAAATGCCATGGAGAATAAAACAAAACCGTTCACTGTTTTAACTCAAAGCATTACAGTGAACTCTGCTTAGGGACAAATTTATACACTCCTACCAAGTATCCACTCGGCTGCAATGTCTTAACTAGATTCCTGTACAGCAGGAATAGGAAAGCTTTAGCCCTCCCATTATCCTCAGCCATTAGCCATCCTGGCTGAGTCTGATGGAAGTTGAGAGTCCAACTACATCTGAAGGGTCGCAGGTTCCCCATCCTTACTCTAGTCTACAACCTGCTTTGGGGAAGATCTAAGAAACAAACTGTTTGCACCAATACTACTTTTCACTTTTGCCATGATAAAACAAGTTAGTCTTTAAAGTGACATGTTTGAATGCAGTTAAGGAATAACAAATTTAGCTACGCTTTATAACACTACTGAAGGCTTCAGTTTTCTTATGTCATAGTAACCAGTGTGGTGTAGTGGTTAAGAGCGGTAGTCTGCTAATCTGGGGAACCGGGTTCGCGTCTCCGCTCCTCCACTTGCAGCTGCTGGGTGACCTTGGGCCAGTCACACTTCTCTGAAGTCTCTCAGCCCCACTCACCTCACAGAGTGTTTGTTGTGGGGGAGGAAGGGAAAGGAGAATGTTAGCCGCTTTGAGGCTCCTTCGGGTAGTGATAAAGCAGGATATCAAATCCAAACTCTTCTCTAACAACATACAGTGGTACCTCGGGTTACAAACACTTCGGGTCACAAACTCTGCTAACCCAAAAGTAGTTGCTCTGGGTTGTGAACTCTGCCCCAGGATGAGAACGGAAATTGCATGCCGGCAGCGGGAGGCCCCATTGGCGAAAGCGCGCCTCAGGTTAAGAACGGTTTCAGGTTACAAACGGACCTCCGAAACGAATTAAGTTCGTAAACTGAGGTACCACTGTATAAGCAAAATTGGTCAACCTCACCTAGCTATTAAGATTTACAACCCACAAAATCCCAGTAAGTAATATAAAGTGGAACTCAGGCTTATTTAAATCAGAACCAGTGTCTGCAAGGTCAGTCTTGTCTTATTCTGAACACTGAGCTCCATGGGCTCCAGTGGCGTAGCGTGGGGGGTGCAGGGGGGGCCAGCCGCACCGGGCGCAACATCTGGGGTTAGGGCAAATCCACGGGTTAGGGGCGCAAATCCACGGGTTAGGGGGTGCAAATTACCCTTGCCCCGGGTGCTGACAACCCACGCTACGCCGCTGATGGGCTCAAATGTAAGACTTGCAGAATATGACCAAGGTTTCACAACTCTTGCACATATCAGTTTGTACTTTAGTCCTGTGTGTTTTCGGGAATGCTTATCTGTGGAAAATTTTGCTAATAAAGCACTCTGATCCTGTCCTAATGGCACTGAATGTCCTATTCACCCTCTTATCAATCATATCCAGCTGGCATAGTTCCCTAACCCTATCACCACCAAATACAAAGAGATGCTTCTACACTCTAATGATTTCTCCAGAGGAGGAAAAACCCTGTGTTAGATTTGTCTCTGCAGCGCATAACCATTCTGTGAACATCAAAAACTATTATGCTCTGCATGTAGCTATTATTTTTCTGTGGCTTAAAAGCAATGCAGATGCATTGTCAATCATTTGTGCAGTCTAGGAGGCCATAATTACATCCCTAATAGTTCAAAATGGATTTTTCCCCCAATGTAAAGTATGTGTTTAATACCCAAATTCTAAAGGATAATTAAAAGGCTACTGGGGATTGTCACCATACAACATAAATACTTTTAGTAGATAATCACTGCCTCTGTAACAAAGTGCCAATCATCAGCATGGTTCCAGTGGCTTAATTTATACAAGAAAATGATCTGTACCCCATAGTTTGATGGGCAACTATAAGCACACATAGTAGTCACTTGCCTTAATGGGACTACAAGACCGGCAACAAAAACGTATCAGAACATGTTTAAAAGAGCTGCAGTGGCTACTGGTCTATTTCTGGATTCAGTTTAAAATGTTGACTTTTAACCTTTAAAGCCCTAAACAGTCTGGGAGCCTGGGACCTGGCCATCTAAATAATGGCATTTTTTAAAGTCAGCCTCAAAGGCCCTTCTCCATGGACATCTGTCTTTGGAGGGTAAGTAACTGGCTACAAGGGGGAAGGTCTTTTCAGTGGTAACACCCAAATTTTGGTCACCCCCGCTAGACAAATATGCAAACGCATCAGGTCAAGTTCATCCTGCTTTCGACTCTTTTAAATGCCTGTTATTTTAATGGCTTCGCCTGGTGTTTTTTTATGGCTTTTTCTGATGCTTTCATAGTTAGCTTAAGTGTGTGTGTGTGTGTGTGTGTGTGTGTGTGTGTGTGTGTGTGTAAAAGCGGCAGTAAGGTATGAAAAACGCCTTCTAAGTAAAACACACAGAGAGATTCAAATAATCCTAAATAGAAAGCAAAAAAACCCCAAAACAACATGTTAGTACTACAGTCGTACCTTGGTTTTCGAACAGCTTAGTGCTCGAATGTTCTGGTTCCTGAACACCACAAACCTGGAAGTGACTGTTCCGGTCTGCAAATTAGTTTTGGAAGCCAAACATCCAATGGGGTTTCCATGGCTTTCAACTGAGTACAGAAAGCCACAGCTTGGTTTTCGAATGTTTTCAGAAGTCAAATGGACTTCCGGAATGGATTCCGTTTGAGAACCAAGGTACGAATGTATTCCATGAACTCTTGCGCAAACAATAGGAGTCTGCACACACTGCAGGACCAACATGGTTCAGGGTGTTAAATTACAGCTCAAGAAACATAGGGAGGACACAGGCTGTGATATATAAACACCAATAAGCCATATAAAAGTCTTAAGAGGAGTTCACACAAACACAATAGCTCCTCTAGATTGTGGATAATTTTTATTGTGCAGCACTCTTCTGCTGTGTCAAGAACAGCCCTCCCATGAGTGGAACAAACTTTCTGCATCTCTGTATCCAAGCCATTCACACATAAGCCAGTGTAGTAACAACGTAGCTTATCTAGCATTCTTCGTCTTGCACACCAAATCTTCTGGATAAGCAAACTATGTAAATGTGAATGCCAGGCATGTAAACATAAAAGCCAGATATCCAACAGAGTGGGGCAGTACTAATGCCTTATTTATGCTTATAACAAGGCAAAAAACCCTGACTATAAAAAATTAAATGATGACGCTGACAGCTCTGATTATAGCCTGTTACAAACTGGCATGCATACTGGACTTGTCCTCACAAAATATCAACTCAAAACTAATGTTTCCATTAGTAAGTGAAATTGATCAAGAGAGTGACCCTGAAAGATGGCAAGATTTGAAGCAGGGTAGCCAACATGGCAAGAATACACAAGAATACACAGAGGAATTATACCAGAAAGAAATTGATGTCTCGTATACCCCAGGTAGTGTGGTTGCTGACCTTGAGCCAGACATCCTGGAAAGTGAAGTCAAATGGGCCTTAGAAAGCATCGCTAATAACAAGGCCAGTGGAAGTGATGATATTCCAGCTGAACTATTTAAAATTTTAAAAGATGATGCTGTTAAGGTGCTACACTCAATATGCCAGCAAATTTGGAAAACTCAGCACTGGCCAGAAGATTGGAGAAGATCAGTCTACATCCCAATCCCAAAGAAGGGCAGTGCCAAAGAATGCTCCAACTACCGCACAATTGCACTCATTTCACACGCTAGCAAGGTTATGCTTAAAATTCTACAAGGAAGGCTTAAGCAGTATGTGGACCGAGAACTCCCAGAAGTGCAAGCTGGATTTAGAAGAGGCAGAGGAACCAGAGACCAAATTGCAAACATGCGCTGGATTATGGAGAAAGCTAGAGAGTTCCAGAAAGACATCTACTTCTGCTTCATTGACTATGCAAAAGCCTTTGACTGTGTTGACCACAGCAAACTATGGCAAGTTCTTAAAGAAATGGGAGTGCCTGATCACCTCATCTGTCTCCTGAGAAATCTCTATGTGGGACAAGAAGCTACAGTTAGAACTGGATATGGAACAACTGATTGGTTCAAAATTGGGAAAGGAGTACAACAAGGCTGTATATTGTCCCCCTACTTATTTAACTTACATGCAGAATTCATCATGCGAAAGGCTGGGCTGGATGAATCCCAAGCCGGAATTAAGAATATCAACAACCTCAGATATGCAGATGACACAACCTTGATGGCAGAAAGTGAGGAGGAATTAAAGAACCTTTTAATGAGGGTGAAAGAGGAGAGCGCAAAATATGGTCTGAAGCTCAACATCAAAGAAACGAAGATCATGGCCACTGGTCCCATCACCTCCTGGCAAATAGAAGGGGAAGAAATGGAGGCAGTGAGAGATTTTATTTTCTTGGGCTCCATGATCACTGTAGATGGTGACAGCAGTCACGAAATTAAAAGACGCCTGCTCCTTGGGAGAAAGGCGATGGCAAATCTAGACAACATCTTAAAAAGTAGAGACATCACCTTACCAATAAAGGTCCGTATAGTTAAAGCCATGGTTTTCCCAGTAGTGATGTATGGAAGTGAGAGCTGGACCATAAAGAAGGCTGATCGCCGAAGAATTGATGCTTTTGAATTATGGTGCTGGAGGAGACTCTTGAGAGTCCTATGGACTGCAAGAAGATCAAACGCATCCATTCTTAAGGAAATCAGCCCTGAATGCTCACTGGAAGGACAGATCCTGAAGCTGAGGCTCCAATAATTTGGCCACCTCATGAGAAGAGAAGACTCCCTGGAAAAGACCCTGATGTTGGGAAAGATGGAGGGCACAAGGAGAAGGGGACGACAGAGGATGAGATGGTTGGATAGTGTTCTCGAAGCTACAAACATGAGCCTGACCAAACTGCGGGAGGCGGTGGAAGACAGGAGTGTCTGGCGTGCTCTGGTCCATGGGGTCACGAAGAGTCGGACACGACTAAACGACTAAACAACAACAACAGCCAACATGGTCTCACTCCATATGCTTAGGGCTACAATTTCCACCATTCCTGATGACTGACCAAGGCTGGAGCTAATGGGAACTGTAGCCTTAAACATCTGGCGGGAACGACGTTGGCTACTCCTGGATTTAGGATCTTTACAAATATTACAGTCCTTTTGGGATATAAACAGTATCAGTTTCCCTGCTCCAGCAATCCCCATCCAGGCGCTAAGGTTAGGATCACTTTACAGCATGGAGCTAGGTCATAGGATTGCAGATCTTCACTCCATATCCCTTATGGCTCCTCTAAGCAGTGTAGAGACCCACTACTCACAGCATGACGACTGAGCCCCAAGCAACAATGGCTTCTAAACTTTATGTGCCAGGGAATAATTACTCACCATAGGAAGACCCTTTCTGGCACTATCGCTTTCTGGTTCTCCAGCTCTATCCATGTGCTGTAAAGACTTTTGGGGAGCTGAAGAATCAGCATAATCTCTTCTCTATCTTAACAGCTAAACAGCTATATTTTTATGCATGGGAGAGACCACACTATTATTTGGGTTCTTCAATCATTCTTTGGTCTTTCACAAAAGCAGAGAAAATAATTGTTATTCAAGGCTTAAAAACAAGAAAGGAATTTAAGATCTCTTCCCATGCAGATTATGTAGCTTTATCAGTCTTGGAGCCTGTGAAGTTTCAGAGTTTTATTAAGGTTTATTAACTCTGTAATGCTTCCAGCTACAGAATCAATGAATCCAAATCAGACTTTTTGCAGCTTAACGAAGGATCAGAAAGAGGCTGAGTACAAGAATTCTGTGATATTCTATAGTCTGAGTTTAAGAAGCTACAACTAATCTTGGTACTTTCTTGGTAAATCCTTTTTTTAATTAGTAATCAACTGATTACTGGGGTTTTTTTAATCAGTAATCAACAAAATTAAATATGATTTTCAGAAAAGGGGCACATGTATTTTCTGGCTAGGAAGGATTGCCTCTACCAAACAACCTATATGCATCTATCGCCAATCATACTGGAGAAAACAAAAGCAAAATAAAGAAGTAACACGTCCTTTAAATAGCATGGCTAGATCCATGGGCATCAATGAGTTAAGTCTGCATAAAATAAGCTCTGCGTGGATAGCAATTCAGTGACCCAATAGTAGATTGCTGTAACATAAACTGGCATGAACACTACAGGTAAACCTATGTTGTACGTTGAAAAGCTTGGGCAGATGCTCCACTCAAACAACTATAGAAGGTCAATATTTTGTCAGGATAACACCAATGTAGACAGCATGTGGTCAATGCTGCTGCCCATGGTTATATATGCTCAGTTTATTATTTACTTGTTGGATATGGAAACAGAACACATATTTGTTCCTAAAACCATCTACTTTAAAAGCAAGTGGCTAGCAATCCAAAGTCAGTTAGGAAAGAAGATTAGAGGTTTTATGGTACAACAACATCTGGGCCACATACCAAGTCAGCATGTAAGAAAACCTTAAAGACAATGGAAATTTGTAATTTAAGGCCAAACTACATTAGACTGTTGTAAAGTGTCTTTGGGGGGTGGGTGGAATAGGCTGTATGCCTGAGACAGGATAAAATAACAACTTGAAAAAAACTCCTCTCTCCCCTTTTTGTTCACAAAGTCTCTCTGCTGGAACAACAAGCCTTCTGTTTGTGGAGGAACACAACTGCATACAACCCTATATACTGCTTTTTGGCCCTAAGGTTCCCAAAGCAGTGAACATAGTTATCACTTTACATTTGGTTAGGAATCACCATCTATTTGCAATTTAAGTGCAATTTACTAGCCAACCTTTTCAACTCTTTAGCCTGAAAAATGGAAACTCATTCCATCAATAACAAACAACACTGTACTTGTTCAATTAAGACTTGAGATCTAATTACTGTATTAAGATGCATGTAAACTTTATTTCTGACAGTCTTCTGGCTCTTGGTACGGGTATTGCAAACCATAATGGAAATCACGATCCCACTGAAATAAGTGGGAGTTTTGCAAAAGGATTTCGTGCATAATCTCAGAACAATCATCATCACACTTCAAACTGTGATTCACTTGCCTATCATCATGTTATCACGAGTCGCAGCACTATATTTATAACCCTAGGACGGATAGTTAAGAACCTAGATTATAACAATGTAAAGGACATACCGTTGTTATAACTAGCGGGACATATTGCTGTTTTATCTAGGACACTGGCATTTTTCAGAAGCAAAAGAGCCTTTTCTCAAAGGCTAGTCTCTCCTTGAATCAATACTGTAAGTAGAAAATAAGCAAGAGGAGTGAGGGATAAAAGTGACCTCAACAGACCCCCTGTCTGCCACCAAATGCAGGGCTTCTGCTTTGTATTATACATGTCAAGCCACAGAATGTGGAAAAAAAACCCATGTGTTTGATATGGGGGCACAGCAAGCTGCAGAAAGTACCTGACTGGTTACATCTCCCGGCAGGAGACTTGTGTCTTCACTTTATGCTGTCTCTGAGATGAGGCCCTTAGGATGCAGTCACTCTTGCTTTGCAGCTAAACAGAGTACCTGACCTTTGACGTCTAAATCAACCTGTCCAGTACGCAACCTCCTGGGGGCCACCTGCCAGCAGTAGGTGGGGCCAGAAGCAAAAGTGGGTAGAGCAATGAATCTGAATATTACCTTTGTGGTACACAACACACCCTTCTCTCTCTTACACCCAGGCAAGCAGAAGGCATTATACAAGTTCAATGACACAGCCAAACCAATGAAAAACATCCAAGGGGGATGTGAAGCAGAGCTATTGAGGGGTGTATCTGAGGAGAGCCCAGAGGGCCTGGCAGAAAGGTTCTAGAGGGCCGTATAGGCCCTGGACCTGAGCTTTCCATCCCTGCTCTGAGAGGACCAGGCCTAATATCCACCATGGACAACATCTCTAAGGCAATACACCTCAAGATTTCATGCATCCCAATAACCTTAGCAACTGTTCTTGCCCCAAGGCCGTGGAAAGTTCTCTCACCCTTGTTACTCAACAATACAGTTATGCAGACACGTATTTCAAAATGTTCCTTGCATGTTGTTACTCAACCTGAGGGAATATACTGAACTAAATGTCCACACGTCCAGTTATGAACAACATTTATGACCCATTTTCAATCAGCCTAATGTCAATTACATTTAAGCCAGCATGGTGTGGTGGTTACACTGTTTGAGGGGATCCAGGTTCATATTCCCCTTCAGCCATGAGGCTCCCTGCATGACCTTGGCCCAGTTAGTCACTATCTCTCAGGGTTGTTTCAAGAATAAAATAGGGAGTACAGCCACATGCACCATCTTGTGAGCCTCGAAGGAAAGGCAGGATATAAATGTAGTATACGAGCAAGTAAATTCCACATCAGACCAAGAGGTCATATTTCCTTACGCCAATAATCTTAACGTGTTTTTACACCTTAATCTCTTATCAAAGCACCTACATTCCCACACACTGCAGAGCTTCTCCAGAACTCCCTCTTTATTCAGTTCTCCCTCTTGCCCACACCCATGATCTCTTGCCTCAAAATAGATCATATTTTTATCACTCCAAACACTTCACCCCCTCTCTACAGCCTACACACACCCAAATCAAGAAAACACATTCTTGCCACAATGAAGCCACAAACTTTCTTCTCTTTTTGGGGGGGGGCATGCTTTCGGCTCTTAATTATCTATGGTCTCATACAGATGGAGTTTTAATCGTGCCTTTTGAAAATAGCAATGTCTTTTAGATTCCCCCCCCCCCCCCTTTGGCCAGTTTCAATGCAGGTGGTCTTTCATATATTGCAGGTCGTTTTGAGTTACTCTGCCTAAAAAAGCAACCAATGAATTTAATAAGAAAATAATCACAACAACAACAAATACCCAGCCAGAACTCCAGAATGCACATGTGTTTTAAAACGTATGTTTCACAACACCAAATGGTGTCTTTTTAAACACTGCAATAGCAGCACAGGCTAGTGCCAACTAACACATAAAGAAATCAGCGTGCTATGCAGATTTTTATTTCTGCGGTTTTGCCTGTATGTACACAGTGCCGTGTGCCAAGACCATGCAACACGTACACACGTGGGTCTAAGCCAAGCCAACACATGGGTGACTTGGTGCATCACAGTGCACATGAGCCACAGGAGTGTGTACTTGTCACATCCATAAAACTGTGAAATGCTACCAGCCAGTGGCCCATTTTCAACGTCGAGGAATGCCATCCCCGGAATGCCTTTTCCAGTCATAAGAAAGGGCTGCCTCTGAGCATACGCAGAGTGCAATTCCCTCCCTTGCCGACCAGCGACTTATAGAAGTTCACAGCACATACTCCTCTTCAGAAACAAGCCAGCCCAGCTCCCCTTACCCGGCATCCTGGTGAGCACGTTGCGAGGCGCCCTCCTGCCCCGCTGCTGCCTGGCCCGCTCGGCCTCTTCTCGCTCGGGCTCCTTGGCCACCATGAGGCTGCGGAGACGCTGGATGCGCTCGGGGTCGGCGGGGGCCCGGGAGCCTCGGCTCCGGGCGCGGGTCCCCGCTGGGCGGCTGCCGCGGCCGGCGGCCCCTCGCTGACGTCCCGGAGCGCGGAGCAGGCCGCGCTGGAAGCTCTCGTATTCGGCCAGGTTGTTGAAGTGCGGCGCGGCCGGGTAAGGCAGCGGCGTGCGCTCCGAGTAGAGCGCCAGCAGCGGGTCGAAGCGCGGCGAACTCACGTCCAGGCGCCCGGGGCTGGGCGAGCGCTCCGAGCTGCTGCGGCCGCCCGAGCGGCGCCGGCGCCTGGGCCCTGCGCCGGCCTCCTCCGCCTCCTCCATGACTCCCTGGCCCTGCAGGGAAGTGATCCGCCCGCAGCTCCTCGCTCTCGCCGCTAAGGGCCGCCCCAGCACCGCAGGCGTCTTCCCGCCTTTCTTAGCGCTGCTCGGCGCTCTCGGAAGACAGCCAGGAGCGAGATTCCCAGCACCTGCGCTGCGGCTGGCGACTGCCTTTGGGCTTTTCACCCATCGGCTGCCCTAGGAAGTCGTAGCTGCAGCCGGTTGCCGCTTGTCCCCCACCGCGCTGGCCAACGCAGGCAACATTATTCCCTCGCTTCTCGCTCCTTACTCGGCGTTAGTTAATCCGAAATAACGCCCGACACCCCATCGCGCGTTTAATACTTCCTGCAGTGTCCATGATTCCAGTAGAAAAGCTGCATTGGCTGGCCGGATTTGCACGGTTCTCTCTGCAGATCTTCCTCAGAAGTGGCGTTTAATGCCTATGCAATAATATATGGCAAGTCTTACGTTGTGCGAAAAAAAATTGCGCTAACGTTTCTTAGAATCCGCAGTGAGCCCAAGTGAAGTGCCTAGAAGCGGAAAATCGCACTTCGAACGCGGCGTTGCTGCTCAAGAGTAGCAGGATTTCAAGGTGGCGCCTAACCAAGTTCATATGAAATAATCTTAAATACGAGCTGCTACAGCATACTCTTTTGTCGCTTATAGCAACCATTCTATTTGCAGAGGTGGAAAACAATGGGACCTCTTCTATATAATTCATAGTCAAGAGATTGACAAAATTCAGGGAGCCATCTGGCACACCCACGCCTGGCATTTAAAAGTGTATATGGTATGTTAAGAATAGCAGGTATTTAACACCTACGTTTTCTATTTTTAAATCATTATTTCATTTCATTTTTTAAATAAAAGGGTTGATTCATATATTGAAGGATATCAACTGGAGGTACCGGGTGGGGTGGGGGTGGGCATCACCTTGTTGAAGCTAAGCAGACCCTCAGGGAATCAAACATACACCACCCTGAGTTCCGTGATGTAAGAAAGGTGGCATATAAAACTAAGAAAAGGAAATAAAATACTTGCACTGGTCAAGGATCCTGTGTGATCAGCAGGTCATGAGCCCCAATACCACACTGAAACCTCAGCCAGTATTTCATTTATTTTTATGACAACTTTGCTATGTTTGTAATTATGTAAATCTTTTCATATTGTAAGCTGCCTTGAGCATTGTTTTAACTGTGGAAAGGCAGCATACAAATAAAATGATGATTGGTTGGTTGGACACAAGATGAATGGTGGGAGGAACCAGCTGGGCAACCACCAAGGGAGGAAGGGTCAGAAATCAGGCAGCGGTGGTGGGATAGTAAGTGGTCATGGAGGAGAAACTAGGAAGATGAGGAGTCAGATGGGGTAACAGAGCTCAGTGAGCTGGGAGAGTCTGGCAGAGGAGGGAGGGTCAAGAGGCAGAGGTGAGTCAGGCTAGTGAAGAGTCACAGTTGTCTCTCCCTCCTGCTGCAGCAAGCTCCATCCACCCTTACTACCAGAACCAGGAGAGGGATAAAACGGGTGGAGTAAAGCTAGGCTGCACGCAGACACAGTCTCCGATTGCTTGCAAGAAGCCAGAGAGGAAGAGACAGACAGCTGTGGAGAGATGGGGATTTTTATTCTCAGCAACTGATTCAGGGCATGAGCTGCTGTGCTCATTAGGCCTGAAACCCAGCCAGGTCTATGAAGATCTTATTTCTCTAGTAAAGAGTTAACTCCAGTGTTGAACTGTGATTTATTGATGGGCGTGCTTCGTGACAGCCAGACATTTGTTGATTGATTTGGAGCAGAGGAGAGCATACTACAGGATTGTGGAAGCTACTTTGTGTTTTACTAGTACCCTGCAATCAACCAAATGGGGTACAGTACAAAATATATACATTAGAATTAAAGGATAGGTTGCCTCTGCATAGCTACTGAGTACAGTAGGAGCATCAGAATTCAGCTGAGCTTCGGGTCCTTCACTCAAATCTGTTCCTGAGTACCTCAAACTCTCTTCGTTTCAGCTTTCTAAATTAGCGATTTAGGGGAAGGTTATTGTTGTATACATTAATTGGGAGTTGGACTTCCTTGATCAAACCACCCAGATACTCTGCCCACCCATGATGGAGAGAAAGTAGAACATGGAAGCCTTGAAGTCAAAGATCTATTTGCATGTTTGCAAGGATATTTGTATGTATGATAGGTAGCAGAGTGCACCAGTGATAGAGAATTGACTTATATGATTCCTGAACTATACAAGAGAATTATTCTATAAATCAATGCAAAATTTTATTAACATTACAGCAATAATTTAAACACATATTGCTTGGAAGGTTGTTTTTCTTAATGATTAACCTAACTATAGCAATGAAGATGTCCACCATTTTAGATAAATTGGTTGATTATTGTTATCTCTTTTTCAAAGAGGCTTTAAGGGACCTGGTCTTCTTTAAAAGATAATGCAGGAAAGGCAGAGAGTGAGGAATGGAATGACATTAACAAAATATTCCACATAAAACCCTTTTGTCATTATCTCCCAGCATGTATCATTCCAGTCTCTGCATAGTCAGAGAAAGTATCACATACACTCCAACTCTCCCCCCCCCCCACCTCGGAACAGGTCTTATTACTTCACAGGTCCGGCACAAAGAATGCAGAAGCGCAACACAAACTTTTTTTTGAAGAGTAAAGAACTTCCAGTAAGTTGATTGCCACAATCCTCAACAGCAGGAACTGGATAGTTTCCCAGGCAGCAGAAAATTGAGAGCATGACCTACAAACATATCCTGTTGTGATGCCCCCCCTTATTCAATAAGTTTATTATTCCAGTTTGGTCACCCGAGACCTTCTCTAATAATCAGTAAAGCAGCAAGGAGAGAGTCCAAACAATAAATGTATGATTACGGAGGGAAATTATGTTTCCATAGCTTTCAAAAAAGCCATAACTAATTTACACTTGAGAGAAGACTTCCTAATTAGTTTCAGCCATTTGCTAGGGTATTTTGTTTATCACTCATATAATCCAGAGACATTAGCAACTAGGATAATTTGTAACTTGGCTCCCTGATGATAGAACTTAATTTGAAGCAGGAGTTTAAATGTTATCAGTTTTAAATGGGCAGCTCAAAATCTCATGGGACTTGTACCAGTAGAGTGCCTTTGAGGGCCATAGCCTAAATTAAAGGCATTCCTTTTCAAGTAAAAAGTTTATCAACCTGACAATGATATTATTGTAAGGCACCTCAAAATTTTGATGGGAAAACATACACATCTATGAAACTATAAAAATGAATACAAGCACTACATGGCTTCTTAAGTGCACCACACAAGTTTACTGAAATATCCATCCTGGGCCAGTCACCTATCCGTCTCCCATGGTCCTTGCAGGAGTAAACAGTATGGAGTATTTCACACCAACATCCAGATGGCAAATGTCAGCTATCATCAGCTAGGATTTCAGGATACTGGTCCCAAAACTGATCCCCAATGATATCACAGTGCAAAGCAACTACTGTAGTCCTTGGCCGGGTCACTTCAACTTCCTTCTCTTCCGTTTCCTCTGGAATTTTAATTTTCTTTTTAATGGCTTGATTTACCTATAAAAACAGGTGACAGATTAATGTAGAATCGCAGAACTGAAGTAGGCTAGAAGGCAATTCCAGTTTCATTTCTTTTTAAACTATAATATGAGACAACTCTCAAATTAGAATCATCACTAGTAAAGTTCTGGTCTTTCAGTGGCAGATGTGCTCCTATTGAACCTTCACTACTTAAAATTTGAGGAGTGAAGTTACCAGAGGAATTATTATTTTCACTGAAGACCAGAACATTTCTAGGCTTAAGTTTTGAACAGTGGTAATGTTATAAAAGCAGACACACCTGGAAAATCAGCACACATATGACTGTCAAAAACCACTTACCTCCCAAGTACGGTAAGTATTTTGTATAACAGTTTGTAAAATGCATTACACACAAATAGGTATCTGTCAAAATTATATTACCTTTTGCCACAGTAGAACAGTTCCTTTTCTATACAACAATGATTCGTTATTGTAGTTAATGCTGAACTGAGAAAATAAAATCTCATTCTTGTCACTTGCAACTGTTCCCTAAGGATAAAGAGAAAATATTTTTTTCTTATAAAAACACCACCACACAGGCATATGAAAACACTGACTCCTCTCCATCTAGATCTGAGCACTGTATTTGGAGACAGAATGGAGTGTACACAACCCACCAGTCTCCTTTTCTGCTCTCAATTAGACAAACAGCTAATCCTTATTTATTCCACCTGGTTTTTAAACTTTGAAAAGTGTTATATTCATACTAATATGGAGATAGGAATATAAAGCTATTGGATATAGTTAAAAAAAAAATCTAACCCAGGGGTCAGCAACCTTTTTCAGCCGTGGGCCGGTCCATCGTTCTTCAGACCATGTGGTGGACCGAATGATATTTGTGGGGGTGGGGGAATGAACGAATTCCTATGCTCCACAAATAACCCAGAGATGCATTTTAAATAAAAGGACACATTCTACTCAAATAAAAACACACTGATTCCCGGACTGTCTGCTGGCCAGATTGAGAGGATGATTGGGCTGCATCCGGCCCTCAGGTAACCTATTCACTCTCTCTCTCTCACACACACACACACCCTTGCACTATGATAACTGTGTCACTTACAAACCCTTTCAACCTCATCCAGACTCCCAATTCTCATTGCCCACAACACTTGTGTAATTTGAATGGCTGCACATGATGCTGGCATTAAAACCTCAAGCATGAGTGAACATACTACTTAGCATAATCTTGAAAGAAGACTTTCATACCTGTAGTCGCTTTTGGGCTTGTACAGGTGTCAAGCCACCTCTCTGCACAAGAGTCCAAAATACTGTATTGTAGAGATTATTTATGTGGCCTGCAGGAATGAAATAACAAACATCAGACTACATTGGGAAGCACATTGAACAAGCTTTCTGCCACAGAAGTAGTTACTGAAGGACTTGTATACTATTATATGAACATAAAAAAATTCCTTCCAGTAGCACCTTAGAGACCAACTAAGTTTGTCATTGGTATGAGCTTTCGTGTGCATGCACACTACGGCAGACCAACACAGCTACCTACCTGTAACTATTATATGAATATGATATTGTAAAAATAGTAGTATGTCTTTTTATCTAAGTCCAGTATTTTGGTTCAGTATTTATCAGTGTTTTATATATTATTATCCTACCAACAGTTCCTGTGACATGTTTTTAAAATAGATAAAATTTCCTGTTATGCAGTTTTTTTGTCACATCAAACATGAGGGTTTCTGTAGACCAGCCAGCCAATCTAAAACTACTGCTATCCATTTCATGGAAACACTACTCAGTCAGGTAGCCAGATAATTGGTGGAGGAAGGTGGGGTGGAAGAAAACATGCAAGTAAATTGCTGTGTGCAGTGAAGGGAGAACAACAACAACATGGGTTGCTGTGATTGTCCATCTTATTTGTCGCGCCTTTTACATTCATTGACTAGACTTCTGAAGGCAGCAGCAGGGTTCACATCTTACTACAAAATTGAATATAATACTGTTTGCATTTCTCATGGTGTCGTTGGGATGCAGGGGGGGAAGACATGAAAGCAATGCCTCTCCCATCGTGGCATAAAATTGGAACCTCTCCAAGGTTTTAACTTTTTCCATATGTGTAAGAACTAAAGTCTTGGAATATCCCAGCTGAAGGATAACTCTCTGTAACTACAGGCAATACTGACCAACAATCATAAACCCATGCAAACAAACAAACAAACAAACAAACACAAAAACCTGATGGTGGAGGTTTCTCATGTGTGTAAGAGATGCTTACAATCAGCTTGTCGCCAACTAAGATAGTCCTTTAAATTCTGGTCACTAGGATATAACACAACACGCCCATCAAATCCTGGTGGATACAAAAGAGGCTGGTCCTTAAAGTAATCTTTCCAATAGAAAACGTAGCTGGAGGCAAACTGGGAGACCACATGAGTCATGAACTTACTTGTAAACAGAAAATAAAAAGGAAGTGAAAGTCAATAACATCAGTACTACAACACTGACAAATAAATAAACACTTGAGTACTCTATGTAATGCAAAAATGCATCTGACTCAATGGCCCTGTTCCTGCATCATCAAAATCATGGCTAATACTTTACCATGATATGCCCAAGAGACCACCTTCATTCTTCCCTGCTTGTGCACAAAGGAAACAAAACACAATCCCTGGCTAAGCATTACATCCAACCCATGGATCATGGCTTGTTCTCTTCCGACAAACCATAACCGGTAAGCCAAAAATAAACCTTGGCTATACTTCAGTTGGGGACACGGGTGGCGCTGTGGGTAAAAGCCTCAGCGCCTAGGGCTTGCCGATCGAAAGGTCGGCGGTTCGAATCCCCACGGCGGGGTGCGCTCCCGTTGTTCGGTCCCAGCGCCTGCCAACCTAGCAGTTCGAAAGCACCCCCGGGTGCAAGTAGATAAATAGGGACCGCTTACTAGCGGGAAGGTAAACAGTGTTCCATGTGCGGCTCTGGCTCGCCAGAGCAGCGATGTCACGCTGGCCACGTGACCCGGAAGTGCCTCTTGAGTGAGATGGGCGCACAACCCTAGAGTGTGTCAAGACTGGCCTGTATGGGCAGGGGTACCTTTACCTTTACTATACTTCAGTTTGCTTGGGAATAAAAGAAACCTTTATCCCTGGTTCAACTACAAAACCTAAAACACAGAAATCATGGTTTGTTTCCTCCCAGCACTAGCAGGAAGGAGTGAAACAGACTAAAAGGCACATTTACCGTAAACCATTAATGGCTGAATGTTTCAGAGTTTTCCAGATCTGTGTGATTCACTCCTACATTTTCCAAGTCCAGGAGGTTGAGAGCATCGCATGCATATGAAAACTGGCTAACAGAAAATGAAGATTCTATGAATTTGGCCATTTGCAGGCTGAACTATCATACATAATAGTGCTCAGTCAACTCTCAGGACTGGATGGCTGATTGCATCAATGAGTTCATGACATAGAATGAAAGCCGCAGTATACTGTCATTCTTAAAGCATATCATATGCTAATAACAGCAGCTGATGACCACCTACTAAGCCAAATGGAAAGACTAAACCAATGAAAATGTGCAAATTGAAGCTTATCTGTATACATTCCTTGTTACTTGCTCTCCTACCTTGTGAACTGAATTCACCACCAAAACCCCTTCCACCTCCCAATTTGGTTGCATTTCTTTTGTTTTCTGCAATTATTACTGCATGAACATGAAAGGAGGCCATTACCAAATCTATGAAAAGCAACACATGTTGCATGCATACAACAGTTGTCAAATTTTTATATTATTTCAGATGAAAATGAATTTTAAGCAAAATAAATAGTACACCCCTTGCCTTTACACAGCACCTATTAAAAAGCTGCCAATTTCTACCAAATCAGAATTGTTATGAGTTATTGTCTGTATAGCCAGACACAAGAACTGAGCATAAAGTAAAGGTAAAGGTACCCCTGCCCGTACGGGCCAGTCTTGACAGACTCTGGGGTTGTGCGCTCATCTCACTCTATAGGCCGGGAGCCAGCGCTGTCCGCAGACACTTCCGGGTCACGTGGCCAGCGTGACGAAGCTGCTCTGGCAAGCCAGAGCCGCACACGGTAACGCCGTTTACCTTCCCGCTAGTAAGCGGTCCCTATTTATCTACTTGCACCCGGGGGTGCTTTCGAACTGCTAGGTTGGCAGGCGCTGGGACCGAGCAACAGGAGCGCACCCCGCCACGGGGATTCGAACTGCCGACCATGCGATCGGCAAGTCCTAGGCGCTGAGGTTTAACCCACAGCGCCACCCGCGTCCCTAAGAACTGAGCATAGTAGGGCTTAAAAGAGCAATGTTACTAATACTTTAATCAATATAATATTCTAGCTATATAATAAAATATAAACAAACTGGTTATATTTAAAACATGTTATATGAAGAGTAGATATGCAAATATTGGGTTGGGATGGGAGGAGAGAGAAGCTCTAAAACCAGTTACCTTGCTCTTCTCTTAAACCAGTTGCTTTTCTTTTTGAAAACAAAGCTATATTCATCACTTTGTCCATAGGCAATGACAATATCCTCTAATTCTTGCATTACTGTCTGTGCAGACTTGTTCATCAAGTTAAGAGCACGATCATCATTAGGCTTCTTAAAACCATGTTGCTCGGCAAAGCTTCAAAAAGGGAAAAATACAAAGAAATGAAATTTGTCAAAGTTATTAAAGTGGTTATCAGCATGTTTTTATTTTTAATTTTGGACTGGATCCCATATGCATGTTATTGTGTTTTAGTGTTGCAGTACTAATTTATAATTTATTAAAAGCAGCAGATTTTTGTAACTGCTTCACATTTTTGGCAAATGGAAGGTAAATGTTAAATTGTGGGTGAACATATCAGATGACACAGCAAGTCTTCAAACAACTCTTGTTTATTCACAGGCCACAACAGAACTGAACTAAAGGGTTCAGCCAGCCTGCTTATATTGAGCTACACTTCAACGCAACTGTAACCACTTTCTGTAACTATCCAATCACTGAACGTCACTTTCAATCCCTTATTTGCATATGTGGACCTAAGTGAAAACTATCTACAGTATCCCCCTGCTGGCCCAGGGTGAGAACTTCAGTACATAACAGTCAAACTACTTCCACTGAGGCACTACAAAGAATTCTAGCTATAACTCATATAGCTCAGTGTCTTTTTAAGCAGGATGAAAACCTTCCATTCCTCCTTTCCTTATTCAGAAGCAGCAGGACAATTACAGCTTTTCAAATATTCATTACAATACTGATTGTTATCTGGTATACCAATAGGGGATGACTGGAAGTGAGTTTTGTGAGTTACAAGATGTGAAACAGACAGGTGGATGCAATAAGGGAGGGGTGGCCCACGAACTCCCTGCATATTGTATTCTTTTCAGCACCTGCTGAACACAATCTTTTTCAGACAACCCTACCTAGATGCTTAGGAAGATTGCATGAGTTTTAATTTGTCTTAAGTCTATTCTAATGCAGTTTTAACTTTCTCACCAATATGGGTGGGGTATAAATAAAAATTATAATATTCAGTGTTTTAAATTATGGTTGTAAACTTTTTGTGCATCCTTTTATTGCTTTTTTTTTTTTTTTTGGTAAAGTGCTCTGATGGGTTTTCCCTACAATCAAGTGGTTATACATTTTCTGAACTTAGCTTCATAAAATTTATACACCACTTGATTGTGGGGAGTAAAAAAACGTGCTTAAGAGGAAGGCACGTTTGGCAAACCCTCATCGTGGTCAACTCCCGCAGGGAAACCTACGCCCCCCCTGTGGAAGGACGTGCGGATCCAGAATTTTTACGAAATAAACAGATGCGCACAACGGAGAAATCCTCCCAAACCAAAGCTTCCCACAGTGGTCTTCAGATTACGACAAGTGGCCGCCTTGGCTAAGGAGCTGTGTCCCAAGGATGCTGCCCCGCCCGCATCCGCCTCTGGGTGGGGAGCCCTCCCGATACCCAAGGGCAGCTGTTACCCTGAAATCCGACCACCGGCTCCCTATCCTTGCACGATGCCCTTAACCTCTCCACCCCTCCCTCCTCCCGCCACCATTGGCTGAGCCGTCGCCAGCGGCAACCAAGCTGCCGCCAATAGCTGAAGCGGGGCTTACCGGTGGAAGCCGCGGCCGTCCAACCGGACCACGACCCAGCAGTTGGGCAAGCACGTGGCCTCGTCTTCGAAACCCCGCACGTATTCGAACTTGCTCTTCGCCATGGCGACGCGGCCGCAGCTCAGCCGCGCGCGCAGACCGAGGGAAGCGGCGGCGGCGGCAGGAAGAACGACACCAAGCCTGGGCAGCGCCAGCATCAGCGGAAGCTGCGTCGCGCGATCCCGGAAGGCTGGATCGCATACAAACATTTCCCCCCCCCCCCCGTCCTCCGCTCTAGCCGCCAGTCTCTATGACGCCGCAAGGTCTTTCGGGATTGCAGCTCCCTAACCGCATTAGCCGCCTCTCAGTGCCGGGCGCAAAAAGCCTCGCCGCAGAGGCGACGGGATAAATGCAGAGCGAACCGAAGCTGAAAGCCACGCCCTCCAGTCTCGATACCGCCCATCCTGGATGTGCGTAGGCTGCTGCGGGTAGTTTAATGGGGGCGGGGGAGGAAAAGAGGTCCTCGCGCCGTGTGTGTTATGTGCGCACGCGCGCCTGCCTTTTCTCAATCTGGTGTCGGGGGACTACAATTCCCATCATCCCTGGCCACTGGTCAAGCCTGCCGGGGCTGATAAGAGTTGTAGTCCCGCGACGCCGGGTTGAGGAAAGGCGGGCGAACGTGCTTAATGGGGATTCTGACAGTGTTGTTTCGGGTCTCCATTAACCCAGTTCCCTCTGCCCGTTGAATCCTCCCTTCCCACCATCAGGTGCAACACGTGTCGCACCGTGCGGGGGTAACCCATCCCGCACTCCTTTTAAGTTTTATCCTCGCCGTGGTCGTCTCCATCCTCCCAACCCCGTAGGGGGGAAATGAGCTGGTGTTTGTCAAGGAAGGAGGCGACGCGCTGAAAGCGCACGGACTGAGGGAAGCGCGCCTCGCGCGGCAGCTGTTGGCGAAAGGGAACGTTGGGGGCGAGGGAGCCGGCGGAGGGCGCGCGCGCGTCGCCGCCAAACGAAGCCCTTTCAAAAAAGCGGGAAAGGCGCGTGGGTTCGTCCCGGGGGTCTCCATGGCGACCTCATTGTTACGCGGCCCCCAGGGTCGCCCTGGCGACACCAGGGATGGGAAAGTGCGGGAGGCACGTGGATCCAGCCAGGCGGCTGTTGCCATTTCCCGTCGGTGCCCCGAGGCGGTGCGAGACTCCTGCGAGCCGGAGGGCGGGGTCCGAGCGCGGCGCGCGTGCCCCTTGGCGGGAGGGGGAGCCGAGAACGTTTGCGAACCAACCGCAGGAAACAAACGGGCGGTCACAGAGGGCGGAGGCTGAGCTCACAATCCCCGCAACAATCCCTCTCCCCGGGGGGGCGGGCTACGGCATGGAAGAAGGGGCGCAGGGGGAAACCCCCCGAGAGCAGCACCGCCTCCTGCACCCCGCGGCTTGGCAGGGCGCTCCCCGGATGGACCACCTTCTCCTGCACCCTCTCTCGGGGCAGGGGGCCAGGGACCCGCACCTCCTGCTCTTCTCCCCCAAACAGGGGCCGCAGCACTCCCTGCTGCACCCCCTGCCGCCCGCCAAGCAAAATGCCCTGCGCAGGGAGCAGAAACCTCCGCTGCCTGGGGAAGGGCTTGCCTATAAAGAGCAGCAGCAGCAGCACCTGTTGGAAGACCAGCCCTGCCTTGCCAGGCAGCTCTGCCAGCCTGGCCTCGGGTTGGAACCTGGGGTTTGCGAGAAGCTGGAAGAGGCGGTGGCGGAGGGAAATGGCCAGCAGAAGGTGCTGCAAGTGAAAGCGGAGGAGCGGGAGCAAGAGAACCAACTGCTCCCGACGGGCTGCAGCAACAAGAAAAAGAGAGGGGAGCACAGAGCGGCTGCCAGTCGTCGAGGAGGGAAGGAGGAGGGAAGCAGCGGCGCGAAAGGAGGGGGGGAAGTCAAAGTGGGGAAAGGAGAAGAGCCGGAGGAGATCAAGAAAGAGGTGAAGGTGGAAGAGAATTGTGATGCCAAAGCCTTGGGGTCCGGAAAAGAAGGGGCCATCAAAACGGAACTGGTGGAGCCTCGCGAGGAAGCTTGCAAGGGGAGGGAAGAGGTGGCATCCAAGCCTCGCCCCTCCTCCAACGGCCCAGCTCATGTCCACAAAGATGCTGACTTGGCTCAGTCTCTCGGGACTCAGCATCCTCAAGAACTGAAGATTCCTGTCACGCTCCATGCTGTCCCTCCTGGGGCTAGAATCCAGTTTCAGGGGCCACCTCCATCTGAGCTCATAAGAGTGACTAAAGTGCCAGTGGCACAAGTACCCCTTAAAATGCAGTCCTTGCTGGAGCCTTCAGTGAAAATAGAAACGAAAGATGTGCCTCTCACAGTGCTACCCTCAGATGCAGGTAGTAGATAGGTATAATAGAATTTGCCAAGTTGCCCTTTAGTCGCTATTATGTACAAGTAAACACTTGTAGAACTGCTCATACACATTAATCTGCACCACTATTATTCCAAACTTTTTTTAAAAAAATATGAAGGGCCAGAAAGAAGATAGGGCTTCACTCAAGTTCATGCAATTAACATGCAACAGCTCACTGTATACTTTACTGGCTGTTGCAACCACCAAAGATTATGAAGATGGTCAATTATGCAAAGTCCCTTCTACAACTTTTTAATATTTGCAGGAGCTTTCTGTTGAGGAAGTGTGCCACTGCCCTCTTTAATACATTGTAACCAGGGCACAGAGATTAACAACAAAGTGCTTCTTTCATGTGTGGCAGATTAAAGACTAACATTTTTTGTGCCATCAGCATTTATAGACCAGTATCCACTTCATCGCCAGTTTATGCCACAATAAATCTGTTAGGCCTTGTTCTGACCCTCTTCCAAGGAGCCCAGGGCACTGTACAAACATCCACCTTTATTTTCACTACAATACTGAAGTAGGCTTGGCTGAGACTGTTACCCATAAAGCATTCTTGAGCCTTTGGGCACATTAGGTATTTTGAAGGAGTATTGTGGGCACCAACACCTCTAGTTGCTTCCCCCCCTCCTCCCAGTAGTCAGAAAGAAAGCACACACAGAGATTGTTTGGTTTTTCAAAAGGTTTGGTAAAAGTCAAATCCAGTTGAATTAAAATGAATCCTCTTGAATTTGCATGATTTTATGTGGGGTTCCGCAAAAAGAAACACACACCCACACCCAACCCCACCTTATAGTGGTACACAACACAGTTAAAAAAAGAAAAGGCAGATCCGGTGCTTTCAGGTATCAAAAGCATTGATCAAAGCATGGCTACTCTTGATCTTTACACACAATAAAAAACACCCCCAATAAATTACAGAATATGTCTGCAGACACAGGTGACTATGATTTGATTATGGTTTTGAAGAGATCCCTTGTATTACGAGGATCCAGGAATATCTGTGCCTAAGATCAGTGTCTTTGTGCCATGGCAGCTCTGGAAAGTACCAGATCCATGGTTCAGTCAATTGACACGTGATATATGATGTGATACTGGTTCTGGGAAACACCTGTGAAAAATTCTGCAATTCCAAGGGGATCTGATTTACTGGCTCCAATGTGCACAGGCACATGTGTGCACCTCTTTCCTTATTCCCATGGCACCTGTTTCCCCTGGTTGATCCATTTTCTTCAGGCTCCCAGATAACTCCTCCTTCCCTCCTATGCTATTTACTTTCTTCCCTTCACATTCTGTTAGCAGCTCAGGGGCTGATCTGAGTCTTGAAAAGCATATCAAGCTGAAAGAGCAATGCCTTCCTTTCATTTTTCTGAGCCCTGAAATGCAGACAGAGAAGAAAAAAGAAGTGGGAAAGAGTGCCATCCTTTCAACTTCTTCCTTCAGCTCTATGTTCTTTTCAAGGGGGAGGGAAGTAACAAGCCTTCTGCCAACTCAATGAAGGGACAGTGAGCAAAGTAGTAGTAATAATAATAATAATTTATTATTTATACCCCGCCCATCTGGCTGAGTCTCCCCAGCTACTCTGGGCGGCTCCCAATCAAATGTTAAAAACAGTACAGCATTAAATATTAAAAACTTCCCTAAACAGGGCTGCCTTCAGATGTCTTTTAAAGATAGAATAGCTGCTTATTTCCTTCACATCTGAAGGAAGGGTGTTCCACAGGGCAGGCGCCACTACCGAGAAGGCCCTCTGTCTGGTTCCCTGTAACCTCACTTCTCACAATGAGGGAACCGCCAGAATGCCCTCGGCGCTGGATCTCAGTGTCCGGGCTGAATGATGGGGGTGGAGATGCTCCTTCAGGTATACAGGACCGAGGCCGTTTAGGGCTTTATAGGTCAGCACCTACACTTTGAATTGTGCTCGAAAACGTACTGGGAGCCAATGCAGATCTCTCAGGACCAGTGCTATGTGGTCCCAGTGGCCACTCCCAATCACCAATCTAGCTGCCACATTCTGGATTAATTGCAGTTTCCGGGTCACCTTCAAAGGTAGCCCCACTTAGAGCGCATTGCAGTAGTCCAAGCGGGAGATAACCAGAGCATGCACCACTCTGGCGAGACAGTCTGTGGGCAGGTAGGGTCTTAGCCAGCGTACCAGGTGGAGCTGGTAGACAGCTGCCCTGGACACAGAATTAGCATGCGCCTCCATGGACAGCTGTGAGTCCAAAATGACTCCCAGGCTGCGCACCTGGTCCTTCAGGAGCACAGCTACCTCATTCAGGACCAGGGAGTCCCCCACCCCCGCCCACCCCCTGGCCCCAAAAACAGTACTTCTGTCTTGTCAGGATTCAACCTCAATCTGTTAGCCGCTCTCCATCCTCCAACTGCCTCCAAGCACTCACACAGGACCTTCACCGCCTTCACTGGTGTAGAACCTGGAGGCATTGCTCCCAACAAACTGATTTGTAGCCAAGATTACCAATTATGAATTGTTGTAGCAAAACAAACCTTGATCACTGGCTTGGGTGTTACTCTAAGCCAGATGTCATAGTTTGTTTCTGCTTAGTGCAAGTAAGTAGGAGGCAAACATGCTCAAAGTAAATTTTTATTTAATAAATTTCAATACTACCCTTCAAGAATAAAGTTTTCTCATCAGCCTCAAGGGCTGCCCCACATAGAATGCATTGCAATATTCCAGTCTGGTGAAATTACCAACCTTAGTGAAATTAATGGGGATCTTTTTGAAATACTAGGGTTCAGAATTATCACTTGAGTGACTTTCCAAAGTCAGACATAAAGGTTGAGCAATTGAAGGCTTTTGATCTTGTGCATATCTGCATTAGTTTCGGTGAGATTTACTCCCCCAAGTATAAGGGTGCATAGGATTGCAGCACCAGACAACTTTAAATTTAGCTCTCACCATTTCTAAGCTGTATCCCTTGAGTTCTGACCACAGGAACATCTGTAGTGGATATGTAATTCTTTTCATAGATTAATAGTTGTTGATATGCATTCCAATCCTTAATACTTGTACTTTGAAATAATTCAGGAAGCTTAGATTCAGATGTATGAGTAAAGTTTAGTACCTTAGTGCCTAAAAACAATATTCTGTTTTTAGTACATCTCTGTTTAAGCCAGTGGTTCTCAACCTGTGGGTTCCCAGATGTTGTTGGACTGCAACTCCCATCATCCCTGAGCTCTGGCCTTGCTAGCTAGGGATGATGGGAGTTGTAGTCCAACAACATCTAGGGACCCACAGGTTGAGATAAAATGACTCAGGAACAGCTATTGGTTAAAGTGGTGCTCCTCCTGAATGGTTGATGTATGCCTGGGTGGACACCCCCCCCTTTCCTAGTCTAGGGATGTACCCTGGATTCAAATCAAACACTTCAAGCATGTACTTCAATCGTAAGCTGTTTCACCTAGTTAGGGCTTTTCCTTCCAGCTCTGTGCTGCTGGTGTCAATGCCTGTATTGAGACTGGAGCATGGAGAAAACAAATTCCACACAATGTGTCTGATTGATGTCTGCTGCAGTGGCAGCAGAACTGTTAGGGAACTGCTCAGTATGGAGTTGAGCCAGGACATTTTGCCCCCTTCTGCCTGGTGATGCTTCCCAACTCCATACTTTACAGCACCCTTTCCCAACTTGGTGCCTTTCAGACATTTTGGACTACAACTCCAATAGCCATGCCACCTGGCCATAAGCATAGGCAGGATTTTTTTGGGGGTGGGGGGTGGGGAGAGACCTTTGTTGGGGGCGCAGAACCAACGTGATTGGTTGGTTAGTTAAGTATTTATATTGTTTTACTTGATGGGGGGCAGCTGCCCCTCCCTTGGCTACACCCATGCACCTGGCTAATGGAAGGGATGATAGGAACTGGTAGTCCAAAATATATGGAACACACCATATTGGCAAAGTCTGCCCTACAGAGTGAGACACTGCTGCTGCTGCCGCCAGTGTGTGTCCTGGCCTCTCCCCTGGTTGTTTGTCAACTAGAGTGTCCCATCCCCCCAGTGGGTCTTGAATCCCTGTCCCAGTAAGGGGGTGTGTGTATATGTGCATGTGCTCTTTGCAGATGAAATTGTGTGGGTGCCATGTTGTGTGTCTTCTTCCTATTTATTTTATTATTTATTATTTATTTATGTGGCATAAATGTGGCATAAATTTAAAAAATAATAATAATCAAAAACAACAACAACCCAATAACCCCACCCCCTATTCAACGTGTCATGTGCTAATAAATGAGTGGTGTGAGCATAACAGGATTTGAACTACTTCCTAGAAGAATGCTTGTGGACTGGCAGTAGCATGGTAATTACTGACTGTGCCACTAGGGTTGATGAACAGGGGGCGCTGTAGTGTCATCTTGTGTGTGTGTGGTGATGGGGATGTCTGCTAGGTGGGTGTCCCATTCATTGACTCCCTGTGTGTCAGATGGGCAGTCTCTGATTGCTGGGTATTGCCTGGGTTTTTCCTGTTCCCCTGTGTCCCCCCCTTCCCTGAGCATGCTTTATATACCACTGAACACCACCCCAATCTCTTGAGTAGTGCGAGATCCAGGGGTTCCAGGCACTTACCCAGGGTTCGGTTTCCTCAGAATGAGGGACAGTGGAGACCATGGTGTCTTTAGGATATATGGTTTATTTATACATATATACAACCTGAGCCTGTGATGGAGGTGCTCACAGCATCTTGCTTCTCCCATAGCCACATCCTTGGATTCCAGCACAAGTCAGACATGGCTGTGTGTCTCTCAGCTGCCCAGGCTGCTTCCAGCCTCTACCACTTACACACCTCCCTTGCTTTTGTCTTTCTAACTGCCAGACAGTTGAGGGAGGGAGACCCACTCATTTCTGCTCTGGCACAGAGCCACTTCCTTTGTTACCTTAATGACGCATACTTGCGGGGCCATTATCAAGAAACGTGTCTGGCTATTCCAGCAGCAACTGGATCCTTGTTGGATCCAGGAATTAGGAGGGACTCAGACATACAGTCTACTGCTCCCTCTCTGCAAAATCACAACAGATGCAGTGGCTGCTTTGGCAGTACTATATATATATGGAGCACAAAGACACCATCTCTAGTGTACTTGGCAGTATGCAATACCTTCCTACACTCAAAAATGAAGGGGATTTTGTTGATAATTCAATAAATATTTGCTTTTCAAGTAAGCAAATATAATCATAGCCCTGTCTGGTCCTGAGGACTCTTCCCCAAGCTCTACTCCTTTCCAGCTCTACTTTACACTCTTCTTGAACTTGCTGGAATATGTCCTTGAACTCTGATAATGCCTCTAGTTTGTCTAGTTGATGGAAGGGGTGAGTGAGAGTGTGTAAAACTAGCCTAGTGGACAAAGATAAAATTTACATTCATTGTTCCACCCACTTTTGTCTTTGGCGCCACCTACCACTGACACATGGCCCTCGGAAGGGAATGTGGCTCTGTCTGAAAAAAGTTTCCATATCACAAATCACTTGTGAAGCTCCCCTCGATTTCAAGCACAGTTTGCCATGTGGTTTGAGAGAGTTGCTGTTACTCCTTTCCTGCTGTGATTTTGGAAATGTGTTTATAGCAGCTGAATTCTATTTTTATGGAAGCTTTTTTTAAAAGTCCCATTACATTACAGTACTGTATCACATTTAAAATATAGCATATGCACTGTCATTCTCTATTACTGTATTTCTTTTGGTATATTGCTGTTGGCCCCCTTGAGAGGACTTGATCCAGAAAGGTGTCTTATAAAAATTTAAGGAAAATAAGCCAAAAGCTCCTGTGGGCTTATGACAATGGTTTCATGGTTATTTGGAGCTTGGACTTTATTTCTATAGTCTGCACTAAAGTAATGAGCCCAGAATCATTAGCAAACTCATTATTTTTAACTACAAACTTTGTATGGTACTTATACTGCCTACCCATCCATCTTTCTTTCCTGTAGGGATACCAGACACTCCATTTAGCAAAGACAGAGATGGCCATGTCAAGCGTCCCATGAATGCATTTATGGTGTGGGCAAGAATTCACCGGCCAGCCTTAGCCAAAGCTAACCCTGCTGCCAATAATGCGGAGATAAGCGTTCAGCTTGGATTGGAGTGGAACAAACTCACAGAAGAGCAAAAGAAACCTTATTATGATGAAGCTCAGAAGATTAAAGAAAAGCACAGAGAAGAATTCCCTGGTATAAAACAGGTTTTGTTATTTTACATGTTTCTCAACATCTGATGGTCTTGATGCAGTACTTTGTGTTATCCAGAAATAGGTTTATGAGTGGGGAAAGGTGGGGTTCAAGGATGATACTTGGAAGGAAATACCAAAAAGAACCAAAAAAACCACCACCATGCAGGAACCACAAGGCAGTCTTTCTTAAAGCTTTTGTCACCACCACCCCTTCTATTTCCATAGTCCAATGGTTTCTTTTCAGGCTCTGAAAGTTTAAAAACTAGTTCAGAAGAGGGAGCTGCTTAAAGGAGCTGTACTCTGTAAGTTCTTGTATGCATGGATGTTGCACATGTGCATTTTTACAGCATGTGCCATTGACATTATTTAAGTATTTAAAACTGAGTACAATAGCAGATTTATTATAGCAAATGCTACTGGGCCAAGTTCAAGGTGTTGCCATTAGTATATAAAGCCCTTAACAGGATGGGACCAGTTTACTTGCAAGATCACTTTACCCTATAAATGCTCAATTGACAGCTTCCACCAGTGGAACTGGCACTGTTACAGGTGCAACATAATACTTGTTCTGCAGTTATAAGAAATTGATCTTTTGATCCAGACATTGGAACTCCCTGCTTATTAACACCAGGCAGGTGCTTTCACTGTACTCTTTTTGGTGTCCTTCCTTTGTTATTACATTAATCAGTTTTGAAATAAAATAATCCATTATATTTCAGCGAGCCTACTCTTTTATATTCCCACAGGTTGGGTTTACCAGCCACGACCTGGCAAAAGGAAGCGGTTCCCCTTGACAGTCTCCACAGTATTCTCTGGCACTACTCAGAATATCATTGCTACCAGCCCAATGACAGCCTCCACTGTCTTTACTGGGACATCTCAGAATATTATTACTACAAATCCAACCACCATTTACCCTTTCCGATCTCCCACCTACTCTGTGGTCATACCCAGCGTACAGAACAGCATTGGACACCCAGTCTGTGAGTTCATTCCAATAGTTTATGTGAGTTCATTATACGATAGGAACTACAAAAACCCACTGTCTGTATTCTTGTTGAGAGTATGATTATGTAGGATTATGTAGGAATATTTGATGTTGAGATATGGCCATAGTTTTGCAGTAGCCTTATAAATTCATTTCCAAATTAGATTAGTGAAGTACAGAATGTTTTGTTTATATGCTTGTTTATTTGTTTTAATCATTCTCAAAGCAAAGTTGGGTCATTATTCTTACTAGCAAAACATCTGTTAAGTCTGATGAGAGAAGCAAAAGCGATTCAGTTCTCTTCTGCCTCACCACTCTCCACCCTTTCATATATCATTAATTTAATGAAGAGTAAGACACCAGGGCATGCTCACTTTTCTAAATCTAGTCCTGCCCCATGTTTCCCCAAAATGAACATGGCTTGAAAGTCTTGAAGAAAGGATAAGGAGCCTTCATCACCACTACCACACTGAAGGTCTTTCAGGTTCTGTGTTTCCTCCTTCCCTGCTGAGCCCACATCCCAGTTTTCAGAGGCTGCCTTAGAAATATATTGCCCCTCCCCAACACTCTGAAGTTGACTTCAGGAGGGAAAGAAGAAGCATTATATCCCATTCCCTATGCTCAGTTATGCCAGTGTCTGGAATGAGAATCAGATTTTTCTCCCTTTCAGCTGTATCACATATTGCAACTGTTTCCTTTGGGGTTTTTTTAGAACTCCATGGGAACTATTAAAAACCAAGCTAGTCCCTGTCTGCACAGCCCTGTTTGTAGGTCTTTTCCTTGGTCCCATGAGACACTGTTAGGGGAGAAAATGTTGGGGACTTGATTTTATATAAAAGATTCAGTTTTATGCTGATAGAGAATTGAGAGACTTGCCAAAAAGTGCCTGGAAAGTCTTAGCCTTCCATGTTCAATGACAGCACACTGCATACTGGGCATCATTGTGAGGAAAACTTGTAGGAAATTTATAAAGAAAAGACATTTTAAAAAAAATTTAACAATCTAAATATTGAATGTCTTTCTTAATGTTGCTGATTCATGAAATTGCATCCATAGATGTCTTCGGGTATGAAACTGCAGTAGGTTATGCTAGGGTTGCCATATTTCAAAAAGTGACGATTTGGACATATGGCAACCATAGGTTATGCTATATTAAAGAAAAGCTTAAAAAATGATGAGGGGTGATCCAGTGCTATTTCATGAATCATTCTTTCTATAATCACATAGTATAATATTTATAACGTAGTGTTAATGGGACCTTCTCACTTACGGCTAATACTTTCTCTTCTCCAAAGGTGAAGCCCCTTCTACTATCCAGCTGCCAGGTCCTTCTGCTCAGCATCCAGGCCCTATTACGCTGTTCCAGCCAAATGTAGGAAGCACAGCGCCACTGGCTGCCTCAACGGCAAATCTGCCGATTCGTCCAGTGCTTCAACCTCAGCGTTTTGCTGCACCTTCACCAACAGAAGCTCACCGTGTATCTTCAGGAACAAATTGCTCTATAAAGAGACCAACCCAGATTTCTATCGAAAGCGCAAGCAGGAACCCAAATAATACAAGCACCACACATTCCAGATACAGTGTCTCAAATAGTCAACCCCCTAAGGAGTACTCAGGTGTTTCTTCTTGTTCTAGAAATGGACCCATTCCTCAAGCTCCTCCCATCCCCCATCCACACGTTTATCAACCTCCTCCCATTGGTCATCCAGCCACCCTGTTCGGAGCTCCTCCTCGATTTTCATTTCATCATCCTTACTTTTTACCTGGGCCCCATTATTTCCCATCAAGGTAATGCAGCTATTTATTTGTGTTCTGCAGTAAAGGTGCCTATGTAGACAGACAACCACGGAAGGATTTGCAGACTTCTACAAGGAAAAGATTGAAAAGAACCTGTGTGAATTTCCATGTACAGTCGTACCTTGGAAGTCAAACGGAATCCATTCCAGAAGTCCGTTCAACTTCCAAAATGTTCGGAAACCAAAGCACGGCTTCTGATTGGCTGCAGGAAGCTCCTGCAGCCAATCAGAAGCCATGGAAGCCCCGTTGGACATTTGGCTTCCAAAAATAGTTCGCAAACCGGAACAGTCACTTCCGGGTTTGCGACGTTCAGGAGCCAAAATGTTCGAGAAGTAGGCTGTTCGATTTCCAAGGTACGACTGTATACTCTTCCTTTCTGTCCACCCTTTCCCCCTCTTTCCTCACACATTTATCCTCTATTCATTTCATTCCGCTGAAACATTTCTCATCATACTTTGCAGTGACCAAAGGGCTTTTTAATAAGGGTTTCTTTTTCATTCTTGCTTTTTAAATTTGATCTGTGACCTTGACATTGTTGTTTAAACTTTTCTCCTCAACTCACTTTCCTCCTTTGAAAGGAGAACCTCTCATTCAGGTTCTCTTGACTCTTTGGTCATCTCCAGATGACCTGTTTAATGAGCATTCAGCCTGATATGTTTGTGGGGAAATTAGTCAATATTGCATCAAACAAGTGTTATCGCAGAAGTTTCCAGTCCCTTTTCTTATCACAAAAGGCCATCATGTTCTGCAACAGTTGGTATTCACCCATGCTTATATCAGCTTAGAAGACCTTGCTCAATGAGCCACAGTCTAAAAGCTAGGCTGATTGTTATGAAGAAGGGGGCTTTTTTAGTGGTGGCTTGGATACTGTGTAATGTTCTTATTGAGGTGGTTTATCAATCTTGCTGCTTGCTAGTATATCGTTTGTTTGTTTCAAAAAGCTTCTAGTTAAATTGAGTATTTTTCAAAGCTGTTTATTTTGATGTAGTCTTCAGTTTTACTTCACTTTTATACTGATGGTTTGTTTGCTATTTTATGTTATGAAGTGTGGTAGAGGTGTTATGAGGTGTGGTATAGGTCAAAAGTTGGAATCATTCATTACAAAAAAACAGGTCTGTATTAAGAGTTATGGGATGTATGTGGCTACATGGTCCTGCCCCTGGTTGCTTAACTGGACCAGATGACCTTCTGGACCAGAAAAGGGGAACATATGGTCTTCCAGGTGCTGTTGGGCTCCAACTCCCATCATGTGTAACCACTGGCCATGTTGGTTCAGACTGATGAGAGTTGGAGTCCAACAATAGCTGGAGGGGTACAAGTCCCCACCCTGTTCTTGTTGTCTCTTCTAAATTAGATATTCTGTATAATGTACCATGGGCACACATCTTGGCTTTTTGAAACACGGCCATATTATTGTATTCTATTTGCAATTGTGTCCCATGACTAAGGTAATCCCTTTATTATGGTAACTGGTTTCCAGATTTGAATACAAACAAGCTATAATATATCATTCAGTTTTATGATAAAAGCCGTGATGTAACTCATCTTTGTCTTGCTGCAGCACATGTCCATACAGTCGCCCACCATTTGGCTACGGAAACTTCCCCAGCTCCATGCCTGAATGTCTTGGCTTTTATGAAGACCAGTATCAAAAACATGAGGCGATGTTTTCTGCTCTGAATAGAGACTATCCTTTTAGAGAGTATCCTGATGAGCATACACATAGCGAAGACTCCCGTAGCTGCGAGAGCTTAGAAGGGACATCCTATTACAGCAGCCACAGTCAGACTGAAGAAGAATACTTAAATCCTATGCCACAGCTGGACATTGGGGCCCTTGAGAATGTTTTTACTGCAACCCCATCCACACCCTCTAGTGTACAGCAGGTCAATGTGACTGATAGTGATGACGAGGAAGAAGGAAAGGTGTTAAGAGATTTGTAATTTTAAAAACCCAAATGATAGTATCCAGCATAATTTTTTAAAGCATGAAATAAAACATGTTGGTCATATAACACTATTTTAGTGAGTGTGGTCAAGAAGACATAATTGATCCAGGTTTTAAAATTGTTATGATACATTGGAGGTTTTTCAGGGCACTGTACCATCGCAGGAGTTGTACCTTAATAGACCTGATTTCATATACTTTACCTTGTCACGGTAGGTCATAAGACTGAGCTGTTTGTATTATATGTTTGTGCACCATCTTTCTGTCAAACTTCCAGAATCTGACTGATGCACTTTATTGATGCTGCACAGACACAGCAGTGATCTACCTGCACCATGCATTCAGTTTTACATGCATGCAAAGGAAAGGTGTGACTCATTCATGGAGTCAGGACATAATGCCATCAGTTTTATGTCGATGCAATGCCAGAAGCAGCAGATACATTCACCAGGCTTTTCTAGAGACTTACCCGTCTAATCCTACATGGCAATAGGATCACTCACTTATGGGGGCAGACTTTCCTAACTCAGAACTTTTGTTATTTATGTTCCTAGATGACATAGTGGGATGTTCATTCTAATCTACATATTTATGGAGCAAGTGAAATTCTGTTTATTTTCAGGATTTTAAAATTGCTATCTTTTTAAAGCACTTGTTTCAGATTATATATATATATATATATATATATATATATATATATATATATGCGCTGAAAATGGTTACATAGTAGTCTGAAATTCTACAGCCCCTCTTATGATTTTAACTTCCTCCTCGATAAGAGGATTTCATATTTAAAGCCCACATAAATGGGACTGTTGAATGAACAAGTAATGGTGAATCTAGCTGTGTGTTGTATACAAGTGGGCTATGATTCTATACCAGAGTATATTTAACAGTAATATCTCAGGCATACATTTTAAATGTATCTTTTGAAAAATAGATGTAACAGAAGGTAATGTTGCTAAATGTTCATGTTAGAAAACATTTTTATTTTGATATTTTTCTTTGTTTTGGGGGTGGGGTTGATAGTACATTTGTTCGATTTTTGTTACATTAAAATAAAATCACATGAACTGTATGTTGTTAGCTCTATATATTGTGATGAACTATGAATTAAGAATGTCATGATCCTATTGTGTCCATGTAATAATAAGTGAAAACACAGTAACCACTTTAAAGTCTCTTCAGGGATATTTGTTATATATTTGTTATATAAAAGAAAAGATTGGCGGCTTCAAAAGTTTATACATTCTATACATTTATGGGGTGATTTTATTATAAATTTTTAAAAATCGTTTTTAGAATGCTAGCAATGCGGACAGTACACAACCTTATGATAATATATTTCAAGGTAGCAGTCAGAAATGAAGCAGAAAAACCTAAAAGGAACAAAGAAGTTCATATACTTCACTGGTAATTTTCACTGACAATCGTTGGCAGTGTCTCATCAAAATTGTGTACAGTTTGTCCTTTCAATATCTTTATGGTTTATGGTTTTGCTCTATACTTTGGACCTAGCATTTCCAGTACATTGTTCCAACTGTGCTGAATACAGTTAAGGTAGTTGAGGACCAGGCTTATCCATCATGAATGCTGCAACCAGACCCTCAGCTTCCATTGTGCATTCTATGTCAATAGTGCTTTTAAGGGAAAGTCTTATTAATAGCCAAAAGCATGCCCTAGCTCCGAAACAGACTACTGGGTGAAAGATGACCTTCAAGAATTCTTGTGGGCAAATGTGCTATTTCCCACATAACTATGGCTCCAAAGTATAAAACAGCTGTCGGATTGTTCACTCCATCTGCCTTTTCCCATCTGTCCTGCCCCAATCTTTTTTTTTTTCTTTTTAAAACAAATTGCTGTATTGGCTAGTTGGAACCATATATTGGTTGACTGCAGTTTTATTAAATCCAGACTGATGTTTCAGACATATGCCAAACTATGCTTAGGTGCTATGTGAACGAGCCTGGCTGGACCGTTGGGCTCACACGACCCCCCTCCTCCCTTTGCATGTTTCCATTCCTTCCCACATTTCCTGGTTTGAGGCAAACTGTAGCTTGCCGTTTCACTTGAGCTAGCAAAGCATGGTTTCTGCTATGCAGACCAAGACTGGAAGCCACAATCCACCCTGGTTTCCACTTTGGGGCAAGTGCAAACCATAAGTGTGCTGGTAGGACTATGCTTTGGCTCAAACCAAGAAAGATAGGAGGAAATCACACACAGGGAAGGGAGATGGAGGAAAGAAACTCTGAACTGTGAAAAAGTCACTGCCCTTTCCTTGTTTTTACAGTATTTTGAGATCGCATTTGACTCTTTTAAAGACTCAGATCTCATTTCCATGGAATATTTCCCTGCTCCTGTTAGTTTTTAAGAGTTTCATGCAGCAATCTTTCCTAGCTGCATCTGGGCATGCCAGGGATGGAGACTGGAATATTTTGCATGAAAGTAATATGACTAAGGCATGTAGGCAGTGGTGGCTGGTGCCCATTAGAACTCATGGGGCCGAAGGTAGGGAGGCCAGCAGTAGGTGGAGCTAGAGTCAGTGGCAGGCAGAGCCAACTACTAGTTTTGCTGCCCCCCCCCCCCCCGCTGAATTGTACAAAAGTAACATAGACTAAAGGGACGCGGGTGGCGCTGTGGGTTAAACCACAGAGCCTAGGACTTGCCAATCAGAAGGTCGTCGGTTCGAATCCCCGCGACGGGGTGAGCTCCCATTGCTCGGTCCCTGCTCCTGCCAACCTAGCAGTTTGAAAGCACGTCAAAGTGCAAGTAGATAAATAGGTACCGCTCCGGCAGAAAGGTAAATGGCGTTTCCGTGCACTGCTCTGGTTCGCCAGAAGCGGCTTAGTCATGCTGGCCACATGACCTGGAAGCTGTACGCCGGCTCCCTCAGCCAATAAAGCGAGATGAGCGCCACAACCCCAGAGTCGGTCACGACTGGACCTAATGGTCAGGGGTCCCTTTACCTTTACCTTTAACATAGACTAAGAAGAAAAGAGTTGACAGTCTGTCCCACTCACAGGACTGGTTTGTAGGAAGGTAAGCTGATGGAGGTTGGCTGAGGGTGAACTGAGGCTGGTGGGGAAGTGCCCCATTTCCCCCAATAGTCCAGCCTCCTCTGTGTTAGGTGTGGTGCAAACATTTGCTGCTTTTTTGGTCTTGGTCAAATGGGTTTTGCAGGTTCCCCGAGCACTACGAAACCCAGCCAAATCTGTTTACCACAGACAGCAGTGTTAGGAATGGACACACCATGGTTAAGAAAACCAACAGTGCTTTTCCCCACCCGCTTTCAGCTCTGAAATTACTACCATCTGTCTTCAGCCAAAGTGATGGGGAAAGTTTTACCAGCTAAATATCTGTTTCCATTGACTTTTAAGGCACACAACCAGTAAAACAACAACAAAACCCTTAGTAACCATATTAAATGCATATATTGAGCAGCCTTCTCTATTATGACAAACAGTGAAGCTCGATCACACGAAAGCTCTGCCATGCACTTTTAAAGCCAACGTCTGGTTTGGGGGGAAGGTTAATACTTTCACTCACTGTAGTATATATATGCAAATCCAGGAAGTGGGTGGCACTGTGGTCTAAACCACTGAGCCTCTTGGGCTTGCCGATCAGAAGGTCAGCAGTTCGAATCTGTGCAACAGGGTGAGCTCCCGTTGCTCTGTCCCAACTCCTGCCAACTTAGCAGTTTGAAAGCATACCAGTGGGAGTAGATAAATAGGTACCACTGTGGCAGGAAGTGATTTAGTCATGCTGGGCACATGACTAAAAAGCTGTCTGCGGACAAACACCAGCTCCCTTGGCCTGAAAGCGAGATGAGCACCACACCCCATAGTTGTCTTTGACTGGACTTAACTGTCCAGGGGTCCTTTACCTTTTTATATAGGCAAATTTCATTTGAAAGAATGGCTAAACTCTTACAGATTTTGTTTGTTTGTTTTGAAATACACAGTATGAAATAGTTTAAATTGGTCCAGGAGTCTAACCTTTTGCTTATTACCTCAGGTAAGAGTATTTTGGTATCTTCAAGACTAACAAATTGCATGGCATAAGCTTTTGTAGGCCAGAGGCTCAGAGCCAACATTATCAGTTGCAGGACAACAGCTGCACCTGAACTGGCTATGAAAACTAATGCCACAGTACACCTCTAGAATCTGCCATCTCCAGAGTAGTCCAGCAACTGTATTTGCCTCCTCCCAATGCAAGGTATAAACACAAAATATAATTTGTGTGGCACTGTAATAAGAATGGGCAAGTGACACCCCCAATCCTGATCATCCTAAAACAGTTGTAGGGAATCTTTGGCCCTTTGGATGTTGCTAAAGAACAACTATCAGTCTAAGGAAGTTTTTAGAGATTAGGGACATCCATGTAACTCTGAACTACTTTTTAAAATCAGCACTAGGGAGTTTAACATTATAGGTAGGATGGTTTTGACTGCTCCTGCACCTATGCTTTTAACAGCAGCCTGATAAACAATTGTTTTAGTTCACAGACGAATATTTCCTGGCTTGAAGTGGTGGGGAAATGTTTACCTGCTAGATTTGTGTGTGTCAGGTTGCAGCTGCAGGCAGAGGAACAGGGCCAGCAAAAATGTTTAAATCAGGGGCAGCTGTTGACTTTTGGGTTTGTGCAGCTGCATTTTTTTAAGCTCCTTCCCTTGCACACATTAAGCTGCATACAGTGCTTACAAAGAAAAAAGTACATTTAAACATGTGCAGATGTCACTTTTTTCCACTGAGAAACATCAACTGTTTTCTGTAACCCATTGGAAAGACTTCCATGTGGGAGGGCATTAATATATGTTCCAGACAAAGATGAACTCCAGTTACTCGAATTCGGAATTAATTTGCCCATTCAAATTCATGAATATCACTTCACAAGTTTCTGAATCCGTCCATTTTTAGGGGAATGCAAACACACCCATTGGCAAAAGATTTAAGCACCAAAGCTTTGAAAATGCCCAAAAACATTTGTTCCTGGTTGTTCACAATTGTGACCTTAAATCCAAACTCTCAAAAATGAAGGAGCTAATTATTTCAGAGTTTAAATTAGGCCAGCGACCACCAGAAGTTAGTACAACGGTACCGCAGGTTACAGACATTTCAGGTTACAGACTCCGCTAACCCAGAAATAGTACCTCGGGTTAAGAACTTTGCTTCAGGATGAGAACAGAAATCGTGCAGCAGCAGCAGGAGGCCCCATTAGCTAAAGTGGTACCTCAAGTTAAGAATAGTTTCAGGTTAAGAACGGACCTCCAGAATGAATTAAGTTCTTAACCCGGGGTACCACTGTATTAGAACCTATTTTTAGCGTCATGGCTCAGGCCTAATATAGGGCTGCCATATGTCTGGACTTTCCTGGACATCTGGTGCTTTTGGGTGTTTCCTAAAAATTTCTTTACTTTTTGAAACATGGCAACCCTAGTATGTGTGGTGTATTTTAGAAAGACTAGAAGCACAGAGCATATGACTTCACTAGGGAGATATGAAAAATGAAGAAGAAAATGAAATGTTATAAAAAGTATCTTAACTGTGCAGCAATGTGGAGCCATTGGCCCTCCAAATATTGTTGGACTCCACAATACCATCATCCCTTCAGTCAGTTGTAAGGGATTATGGGAGTTCTAGCCCAGAAACATTTGAAAGACCACAGATTCCCCAAACCTGAGCAACTAGGAAAAAATAAATTACGATTTGTTACCATTAGTGCTTATTGTTTGTGTTTATACACCCAAATAGAAGTCTGCATGCCTCTTATTCACAATTAACAATGTAACCCTATACATGTTTCCCCAGAAGTAAGGCCCACTGTATTCAGTGGAGTTACTCCCTTGTAAAATTGGGGTTACAACAATAAAATATACCATGGTAAAGCAAACAGAAAAGTTACATCTGTAAAACAAGAAATTATAAGACGTTCCATATATAAAACTATTGAAAACAATTCCAACACACACGCATACACACATTTAAAAACAATTCCACACCATCTGGGTTGTCCTTGTTGAGGCCTGGCCAAGATTCACTGCCCCCGGCTCTGCTTTCTGCGCTCTTTCTTTCACTGCCTTTTTACTTTCCCCCTCTGAGAGTGCAGCTGCATACCATGTTAACAATGTGATTAGCAACCCCACCATGAGTTTTAAAAAAGAAAATGCCAGACATATTGGTGGTGGTCGCGGTCATAGGGTAGGTAGGTGCAATAGTAATTATCAGCACTGCAGTCAGTGTGCAGGGAGGTGAGGTCTGAGCCTTCCCTCCACAGCTGTGATCTTGGCAAAAATCACCCCTCTCCACACACCAATCAGCATGGGATGTGTGTGTGGGGGGGGGGGGGGAGCTGCCTTTGGTGTTCTTTCCGGGCACATAGAATAATACAGGCAAGCATTATCTTTTATATCTATCTCTTTTTCAGTGTGGATTAGGTTTTTTTGAAACGATGATTTGTTCAACCATCTTTCCTCAAATGAATCCTGGAGATTTAGTATGATATCCATCCAAGCTGTTCTCTGAACCGCTATATTACTTTAGCAGCCATCCTTCTTGGATCCTTTTCAGCCTGTCTTTTTATTAAACCACAATGAATGTAGCTTTCTTTTCTTTTCTTTTTTTGGGCCATTCTCAAATAAAGTTTGCAAATACAACTGTCTGTGTTAGCTAAGAATGCAGTGCTTCTGCGCAGTCACATCCTCTGCCGAGTGCCACATGAGCAGGATACAACAGTACTTAGGCCCTCACACAATGTGGCTAGTTATTGTGTTGCATTAGCACAGCAAGCCGGAAGCTGCACAGTGCCAGAAAAAGACATTTATACTGTGCAGCTGTGCCTGCCTAACCCAGCTGGGTTGTTGCCACTGCCCAGCCCAGGGCTCAGCGAAGGTGGAGATCCAAGGGCAGAACATACAGGCAAAAGGAGAGACCAGAAATGGCCAAGAAAAGCAATGTCCCATGGTCCACTGAGCTCACAACAGATAAAGGAACATAGGAAGCTGCCTTTATACCAAGTCAAACAATTGGTTCATCTCACTCTGTACTGTTGACACTGACTGGTAAGAACTCTCCATGGAGACACCAGGGATCGAACCTGTGGCCTTCTCTATGCAGAGCAGTTACACTACCACTTGGCTACCACTCCAAGGGATGAAGTGATGGCTGCCCCAGTGGAATGACCTCTGAACTGGAAACCTGGTGGAGAAAAAGACTTCTTTGTCCAGGATTTTGCTGAAGAGCAGAAAACAGCATGTCTATGTATGTGTGTATGGCAACTGAGGGACGGTGGTAGAAACTGAGTCCCACCCTCCTTTCACTATTCCTGTTTCCCTTCTTCCAGAACCCCTTGGCGTACAGACCTGCCATATCTGTTCTTTGTGGAGCACCATGCACAAAGATGGCACAGTAAATGCATGGAACTGGCAAACTTTGGAAGGGCAACCATAAACCAAAGTCAGATTTTGCACCATAAATTCTATAAAGTCAATGTAGGTAGAGTGCAGCAGTAGGACAAGTGAAACCCAGGTTTAACTCAATCCACCTCTTTGAAGCTCAATAACCTTGAGCTCAGTCACTTCCTCAGAGTTGTTGTGAAGACATTATGGGTGGAGGTGGAGCAAGACTAGTAAGTCACTTTGAGTTCCTTGGAAGAAAGGTGGGATACAAGTGTAATAAATACATAATAACAAACCACATTCCACCATCTTTGACTTCCCAAGCCTAATAGATCAGACCCCCACTCAAAATGAGATCCCCATCCATTGTGAGACACGAGGCCCAGACTTCCACATAGTTATAGAATGCTGATGAGGCCTCAGTTCCTGCCATCACCACTGCTCCAGCTTCTTCATTCTGCTTCATGACTGGTTCCTCTCAGACAGCTTAACTAGGGGTTGCCTGAATCAGAAATATCAATGGTATTTATAAAGTGAAAAAGGCTGCTAGTGAAATATTTCTGCTTGATGTAGGATGAATGACATTCACAGCATAGACTATTCAGAACCTCACTGAGCTAAGATCTTCTTGGCCTCTCTCTGTGAAATAGTCTGAACCCTTCAAAGGATATTTTATATATAGAATAAGCTATGCACAACTGGACAGTGAACAGCTCATATTTTTATGCAGGGGGTTTCCTGGAAAATAGGCAGGGGGGTGAAGGGAGAGAGACAGACAGAAGGAGAGAGAGAGAGAGAGAGAGAGAGAGAGAGAGAGAGAGAGAGAGAGAAAGCAAAGCTCAAGTGACCACAACCCAGTGGTAAAAATACTGCCATATGGCATGTTTCATTACAGCATGCTTTCTATTTGTACAACTTAACAGGGGTTTGTTTGTTTTAAAAGTTCTATGCATCTTTAAATGTGATGATCTGGTAAAATGAAAAATCTTGGCAATTGAAGAGCAGGATTGGTAACTCTTGAAACAAAAAAATTCTGTAGCCTGGGTGTGGCAGCCACAGGGGAATAAAAGTCTCTAGGGTGGATCCCAAGATGTTTCTTTTACTATTTCAGGATAGACCCCAGAACAAAGTCTGACTATACACTAAAGATACACAGCTGTTAAAATGTCTAAGGGAAGAGGGGGAACAGCTTTGACCATTGTTTTTCTTGCAACTGTCCAAAAAGTAAATCAAGCAAAACTAGCTTAAATACCCAGGCTACTTCTTTTCTTTTTAAATGATTGAAACTTTATTTGAAAGGCAGGGTGACTGTTATGTGCCTAGTATCTTGAATAACTGAAGAACAAGAGGAAGAGATACCCTTCTGAAGTCAGTGCACCAACACAGCCCCATCACCAATTCCTGTTTCATATAAACATAATTCTATGTGGACAACTAGAAAAGTAGGTCTATCATCTATCGGGTTCCAATTCTGCATAGATGGTGCATAATAGTGTGCATTCCTAAATATGTTGTCACTCTAGGAAAGCCCCCTCCTACAGTACTTGCACAGCATAGAATTATGTGAGGGGAAATCCTGGGTAGAACAGGCTTTCCATTGTTAACACAGACCACAGTCTCCAGCAACCATATCCTCAGTCATAATGCACTGGATTTTGGAATGCCATATGCTTCATGTTTATCATGGAGAAAGTTCTTTAAGGTTGGAAACAGATAGCCATTTCAAGAGAGCTGAGAAAGGCTTGGAAGAAGCTTTGGTTCCAATTGTGTACAGACATTTTTGTTTTATATCTCTCCTTTAAAAAAAAAAACTTATTTAGGAATTTCTATCTTACCTTTTTGTCATGAAGATCTCCCAGGAAGCTTACGCTTCTGGTGAAATAGGATTTTGAAGCAATACAGAGCCTTGCACAGCCAATTAACCAGAAGTGAGAGATATGAGTGTATACACACCAAATTCAACGATCTCATTTTCAAGCCTCATTCAGTCATCTGACACTCACCACATACCATGAGAGCATCCCTGTCCAGCAATTTAAGAATGAGTGGGTTTTAAGGAATATCATGGTGAAGATGTGTCTGACAAAAGCCTTTAATTCAAATCAGCCACAGGTGATTATTGTTGTCTGCTTTGACTTTAAAATAATTTTGCAGCACCTTAAATGCTAAAAAAATGGTTATGACACAAGCATTCATTGACTAGAATCCACCACTTTAATCAAATGCATCTTTAATGTCATTATTTGAATGGTGTCACATTTTTGTGGTACGGTAACAGTGAATGAACCGACTTGGTTTACACTCTTCTTGCAACTTCTGAGAAATAATTGTGTTACATGCTGCAGTGCCACACACTTCTCTGATACAATATGTAGCAGGTTCCAGGACTATTCTTATATTACAAGTTTCATTACAAGACAACACTACTGAAAGTTGGTTGTGTATAAATTTGGAGGTTGAGCATACAGGAAGCAAGCATGTACCCAGGTAATACTAGCCTTAAAACAGCAACAGTCTACCATGTAGTATCCTATGCAGCAGTTTCTCCTCAGCAGCAACTTAGCAAACTTTTCCAACAAATTCAAAACTAGCACCGATTTTTCCCCTCTCTCTCTCCTTTCCATATTCAGACTGACTGAATTGTTTCTCTCAGCCATCCCATTGACAGATGTGGCATTATGCACATTCCAGTGGCTTGGCTTGCTGTTGGTCATCAAACACAAATAATCAGGACCACCTTGTCCAGCATGGAGTTCCAGCCTAGGCAAAATCCTAGAGAGTGAGAAAGCTCCATAATCATGGAACCTATTTACAACAATATGGCTGGAGACACAAAAGCTAAACCACTACTCTCCAGATGATACTTTCCATTAAAAAAAAAAGAAAGCAGCAACTTTATAGGCTGCCAGAAGAATATTCATTCCCCCCCCC